>NC_000070.6:138504474-139243224 GCF_000001635.26 Mus musculus | reverse complement strand
GGGGTTTGCAGGGGCATGATGGGACAGGTCAGAAGGACAAAATAGCCAGGTATGATTACAGCTTTGGGCCATGGAAAATGAGTGTCTATGTGTTGGGAGGCCATAGTGATGGAGCCAAGCATCTTCCCCTGGCAAGTACCCTGTGTTGCCAGCTCTCCTCTGTCACCAGTGGGCAGAATTGAGCTTAACTTAAAACACTGGAGTTACAGGCGAGGGTAAGTCTGGGCACACCTAAGAACAAACTGTTACAAGAAGGAAAAGAGGTAGGAACTACAAAAGAAAAAAAACAACAAAAAACCTCCCCAGTGATTGATGTTTGCAAGCTGAGCCCTCCTCGTCCTGGTAAAACAGATCCACGGCTATTTTTGGCGTAGTCTTAAAAAGGCAATGGATGGATGGCCTGGTGGGTGCCAATCTGCAGAAACAAACTCCTTCCTCAGCTCAGGGCTCAAAATATACCCCAGCAGAGAGGTTCCGACTCTAGCTGCCAGTGTGCAGAGAGGCCACAGAAGGTCAAAGGAGCGCCTTCCGTCACATGATCCCTGGTCCACACGGGTGTGTGGTATTTTTGAAACAGCTTAGCAACCAATTTCAGCCAGTTTCCCTCTAGCACAATGGAATTAGTATGTAATAAAATGATGTTTTGGCCATCCGCAAAGGATAGTCACTTCCTACCAATCAGCATGCACTGGAATCCCAAGGCAGCAAAGACTGCGACACTGGGGAGAGGACCAAGTGCTGACCTGGGAGGGCAAATTGGGCCTCGGGCCTGGCTGCCAAGCACAGGGCACATTTTGATGAGACTCTGTAACCAGACCTTGCATGGACTAGACAAACCCCTCTGCGGCAGCCTGGCTCTTATATGTAAATGAGGGGGAGTGCAGGCAAACTCCAACATCTCCAAGAGCAGATCTTTTCCTCGTTGGCTTGAGCAGTGAGCACACAGGAAAGCTGTGATCTCCGTGTGAGCCCCGCTAAAGACACCCTGACTCCAGACAACGGAAACATGGCCGTAGGTAGTGCAAGTTTTCTGAAATTACAGCTTTGGGAAGAAACCAAAACCACACGTGATGCAAAACCACAACAGGACACAGAACAACATGTACAGAATGAGAGAGCTCTGCAAATTTAGATTAAAAAGAAAAAGCTGTCATGTCTAAGCACGACAGAGAAAAACTCAATGAGAGAACACACACGTTTGAAGTGATTCTCACGGTCACTCGTGGATCCAGCAGAAAAGGCAGTTCAAGTGCTCCACACATGTGGACTGCACCCACGGGGGACTCTGACCCAGGCCATCACTCCCGCACGGCCTCTGCAGCATGTTGGTATGCTTTTAACGAGCCACGCTTCACTGGACCCTAATCTGTTGAGACGTCACGCCCCATTTCCACCCTGACATCTATCATGCTTCAATTAAAATTTAGTAAGCACCCCAAATCCCAAACCCACTCTCTGAGAGGGGTCTGTGGTCCAGGAGATGCCAAGGCTGCTGGCTCCACATGAGGCTGCACCTTCCAAGCCACACCATGAAGCTAACGAAGTTAACCCTGAAAGGTCTGGCTTTAAGAAGAGAAGTCCTTTATGTCCCATAGAATATCTTTAAAGTGCAACAAGTTAAAACTATACCTAGGCATGGTAGCTTATGCCTCTGATCCCAGTACTAGGAGAGCTGAGGGAAGATGTCAAATCCAAAGCCAACAATAGGATATATAGCCAGACTTTGTCTCAAAAAAACCCAAGCAATAAAAAGAAAACTTTTCTAGAACATTCCTGTGTCCTAACATCTCACATTACAAGGGAATCAAGTTATTCACCATGCATTCTACACACAGGAAAACCTGGCACACCCTGAAGACATGCCATGCTGTCTCTTGCTGGGTGTCTCTACTCCAAGGTGACCCAGGAGCCAAGTATAGAATAAGAGAGACCCACATTCCTGATGCCATCTGGTCACACCACTCCCCTACAGCCTTAGTTTCTCAAAATGGTGGGTTGGGCATGTGGACCCTCAAAAGGTTATTATAAAAAATCAGACTGAAATTCTGCGCTCAGATGTAGGCACACAGAAGTATGCAAGGTTTCCATTACTGTGACCAAATTCCTGCCACAACTTAGAGTTAGGACATGTTTCTTCTGGCCCATGGTTTAGAGCTCTCTCTGTGGCCATGGTCGGTTGGCTCTGGGAGACTTGGGTCTGTGGTTAGGCCAAACGTCGTAGTGTGGGGTGAAGCTGCTTTCCTCATGCAAACATGACCAAAGGAAAAGGGCCCAGGGTCCCTGCACCTCCTTCACTGGCTTGCCCAGAAGGCTAATTTCCTTCCACTCGGCTCCACCTCCTAAAAGTTCCACTGCCTTCCAACAGTGCCATCAGCAGAAGACTGAGCCTTCCATGTATGCAATCCTTTGGAAGTCTTTAAGATTCAAACTCTAACTGTTGGCACAGACAGCAACTGTTAGCTCCTACCCTCAACCCTGGTCTCCCTGCCCCTCTCCCCCACCCCCCTTTCTGGTCAAGTTTTTGTAGAAGACAGGGTGTAGAGAAGAAGTACGCTCAGGTGCCAGGACAGATGTGGTTTGTGGCACTTCGCCCTGACCCGGCACTTGGTGGAGGGCAGCTCTCAGCCTCTCCTTCCTTCCCTATCATGCTGCAATTCCTCCCTGGACCTGAGGGAAACTGGCATCTGCAGCAAAGCTACACACATTTCAGAGATGAGTGATGAGGGGCCCCAGGGGAAATCTGCAGCTGTAGCACGATGCTTCAGTTGCCATAAGAACAAAACAGCCCGTTAAACATCAATATAAGAGTCGTCAGAAAAACATGTGCTTCCATGTTAGGGTTATTTCAAAACTACAGTAATAACTGAGCTGGCTGTCAGCTAAGCATACTTTCATATAGAGTTTAAAAGGCAACTCTCACAGCTGAGCAGAGGGGGACCTGGTCACACCTCCAACTTTGGCTTCCCTCATCTACAAAGGATTAGGCTGTGACCAAGAAAAAGTCAACACTTCCCAGAGTGCACTTGGCAGAGCACACAATATCCAGAGAGTGGTGGATGGGACAATCACTGCAACTTCAAGTTTCTCTGGCTCCCTAGAGAAACTAGCATGCATGTGTATATGTGTATGTGTTTGTGTATGTATGCATGTCTATATGTGTATGTGCACACCGGCACCCTAAGATTATCTCTTCTATACCCACTCTCTCTTCAAGTCCAGCATGAGCCACCTGTGGCTGGCTCTCTCACAGAGCTACTTAGCTCCTGAAGCCCCCATCCTGAGGGTCTCCCTCAATTCCTGTTCACATCCCCTCCTATCAGCCTGGATTTGTCTCACACACCTGCTCACAGCTGGAGCTTCGGGCCCTAAAAACAGACTGTTGCACTGGGGACTTCCAGGCTGCTGGGGGAGTTTTATCTGGGATTGATGGAAATCTCCTCCTATTGAATTGTTTTCCTGGTGAGAATGTTCTCAGCCCCAACAACAAAATCAAAGTAAATGAGCAGAGCAGATGAACGGTTGAAAACCCCTGCTTTCAGGGATGCCTCATTGCTTCACATCCAGGAAGACATGGGACGCAATGGAAAAAGCAGACTTGGCTCCAGAGCCCCATTAAATCATTTAGGTAAACTGAAGGCCTCCTGGGGGCAGATTTCAATTATTCCTGTGGCTTTACAATGTCCAGTATTTTAATATTTTCAAACAGTACCTCATTGCCAGCTAATCCATAGCATCGTTTTAAAGCCCATTATTTTATGTTTAAATTTTAAAAAGTTTACAAAAAGAGCTGAATACTTTAAAAACAGATGTAATAAAACTTTTTGTTGTTAAACCTTTCAGACTAGAAAGGACACTGCTGGTCTGGGGCTGGCTGAGGAAGCTCACCCAGCGTGGGGGTCTGGGTTAGCTACCTTTGTGGATGCCTGCAGAGGTGTGGCCCAAATGCAAGCTTCTAGAAACTAAAGCAAGGTAAGTCGGGAAAGGGGTCATAATAATTAGCTTTATAATCAATGTGTATCGTGGGCTTTACCAACACAGATGGACTCAGAGTAAGACCACCATATGAAACTCATCTTCTCTGTAGGAAGCAGCTCAGAGCCCAGAGGTGGGGTGTGGCCTGGGAGAGGAACCGTTTCCTGTGTTTTGAATTCCACACTCGGAGCCCGGCAGATAGGATCCGCAAGCCTCACTGGGCTGGAGTGAGAGCACCTGAGGTGGGTACGCACCAGGTCGATCAGATCGCTGAGGTTCTTCTCAATCTGCTGTGGAGGCAGGCGCCTCATCAGGTCCAAGGCGCAGTCCAGCTGCTGATCGCTCTGCGGAGGAACAGAGAAAAGCATGTAAGTATTCACGGCAACACTGAGAGCTCCTGCGAAAGACTTCCGCCCTCCTGATGCTTGGCTCGGGATACGCTGAGACCATAGGAGCCCTGCGGAAGGAAGTCCCTCTGCCAGGCCTGTATGGGCCTGCAGCCTGGACGGATTCTGTGCAGGCAGCCTGCTTCCCTTTATAGAGCAGCCTGTCTGTGTGAGATCCTGAAGAAGGAGAAAGCGAGACGGCAGCCCACCAAGCTCTCCTGTTCAGCAGAGCTGAACATCTGCAGGTGCCACCTCCCAGGCTGGTTCTACAGTAAGCAGATTCCTGCAGAAAGTTATGGTGACCTCTGCTCTAAGCTGAAGATGAACACCATCAGGTGACACTGCCAGGCCAGAGGCCCTGATAACGGTATCAGAAAGAAGGAAGCAAAGAACCGGGACCAAGGTGCACGATGAAATTCCAAGTGCATCATTCGGTGCATACAGAGTTTCCCAGGCCTCTTTGCAAACTGTCTAAAACCTGAAGCACTGGAAGTCAAGAGCGTGTGTCAGGCTGGCTGGAAGGAAAAGCACCTGCCACCAAACATGGCCACCCGAGTTAGGGACTGACTGCTCACAAATTGTCCTCTGACTTCCACAAGTACACCTTGGCATATGCACACGTGCACAAACACAAAAGAAATGAATTAACTTTAAGAAGGGCTCACCCTAGCAGTAAGACAGAGCACAGTGCACTGTACCACCTGCTGCCCCGGGTACTGGGGGCTATCTATCCCCACTCTCTTCCCCTGAGCACCTTTCTAAAGTTACACACAGTGTGGTGCTTCGCCCCCCACTGACTGACACTCATGGAGACCCCAGGGCACCATGCACAGATACAGAGAAATCATCAAGGGTGGATGAGGGAGAGGACGAGGCTGGGGAGAGCACTGTGTAGAGCACTGAAGAGCAAACTGCACCACAGCGGATCCATCACAGAAAATTAGACCTGGGATTTCGTGAGGGCCGGGCTGGGCTGGGATGTTCTGAGGGCAGGCAGCCATGGGAATGGCCAGCACTAGGAGGCTCTGATTTGTATTTGATACCTGGTCTGGTCTAACTCAGGACTTTTGAAAGCCCTACATAGGCAAGCTAAAGAGTCTCACAGAGCACACACAGGAATCCTCAAAATGCCACATTTGGCTGAAATGAGCCACAACCATCTCAACTCTACTAACCACAGCAAGCATGGGGTAGGGGCCTACTCTGTATCCACCACAGACTGGCACAGAGCTATCTGGAGCCAATCCTATTTTCACATATACATACATGGCAGACTGTTAAAGAAAAAAAAAAGTCTGTCCCTTGCTCAAGATCGTTTGATCATTTATTCTCAGAGAACAAACTCTAAAGAAAACCAATCAATTGCCATGGACTTCTTGCTCGTGCCATGCACTTTCATGGCAGGATCCATCAGCCAGGGCCATAGCTGCATGGATCGGCTCAGTGGCATAGGAAGCTAGTGGAGCACAGCCAGGGTATGGCAGAGAGAGCTCCCTGACTACAGAAAGGCATCTCCATCCTTAGTGCCTCGAGCCAGCGCCTTCCCCTTCACCAGCCTTTACTGTGCACAAGATGGGGAGAGGAACCTGGGCAACCTTCTCAGAGAGCTCTGGTGACCGGGGGTAACACTGTATATAGGGTATCAGCACCTACATACATACACCTGAGCACCTTATGGAAATATCATTCACACCTCACATAGGTAAAACACTGATCTAAGGAGCTGGAGAGACGGCCCAGAGGTTAAGAGCACGTGTTGTTCTTCTAGAGACCAGAGTTTGATTCCCAGCACCCATACCAGGTGGGTCACAATCACCTAACTCCAGCTCCAGGGGACACTCTATAATTCTGACTTCTGGAGCACTCGAATGCATGTGCATGCGGGCACACAAGTGCACACACACACACACACACCCCACGTATACAATATCACTGTTTTATACTCCTATCTTACTGTAGCTACAAACCACCACAAGGTGTCAGATCACGTTTCTGCCCACCCACAGTGAAACCCCTGGAGTGGGAGACATGCTTAGGTGGCAGACCAATTGCCTAGTGTGTGCAGGGCCCTGGGTTCAATACCCAGAATAAACCAAGCACAGTGGCATGGCCTGCAATTTTAGCACTTGGGAGGCAGAAAAGAAGCTCACAAGTTCACCATCATTGTCACTTATGTAGTGAATGCAAGACCATCCTGAGACACATGAGACCCTGCCCCCAAATAAGGGATTGGGCAGGTGCTGGAGAGATGGCTCAGTGGTTAGGGGCGCATGCTGCTCTTGCAAAGGACCTGGCTTCAGTTCTTAGCACCCTTGTGAGGAGGTTCACAAATGGCCGCAACTCCAGTGCAAGGGCATCTAAGGCTTCCAGCCTCTGAACATGCACACATGTACACATATAAGCATGCATTTACAGAGTATTAACAGTTTACAGTAGTTTGAAACAAAGACTGGAAACTCTAAATGATTCCATTGGAACTAGTGTTTCTCACCTAGAGATGATCGCTGTGGGACTAACCATCCCCACCTGACTTGCTGTTTCAGGACGCATGAGAACACTTCTGCCTGTCATGACAGGGATAAGGAAGGGACACTGCCAGGACTTATGACTAGGGGTCAGCAATACCACTCAACAGCCAACCCTAAGAACAACTTCCCTAAAACTGCCTAGCTAACCTTGTCAGTTGTGGGGGACCAGGGGAGCTTGCTCCTAGTACCCAGGTCAGAGCAAGGGCCCTCTTCAGAAACACCAGGCATGTATTTACCTAGGACCACTCGGGCCCTAAAACTTGTGGGTTTTGAAAACAGTCATTAGCAACCTTCTTCGGAATGCTGAAGAAAATGTCTACATATGTAAGTCACCCTTATTTACAACAGTAGCCCCAATACATTGGGACTTATGGAGATGGTGAGGGCCAGCATGCAAGAGCACCATTCTGATCTCTGGGCAGCCTCTTCAGACCCCCAAACCCCAGCATGCCACTCCTCAACCCCAAGGGGCCTCTACAGAAGGTCTTGCCTGCAGACTGCCAGACTGCACGCGCTGGCAGACCAGTCCTACCCTGCTGATCTCACTCCATCTCACTGGGTTCTATGCTGTCCCAATCCACCCTAACTGGAAATGTTTTCTGGGGCTAAGGATGTTTAACTCTCATTAGGTTAGGAAATGACTAAATGCCTCCCGTAAGTGAAGCAACATGGGAAAGTCTACTGACAGCCCGTAAAAAGTTAAAATTAGAGTGCAGTGGACCAGAGCCACTCGCTAGGAGTCACACCGAGCCTGGGGGTCCGAAGGGAACAGCATCAAGAACACCAAGAAAACAGGGTAGGGGGGAAGGGTCCCCTGTGGACAACCCAGGAGACACCCCCACTTTCATGAGGTCCAGAAACAAGTATGGATGAACTTGTCTGCTATCTATGGATGCACGTGCACCTCAAACTAGTACAGCAGCCTAAGAAGACTGAATACAGAACTCATAACCATGGAAGACTTACACAGGCACCAGGAAACAGAAGACAGTATTGTCTGGGTCTTGTAAGACACACTGAGAAGCTTCAAACTGTGTTAATCTGTTATTTACGTAGTCAGCAGACAGGCAGACAGGCAGGCAGGCATACATACATACATACATACATACACACACACATACATATTTATTTTATGTGTATGAATATATTGCCTGCATGTATGTCTATGTCCATGCCTGGTGCCAATGAATGCCAGAAGAGGGCATCAGATCCCATAGAACTGGAGTTACAGATAGTTGTAAGTCACCTTGCAGGTTCTGGGACTAGAACCTAGGTCTTCTGAAGAGCAACAAGTGCTCTTAATTGCTAAGCCAGCTCTCTAGCCCCATAAATAAAGCACTAGGAAGAAAGACCACAGGAGCAAGTGAAGACGGGGTGCAGCAGAGGAGGAGGTCTTTCCTGTGGCTAGATGTCTGTGAGACTTCAATCTGTGCCTGGTTGTGGCCTGTATACCCTCGGAGATGCTTCCTAAATGGACACTTCCTTCCTCCCCTGAAGAGCAGATGCATAGCTGGGTCCCTCTGCCCTGCTTATCTATAAAACCACCCTTCTGGATTCACTAGTCAATAACTGGGCATGGAGTGCCAACCTTGGGCCAGGCCCTGAACTTGGCCTGAGGCATGAACACATGACAGGGACACAGCAGTTTACCTTTGGTCCTGTACCCATCTTCTTAGGCTGCCCTTCCCCAAAATTACTTCTTATTCTGCAAACTGTAAGCCCTTGACTAAAATGGCTTCTTGCAAGTGCCCTCCTTCAGAAAGCCAGCTTTCTGGACTTTCCCTCCCACCACACTGGTGGTCATGGGATGGGATGAAAATTAAGTAGCCAAAGAAAGGCCATTCCACCGCACCTTCCACAGCTCTCTGCCCATTCAATTAGTCATTCAAAAATTATTTATTGTTGCCTAGGTAACCAGCTCTGTTTTTGATGCTCAATAGTGAATACAAAGTCCCTGGTCTTTACAGAGCTTACAGTGCAGGGGAAAAAAAATTAAAATCAATTAGGAAAAAAACCGCAGTGGGACAAGAGCGGAGGGCATGAAAGGATACGGGTGCTGGCTTCTGAAGTCCATCAGCCAAGGCAGGAGGGGTGGCTTCTGCTAGCTTCCCCATAACTTTAAAAAAGTCACAAAAGTGCCTAAATCACCTGGCAACAAGTAAAATACTGTCCACTAAGTGAGAACTAAGAGGCAAACCAAATGCCACAGGAGAGAGTACAAGGGCCCGAGTGTCATCCAGTCTTCTGCACACAGCCCAACCTGCCCTGCTAAATACAGAGACAAAGTTCCTGGGGAAATCATGAGCAAAGTAAACACCATCAGTTCCCGAGCAAGGCAGGCACACCAAGAGCCAGGCACACGCTGGCCTGTGATAAGCCCCCGCTGTACACTGCACACACACACTCCCCCAGCAATGATAAAGCTGGACAGAAAGCTCAGAGGACTACTATAGCCAAAGGACTCCCAGGGACATGTGAGTGTGTGTGTGTGTGTGTGTGTGTGTGTGTGTGAGTCTGTACCTGAGGCATCCCTTAGGGGCCCTGCAGGGTCACAGTGCACCTCCACAGTCTAAAAGGAAGAGAAGGGCTGATGATGAGACCGTATGCTGCGCCTTGAGGGCCAGCACAGCACAGAGATGGGATGAGCGCTGGTCTCGAGTAGGAGGTGACTGGGCCTTGTAATGAGTGACCGGTACTCACAGGCAGCTCACTTAGCGTGGACCAGGCTTAGAGCCCCATCACCCCATCACTGTGGCTCTTGTCTCTTGTCAGGGGGAAGGCATGTGGTTGTGTGCTGTCTTCTCTGGACTCTGTAAAATCCACTGCCCTGTGTAGGAAGAGCTCAGAGGGATGGCACCGACCTGTATCACAGGAGACTGATTTCCCAAAGCCAGCCCTAACTCGGCACTCTGCCCTATCCAGCACGCCTGGTCAGTCTCTCTCTGCCACTGGACTCACATGTGTCCACAGCCCTTTCTTCTCAGAAGTGGGGTACGTCTTGTGACTACTTTGGCAATCCTACAGCAAGCCTGACCTTGAGTGACTTCTGAGGATAGATGAGACTGGCAGCTTCTCTCCACAGGAAAAGCAGCTCAGACCTTCTAAGACAGATAGGCCCCTAAGCCCTGGCAGTACGTCTGGCTTCCGCTGACGACACCAATACATGCCCCTGAGTCAGAATGGCCTGGCCAGGGTGTCCCCAAGCCGGGCCAGGGTGTCCCTAAGCCGATGACCACAGAAGCCACTCTGGAGGAACTTTGGAGACACTAGGGAATCTTGGGTAACCTTGTTGGATGGCAGTAGCACACAGTTTCTTGCAATGACCACTGGGGGGCAGTCTCACTAGATGAGCCTTGGGCAGAAGAGACCATCAAGGGACCTTCTCGGGCATGCTCAGAAGGCTGCAGAGTCAGTAGTTAATGGGCAGAACAGACAGGAGGGGAGTTGAAAAGCTCAGAGTGCATGCAGTCTGGGCATCCTTTGAAACATGGTGTATCTAACTCCAGGGAGAACCAGGAGCCCACACTACTAGGACTTCCAGGCGGAAGTGGGGCCTGGTTCTCCTGACTGGTTGGGCAGATCTGGACTCTGGTGGCATCTGCATATAAACAGAGCCCGCAGAGCTAGTTTACATTCCAGAGGGGTTTAGTGAATACTCACTTCAGACTGCACAGGGTGAGCTGCTGGCGCCTGGAGGCTGGGCTGACTCACCACAGACTTGTGGTGTCCCACTTGACCAGGACTGGCCTCCAGGATGGTCTTGTGACCCAACAAGCATTGTTTAGCAGAATCTGTTTTTTGCCTTGGAACACAGAACAGTTTGTGCTGGGGGCTATTTGGGAGAGAATGAAGGGCAAACCCAGCCTCCATGTCAGGTCACTCAGGAAAAACGCGCATTTTGGTTGAATAAAATGAAAAGTGATTTTTCTACTGAATAACTGTCCCTGGGAGGCACACTGATGACAGTGGCCCAGACACAGTGAATCCTCAGGGTGGCATTTGTTTCCATGGAAAATCTACTGAGGAAACAAAACAACATCTACTTGGGCAGAAGGTCCCTGAAACTTGTCATGGATGGGTCAGTGACATCTTTTGAAACAGACTAAATCAACATCATGTGACACACCAGGAACCATTTAGCACTGTCTTGGATCATGCAGATGTCTCTAGAAGATGGTAATCTCTCAGGAAGAAAGGAGCTCAGGTCCCTGAATGGCCTGCCACCTCATGTGCAAGAAATAATTCCCTGCTTTACCTTGGCTCTAGAAAGAACGAACCCTTTAAAGCAAGCAGCATGATGCAGAAGCAATGCCATTTTGACAGTGCCTCCTTCTCACACTGCAGAACTCTTAGCGAGGCATAAGGACATGGCTTCTCTGCCAGGACACGCTCTGGGCAGTCCAGGGCCCATTCTTCCTGGTTCCTGTCTAACTTGACACAGGCTTTCCATGTGGGCTGCCAACGGTCTCTAGGAAGCAGGGGTGTCACTTCAGGTGCCAAGTCACTCTGCATCAACTAAGGAGGATAGACTTGAAAGCCAACATCTGCTGCACACAACCCCCTTACTGTGTGCCATCGGGCAATGGTTCCCTAACGCTGCAGTGAGATGAGGGACAGAAGGACAAGGACAGACTAAGTCCACAGGTGCTGTCAAGAGGTCCTCCCGGAGCACCTTGCAGCCTGCTCTCTGATGCCTTCTCATCCAATGTCCCACAGAGGTTGCAGCTGAGAACAGCCAACTACTTGAACCATCTCCCTATTTCCTGATGTCTCCAAACCCACCTGAGGTTATCAAAACCACACCAATGTGACAGGCTTAGAAGAGTCCCATGATGCCTAGACATGTGACCCAACAGTGGGAATTTCCATGTGCTTCTCCCAGAGGAAACTTAGCAACCTGCACGCAGCTCCTGTCTAGCTCTCTAGCCACCATAGATGGATGGACTGACTTTCCCTGACACAGCCCGTGGGAACCAAAGCCTCCGAGCGAGTCACCCTCAGCTGTGCGTCTGTCTGCAGCGTCAGCTCCCACCTGCAAAACTCAGGGTCATTTCTCCGTGGAGCCTGGAATTCACTCTGTGAGGCTGGTGGAAAGGCAGAGTTCTCTGAAAGGAACAGGTTTCCGGCATCTCCAGGAGGCAGAAACACTCCATGAGTTCCAAGACAGCCTGGTCTACAGAGTGAGTTCCAGGACACAGAGAAACTTTGTCTTAAAATTCAAAACAAAACAAAACAAAAAAGGCCAACTCAATGAGCAAACCAATTCCAAAAGAAAAGGGAAGTAAGTAGCGTTGCCTCTGCTGCTGAGCACTGAGCACTGAGGAGTACTGAGCACTGAGGAGCACTGAGCACTCAGGCTCATGTCCTGGGGAAAGGGTGCCGGCTTCACAGGTGAGTGAAGGCAGTCAGGAAACTCAGGCCTCTTGGCCTGGAGCCAGAGCACTGTGACACTGAGACAGACTGGCCTCCACGCCCAAGACCACTAACCAACAGTATCCAGTCTAATAGTCACTTCCTGTAGCAGCCTGCTGGCACAGAGAATTAATTAGCAACAGTGAAGGTCTTCTCCTGGGAGGGGGGGGGCAATTCCACCACCAATCTGTCTCCTTAGATTACAACCACAGTCTCACACACCACTGACAGGTGATTTCTTAAAAACACTAAAGCGTTTTGGAAACTGTGTCTCTGGATGAGGGTTTCCTGGCCCCTTTAGAAGAGTCCACAGGGCGCCATCACCTATGGTCTGTTCATTAATGGTTCGCAGATGTCTCTAGCTTCTGCCTCTGTACGATCCTGGCTGGTTTCATGTAACCAGCGACTAATCCCTCCACTTTGTCAACTGGCAGCTAGACACATAATTAGGGGCAATCCCAAGATGTCTTCAATAGATGGCATGTGTGCTGTGCACATCCACTTCTATGGTACGGGAAACTCAAACGGACTCTGCGCAAAGGCTAGGCAATTAATCCAGAGTGTCCCTGTATTCCAAACCTGGAAGAAAATTGTTTGGACAACAGTCCGCACGTGCACTGGCTGAGAGAAGTCAACTCCTTTTGTAGCAGCGGCAGCCGACTGACAAGAACCTGCTCTTAAACACATCCATGAGCTAGCCTGGATGCAATTCGTAGTATTTGGATATTTTTTAACATAATACATTGTACATAATATTTACCCCAATAAAGTACTTGTACCGAGTTCAAAGGTGGGGGTGGGAATATGACAGATCAGTTCCCATCAGCCAACAGCACAAATACTCCCAAAGCAGCAATATATGAAGAATGGGGGGGGGGGGCGGGGAGGTCTCCATCAACCCCAAGCATTTTACTTACAAGGAGAACAGGGCTGTTTCTTGATTTAGGCCTAAAGGAAGGCTTGAAAGAAACACAATACTTGTGCATCACATAAGCACTCAGAGGTAAGCTGCTTTCTCAGACCACATGAAGCCCTGGGTTCAAGTCCCAGCACAGCAAAAAGAAAAACAAGAACTCACGGCTATTTTAAAACATTTTAAAACTTTTAACTCACACCCACACTTGCACACACGTACATGCCGTGTACTGATCAGATCGAGGCCCCCCTATGCAGCCTGCCATGCATGTCTTTGCGCAGGGCCATTCGGAATCCTTTCTAGCAGCTACTTTGAGTACACAGTTAACTGTAGTTGCCCACTGTGCTGTGGAACACTGACGGACATTCCGAGCACCTCTGCTCTTGGTTTCTCCTACTTCCAGGCCCGTTTAAAGGAAAACTGTACCTAACTTCTGAGCATTGCTGTCTGCTTTTCCCCACTCAAAGGCTAGGTGCCACACTCAACACAGGTACAGAACAGCAGACAATAGGATCCTGCAAGAACCTGTTCCCACACCCCTCCACTGTATCAACAAAGCCACTCTGCTTTTGGGTACCTATGATGCAATACTTGCTGAAACGTAACGTGCTTGCAAATTTAAACTAAGACCTCATAGTACTCCTCTCTTCTGGTTTATATCATGACCTACAGGACAAAGAGATGACCCTACCCACACCCAAAAAAGACACTTCCTGCCTTCACTGTACAAGACCTAAGGTAGCCTGGCAAATCAGAAGTAAGACAGAAAAGGGTGTCAAGCTTATACTTGCCATATCCTAGCAGTGGGGTCTGGACAAGTCTGTCACCTTCCTAATTCTTAATTCTTTCATCGGTTAAACACAACTAGCCATGCTATCTCCAGTGCAAGGTTCCTGGAAGGCTAAGAAGCACCTGTAAAGAAACCCACATCATCTCAAACTGTGTCCAAGGAGAAGCAGGCTTCACAAAGACAGCTGATTCTCGGTCCTGGTGCCAGGCTCCAGAGTTTCTAAAGCCCCGCCTGCCCTCTGCTTATCAGTTAACATTACCTGAAGGCATACAAGAGTCTCCAACAAGGGCTTGAACAACCAGTCGCAAAGCTAATCATTTTGGTTCTTCATGAAACCAAAGCATTCTCTCCAAGAGGAGCTGGTGCCATCTGCAGACATGGGTCCTCTGAGCTGGTACATGCCTTCCCAGTGAACCCCACTGGCAGAGGCTTGGAGCCCCTCCCTCTCCTCTAATGAATATGCTGAGAGCAGGGTTTCAAGGGAAACTGTCAAGGGAAGGAGTTGAATACCCAGCAATGGGCAGAAAGAGGTAGACGGGAGGCAACCACCCTGGGCATTACTGCCTGAGTACCATCAGAATACTGCCCAAAGCAAGTGGCAGGCTCCACCTCACAGCCAAGGAGACATCAGGAAAACCATAGCTATAGCTCTGTGTGTGCACATAGTTACACATGCGTGTACACAAATGTAAATGTGTGAGCTAGGAGACAAGCTTTCTTATTTTATTATTTAGAAAGAGCCTAAGATTTACTAAGTAGAATCTGTCTGTCTCAACCTCCTTGCTGGGACTGTCAAGGTCACTGCCGTGAGTGCTCCACAAGCCAATGTTCCCTGTCCTAAGACCCTGCTGTCTCTTGGTGACATTTCCACAGGAGGAACAGCCAATTATTCAACATCTGGGTTGGTGCAGAGCTGCAGAGGAAGTCCAGCGGGCAGCCCCTGGGCAAGGAATGATGTAGGAGAGGGCTGCATTCAGCTCTGGACCCCATCAATCTGTGAATGGCCTGGGCCAGGCCTCTAAGCTCCAAGCTGAAGTCTTCCCTAGAACTAAGGGTAGTAACGTCCTTGCTCCGCGCTTTTCTTTTAAGAGGAAGTGGGGTGACGAATCCATCCCTGGGACATTCAATGTTCAATGGCCTTTACATGTGAGTCAACAGGAAACAGAAAGGCAGTGAAAAGATTTAAAAAGTCTCACATTGCAAACCGAAGGCCTCTGGCCACCTCTAGGAAACAATGCTGGATTCTCCATGACAGCACATCCGAGACTGTGCCCAGGAGACCTGGAGATCCATGAGCCTGGTTGGTTCCAAGGCCCGTTCAAAGGGGGATAACTAGCTTCCTGACTTGGACGGCATATCTGCACGCTCCTGGAAGAGTGGACCCACAGGCAGGCCAGGAGAACCAGTCTCTACAGACCCCAACACTCAGTTTCTCGGAATGGCACTTGCCATCCCAAGGCAGAGAAACTCTCATCCAGATAGCTATGCCCGTCTGACAGTGTTCACTGATGGTAAACAACCTTAGCTGGGGATACAGCTCACCTGTCACAGGCGAGCAGTCACAAGGCCCCCAGTATTGACCCCTCAAAATTTGACAATCACATAGCTTTCTGTAAAATGTCACAGGCCTCTGAGAGCAGGAGAGGAGAAATTGAAGGAAAGGATGAGGCCTGAAACCCCATCACCTCGACAATGTACATTCCTAACATACATGTAAACATGTCTGTCAGGGCTACATGCAACCCCACAGAGAACTGGGATACACATAGAACCCCTCTGAGCTACACACAGAATTCCAACGAGCTCTGAGCTACACACAAGCCCACTGAGCTCTGAGCTACATACAAGCCCACCAAGCACTAGGAGACACACTTTCCCAAGCAGTACACAAGTGATTTCCAAGAACGAGAATACATAGTGCCTCAACTGCTTCTGCCTCTCGGCCCTGGGAATGCCTGAGCTGCCTGGGTACCCTCTGCACAGTGAGAGTTGGTGTGAAGAAGGGGACCCTACAGCAGGGGACAAGTCACAGGGCAGCAGGGTTACTGTCACAGCAAGATGTCCTAGTACTGTAGTGTTAGAAAGGCATCTATCTGGGATCCTCCCACAAGCACAGAGAAACCAGATAAACTGCTTGCTACTCAGGGGCCTCAGCAAAGCCAGCTTCAAAACTCACCCATGACACAAAGAGAAAACATCTTTGCTTCACTTTGCCAAGGTTGTTTGATTCTTAGCTCATAAATTCTGTGCCAGATAGAACAGGGCCAAGTTCAGGGAAACAGAGGGGGGGTGTTCTGCTGAACTTTCTGCTCACGGATAGGTAGAAAGCGTCGCCGTCTAACCCCTGACTCCCCAGACAACAACAGTGTTTGGATGGGCAACCAATGCTCAGCTCTGTGCAGAGCCCCAGACCGAGCATCTATTCACCCTGAGTATTGTTCTTACCTCCCACGGCCTCCCACGGCAGGAAGGACGGAGGCACAAGGCTCTGAGGTCACACTCATCTGAAGAACTATGGGAATGCTTACGGAAAACCTTGTCACAGCTCTGCCAGCTGGAATAACTGCTTTGGGAGAGGCTGAGAAGTGGGGAGTGCAGGCCCTGACATGACACAGGACGCCGGCCAGGCAGGTGTTGGGACTATCGCTAGTGACCCCAATGCACTCTGTAAACATGCACAGCTCCGTGCTTGAGGTGGATGCTGTTCAAGCAGGAAGTGGGGGTACCCCTGTGCACCTCGGTACTGTGATGCTCTCTGCAGTTTTGGAAAGGCAGACTGTAATGAGAAAACTCTATTAAGGAAATGAATCAAAGACAGCCAGAAGAAGAGAAAATTTCCTAGGATGACCCACTGGTCTTCCCACACTGGCATCTCTTGCTTCTATGTGGCAGGGGCAAGGACTACCTATCTGTGCGCTGTTTCCTATGAGACTCTGCACAGGGCCTGTGGCCCACGTCAGAGGCTGTGTCTGCATCTCAGCTCTGGAACTCAGGAATGGTCCCAAGACAGCAAGGACACAGGTGTTAGGCTTGAGTCCCCAGCAAGGGCTGACCCAGGAGGCCTTCACAGTCATCAGTAAGGCTTGCTCACTTTCTTCTCATTTCCCTTGTGACCTTTGGCTGAGGAACATGACGTAGCTCCTTCTCACAGGAGGATTAATTCCAGAGCAAGGGGCAGTGTAGGAATCTACTTCTAATCAATGATGGAGAACAGCCTTGCTCTTCAGCCAGATTTATTCTTGTGAGTTCCATCCAAGACCATGCAAGTTCAAGGCGGTATGGAGCATAGAAGCCATTCCTCAACAGCATCAGCCGGCCACAGGAGCTGCTGGCCTTACCTGTCTGGCCACCTGAGATGAACACCACAGCCTAAGGGAAAGAAATGAAGTGCAGGACTGTCCCAGCCCCAGGGATGGATATCACAGCCTCTTAGACACCCGATTCCTGTAAGCCACAGCCATGCACACTAGGGATGCAATGGTTTCGAAAAGCCTGCATCAAGTAGCAAGGATTTTGAGTTAGGATCTTTGTTTCTTAAAGAATCAACAGACTCAGCTGGGCGTGGTGGCACACACTTTTAATCCCAGCACTTGGAAGGTAGAGGCAGGAGGATTTCTGAGTTCGAGGCCAGCCTGGTCTACAGAGTGAGTTCCAGGACACCCAGAGCTACACAGAGAAACCCTGTCTCGAAAAAAACAAAAAAACAAAAACAAAAAAAAAAAAAGAAAAGGAAAGAAAAGAAAAGAAAAGAAAAGAATCACAGACGCTGCGAGTTTAGTTACTCCAGAGTCCCCTCCCTACACAACCCTGAAGCACTTCAGTCCCTACAGTTACCCAGGGAACATCCCTTTTTACAGACAGCCTGTTTTACAAACGGCCACTTGGTAGCGCTTCCTCCCACCTGCATCTTCCTCCCACTAACAATTCTCTTCTGTCTGCCAGACCCAAGTCCAGCTTATTCCAGTTCCTTGCCACACAGCATTCTCTAAGACCCAAAGACCTGAAGCAGAGCTGTCAAACTCGTCAGCTGCCATCCCCAGCTCCACTTGTGTTCCATGCACAACAGACTTGGGACATTTGCTGGGCTTACTGTGTGCCACTTAACATGTTGCTGACAGTAGAACATGGCCCTCAGAAGTAACTGTGTATGCGTGTGAATACAAGCACATGCAGGAAGAGGTCATAGGGAAACCTCAGGTACTGGTGTCCTTTTGTTTGCCACTGCATACACCAGGTGAGCTGGCCTGTAAGCTTTTGGGGACTGTCATCTCCGTTTCCTATCCATCTCATCTCACCACAGGATTTCACATGTGTGCTACATACAGGTCCTTATGACTTGGAGGCAAGAGTACCCTACACCATCTCCCCAGCCCATTGTTTGCAAAAGAATGAGGCCCTAATATGCAGAACTTCTGTTGCAGCTCTTCCAGCTTCACTCCTGATTTTAGCCCAGACACGAAGCCCAGAAGATGAGGCCAGAGCACATTCAGGGGTAGGAGGGTGGGAGGGGGACAAGAGAATACAACAACTCTTCCCACAGCTAAAGGAAAACACACACGCATTACCGACTAGTTCAGTGGGCTGCCTAGAAAGTACTTGAGAAACACTCATTCAGGGGGCACATTAATAAAAGATACCTTTGTGATCGATGGGCATCAGAAATGGATGCTGGCAGGGATGATGTGAGACCAATCAAACATCTCTCCAGAAATCCAACCCTTGCTTTACAGTGAAAAGGTGATTCTGAGTCCAGCCTAAGACCAACTGCTCAGAATGACAACCCGGGATCTGCCACCAAGACTGTTGTAAGAGTTGGGCTTCAGCAAGCACCAAACAGATGGAGGAGGGACTCATGGGCAGCAGCTGCGTTGGCTATCTGCATCTACTCCACTGGCTTCCTCTACTGCATCCCAAAGACAGCCTACGATGCTAAAACTCACACTTTCAAGACCAGATGTGGTGGCAACACCTTCAATTCCAACACTCAGGAGAAGATCTCTGTTAGTTTCAGAGCTATAGTGAGTTCCTGCCTCAAAACAAAACAAACAAAAATCCACAACACTTTCAAAGACAATGAAATCAGAGAACAGCGGTAGAGACAAGCCGAGCTGAAAGCAACAAGTGGGTCACAGCTATGACTCCTGTGTGTCCTGCCTGCCCTGCTTGTATCTCAACCAAAGCATGCAGGGAAGGGACTCATGGCACCCTGGCACTGACCACACCAGGAGTTCATTTGCTCAGAGACCCTGCTTCCAAGTGAGGGCACATGGGGGGGGGGGCACATAGGAGCACTGCACTGACTTGAGACGCAGCTTTGCACCAGCCCAGGCTGGGGCAAAAGAGGAGTCTCAATGGTAGACAGAGAACAACAGCCTGTTGACAGGGGGAGGGTATGAAGCGGACACAGACACACACCTCACTTCACTCACTGAGCAAGTACGACTGCGGATGGCAAGGTAGCATGTCAAATGGCTGCCATCACCAAGACTATAAAACTGCAGGGACCATTTCACCAGCTCTCGGTGCCTTGGAAACAAACAAAAACAGAGGAAGCCAAAACTAAACACTTTGGCCATGGCACTGGATGGTACTTCTAAATTAGGGAAACCAACTGCTGACAGCCATACTGCTGTCCAGACTGCAAGGTTTCGTGACAGTGCACTAGCCCCTATGCCAGGCTCCCCAGCTGTGGTGGCACAGCGAGCTCTGTGCTCTTTCCTCCTAGTACCTGAGACCCGCCTAACAGATCTGCCTCCTGGGACCTGGAGCCAATCAGGATGCAAACCATTTTACCGACTAGATGAAATTCAGGCGAGATAGCTACAGAGTAGCTTTGCAACTAAGTTTCAAATTGGGAAGAAAAAACAATTTAAGGGGGTGGACACAAACCCTGTGACTCAGGAATTCAAACAGACCTATAAGAGGCTCTGACATAAAACATATTCACTTCAGCAACATTTGTAACAGCCCAAAGTAAAGGCAACCTTGATTGTATATTATGGTACAATAATATCACACACTGCAACTTGCAATTTAACAGCAAGTTTCCAGGAGACGTTAGATGATAGATGATGCTGTTGCAAAAAAATCCCAAACTATGAAAGAGGTTTTATCCATAAGGGCAATTCTGAGTGACTTATCCTTCTTCCCTGCCTCAACATGGTTCTCTGGGTAGCCCAGGCTGGCCCTGAAAATGATCCTCCTACTCCAGTTTCCCAGTGCTCGAAGTACGGGTATGTATCACCAAAAGCCTGGCAATTTCCTTTTTTATTTTTTGTATTTTCCATAAACACAAGCTTGCCCCCTAATTGTCTGTGTGGATAGATGGACGGTGTGGTCTATAAAATGTCATGCATTGCAAAAAAGAAAGGAAAAAAAAAAAGGAAAGGAAAGGAAAAGGAAAGGAAAGGAAAAGAAAAGGAAGGAAAAAAAAAAAAAAGCACCCTCCCACCCCCAAGATCCCTTTATCCACACATCCCAAAGGCTTTCTGATAAACAGAGTATGATTCAGTGGTTGGTAGAGCACTTGCTGGGCACGCACGCGGTCCTAGGTTCAACTCTCAGCTCCACAAATGCTACCACCTTTTTAAAAAGAATCTGTGTAGTCCACATGTATGAAATGACCAGACAGTGGCTTCCTGGGGCAAGGCGGGAACAGAGATGGCGAGGGAAGCATTCTAAGATTAGACTGTGGTTATGGCTATACAATTGTACAATTACTAAAAATTTACAGAACTGCATTATACAATGGATGCTGGGAATTTTTATTTGAAAGGAAGAATGAGAGAAAGAAAGAAAACAAGACCAGAAGCCCCAGGATAGAGGCAGAAATGGTGGTGGCTTTGAGGAAGGCAGCCATGGCTTAGTCTGTTGCCACAAGAACGGGGCAGGAAAACGTGGTCCGCCGGCAGGCGGCTCACCAGATCCCCAGGTCAGCTCCAACAGGCACACGGCCTGAGAGAAGGTTGGCTTTACAGGGGCTGCCAGCTTCACTGCAGAGATGAGTGGAGATGAAGGCAGTGGTGGTTCAGGGGCCTAAGTGCTATGCAAGCTCAGGCAGGACACACTGTGCACTGAAGAACTGCAAGCACTTGGCTCTCCCTCAACAGGAACTGTAAAGCCACCGCGGTGGTCAAAAGATGTGCTGTGGATGCTGTGGAAGTGCTCAAAGGAAGTGGAGGAAATGGGAGATTACAGTGTGTTCAGGGGACGCAAGGGGAGCATTATGATGTGGATGCTAACACATTACACAGAGGGCTTGGTGAGTAGAGGCTAGACAGGCTGGATATCTGCACAAATCTCTCAGGAAGTACCTGGCAATTAAGCATCAAATGCTATTAGAATGTTTTTTTCCTTCTATGCTCTACTCAAAGGTGGCGCTGGACAGAGGTTAGCTGCCCCTGCTGTGTGGACACGGAGACCAGTTTTCCAACACAAGCAGCGGCTAGGCCTTCTGCAGTGTCAACCCTCAAATGCGTATGGCATGGGTGAAGAGAGAAGTGCACTTTTAAAGCGCTAACCCTGACTGACTGAAAGCTCCTTTTCTTGGCAGGGAAGATGGTATTTTTTTCCTCCTTGTAACACATTTTGAACCCCAAGCATTTTACAGGACTTCTCAGACTCTTGAGGACCACAGCCCATCCACCAACTGCGTCTTGTCAGCCTGAGGGGCTTTATCTCCTCCAGGCACATTCTTCTGTTTGTTTGTCTGAGACAGGGTCTCTCTGTGTAGCCCTGGCTGGCCTGGAACTCATTTTGTAGAACCAGGTTGGCCTCAAACTCAGAGATCTGCCTGCTTCTGCCTCCTAAGCGCCATACATCTAGCTCAGACACACCAGAAGAGGGCGTCAGATCCCATTACAGATGGTTGTGAGCCACCATGTGGTTCCTGGGAATCGAACTCAGGACCTCTGGAAGAGCTGTTAGTGCTCTTAACCACTAAGCCATCTCTCCAGCCCAGATACATTTTGAAAAATGTGTTATAAATATTTTTCCTGCATGTATGTCTGTGTACCATCTATCTGCAGTGCCCAAGGACACCAGAAGAGGGAGCTGGGAACCAAACCTGGGTCCTCTGGAATAATAGCTAGTGCTCTTAACTGCTGAGCTCTTTCTCCAGAGTCCAGACATAAAAATCTAACACTGAATACGTGTTCCAATAAAAGTACAAACTCACTGTCCCAAATATGACAACCCCTACGCTGATGACTACAGTAGTCCCAATCCCAGCTCTCATGAGAAAGCTTTACTGTGAGCACTGACAACCTTTGCAAACTTCAATGTGAAGGAATGCATTTAAAATGTGGCCAGAATGCCAGACAAGCTTAGACCTTGTCTTTGAGTTGGCCTGGGGAAGCAGGGACCACAGGACTTTCCATGCATCTTCTTCCAAGTGTTGTGTGGACCAAGTGCCACAGCCATGTCACCTCAGTTGACAAGCACATGCCCACCAAGCCCAGGGCCAGGTCTCTGTCTGCCTATCAACAAATCTCACTCAAAACTGTCCCAGCAGCCAACACAATGCTTTGTCACATCAATGGCATCCGTAGTTCAGCAGGGTGCTTTAGAGTCTGGGTTCAATGCCCAGCTCTGACCCAAAAAACCAACCAACCAACCAGATCTAATCACCTGCTCTCTCTCTCACTCTGACCTCCACCCTGTGTTCCAAGGAATCTCCAGTGTAGCAGAAGGCAGGGCTAAGAACCAGAAGCTCCCGTACTCTACTTCCCAAGAGTTTTGGAGACAGAAATTATCATCGTGCCTCCCTCATCTTCTTTAATCCACAAAGCTCAGAGAAAAATCCCCACCCTGTCTCCCTTTTGAATCATGAGTCAAACCTGGTTCTCGTGACTGTGTGGACCAAAGGATGCTGCAGTGTCCCACCTTCCCTTGTCCATGCTAATGCCCAGTGTCCCCACTACTCTGCACATGACCCTGCCTGGTGACTTCCCAATGTGCCAACAAGCTGTCACCTGACCACCATGTTTCCTAGGGAGGCTTTGCAGCAATGGGTACTCAATGATTTCCACCAACTTTGCTATTTCGTCTTCCTCCCAGTTCTTTTGCTTTGGTCATGGACGTTCTGACCCTGGTGGCCATTTGGTCACCTGTTCCCATCTCCCACAAGACCTGGGGTGCTTATCACCATGCTCTGGCTCTGGTTGACATTTCTGGACTGGTTGCTGGCTACCTAGTCCTGGACTACCCTGGCATTCCAGGAAACAAGGGTTAAAGGCAGCAGAGGCCATGGGACGTAGAAAGAGACCACTGGCCATTGCCCCATGCTGCCTGCCTGACTGCCAGCTTCCATCTGGCTCCCATATGACCCAAGCAGCTGGCCAGGTGCTTTTCATTTGCAGATGAAACCCCGGGCGGCTCTGTGGCCACAGAAACGCCTGACCTCAGAGTCTCTTGGAGTCTGACATGCACAAACCATACTTGTGTGTCACTGAGCAGGGCTAAAAGGTCACACTCCACAGTTGGAAGCCTGAGGGCTACAAGAACAAAGTGGGACCTCTTGGACATTCTGATGACAGCCAGCAAAGAAGGCACTAGGACTGGGGCTAAGAAACAGTGACACTGCCCTTCATGCCTGTCTCAATCAAAAATTGCCTCTGTGTTGTATGCCAGCATGCTCATGGAGAAGCTAGTCTTTTCCAAATGTCCAACAGCCGCATAGTACAAAAGAGAAAAACTGGAGTCCTAAAGAAAGCATAGCTGAGCTGCTGTGAGGATGGCTCAGTGGGGAGGCCTCATGCTGCTAAGCCTGACTGACATGATTGGAGCCCCAGGACCTACAAGGTAGAAGAGTCAACTTCTATCCACTGTCCTCTGACCTCCACATGTCAGTTATGCATACACATACTTTTGTAAAAGGCACACTATACGTCCATGACTATGTCATCCCATAGGAAGAGTTGCAGATGGCATTTTCAGCTGGGCACTGCATGGGTGAGCTCATTCAACCTGTCTAAGTTATAAAAGATCTTGTAGCAGCACTTCCATCTCAAAGGTGAGGTGGAGCCGGGCGTGGTGGCACACACCTTTAATCCCAGCACTTGGGAGGCAGAGGCAGGCGGATTTCTGAGTTCGAGGTCAGCCTGGTCTACAGAGTGAGTTCCTGGACAGCCAGGGCTATACAGAGAAACCCTGTCTCAAAACACCCCCCAAAAAATTCAAAGGTGAGGTGGCTGTGATCCTAAAAACTTGCCAAACTATATACAGTTAGGACTTGGGGGGCTGGGATGGACACTCAACCCAGAATTACATTAACTACCCTGCCCTACTATCTGCAACTGTTCTTTAGTAAAAGCAGTATACACACACAAACAGAGAGAGAGAGAGAGAGAAACACCTTACAATACATGCCTTGCCCAGGCTGTGGCTTGAGGCAGGGTTAATCTTTGTGGTACACTGCTAAGTCTGTAACTTCTCTACAACTGTAACAGCAGGGCGTGACCATGACATTCATCTTTTGAGTCCTTAACAAGCATGCAGCTCTGCCACTGGCATTCAGGCCAGTTGGTCATGAGGCCAGGGCAGGTCTGCTAAGACTCCCATATTACTTAACTCAGTTCCTCCCCTTGAGCACACAGTGGGAAGCCACGGCTGAACCTCAGTGGCCCAGGAGGATTAGGGGCAGATGGGCACACTGGTGTGGCTCCTGGGACACCGTTCACCATGGCATCCTTTCCAGGGAGTCCCAAATATGAGTCTTTACAACAGATACCACCTCTGGGTCCAGCCCAGGAGATACTGAAAATACAGTGTGTCAAAGGGACAGAGGTTGGGGACCTGCTTGGAGTCACAAGGCCTGTCAAAGCCTGAACCCATGAGATTCAAATGAGGCTTGCCCAACACCCAGGACCAAGCTCCATCATGAGCCGGCTGCTCGTGCATGCGAGCTGCAGGGGAAGACAGGCAGGACAGGAGGAAAGGGTGCAATTTCTCACCCACTCACCCCACAGAGTCACAACTCTCTCCAACCATGCCGGAACAAGCCAGTGCAACACACGCATGCACACGCATGCACGAGCGTACACACTTCCCTCTCTTTTTAATATTTTTCCTTCTTTTTTAAGAGATTTATTTACGTGTATGTATATGAGTGTTTTGCCTGGTACTGGAGGTCATAAGAAGGCAGTAGATTCCCTGGAACTGGAGTTAGAAGCAGTTGTGAGCCCAAGGCCTCACTGAACTAGGCAATGGATCTGCCCAAGTTAGACAAGGCTGGGCTATGTAGCCCAGGCTACCCTGGAACTTGTGTGCCTCATGTCCTCAGTCTCCAGAGCGCTGGGATTCTAATCATGCTCTAACCCCCCCCCCCCAGCTCTGCATTTGTTTTATTGTGGTCGGAAAGCCTAAAGCATCTCCCTCTTAGCAGGGACGTGTATCCAATACACTACTGCTGCCTGTGGGCACAGCTACAGCACAACACCAAGGCCTTTCCACCTGCTCAATTCCAGTCTCATCTAGGCAGGAGTGAGATGGGGCCACTGGTCCCAGCTCTTTCCAACTGGACAAAAATTCAATCCCAGCAAAGCCCAGAAGAGGAAAGGCAATGCCGTAACTACAGGTGGCAACCTTAACAACTGAGAGACAATGTCCCTGTGCAAAACGATACCAGTGCACCTGCAAGCAGGCACCTTAACAGACGGATGCTAAGCCACATGGAAACCAGACTGGTGAGATGGCTCGGCTGGTAAGAGTACTCACTAGCCTGAACACCTACCCCGGGTCCCTGGAACCTGCAATGGAAGGAGAGAACTGCTTCCCCCAACTTGTCTTCTGACCACAAGCCAGCACACATGGCATGTGACTGTACTCACACGAAGGGCAAGGGCAGGAAACCAAACATGAGCATCCTGGCCTCTTCCCTCTGGGGCGCATCCATGAGACAGAACTGTTGACCTTTGACATTCCCTTACCGTTCACCGTGGGGTCCCTTAGTGTGTGGCTCTGCAGTAAGCACATGATGCCAACTAAGTGTGCTACGCAGTGCGTTTGCAGGAGCTGAATGCAAAGGGCCCTAGGGCTGCTCCTTGGCAGTGCAGGCGAAGAAGAGCCCATGGAAACCATCATTGAGGAGAACTTTGCCCAGACAAGAAAACAGAATCCACAAGGGCAAAGGCTGGCACAGGAGTCCTGGGAAGGAAGGCCCTGACTCACATCCCTTCACACTTTTGAGACTGGTGTTCAGACTGCTATTTGAAAATCTTGTGTCCCTAAAGAAGGGAACGGCAGCGCGAGGAGAGCATCTACGCTGCAGACTCGAGTAAAGCGCTTGTTTTGGACAGGCCCCAGTGACATGACCGCCGAGGTTTGCCTCTGAAATGGCAGAAAGATGTTTATTATTGGTAAGAATCGTCTCTGCTGTTACATGACTCATTCCTGCCTGCGGGGCTGCTCTCATCTGTAGCCAAGGAGAAACTGCTGAATTACCAAGCTTGCAAAAGTTATCACTGACCAATACATACTCAACACTGCTGGACCATCGGCCTCGGGGAGGGCTGTGGCTGGTCTCTTATTACCACCAGCTGTTTCTGCTTTGCTGAAAGGCCTGAGGGATACCATCCAACTCAGCATGCTAGATGGTGGAGGGGGGCTGTTCAAATACCCAGGATTTGTTGGGGTTTCAGTCCCAGGGACAGGACTCAGGGGTGCTGGGGCCGAGGGCAGAAGCAGGAGAGGCAGAGAAAGGAAGGACGTATGGAGGCCAGCAGGAGAAACCACAGGCAGACCTCATACAAGCCTCCCCGAGGGAAGCTGAGCACTCCCGTAACTGATGAATGCAGAGGCTTCTGGGATGGAGCTCAAAGAGGGAGGCAAATGCAGAATTGTGACACCACCCAGGTGTGCAGGCCCTCAGTGGCCAGGCCCCCAACAGGCTTGGGTCTGCTTTCCATGAGTGTAGCTCAATGGCGGCCCTGGGACAGAGGGCCGCTCAATGACAAGGCTGAGGCTTGGGGGCAGACACTAGGTCTCCAGACCATCTCATTCCTGTGGTTCTCATCTCTGATGACTGGAAAGGGCCATCTCCTCAACACATATATACTAAAAACAAACCTGAAATTGATCACCCTCAACTGAGCAGTTCTACTGCAAACATCAGAGGATATTTATTAAGCATTTACTGTGTGCCAGTAATAGCACTAGGAAACATCTGAATTATTAGTCCAATTATTTTGTTAGTTTTCTCCATCTCCAATCCCTTGGCCAGGGGCCATGGTCATCTCCTGATGGAACCACACCTGACCCAGCCTTCCTACTTCCATACATCTTGGCCAGAGTAAGCTTCCCAAGACTCAAAGTTGGCCCTCAGTGCCGATGAGCTTCAAGGGCCCCTTGGAAAAAGAAAAACCTGCCCGGGGTCTCAGGGGACTAGGAGGGCCTGCCCACCTCACTGTCTGCCTGGGAGTCCCTCAGTGAGCTCTTTCCTGTGCTGCATGCCATATTCCTTCTGCCTAGGCAGCAGTTCCCACAGCTGAGGCCTAGAGCTCATCCCATGCCCTGTGCACAGTGCCACCTGAGCCCTTGCTGAGCCCAGGCAGTGCTTAGATGGCGTACAGTGCCCCAAGAAGCTGAGCACTCTGCACAACATCACAGCACAAAGGAAAGATGGACACTTGGTAACAGGACGGAGTGCTGGATTCCCCAGACAAGGGAAGGGAACTGAAGGCCCAGAGGGTCCCAAGCTGCAGAGAATCGTGGGCGAGAGGACAGGAACCCAAGTCAAACTGTGAGTCCAACTGAGAGGCAGGTAATGCTCCTGTAAGGTGCCCATCCAAGAGAAAAGCAAAGGGACTGAGGGGGCACAGAGCTCAGCGTGAGATGCATGCCTGCGGTCATGAGGCTTTCTCTGCATTTGGTGGGAGGGAGGAAAGTGGCCCGGGTATACTGAAAACACGGGAGGAACATCTAGTACTTAATGAAGCATTCAACACCAACAAGAGAATTGGTTTGTATTTTTCCCACCTATACAACTTGCCCTGGAATCCTAACTTCCTTGCTTGGAAGATACTCAGATGGACTCTGTGCTGGCCATGACAGTGTCCCTGGAATGTTGGTCTGCCAGCGCTGGGTCCAAAATAATTAGGACCCAGATGAGCATACGGCTGCTGCTGTTGTCATTCATCAAGGTGAATGACATCACTCAGAATGACCATTAGCTCTGAAGCCTGCACCGGCAGCAGGGGCGGAGTGCTAAGGTGGGAGAATGGGCATGGTCACCAGGAGAGGGAGACACCATGTGTGGCCCCCGTGAAATATGAAAGAAGGCTAGAGGCAACAACTTGCCAGCCTCTTTCTTATCACCAAAGATATCAACCACACTAGAGAGTTCTCTTCCAGGAGAAGGATCCGAATTCACCCCTGCCAAAACAGGTAAGGAGCAGCCAGATGTGGCCACAGCTGCCATTGAGGCATCTTTGCACTGAGAACTACTACTATATGATGTCACTAGTGTTGCTCATTTCACCATGTATGGATGTATACACAGATGTCAGAGGGGAACTCGGGGCGTCAGGCTCTCCTCCCACCCTTACATGGAATCTCCAAATCTTCAGGTGGCCAGACCTGCTCAGCAAGTGCCTCTACCCACTGACTCATCTTTGCAGCCCCAAATGCGTGATAAAAACAAAACAGCACAACACAATGCAACATGAACTCTTTGGATATTACTAAAACCCTCAGGAGAAGCCCAGATGTAAACTCAAAGCACTGCCAGCTGTTCTACTGGGAACTTAAAAACAAAAACAAACAACCCCAAACCACCAGCTCTCTGGTTTCCTGCAGAGCCTGGCATGCAGAAACAGCTTTCCAACAACAGTGGCTCATAGCTCAGTGGCAGAGTGCCTGCTAAGGAAGGGGGTGTGGGGGACGGGACCCCAGTCTTGGGTTCTTTATCACAGGTACCCAATGGAGAAGTCCACGCCCACAGGCAGGCTGCAAAACCACCCTCCTCCAGGAAGACTCTTAACAGAGTTCATTTCAGACCGGCCGTCTCGCCACGTGACACCGTCAGACTGTTCCACTTGGTTGATGCATGTGGTCTATTTGGGGAAAGGAAAGAGAGGAATCTGTGGCCAGAACCACTCAGATCCTGGGAATCCATGAGCCAATACAAAACCACAAAGATCATACTGAGAGAGGGAAAGAGGCTGACGTGGAGTCTCAGCACGGTTTCAGCAAGGGGCATGTGTCACCCCTCCTCCAGGTCACGGGACAGACACTGAGGCCAGCCACACTCACGTCAACAGGACCTTCTGCAGAATTTCCAGCAGCACTCAGCACAAGCACCAGGCCTGACACTGCTCCGGGGAGACTGAGGGATGGGTGGGCCCAAGAGCTAGACAGGTACTACGCCTGGCTTTCTAACCCACGCATCCCAGCTACGCAGGGGGCTCATCAGAAAAGCAGCCATTCTAGCCAAGTCTTGTTGGAACTAAAGCATGGTAGGAGACTCTTGGAAAACAAAGGGGATGAGAACCACTCTCAAAAAGAGGGCACTGCGTGCCACTTGTGGACTTTTTATTTAATTTCCTGAGGTTTCTGGCTAATTAGGCCCTCAGCCATACTGAAATGGATTAAATTTCAACTGAATTAAAAAAAATGGTTGAAAGTGGAAGATATCAGGGATATCACAGAGGACTCTGGGGACTGCAGAGGGCCCACAGCACTTGCCTTTACCCCTGCTAATGAGGCAGCCCGAATTCCCCATCCAGTGGCACGCAGAGGGGGCCGTGTAGCTCACTATCCGCACTCTCTACCATCCACATTTGAAGCAAACAACACACATGGCTCAACGGTGGGAAAAACACTCACTACAGCCAGTAAGTACGGGAGATTAAAGTACATCTTGCCAAACAAAAGTGAGGAAGTGTCCACTGCTTACGGAGCCAGCGGCTGCAAGACATTCCTGGTGTGGACAAGAAGGCAGCAGACTGACACACGGCTGGGGTATTATGAACTGACATGACACAAAAGCCACCTGACGTGACGGCATTAAGAGTTGTGAAAGGGGACTGGCAAGGTGGCTCAGTGGTTAGGAGTACTTGCTGTTCTTGTAGAGAACTAGGGTTCAGTTCCCAGCACCCACCCGGCAGCTCAACTGCCTGTTAACTCCAGTTCCAGGGGCTCCTGTGCATCCACATATCGCACATATCTACCTGCAGACAGTACATCCACATATCGCACATATCTACCTGCAGACAGTCCCTCTGACAGCGGGAGGGAAGGGGGATGGTGCCTTCCCACTTAAACCTTTATATGCTGCTTACAAACAATCAGTACTGCTTTTGCCGGAGAAACTGAGATTACAGTATTTTAAGAGAAAATGAGAAACCCACTTTGAAATAGTTCTTAAACTTCCTCCTGTTGTCCTCAGTCTCCCAGCCCCTCTCTGACAATTCCTAAGGTGTAAAAGTTCTACTCTACAAAAGGTGAAGGGTTGAGGGAAGAAATGGCACCTCCTGGACTGTTAGCTGGGTTGAGCACCAGCCGGGGCTGTGTGGACATCAGCAAAGGAGGAGTCCTGTTCCCACCGAGGGAAGGCCTACAGTGCCCTTATATCTCTATTTGTACCTCCAGGCCTGCATCTGCGTGTTATCTATTGTCTCGTCTCGCTGGTCTACAGGAACCAACTACTCATCTCGGAGCGCAGTGGGGCCAGGCATTTCGCTTTCTCTTCAGAGCCTCACCAGGAAAGTTAGCCCCATTGTGAGCCCCACTGCAAGGCTGTGCTCCCGAAGGCACTGCTTGCTTTCTCCTGCAGCCACTCCTGGCAGGGGTCCTGGCATGGCGTGGCATGGCATCCACGGGACCTGCTAGAAGGAGGAACTGAAACTTCACGGCTCAGAGAGGGCAAGACCCTTGCACAAAGTCACCTGCCAGTAGGGAGAGGTGGCAGGGTCAACTTTCTAACTCTGAGCCAGCAATGCAGTCTCACAGTAGATGAACGCCTTTGGGACAGGCAGGCAACCAGAGAATACTGACAGAGCCGGTTCTACCTCTTCTCTCTCCCCACCCACTGCTATTCCCTAGAGCTGCTGGCAGAAGCCCGGCTCTCCCAGCCTCTGCTGAGCAGCGCCCCCAAAGGGCACTGCAATGGAAGCTTAGGGAGATGCCTAGAGAGGGAGGGCTAGTGCAGACAGACACCTGCCTGTCATCCCTAAATCCTAAACCAGAAGAACCATCGCCTGCCTCCAACTTCAGCAGACATAACAAAAGCAAGCCTTGAACTTCACTTTTAAAGCCTGCATTGCAGATGTGTTTTTCAACTGGCCACTGCAGTTGCATAGACAGACTTAACAGGGGATGGGCCTTGCACTAACTGGCAAGCTAGGAAGGACTCTGAACGCTACAATTAACCAGGAGCATAATGATAAGCAAATTACTTAACCTCCCTGAATCTCAATTTTCTCATCAATAAATTAGAATAATAGCACCTCGCTGGGATGGATGTGTGGAAACTGAATTACTGTACTCAAACAAACGAACACTCTTACTTCCTATCTGCCACTACTCTAGGCACAACACACGGGGCAATCAATAAGCAAGACTATGACCACTGGTCCTACTAAGGGCACAGCCATTAAAATGATACAAGAAAGGAGACTTTTAAAAGCCCTCATAGTCCAGTACTGCCATTACATTACACACAGGAGCCCGAGACCTGAGGAGGGTGACTCTTTCTGACTCTCCAACATGGCACTTACCCGGGGCCTTCCCAAGGAGGCAAGTTACAAGTGTACTAGGCTAACCGTCTATACTGGGGGGAAAGTGCTTGTTTCATCTACTTTAAAACAACTAAAAACAGACCCAGTTTACTGGACCCAGTGGTCTGTGCCTGTAGCCTCAGCTACTAACAGGATGAAGCAGGAGAGCCACCGTCACAAACACGGTGAGACTTGCTTCTCAACAGAACAAATAGCAAGTGAGCCTGGCGGGATGAGAAAGGAGGGACTGGCAGGCAAGCACTACAAAAAAGTTCTTGTCTCAACCTAAATAAGCAGAATGATGATATCCTTCATGCTTGGCCTGCGATTACTCTTAACAAAGGTTGATTTTTTTATGTGTATGAGTGTTCTGGTTAAATGTATGTCTATGCACATATGTGCAGTGCCCAAAAGGGCCAGAAGAGAGTACAAGCACCTCTGAAACTGTAAGACGGGAGTTATAAGCCCCCATGTGGTTGCTGGGAATCCAACCTGGATCCTCTGGAAGAGCAGCCGGGGCTCTTAACTACTAAATCATCTCTCTAGCACCAGGGGTGTGCTTTCTTAAAAATTAGTAAGCAAACCAAGTTCCTTTATATGTAAACTCTTATGTCAAAACTCTCTCCTCCGATCCCACCAAGGCCAGCACAGTGTCAGCTCCACCTGCAGTCTGTCCAGCAAAGGCCAGGTTACACAGAACCCAATTCAGGGAGGGAGCCCTGCTGCCATGAACAGCAGTCTCCAAGACCAAGGCCACACCCATCCTGGGGGGTGATGAAGAAAGATTCGGAATGATTTTAGCAGAAATGCTTGAGAAGACAAATCTTAGCCTGCCTTGGATTTTAAACAGAATTCCCAGGGTACAACTATGAGCACCAATTCACTGTTCTTAGGAGGTGGAAGCCGGGAAATTCAGGGGTTCAAGGTCCCGCTCCACTGTATCTTGAGTTTGAGGGCAGCTCCTGAGATGCTGAAAGCTAAAAGGAGACCCTTCTCTCCTGTCTGGCAGCGGCAGCAGCAGTGGCAAGAGCTTTTTCTGTGGCCAGAATAACAAATCTTGCTTCTGGACTTCCCAGCCTCCAGAACTGAGAGGAGGCTTCTGTTGTTTATGAGTTATCCAGTCTAAGGGATTTTGCTACAGCAGCCCAAACCGACTAGAATGGTGTGCCCGGAACTGCAGAGCACACACATAAAGCAGGGCGGTATGCACAGCACACACACATACAGCAGGGCAGTGTGCACAGCACACACACACACAGCAGGGCGGTATGCACAGCACACACACACAGCAGGGCGGTATGCACAGCACACACACACAGCAGGGCGGTATGCACAGCACACACACACATACAGCAGAGTGGTGTACATAGCACACACACACACACACACAGCAGGGTGGTATGCACAGCACACACACACAGCAGGGCAGTGTGCACAGCACACACACACACACACACACACACAGCAGGGCGGTATGCACAGCACACACACACACACACACACACACACACACACACAGCAGGGCGGTATGCACAGCACACACACACAGCAGGGCGATATGCACAGCACACACACACAGCAGGGCGGTATGCACAGCACACACACACATACAGCAGAGTGGTGTACATAGCACACACACACACACACACAGCAGGGTGGTATGCACAGCACACACACACACAGCAGGGCAGTGTGCACAGCACACACATACACACAGCAGGGCGGTATGCACAGCACACACACACACACACACACACACACACACACACACACAGCAGGGCGGTGTGCACAGCACACACATACAGCAGGACAGTATGGTCCAAGCTAGTTTCCTGTTGTGTTTCTGAACTGCTTGTGAGGTAGAAGCCACTTCTGGATCCAACCAGAGCCAAATGTGAGGAAAACAAAACACCGACTTCCTCTGCTCCTGGAATTCAGCTCTCCCTGTCCGGGAACCTCAAGCCATCACCACAGGGAAGAGCAGATACCATTTACTGAGCACTTACTATGTCTCAGTAATGTGACCCATGCTCCCTCATTACTGACACTGTAGGCCTGACTACATGCTAGGTAAAACACAGGCATTCCCTGCTTCATCTCATCTGACTGGCTGTAATGGGGAGGAAGCGGTCCAGGGCACTGAGCCCAAAGATGCAAAACTCAAAAGAAAAGGGGCAGGATTTAAATTCAGACAGCATGGCTTGAGAGCCAAGGCTCACACAGTCAAGAACAGCTTGTTGCTAAGGCAGAGAAAACACTAGCCACACCCATTCAGACCTGGGGATGTGTGGAGGAAAACATCAGATATGAAGACAGATCTGTGCTCCTGGGCCCCAGTGGGAAGGAGGAAGGGGCCTAGAGGTGGGTCTTGACTCCCTCAGCTTCACCCCACCAGCTGCAGGCTTCCTGAAGGGGATCACTGAGAGCCATGTGGGAGTAAGAGTGCACACACACAGCCTGAGTTCCTACTTCCTTTCTGAGCAAATAAGCTCACTGCATACAGAGGTCAGAGTCCCGTGCTCCCTCACCACCAGAGTGCCCTCCAAGGAAACAAGGTGACCAGAGGGACCCACTAAATGAATGACATCTTGCAACTCTGGAGCCTGGAGGGACTCCAGTGCTCTTATCTCCAAGATGCAGAATGAGATGTGGCATAGAGGGGGATGCTTCGACCTCACATGTGGCACATGTGGACTTCAGGGTCCTCGCACAGTGCCCTTGTTACCTGACTGTTTCTGGGGATACTATCCAGAAGACGGGGCCTGAGGGAGTGTCATGGTAGGAATGGTGAGTAAGTGGCCTTGCCTGGCACTGCTTTTCTTCTGTACAGTAAATCTAACAGGGGCAGCATCATACTGGCCCTTTTATGGATGAGTCTGGTTTAGGAAGAAGGGAAAGCAGATTTAAAGAAAGACATTAGATGGTGATAAAAGGGCACACAAGCCCAGAAAGTATCGAACTGGAGGCTGGCCAAGCAGAAAAACACATCCCTAACACATTTAGTGTGCTCCAGCAGCAGGCTAAAGCAAAACCAAAACGAGAAATGAGAAACCACAGAGGGGCTGAGCCTTTCACCCTGCCAGAGTAACAGGACACTGGACAGACATGCCCTGCCCCCTCCCTTCCCCAAACTTAGCTAGCAATGATCTTCACACCTTAAACATGCTCAGACCCAAACGCCCAACACCACTTATCAGCCAACTCAGTGGAACCATTTCTGAGTCCTAATTGCCCTGACTGTGGCCCCAAGGCACCGTGGCGAAGGCCCCCTCCAGTGAGCAGCAGAGCTTGCTGGAAGCCGGCCATCCAGCCCCTTGCCTAAGTGACAGATGACATAGCCCCTTTCTAACCTGCTACATGCTTTCTTTACCTCCCATACAGTGAGACCACAAGTTCTCCTTAAACCTCCTGGTTCAGAGAGCCCAAATCACCAGGACTCTTTTGGTTTGAAACACACTTTGGGTCCATGAACCACCCCTCATTATGCTCCCCACATCTGTTTGCACACCCATATCAGACACTAGGATGGAGCCTGAATCCACGGGGTAGGGGACAGCAGAGCACCAGGAGCCTTCCTAACCACCCACTCTGCCCCATCAAGAATGGAGCCTTCATCTAAAACCATCCTGGACACCCGGGGCCTCAGCACTCCCAGAGGAGCCAGACCAGCTCAGAGTTGGAAGCACACACCTCTCAAGGCGAGGAGAAAGCGGTCCTGCACTCACTCACTGGAAAACGTCCAGTACTTCCGGGGATTAGGCTTCTCCTCCAAACACAAGATGAAATGCGTGGAAGAGCAGAGCAGTGGGTTCAGGCCTGCAACCCATGCTCGGGAGGCTGAGAGAGAAAGAATTCTAGGACAGCCTGAGCTACAGAAGCAAGTCTCAAAACAACTGGGCGGGAGCGATGGCTCTCTTGTTAAGGGCACTTGCTGCCTTGCAGGGGCCCGATGCCCTCTTCTGACCTCCAACGGTACCTGCATGCAGGTGGTGCACTTTTGTACACTGAGACCCTAGACATTCAAGATAAATAAAAAGAAATCCTGCAGGTTAAAAAAAAAAAAAAGACCCTTTAAAACAAACAAAACAATGGCCAGTGAGATGGCTCAGCAGGTAAAGACGCTTGCCACCAAGCCTGATATCCTAAGGGCCATGACCTCTGGACTCAATTGAGAGAGAGAGAGAGAGAGAGAGAGAGAGAGAGAGTGTGTGTGTGTATGTGTGTGTTGGGGGTGGGGGCACATGACTGACTCTTGCCAGCTGTCCTCCATCTCATTACATCTCTACATGTGTGCTATGCCCAGCCCATATGACATAAATTTGTAAAACAAAACAAAACAAACAAACAAAAAAACTTTAAACAAAACACATGGAAAAATCTTTAAATCTTATTTGAGTCAGGGTCTTGCTACGTAGACCAGGCTAGCCTCAAACCTGGGGTTGCTGCCTCCAAGGGCTGAGACTAGATAAAGCATGCATTATCACACGTGGGTTCCAATCCTATTTTTAAAGCTGCACTGTAACTATCCCCCCTGGAAGATGTGCATAAGCCAGGCTTCCAGACACATGCTGTGAACAGAGTCTTACAATGAGGAGAAGCTGGTAACATTCTTATTGGGCACTCGGTACAGACAAGGTCTGGCTATGTGGCCCTGGCTGGTGCTGCGATTACAGGTGGTGCCACCACATGTAGCTTTGTTTTTTTTTTGTTTCCACGTTGGGGCTCATGAAGCCCAAGCTACTCACCATGTAGCTAAGGATGGTCTTGAACCCCTACTGCTCCGCTGCTTAATCTACTGGGTGCCAGGGTTAGCTCCAGGCACCACCACAGTTGCTTTGAGACTTATTTTTAACTCTCCAAAATCAGTACAGTTGGTCCTTTGGTATCCAAGAGGGTTGGGTACTGAACCACCCACCTCCCCACCTGCGGTGATCTGAATGAGAAGTAGCCCCCACAGGCTCATGTACTGAACACTTGGTCCCTGGCTGGCGGTACTGTCTGGGGAGGCTGTGAAACTCTAAGAAGGTGCAGCCTTGCTGGAGAAGGCATGTCACTGTGGGGCCAGCTTTGACAGTTTATAGCTCTCCTGACTGGTTGTTCACATTCTGCTTCCTGTGTGAATAAAGATGCATCCTGCCCGCTCTCTGCTCCCCAACACTGTGGGCCCCCAACCCAAATAAATGTTCCTTAAGTTGCTTTTGTGCAAAGCATGATCTAAGCAGACTAGTCACATATATACATCCAACAGGCGCCGCAGGCACAGACCCCGCATGTCCACTCTCATTTTTATTTTTGTTTGGTTTTTGGTTTTCAAGACAGAGTTTCTCTGTGTAGCCCTGCTGTCCTGGAGCTCACTATGGAGATCAGGCTGGCCCTGAACTTGGATTTTGTTTTGTTTGTAAAATGTGTATGTCTGTGCATGTGTTCTCCAATACTCGTGGAGGCCAGAAGAGGGCGTCAGATCCTTTGAAGCTGGAGTTAAAGGCATTCGGAGTCACCCAGTGTGGACTTGAGATCTGAACTCCATCTGACCCCCTCTGGTAGAGCAGTAAGTGCTCTTAATCACTGAGCCCCTCGTCCTGGCTTTTGTTTGACTTTTCTTATGACAAGTTCTTGTGTAGCCCAGTCCAGTCTTGAACTTGATATATAACTAAGGCTGGCCCTGAACTCCAGAGCCCCTGCCTCTACCTCCTGAGTACTGGGATTATAGATGTGCACCACCTCACCTGGCCCCCACCTGGACAGTTTATATCAACTCTAGATTGCTTATAATACTTACTGTAACAAAAATTACATGTAAATGGTTATTGCATTATTTAGGAAATAATGACAAGAGAGAGAAAGAGAGACAGAGAGACAGAGAGAGAGTTTGTTAGTTCTACGTCCCTGCTGTAGCATCTGCTGTAAACAAATGGCCCCTCTCATAGCTTCTGTGGGGTATTTCCTCACTTGTGCATGCTTTGCTGAGTTGCCCATTTAAAAATATTGCTAGTATTGAAGTCCCTAAGCACACAAAGGCCATGAAACCATACTACTGAGTGCCATTACCAATCAATTCACTAGTAACACTTACTGAGAACCTTACACAAAAAAACTCAGCATATGTCAGTTCCTTTCCTATTGCTATGATAAAATCCCATAACCAAGGTGACTTACAAAGAAGGGTTTATTTGGGCTTCTGGTTGTAGAAGGTTAGAGTCTGAGATGGCTGAGCAGGAGGCAGGCAGCTGAAGCGGCAGCCGACAGCTCACATCTGGAACCACAGCTGGAGGCATAGAGAGCTAACTCAGGGTTTAGAGTATCTGAACCCCCCAAAACCAGGCTCCAGTGATACACTTCCTCCAGCTAGCCACACCTCCTAGTACTCCCCAAATAGCCACCAACAGGGCATGCCAGACACTTGAGGGAGACAGCCTGCTCAAGTCACCACAACAATGTACATACTAAGCAGATGATAAAAAAGATTATGACCAGGCCTGGAGGGCATAGCTCAGTGGCAGGACACATGCCTAGCATGAGAAACAGCCCAAGGTTAGAGCCCCAACACCCACCCACCCCCAAATGAAACCATTTTAAAGAAAAACCAATAAGCAACAGCTCTGGCAAAGAGACAGGAGAAACCATGAGGGCTGACCCTGCAGAAAGGAGGCCATCTCAACTTGCAGACCACGTCACATGGAGGAAATGAAGCTTGCTCTAGGCAGGCAGAACTACATTGCTCATAGGGCCCCAAAGAACAGCAGCCATGCAGAGTCCACTAGGACACTCAGTGGGCTGTGGGGCCAGAAGAAACTGGGGGGGGGGGGCGTGCTGGTCCTTTTTGCCCTACAGTTTCACTCCTGGGGACTTCCCTAAGGAAAGACAACAGGGGGCAACCACAGCACAGGAAAGAGATAATAAACCTCACCTATTAATCACATGACCCCTCTGACAGAATACTGGCTTTGATGCCTTCTCCAGGGCTGCCATGAACATGTCATAATACTACGTGCTCTTCACACCCTACACTTTGAAGGCCACATGACAGCCTACAGAACAGGCATCACACACACACACACACACACACACACACACACACACAAATGCTCACGCACATGCTCATGGGCACACACATACACACACAGCTAGACAATGTGTATACACACACCTTTCTCCAGCACCCTGTTACTACTATCCACACTTCTCAAGTACAAAACAAATCAGGAGCCCCAGGTCAAAGGGACCCTAGTTTGAGTTCAAGCCATCACTGGATTTCTTCTTCGACTGAACAATCAGAGCACCTGATTCAAGCCCTGCCTCAGCTGACATCAGCAGTGTCTATACCTTACACCACTTCTAGAGGAATGGCCTAAACATAAAGGTGCACAGAATTCTGGGAGCTCAGCAGAAGCAAGCATGCGAAGCTCTAAGAGCTGGCCAGAGCCATCAGCACTCACCCACACTTGTCCCGACACACAGTCCATCTCTTGAGGCTTGGAAACCTCAGCCTCTCCTCCCACTGCCCCTTTCCTTAGTGATACTAAGAGCCATCCCCACAACGTGCCCAGTTCATCATACAAACATGCAGGACCAAGATGGGTCCAGTGCCTGTCACCCAGCAACTGGGAGGCAGAGGAAAGAAGAGCAGGCATTCAAGACCATTGCTGGATACAGAGCAAATTCAATGCTAGTCATGGCTACAGAAGACCATTTTAAATTTTCTATAAATTAAAATCTAACAGAAATAGTGCAGGACCTGAAGTTAGCCTTAGTTCTGTCTGCATTCTGCCAATTCGTCACACAATGGGAGGACCCCTCCTGGGGACCTAGCAACTAGTGATCTATAATTGCAACAATTATTTCCTGTGGTGCTGGGATGTGGTTCAGCTGGTAGAGTACCTGACCAATATGCAGGAAGTCCTGCATTGGCTCCCCAGCACCACACTGAACCAGGCACGGTAGCATATGCCTAAAATGCTAAATGGGGACTTAGAAGTTTTGAGTCATCTGTGACTACACAGGAAGTTTGAGATCAGCCTGGTCAACCTGAGCCTCTGCCAAGCCTCTGTCTCAAGAACAACAAAGCTAGAAGGAAGAATTCTGAACATTCTCACCATAGACAATGATAAATGCCCAAGCAGACAAGGTAAGGGTTTACACATTAGATAAAATACACATGGACATATATGTTATGTTCAGACCACCTCGCTCTTGTGTGATCTTCCATATCTGCAAGTACAAGTGTGGCAAGAAATGGTAATGACACAGAGGCTAGCCTAGTGCTCCCCTTGGGAATAGCCCCCCCCCACCCCCCCCACCCCCGAGTTGTTCCTGAGTGCTGGGGACTGAACGCAGAGAGGGCACTTACCCTAGACAAGCACTCTCCCACTGAGCTACAGACCTGGAGAGAAATAGCTCCTTTATTGTTGTAGGGTTTTAGTGGAGGTATTTTCGGTGGTGGTAGTTAGTTTGTTTTGAGTCAGAGTCTCATGTGACCCTGGATGGCCTGGAATTCAGCGATCCTCCTGCCTGTCTCCTCCTGCCTGTCTCCGAGATACTGAGATCAAAGATATGCACTATTACACCAGGGAAAATAGCAAGTTTTATTCTCACCATTTCAGAGACAAGAAGATGACAAGGACTTCATCCTGGTCTTCCACCTCGAGCGTGCCCTTTCACAGCCTTGGACTCGGGAATCCAGACTGCCTGGGATCAATAGGAAATGCCAAGAACGGCAGGCAACTCCTGTAACTAAAGGCCCCATGCTCACCATCCATCACACCACTGGCTGCTATCAGGATCCCGAGTGGTTCTCCCAGGGGCACACTGCCAGCCTTTGAAATCAAGAGTGAGCTGACCTGACCTGACAATCCCTGCTCGGCTCTTCCTTTCCCCATCAAGACCTTGACTCTGGCTGGTTTAGCCTCGTGAAAGTTGGGTTTAAGAGATCCAAAGAGAGCTGGCAAGATGGCTCCGCGGTTAAGAGCACTGACTGCTCTTCCGAAGGTCCTGAGTTCAAATCCCAGCAACCACATGGTGGCTCACAACCACCCAAATGAGATCTTGCGCCCTCTTCTTGCGCGTCTGAAGACAGCTACAGTGTACTAATTTATAATAAATAAATCTTTGGGCCGGAGCGAGCAAGGTCCTACAAAATTCAATTCCCAAAAACCACATTGAAGGCTCACAACCATCTGTACAGCTACAGCGAACTCATATACATAAAATAAGTAAATAAATCTTTAGAGAGAGAGACAGAGAGAGAGAGACAGAGAGAGAGACAGAGAGACAGAGACAGAGAGAGAGTGAGTAATCCAAAGGGTCTGGGCAGTGGCCCAGGCCTTTAATCCCAGTGCTCGGGAGGCAGAGGCAGGCAAATCTCTGTGAGTTCGAGCCTAGTCTACTCACTAGTCTAGGACAGCCATGACTGTTTCACAGAGAAATAAACCCTTTCTCAAAGCAAACAAACACAACAACAAAGTGGGTGGTTAGAGGGAAAGAGGAAGGTAGAGAGAGCGGAAGAGAGAAAGACACACACACACAAAACTGGATACTGCAGGTCTCCCACTCAAACTGCCCTACTCTCTCATCACACAGACATTGATATTGATACCTATCAATTTTTACCTACCCAAACATGGCAGTGTCACGTGGTTTATCCGAGGATAGGGAAGCTGCTCACATCATGAAGAACAAACAGGCAGGTCAATCATTCCACAAACCCCGATGGAGCCACAGCACACGCCAGGGACAGACAAAGGGACACCACTGCAGCACTCACACAGGAGCAAGGGGATTTACTGATTCCCTCCCCAAAATAATAAACAAACTTAGCAGGCAGCCTAAGAACGGTCAATGGGGCACCAAGTGCCCAAGGCTTGGGATGTGAATCACAGGGAAAGAGATAAAGGAACCCTGCAGGGCTTAGGGCTTCCACACCAACAGTTCCCAACAGGCACTGTCATGAAGGCCCAACCTGCCCCTGGCTTTTTTGTCACTCTAGAAGCCATGGATGCTGGTATTCCCACAAAAAGACCTGTTCCATTGCTGAGTCAGGTCCTGCTAGTGGAGGGGGAAGTTCCACCAATGCTTCCGGGCTAGAAGGCTCCTTTCTAGAGACCACACTGCAGGGTCCCTCTAGCCTAAAAGCTGTTACTTCAACAATCTGACCCAAAATACAACTACCTCCTACTTATCTAAATTCAGACTTTCTCAGTCACTGTGGCAGACTTACTGAGGCTTCAGTGTCTCATCTATACATTGCTCATCTATGAGATAACCATCCTGGAAGAATCCGACTGCCAGAAGCTTTTGAGAAGGATGGGCCTGGAGTCCATGGTAACTGCTCGTGCTTCACTGGGGCCCTATGCGAGTTACCATTCTCCCTGAGCTTTCATTTCTTTATCTGCAACAGGAGGAAATGGTTCTAGGACTGGGGTTGACAGAACCAGATATCAAGATTGTGGGCACCCCCTGGCAGAAGGAAAGGGACACTTGTGACTAACAGGAGCTCTAGGAGTGGGTACATAATCAACCATGCAGTTTCCTGATGACCTCCAATTCTAGGACCCCTCACTGCACACCTCAAAGCCCAAAGCTGTCACCTCAAATCAGAGGACAGCCAGAAACAACAATTTACAGTGCATGCCTATGAAAATGCTCATGACTGATGAGACTTCGCCAGAGGGGCGAAGGGTACACACTGAGAAAGCTCACAGCAGAAATCCTCAACAGTGACCAGAGAGATGGGTTAGCATGTATGGAAGGTACTTGCCATATAAACCCTTCAAACTGACTTCAATCCCTGGAATTCATACAAAGGTAGAAGAAGTTGTCTCTGATCTAGACACACACACACAAACACACACACCCCATCCTCAACAGAGGCTGGGTGTGACGGTACACACCTTTAATCCTAGTACTTTAGAAATGGAGGCAGGAAGATGAGAAGCTCAAAGGCATTCTATCTATATAGCAACCTGCACCCCAAGCCTAGGTGAGGTCACCAGGCAGCTAGAGGTGCAGACAAAAAAAAAAAAAGCACACCCACGTTGCACAGGGAGAAATTCTGGGGTGGCTCCCTGAGAGGTCAACCTGCTAGGGCGAGATGGCACCACAGGGTGGGCAGATACATGCTCCTCTCCAATTCAGTAGTACACACTACAACAGAGAAGGAAAGTGAATATATAAAACCAGAGAAAGCCCAGTAAGGTCCAAGCCACCAGCAGAGAAACCCTGAGCAATAGGACAACATGAGCAAGCCTGACCTGAACCCCTTCTGCCATTCACAGCTCCCAGGAAAAGTCCCCTGGTGTTAACCAGGGAAGGAAGCTGCTTCTGAGCCATTTGCACTGGCTGAGCTAGTACAGGCAAAGGTATCTTTCACAGTTTGACCACAACCACACATCCTAGTAGCATTTTGGTCAAGAACCTACTACATATGCCAGCTTTGTGGTCCCTAAGCTGAGAAGGCCTGGTGAGAAGAGCCTAGCCATGAGGCACGGGGTGTATTTCAAGTTAGAGATGGTTCCTCTGGCAAATAGAATCCCGCGCTGTTTTCTATGTAGGAGCACCAGTGGCAGCCAGTCCGATAACGGTTTCGGAGAAGACGATGGTGAGTTCAGCATGAGAAGAGGAAGCTTCTGGGAGCAGTTGAAGCAGAAGTTCAGGGTCAGAGGCGGGGGGAACACCCAACAGCTCCCACACTGTGGTAAGAACTCTGAGGCCAGCAGCACTAGACTGGAGTTCTCACCAGGCTGGAGTTTACCTGGGCTGGTCCCTAAGGCTGCCAGCTTTGGGGTAGGGACTCCAACTACAGCAGTCTCCTAAGGGCCAATGCTGCCTCCCAGGCCAGCTGGGAGGGTACATGAATAGCCAGCCATAAACTACTCGTGGGAATTAAAATAACCTTTAACAGCAGCCAACATGCCTCTCACATGTTAACCACGCCAGGCACTGCCTACAGTTTCCATACATGCTCAGGCAATCCCCATGATAACCTCTTCACAGCAAGGCCACGGGCAGTAACCACCCTGGCTGGAGGATGGTAACTACTAGACCACTGATTTGGACCAAACAGGATTAGAGGACTGCAAAAGAGCACAGAGAAGGTCGAGCTGTTGGAAGCAGGGTGGCAGCAGCGGGAAGCACAGCAGAAGGACTTCCGGTGAGGCTGCTGCCTGCGTCACCACGCACCTACCATCACCCTGCTTCTCTGGTGTCTCTAGTTCACCCACAAGTTGTAATAGCTGTCCACAGAATAAATAACAAGGAAAATGCCTAGGGGTGGGGAGGTTGGAGAGATGGCTCAGCAGTTAAGAGCACTACTTCCTCTTGCGGAGGACCCAGGTTCCGTTCCCCCACACCCACTTGGTGGACCCATAACTCCAGTTCCAGAGCCGACGCTCTCTTCTGACTTCCACAGGTACTAGGCATGCATGTGGTACACAGACACACTTGCAGGCAAAACACTCATACAAATAAAATAAATAATCCTTATGAAGAAAAAAAGAAGAACGACTACAGGCAGCGGGGCAGCCTAGACAGGCCTGGTTTCCTCATCTGTACCATAAGAGTAATGTGGGTCTGTCTCGTATCACTGCATGGGATATCAAAGCCGCCCATTAACAGCAGCTCCTGCTGCTTACATAGCCACTCCAGGTCTCAGGCACTGATGTGCCTACAAGCTACAGCACATTGGGCTAAATGGCAAGTGCCACCAGCAGGCCCAAGATGGCTGTCACTGGGCTAACTGTGCAGAATGCCCACTCAGTGTCAACCATCTATCAAGGCTCTATGGGTCCCATTATCTAGGATTTAACTGATCAAAATAGCTGTTTTGTCAATGACAAATCACCCAATCAGAAGGCCTGTAAGACGATGGGGGGTGGGGGCAGATGTACCTGTCAACCAGATGGCAGATCTCTCCAGCTCATTATGCCTATCTGCCTTTCTCCACCACACCTTCCTTCCCAGACCACAGCCAGCCTGGCCAGGCCCTGGCACCTCTCAGGTGATACCTACAAATGCATCCCCCTTTCCTCCCTCTTCCATCAGCAAGGCCCTCTCTACACAGCACGGCTAGAGGACTCGTGCTAAAATACCACTGCTCCATCAGCCTGCTCAAATTTCCACCTGCCCTGTGAGAAATGTCACTGGCTCCACACTGTCCAGACCAAATGCAAACTCCTGAGCTTAGCGACTGGCATCTGGCAGCAAACACTTCCTCTCCATGTCTACGCAGTGGTTCTCAAACCCACCCCACTGACGTCACAATGACCTTGGACTTGGTACAGTGGACTCCCCAGCAGATGGTGCTCCACCCGAGCCTCCCCTTCCTCTTTGACTGGGCAAGGTCTTCCTGGGCTTCAGGCCCAGCCCCCAGGCTGACGGAGGACTGGAAGGTTGCAGGGCTTCCAGGAAGAGGTGGAACACCTGACTAGCTTGCACACATGGCCTCCAGAGCTCTTCCCCACAACTTTCCCCTGTCAGCTTACGAGACTTCATGAACACACCTTTCCTGCTCTCCAAGGTGAGAGGACAGGAACTGTGGCTTCCATTTATGTTACATACAGTTGGGTATACAAAATATGACACAGAGTAGCTATAGCCCCAACTTTCTGTGTGCCAAGTGTATTAAAAATGCCATTTCTGGGCCAACGATGGAAGAAGAGAACCAACTTCCCAAAGTTATCCTCTGTCCACCACACACACAGAAGATAAATTTAAAAACATTTCCTTTTCCTGGTGTCCCTATGAAATGTTCTCCTCACGCTGTACAGCAAGGAACTGAGGGGAAGGAAGGAGAGGCGCTCACTTAGGTCACACAGAAAGGCAATCAGGACTCCACCCAGACACGCCCCACTCTGAAGGCAGCAAGGAAGAGCCAAGCACCTCAGCTCTCACTACCTGCTGCTTCCTCAGGGCTATGCAACAATTCCTGAGCACCAGGCGGTACAGGGGATAAGGTTCTGTGGAACAAGCAATCTGGCATTCTGTTGCCGGTCCCTGCCCTATCACTCAAAGGGGACTCCACCCATAAGGACACTGCATTCCAATCTGACTTTTCTCTCTCTCTCTCTCTTTTTTTTTAGAGAGGGGGAGTGATTTCTGATTCAGGATCTCGCTCTGTATCCCAGCCGGCCTGGAGCCCTGCTATGTACAGCAGAAAGGCCTTGGGTTCATAGAGATCTGCCTGCTTCTGTCTCCCAAGCACTGGGACTTTTAAAGGAGTGCACCACTATGTCTAGCTCTAAGTCTAGCTTCTTATACCCTGGTGTCTGTGGTCCACGGCTCAACCTTCCTCATCAAGCCTTTGCAAGACGAAAATCAACAGCTTCTGGCAGAGTGGATGGCACGTGGCTAGAACCCCATAAATATCTCCACCTCCTTACACTGAAACGTTAGTCTGTGGCTGCCTAAAACAGCATTACACTAGCTGATCCTAGAGCCAATGAACGTGCACTAGACTCTTACAGGCTTGCATGCCCAGCCCTCACAGGCGGACCTGAGCCAAGCCCCTATACCTGAGGTCAATATTCTGAGACATCCACAGTCTCACATAGGGCTAAGCTACAGACCTGCATCACACCATTCACTTGACTGTTTGAGCTTCAGATACTCCTTGAACAAAAACAGGCTGGGCCAGTGACAGCGGTGGATGTCCACCATATCCCAAGGTCGCACCTCAGGCTGCAGGCTGGAAACACACACACTGTACTCCACTGGACCAAGAACACTTGAGAAGCCAAGAGCGTGGGTCCCAGCTCAAGCCGCAGTGTTTCCTTCCACTTCCTCTACAGCTTGTGCTTATGAGCCTGCACTGACCGTGAATACTGTCTCCCTTATCATTAGGGAAGAGTGACAGTGTATCTCTCCCACCATGCTGCTCAGGCTGTAACTCAGCAGCAGGAGTTACAGGCGTGTGACACTGCCTGGCTTTCCAAACTCTACTCTAGGCCCCCTCAATAGTAGAAGCCAGAGGGCCCGCATCCATGTCTGCCTTGCTCTCTGCTGGCTCCTCAGCACATAGGCAGCACACAACAGCCTCATGATACACACACACCTAAGCAGTGGTACCCTGCACCTTCAGATAGGTGCCTAGGAAGTGCTGTGGAATAAGCACTTCCCACTCTGGCAAACAGGGTTCTGAACTTCAGGTCCTTGTCTTGTGTCCTTCTTCCTCCTCCATAGAATGTAACAGTATAGCACTTCCAAATTATACACACAAGACCTATCTTCAAAGGCATGCTTGTCATCTTCTTAATCTTAAACTAATAATCACAGGCTACTTATCAAAAGGAGACTGGCTGGATTTACTTGAACAGGGCAAACACACATGGGGTCTCTAAGTTGAACTATACACCAAGTTTTTTAAAGTGATATTGTTTGCTTGCTTATTTATTTACTTATTGGGGGAAGGGAGGCAGAACTATGTTAGATAGAGGAAGACTTGATTCTACATATGGGTTCTGGAGATTGAACTCTGCTCCTTGGATTTGGCAGCAGTCACCTTTAACCCCTGAACCATCTCTCTGGCATCTCTCTGGATCTTATTCACAGGCCGAGACCACCAAGATACATTAGAGTCTACTCCACGATTTCGCCTTTTAACAACAGGAGCGAGCTCTCCTATCAGAGCTCTTGTCATCAGTGCCATCTGTGAGCTCCTTGGCCTGTCACTGCTCCAGCCCCACCATGAGCTGGAAGTCAGAAACCAGAGCCCTGTCAGGGCTTTGACACTGTGAAGCACTTAAGGACAGTAGTAAGACTGTCTGCTAAGGGGATGTAAATAAACCCCATTTGCCTAAGCACTTTTACTGGGGACAGTTAACTTGACTCCAAGAAAAATCACTCCAAAGTCAAATGCACTTCAAATCTCTCCCCCTGATGGGTACACTGGAGCTGGCTAGCCATTTGCTCTACCAGCCAACCCACTGAAAACAGAGCTATGGTCCTCTTCATTCATTACCTAGGATGCAGCCCCACTCTGCCACTTCTGGTTTGCCCAAACTACCCACATTAGGGCATCAGATTATACTAGCATAGTAGGCAGTCAGAAAACATTTAGGAGGTTGGGGTACATGAAGAACAAGTTAACGAGTGTCAAACCTGGGTGGCTGCGCTCACAGACCATCCCAGATCACACTAAGCAATCTCCTGTCTCACCCTCACTGTTGCCCAAGCTGGCCTTGAATGCCTTAAACAGCTGAGACTGCAGGTATGTGGCACCACGCCCAGCCTTCCACGACAGATCTTTCAGAGTTAGGTACTGTTCTAGGACCAGATAGACAGGGGCAGAAAACACAAGACCAACATCTCTGTCCCCTAAGAGCTCGGGGATCAGGCCCATAGGCTATGCTCCTGTCTCAAAATGGCCATTTCCTAACAGGAGAGCCACCCAGAGTCTGCAGAGGTAAGCACTTGCTCTCCCTGGCTGGGCCTGAGCATCCATCCCATCATTATGGTTCTTCAACAGTGTCATTATATCAGACACACAACAGCAGACAAGGAAGACCGCAGTCTGGAGGCTGCTAGGCAGGCTCCCACTGGCCAAGAGTGCTCTCCACACAGATGCAACAACATTTTGAATGAGTTACAATGAATGCCCCAGCTTTTCTTCACCTGTCAGATGGACAAAGCGAAAGCCTAGATGATTCTGTGGAGACTAAGTCCCATCTGGCCACTCCACCACCCTCTCCTGCTTTGGTGCTGGGAGTACACACAGAAAACTTCAGTCTACTTTGAAGAATCTCACCCAAAACTGTCCTGGACAAGTCCTTTCCCCCTGCAGACTAAGGTCAGGGGTTCAGACCCCCAGGCCCGTTTCCAGCCAAGAGCAATAACATGAAAACCTGTCTTGCCTATGCTTTTAATCAATATATAGAAAGTTTACTAGCCAATCAGACTTAGTCATCCCCAATACAGTTGCTGCACCCTTGCTAAAACAAGGCACAGGGTACCTCAAAACCATCTAGGGTCCAAAATCCCCTCCTAAATATCGACCAGGCAGGAGGGGAGCCACCTGTAAGGCTACACGGAGCAGGTGGGTTGCCTTCCCTCTCAGCCTACCTTACAAGGCTTCCTTGACCATGTGAGGTAGTTCTCTGGCCCTTCCACCACCAAAGATGGTGGGCCTGCTCTGCAGGTATCCAGGTAGATTAGGGGGTGCAGGGGTATGGGGGAGGAGGGAAGTGACACATCTAAGGCTCCTCAAATAAGTTGCTAGCATAGTGTGCCTGTCTTCATTACCAAAACAAACACCATGAGTGGAGTCCGGGAGCTCTCCGGCCTGTGAGTTTCTGCTCACCTGCTCCGAGGCACCTCCATAATCAGCAGTCCCAACTCTAACAAGCTGACAGTTCAGGGGGAAAGGAAGGCTGCGCCTGCTAGGATGCATCGTGTCCAGGCCGTAGGTTGGGCTGCTGAGCTCCGTGTCCCCCTAGCCCCAGGGCTGCGGCCTCACAAGAGCAATTGTGAGTTCACCCCTGTCCAGTTGGCTTACCAACCCGTCAGCACTCTGCTCCCCACTCAGGCAGGGCACCCCTCAAGACGCGCTCTATTAGCCGCACTACCACTAGGCCCTCCCAAGGGAAATGCCCTGTTCTGCCTTCCGGGCATACAGATGCCGCCCTTCTCTCCCTCGCTCGCCTGCTCACTCACACCGAAGCGGCCTCCCCAGAAAGGGGCAAACCTAGGAAAGGCTCAGTACCCAGACCACCCCCACCCTGGCTGGGGCTCTCCCCCGCTCGCCAGAGGCTGCCCAGAAAGAGCCTCCTAGGAACAGGAGAGGGGACACCTGGGTCAGGAGCAGGACACGGAACAAGCAGGGTCTAGATGGGAGGGTGAGAGCAGCGAAGGGCTGACGCAGGCTAGGCTAAGTCGTGAGAAGTCGGGGGAAGGGGACGGCTAGGGCCGGGGACAGGGAGGTGCAGGGAGGGGGGGAACACAGCTGGAGTAGAGAGGCCACACTTGAGGACCGACCGCAGAGAGAAGATTCCATGACGGTGAAGGAAACAAACCTAGGCAGAGTTCACTGGAAAGGGCTTATCGGGGTGCAGACTGGGGCCATGGAGAGGAGAAGAGTTTGGGGGAAGGGGACCTAGACTGGACCACTGGAGCGAGAACCACGGTCCTAGCCTGGGCCCTGGGGCCGAGGCAGGAGCCCAAGTACAGCCCATGGGATGAAGGCCTGCGAGAGGGGTGCCCGGCCTGGCCCCTGAAGGAAGGAAGGTCTAGCCTGGGATAGGCGAGACTAGCCTGGACTTGCAGGGAGAAGAACTGGGCTCCACATGGAGCCCAGGGCGGGGTCATAGGCTATCAGGGCCTCCCGCCGCCCACTCCGGACCCGAAGAGTGGCGTCTGCCTAGGGTCCGGGACCCCGCCCCTCCCCCACCCCGGATCCCCACCCTTCCCGGGCCGGGCGGGTCGGCGAAGGAGTGGACGCGAGCTCCGGCGGTGAGAGGGGTCCCGGGATGGAGCCGTGAAGGGGTCCCTTTACCATGGTGGCGGCGGCGGCGACGGTCCCTGTCCCGGCGTCTGTGGCTCTCCCCCCCGCAGCAGGGCCCTGCGCTTCCACTTCCCCGGGTGCCCAAGAGTGAACATCCGGGTCAGCGCCCCCCTCCCCCCCCCACCCCCCCGCGCCGGGCAGCCACCACCTTCCTTCCCCGCCCCGGCCAGCCCGACCCGCCCCCCAGCCGCCAGCTCCCGACCAATGAGAGCGCGGGGCCGCAGCGATCGCCAAGTATGGAGCGCCGCGCGGGGGGCGGGGACGGGGGCAGGCCCTGTGGTCGAGTGGGCGTGTCCTGTCTCAGGAGGGGCGGGCCAGGCGCAACGCTCCTGCGCGGCCAGGGCTGTGGCGTTCCGGAGGGACTGGGTCTACTTGCGTCCCTCCTCTGACTGTCAGCCTCGCTTCTCGCAGCTGCAGGACGCGGGCTAGCTGAGGGTGGAGCGGTTCACTGGTTCCCCTGGGCGGAGGATGCGGAAGGCGCCGAAACTAGGAGGGGACCGGCCCTCCGCAACCCACCCGGACCCGGAACTGGTGCGCCGGACGAGGCCCGGCCCCTACAGAGCGAGCGGAACCTGCATGGGGAAGCCGGCTCTGCCGCCCCTGTTGCTGAACACCTGCTATCAGGACCAGGCGGGCAGCTTTTAGGTACCAAAAGATGACAAGTGAATAAGCCATAAGGATCCCTGCCTGCACTTCATAGCTACCAGAGTAGTTGTGGGAAAGACCCGGGTAAGAAGACTAGAACATTTGGGTTCAATAAATGCTGTTTCATATACTTTTTTACATTATGTACAGAGAATCAGCCCGTTTCCCTAAATGAGTATCTCTCTCGAATCATATAGTGACTCAGAAATCCCTCTTTGTTTTCAGGTCTGAAGATTGAACGTAGAGCCTCAGGCAGGCTAGGCTAAGCTCTTCCACTTAACTGCAGCCCCAACCAGAAATTTGCTGTTCAAAAGAGTGAATTTTGTTTTGTTATCTAGAACTCAGGAGCCCTAGAATTGCACGTTTTGTTTATAACAACCCCCTACACGGCTTGCTCACCCTCCGTTTAGAGTCATATCAGGTCCTGAGAAGAGATCAGAAAACATCTGAGGGGAAACTGTGCCCTAGGCCTCTGAGCTTATAGTCAAGTGAAAGCTTGCAGGGACAGCCACCAGCAAAGAAAGCGTCCAGGTAAGTCTCTCAAGAATGACATAGACCAATATTACAGGAGTTCAGAGAAGGGAGTGGCACTTAGAAGGTCATTACACCGGAAGTATTTATCATGTAGCTATTGGCCAAGCACTGTGTAGGAAGCAGGCTGGAGAAATTACAGCTTTGAGCAAAATAGCCCATGATGGCATATGGCTTGTGGGTAAGATTTCACCTCCAGGAATAGAGCCTCTTACAGCCTGGGTAAGTACCCCTGTCCTGAGTTAAGGCCCCTTCAAGCTTGAAACCTGGTCAGAGACCAGGTACCCTATCTAATAAAGTATTGGGGGTGAGATGTGGAAAAACAGTGGATAGAGCAGGTAGACAGACGAGCCCTGTGGTGGTATTTTGGAGGATGGTCCAAGGGGGCTTTAACTCAGAAACTAACGCTTGACCAGATAGCTGAAGGTGGGGATGGAGCAGACCATGCGCCCATTGTCAGCACCTAGGTATCCACAGAGGCCACTGTGGCCAGCCTAAATTGTGTGTGAGCAGCAAACTGCAGTGAGCCTACTGTGTGCTGGACTACAGGGTAACTAGGGAGGGCCTCAGAAAGCTATTTGTGTGTCCCAGACAGTTTTATTTTAATGTCAGAGAAACAATACCTGAGGTTACCCTCAGTTTCCCACATACATGCCTTCCTGCATGGGAACAGACATAAAACACATGTACACACACACACACCGGGGAATTTTTTAAAGCATACATATTGGGCCTAGGGAAGTGCACTGTGGGTAAAGTGCTTGCTGTCCAAGCATAGGGACCTCTCTGATCCACAGCATGTAAAAGCCAGGTACAGCTAGCTGTGTATTGGAGAGATATTCCCAATGCTGTGTGAAAGGCAGGAGGATCTCTGGGGCTTGGTGACTAGCCAGCCTAGCCAAATGGCAAACTCCAAATTCAGTTAGAAAGGCCTATGGTGGTATATACCTATAATCCCAGCACTCAGAAGGCAGAGGCAGGAGGATCTCTGGGAGTTCAAGGCCAATCTACTCTACATAGCAAGCTCCAAGACAGCCAGGACTATACAGAGAGAAGACGAATTCTATGAGAGACGCTGGGTCAAAAAACAGGGTGGATGGGCTGGCTCAGTGGGTAAGAGGACTGACTGCTCTTCCAGGGGTCCTGAGTTCAATTCCCAGCAACCACATGGTGGCTCTCAACCATCTGTAATGGGATCTGATGCCCTCTTCTGGTGTGTCTGAAGACAACTACATTATATTCATATAAATAAAATAGATAAATTTAAAAAAATAAACAGGGTGGATCAAGGTATAGGAAGTTGGGTTTCAGACCCAAGGGGCTGAGGTACATATTTTACATACCAAAGCAGACCTGGCCTCCAGGTTCTCCCTGCATCCCTCAGTCCCTACCTGACATACCCTGCCCTCTACCCTGAATTTTCCAGCCTAGGGGCTGGGCTGCACTTCCCACAGAGGCTCTTCCCTATATAATCAGACATTTTGGTCTCCTCCCCCCTCCTTTCCTTCTCTCCTTTCTCCCTCTGTGTGTGCTCTTTCTCTCTATTCCCCCTCCCGACCACCTCCCTCCCCATGGTGCCTTCCCTGGCCTTGTTTCTTGGGGCCAGTGAACTTGCCCGCCCAAGAGTGGTTTCCCAATAATCCTGCATTTTGTATACTTTAATCTGTCTTGGAGAAATAACTTATCATAGATGACATGAACTTTTAATCCCAGTACTGAGGAGGCAGAGGTAGGCAGATCTGCCTGTGAGTTCAAGGTAAGCCAGCGATAAAGAGTAAGATCTTGTTGCAAAACAATAAGGTAGTGCAGGATGAAGGAAGAACCTGACATAGATTTCTGCCCTCCATATGCAAATCGCAGGCCAGCACACCCATACACATACATGTACATGCACACATATATTCACCATACATATACACACAGCAGCAGCACCAATGTGACACTTCCTCTGTGATGGACCCCGTTAAACCCTTTCCCAATCCTCGTAACAGCTCCACCCCCCCAAAAGTAAGGAGTCTCTCCAAAGTCATGCAGCAGAGATGTGAGGTCCTGGAGAAGGCAAGGAACATTTGTATTCTCATGTTTCCTGATGTGTTACCAGGGCAACATGGCAAGTAGGAAAGAGGTGAAGATGCTAAGGACTTGAGTTCATAGTGAAAAGATCTGCCCTTGAACTGGGCAAGACTGCAATAGGGATGGGGTGGGGTTAGGTGGGGAGGGGAGGGTGGAGTGGGGTCAGGAGGGTGAGAGGGTGAACACTGCCTTCAGTCAAGTTGTGTAAGATGCCTACTGGAAACTTCAGTGGAGAGGCCCAGTAAGGAACTGGGTAGAAGCCTGCCGCTAGTGAGTGGCATATAAAGGTCTTTAAAAGCACAAGATGTTGAGATGCATACACTTGGTGATGGGTGTAGAGAGAAGAGATCACGGAGAATCAAGGAGCAAAGAAGAGATCGTATCTCTCTCAAAAGCCAGGGGATAATAACATGAAATAAGTCACACCTGAAGAGAAGATTGCCAGAAAGTCTTATCCATAGTGGATTGTCTGTAGTTTCCCAATCTTTGTGTCTACCTTGTAGGATCGCTACTGCTGTTATTCTCAGAGAGGCTAAGGAACGTACGTGTCCAAACCTATGAGTTTAGTTCAAGGTCGTCTAGAACCAGAGTCCACATTCATAGCCCCAGTGTGAGCACATTGCTTCCCTGCTTTAACCCCATGCTAGCTGGGAGCCGGAGGCTGGGGAGGTGGCTGTAGGGTAAATTGCTTGCCCCGCATACATGAGGAAGGACCTGAGGCTGAGCCAGGCTGTGGTGGCGCATGCCTTTAATCCCACCACTTAAGAGGCAGAGGCAGGTAGGTCTCTCAGGTAGAGGCCAGCCTGGTCTACAGAGCTGGTTCCAGGACAGCCAGGACTACACACAAAGAAACCCTATCTTGAAAAGAAAAAAAAAAAAAAAAAGAAAAGAAAAGAAAAGAAAACAAAAGGTTCTTGCTGGCCAGCCAGCTTAGCCAAGTTAGTATACTCCAGGTTCAATGAGAGAGACTGTCTCAAATAAGATAAAAGGCATGGGAAGGTGGCTCAGCAATTAAGAACCTCTCTTCCATGCAGGGGCGGGGCAGTCAGGCTGGACACAGCAGTCATGGGTTCCCCCTGTGTAGCTCTGTCTGGAATTCTTTCAGCTTGTATCACCCTTGGTGGTACATCTTCCTGATCACTTGGTGGAGCCTCTAAAGAGAATGAATACTCTTACGGCCAGGAGTTTGTGCTTTCAGAAGCCTCAAACTACAGGGTGGGGGTGGGGGCGGGGGCAGGGAGGTGTGGAATCTCACTGAGACAGACTGGATTTGCTACAAATGTACCAGGTCAAAAACTCCAGATAAAGTGTTTCAATCCAGACATGAAGATCATGAAAAATATGTTGGGAAACCCCCCCCCAAACCCACATACACTGCTCATTGTTACAAGAATGAGAAAAGTATCACTGCTCATTGTTACAAGAATGAGAAAAGTACAAAAAAGGAGTCCGTACTAGGGAAAGGATATGGTCCAGCTGCCTGGACTGCAAAAGACACGCGCCTCCATTCACAAGATGGTGCCTTCAGTGAGCTCAGACTCCGACAGGAGTTAAACACTGGCTACACATCCAGCGCCTGAAGCTGCCCCAGGACTTCCTACTGAAGAGAACATGTGTCACGCGCCTCAGGGGCACTGGGAGCAGCTTCTGCAGTGGCATCTGAAGCCTGGGCAACAGGAAGCGAAGCCCTGATTCAACACAACTTCAGACCACAAATGCAGTTACTGAGGAAACCGGTCTCCTTAGTCCAGCGTTTCCACTATTGGGTAGCGGGGCAAGGAAGAACACATCTTCCAAAGGACCCATGTCCTGCAGTTCTCACACCTCCTTCCCCAGGGGAATCCAACACCCTCTTCTGGTTTCTGCAAGCACCCGCACACACATGGCTCACACACATATATAAACATGTAATTTTTTTTTTCCTAGACAGGGTTCCTTTGTGTAGCCCCGGACATCTTAGACCAGACTGGCTTTGAATTCATTGAGATCCACCTGCCTCTGCCTCCTGAGTGCTGGGGTTAAAGGTGTGTGCTACCGAGCCGGGCATGGTGGTACACGCCTTTAATCCCAGCACTCAGGAGGTAGAGGCAGGCGGATTTCTGAGTTTGAGGCCAGCCTGGTCTACAGAGTGAGTTCCAGGACAGCCAGGACTACACAGAGAAACCCTATCTCAAAAAACAAACAAACAAAAAACAAAAGGTGTGTGCTACCACCACCCAGCAAAATGTAATAAACTTTTAAGACTTAAACTCTTAAAAATATACCTATATGGTGGAGAGCAATCTGATACCTGATACCAACCCTGATGCACACATGAGCACACATGCACAGACATGTACACACAAAGAAACAGTTATATTTAATTTTAAAGTTCTTTATAGTAGGAGGGCACAGGGTTCACGGGCACATACTCTCTACCATGGAACCCCCATTTCGGATTATTTAGTTGTGTGGGAAACAGGTGTACAAACATATCTCGGTGGGCTTGTGGGAATGGGTTCTCAGGAGTTGGCCCTCTGGGTGGGCTCTGGGGACTGAAGTCAGGTGTGGGGGCATATTCTTTGCCTCTGCAACCACCCAAGGCCCTATATCCGCCGTTTCTGTTGCCTCCTATTCTAATGGGGCTCCTTGGCTAGCTTCTAGCCGGATGCCAGCATCTGTGCTTTAACAGATATGGGGGCCATTCCTGGTGATCTTTATCCTCTGCTTCTGCTTCTGCTAACAGCTTTATGGCTTTCAGAGTTCAGATTCCCAAGAGCACGTCTGATTGGCCAGCTCATCCTTTTATGTATGGGACAGATTCCCACCTCCTCATCTGTCACCACATGTGAGCATGAAGGCTGCAAGTGACAGTGACAGGCCCTGGGTAGAGAGACAAGGACCATAAATATTTTTTAGTACTGTTATTCCTCTCTCTCTCTCTGTGTGTGTGTGTGTGTGTGTGTGTAGGCCAGAGGTCAACTTTGGGTCTTCTCAAGATGACCATCCATCTTTCTTTTTTTCTTTTTTTCTTTTTTTTTTTTTTTTTTTTGGTTTTTCGAGACAGGATTTCTCTGTATAGCCCTGGCTGTCCTGGAACTCACTTTGTAGACTAGGCTGGCCTCCAACTCAGAGATCTGCCTGCCTCTGCCTCCCAAGTGCTGGGATTAAAGGTGTGTGCCACCATGCCTGGCTTTTTTTTTTTTTTTTTTTTTTTTGAAAAAGGAGTTCATTGGCCATAAGTTTGCCCTTCGGCTAGGCAAGCTGGCCACCGAGCTCCAGGGATCCTGCTTCCTCCTACCCTGCCTCCCCAGTGCTAGGACTATAGCCGCATGCCACCGTGCCTGCTTTTTATATAGGTTCTGGTGATCAAATGCCGGCCCCTGTGGGCATGAGGCAAGAACTTTGAAAGCCAGCTCTTTACCCTGGCAAAGGATCAGTTTACAGAGTGAGCTGTCTCTCCAACCCTTGTCCCCTTTGCTCTGAACTCCTAACCTCACCGGGCATGGTGAGGCATACCTGTAAGGCCAGCACTCAGGAGGCTGAGGCTGATGTGACCCTGGCCTGCACCCTGTAACCTCATCAGATGCCTGCCACTCCTGATGGTTGTCATGAACTGACTAACAACCCCCCGACACCTCCCTGAATCTTTATGACTCCAGCATCTATAGCACAGGCCATTATCAATATCATTTCTCCCTTGCTGTTTTCTATCCCAGAGTTTTCTTCTCTCTTGGCAGGCATGGCTCATGTGCTTTTCCCAGCTTGCCTATTGTGATGGTTTATACATGCTTGGCCCAGGGAGTGGCACTATTTGAGGTGTGGCTTTGTTTGGATAGGTATGGCCTTGTTCGAGTAGTTGTGTCACTGTGGGTGTGGGCTTAAAACCTTTACCCTAGCTGCCTGGAAGTGAGTCTTCCACTAGCAGCCTTCAGGTGAAGATGTAGAACTCTCAGCTCTGCCTGCGCCATGCCTGCCTGGATGCTGCCATGTTCCTGCCTTGATGATAATGAACTGAACCTCTGAACCTGTAAGACAGCCCCAAATATATGCTGTCCTTTATAAAAGTTGGCTTGGTTGTGGTGTCTGTTCACAGCAGTAAAACCCTAAGACATCTATCTTCATTGAGATCTCAGAGATCTCTAACCTAACCCTTTTCCTCTTCATGACTGTATTAACGCGGGAGCATCCTGTTAGCCTCGGGGAGACTTGCATACCTGTGACCCTGCCAGATTCTCACATTTGCCACACAGGTGCAGGGGTACTCATGACAAATGTGTGCTCGTGTACACGCATAATAGTAATAGTGGTCACACTTCCTTGTAAATCCATTAGCCATTGCCTCCTCACTTACCAACCGCCTCGCCCCAGTGATGCTCCCTTGAGCCCTGACACTACACCAGAACATTTGACCATTTCTGGAGAATTCACTGTGACTCCCCTCGTTTTTACTCGATATCCACAGACTCAGTGAGCCTGCCCATCCTACTATTAGTCCTCACACTGTAAAATGGGAGTTTCTCAAGCTTCCTCCTTGGTCCTCGTGTTTAACCCTAAGCCTAAGACCTTGCTTCACACTTCCCAGACATGAGAGTCAGCCCCACAGGAGCCTTTCCTGCTTTTAAAATGAAGGGGGCAGCAGGTCGTAGTGGCAGACACTAATCCCAACACTTGGGAGGTAGAAGCAGGCGGTGGATCTCTGTGAGTTTGAAGGCCAGAGCTACAGAGTGAGACTCTGCCTCAGAAGAAATAATATGTAAATGAATTAAATTAAATGAAGGAGCCGTGTCCCTGATGAAGCCCATCCTCCCCAGAACATGGAACCTTCATGGTCATCAGCTTCTCTCTTTATGCTAGATCATTCCTATCAGCTTCAAAAACCATCTCAATATCTGCTGTCATAAAAGTCTTAGCGCCAACAACCAAAGCCTGCTTGGTCCCCATCTGTTAGCCATCTCTCGTGTATTTCTGTTCCTATTCATATAAGAACTTGGGAGTCCATTGAGGCTGGGGAGATGTCTCAGTGGGCAAAGCGCTTGTTACACATGCAGAAGGACCAGAGTCCAATCTCCAGCATTAATGCAAAACATAGGCGTGCATCTGTAATTGCCGTGCTGGGAACTGGAGAAGGGAGGAAACTGGGGCTCACTGGTCAGCCATGATAGTAGCTGACAGGACAAGCTGCAGGATCCCTGGGAGACTGTGTCTTAAAATTAAATGGGAGGCTGGAGAAGTGGCTCATTGATTAAGAACACTTGTTGTGGGGTGGCAACGGGTAAGAGCACTAACTGCTCTTCCGGACGACCTGAGTTCAAATCCCAGCAACCACATGGTGACTCACAACCAACCGTAATGAGATCTGACACCCTCTTCTGGTGTGTCTGAAGTCAGTTACAGTGTACTTATGTATAATAATAAAGAAATATTTGGGCAGCCAGGGACCGAGCGAGTGGAGTTGACCAGAGCAAGCTGGGGCCGACCAGAGCGAGCAGGGTTGACCAGAGCAAACAGAGGTTCTAAAAATTCAAGTCCCAACAACCACATGAAGGCTCACAACCATCTGTACAGCTACAGTGTACTCATATACATAAAATCAATAAATCAATAAATACATCTTTTTAAAAGAAGAAGAAGAGGAAGAAGACGACTTGTTGCTCTTGCAGAGGACTCAGGTTTCATTCCTAGCACCATCCTGGTGGCTCACAATCATCTGTAATGCCAATTCCAGCAGATTCAGTGCCCTCTTTTGACCTCTGTAGGCACCAAACACACAAGTGGGCAGGCAAAACTCCATATAAAAAAAAATAAGTCTAATAAAGTAAAGTAGAAAAGCATTTGAGAAATAAATGCATCCTGATAACAACCTCTACCATGTGGGCCTACATGGGCTAGTATATCTGTACACACGTATACATACACACACACACACACACACACACACACACACACACACACACACACTGCTAGAGATGATTCTGCATTACGTCTAGATTCCCCTCAGGGGGTAGGGTTGTACCAACCCCAACTTGCCCACAGACTTCATACCTTCTAAGGTTACGTGGGTATTTTTTTTCCTTTAAAGACTTATTTATTATATGTAAGTACACTGTAGCTGTCTTCAGACACCCCAGAAGAGGGCACCAGATCTCAGATAGTTGTGAGCCACCATGGGGTTGCTGGGACTTGAACTCAGGACCTTTGGAGGAGCAGTCAGTGCTCTTAACCGCTGAGCCATTTCTCCAGCCAGGAATTTCATCTTGCAGAAATCAGTAGCCTCTTTGTGCCTCCGCTCACTTTACTGCACCTTACTTCTGGTGTCTGCTACAACCTTTCCCAATGCGACCTCCATTCCCTCTGAACTTCCCCTTCCGGATGTATGCTTTCTGCATGTAAGTCTTTAGCACGTAGAACGTGGTGGGTGCTCGATGAATGCATATATCAACATGAACATATATCAACATGATAACACCATGACTATAAGTCAGCGTTTGGGAATTGGATAATGAAGCTTTGCCAGCTTTTTTTTTTTTTAAATGGGTGCTTACTACGTGTAATTTTTTTTTGTTGTTCTGAGACAATCTAACTATGTAGCCTTGGAATTCCAGGACCTGAATGCTGGAAATAAAGGTGTGCACCAGTCTTCCCTTCTCCTTAACTCCTTCCAATACATCTTTGGAACTAGCAACTTCATAGCAACTTCAGGCTTGACTGGTGTTTGTTTGTTCTGGTTTCTGTTTTCAAGATAGAATCTATTTATTTAGAAGTGCTAGGGATCAAACCCAGGGCTTTAAAAAAGAGATTCATTTATATATTTATGTGAGTACACTGTCGCTCTCTTCAGACACACCAGAAGAGGGCATCAGACCCTGTTGGAGCCACCATGTGGTTGCTGGAATTTGAACTCAGGACCTCTGGGAGAGCAGGACCTCTGGGAGAGCAGTCAGTGCTTGTAACTGCTGAGCCATCTTTCCAGCCCCTATACCCAGGGCTTTATAGGCTGGCTTTAAACTCACTGTGTAGCTGGGGATGACCTTGAACTCCTGATCCTCCTGCTTCCATCCCTGGAGAGTTGGAATTACCAGTGCATTCCAACTGGTTTATTAAGTGTGTTGGGGGAGGGGAGGAGGAATCCAGTGTTTCTTGCAGGCCAGTCAGGTGCTCCTCTACCCACTGAGCTACCTCTCTATTCCACATCACTGTAGAAGAAATGAACAGGCTGTCCTGACTTGGCTCTTTCTGTGTCTGTCCACAGAATCACATGAAAGATTCTAAGTAGCCTCACCAAACTAGCACACACCATCCTCCTTCATCGCTGCCCTTTACACACAGCATTTGCCCATGAGCATCTCCTGAGCCCAGGCAGGTTGAGAAGGAAGCCCTGAGCATATCACAAAAAGGAGAGTAGCCTTCCCTGCGGCACGTGGAGATGGGCTGCTCAGTGGCTGGTACAGGATTCATCTGAGCATTCAATCCTCAAAACTGCCCCATTAGCTAGCCTTCCTTCTTCGTTTAAATCTTCTAGCTGAGACATCAGGGTTAGGAGGTGCAGTGATCCCAGGAACTGGGGCTCGCTTAGCTCCTGAATGCCTCCCAGTCGCAGGCCTGGACCTGCTTCCTGAGATCCCAGGGTGGGCTGGTGGTATCGGGATGGAAATGGCATGTCTGTCCTGGGTCTGAGTACTTGCTCCTCAGTTAGTGGAGCTGGTGGAGGTGAACCCTGGGGGCAAGTGCCTCTAGTGCCCCCCTCCCCAGGGCAAGCCCCGCCTCTAGTGAGGGCAAGCCCTGCCTCTAGTACCATACCAGCTTTCACTGCCATGCTTTTCCCAGGAAGTATTGTACCCCAAAGTCCTCCCCTTAATTGCTTTTGCCAGACATTTAATTATGATGAATGGTCTTGTCAAGTTACTAAAATAGTTCAGATGTCTGTCTGTATGTATGTACATATGTATGTATGTATGCATGTATGTCCACATGTATGTATATATGTATGCATGTATGTCCATATGTATGTATATATGTATGCATGTATATATGTGTGTGTACATGTATGTATGCATGTATATACGTATGTATATACGTATGTATGTATGTATGTATGTATGTATATTCTTCTATAGTGCTAGATAACATACCTAGGGTTTTATGGATGCTCAGGAAATACTGAGACCACCCCCTAGGCTCAGATTTTTTTGGGGGGAGGGAGAAAGACAGCTATAGCCCTAAATTGAGTGGTAGTGGCTGGCTTAGTTAGGGTTTTACTGCTGTGAACAGTCACCATGGCCAAGGCAACTCTTCTAAGGACAGCATTTAATTGGGGCTGGCTTACAGGTTTAGAGGTTTAGCCATTCTCATCAAGGCGGGAACATGGCAGCATCCAGGCAAGCATGGTGCCAGAGGAGCTGAGAGTTCTGAAGGCGACTGGCTTCCAGGCAGCTAGGATGAGGGTCTTAAGCCCATACCCACAGTGACACATGTACTCTAACAGGGCCACACCTTCTAACAGTGCCTTTCCTGGGCCGAGCATATATAAACCATTACAATGGCCCACACCTTTAATTCCAGCACTTGGGAAGCAGAGGCATATAGAAAGAATTAAAAAAGAAACATACTCGCTCCAGGAATTCTGGGTAAGGATAAAATGAGGGGCTGAGAGTGTAGCTCAGTTGGTAAGGGTGCCTGAAGCCCCTGGGACCAGTCTCCAGCACCAAAGAGAGCTGAGCATGACGGCCTGTGCCTGTCGTGCCAGCACCTGAGAGGTGGCAGCAGGAGGATCACCAGTTCAAGGTCATCCTTAAATACATAGCAAGTTCAAGGCCAACCTGGAATTTAAAATAAGAATTTTTTAAAAATGATATGTGTCCATGTGGGGGTATATGCATGTGAGTTCAGAAGTGTGCATTGGATCCCGAGGGACTCCAGTTCCAGGCAGCTGTGAGTTGCATGTGAGGGCTGGGAACTGAACTCAGGTCCTCTGGAAGAACACCAAATGCCCACAACTGCTGAACCATCTCTCCAGCCCCAGATTTTGTAAAGATGAGTATACCATAGACTAAAAGAGGCGTTTGAGTCTCAGAAATTTCTATTTATTGGGACATAAAGTAGGACAGATGCTGGAGGGCTGAAGGGAGGGAAGAACACACTGACTTCTTCTGAAGACAGAAAACTGTGGTTTGTAGTAAAAGAGGCCGTCTTGACTCAGAGCTTCTCCCACCGTTCAGCATCCGGACAGAGCATGGAGCCATGAAGGGGAGGAGGCCAGAGCACTGGCCACCCATCTGTGTAATACAGCCCGAGGCTGCGGCGCCAAGACGATCCTTCATTCTGAGGTTTGTCACAATCATCTTGGGGTTTTTGTTTTGATTTTTTAATAGGTACCTGGGAGAAGTCCCAGCTGTGTTCTGTTCTGCTGGACCAGAAGTGTTTGTATCCTGTCCATCTGGGGGATCTTGATCAGAGATGTAGAGAGGCCTCTCAAATGCGGGCCAGCTGTTGGGAGTTTTTATATGCACATCTGGGGAGAATTCCTGTCCAGTGAATTAAGCTGGCCAGTCAGCCAGCCACTCTGGGTTGGACTGGACTATATAACATACCCAAGGCCAATTCTCACCTTGGGCTTGGGATAAGCAGCCCCTGTCTTTCCAGATCATATTCTGCAACACGCCCTCAAAAGCTGGGCTTGGAGCCGCCGCCTGTTGTGTGTTCCCATGGAAACCATGCACTTTGTACACCTTATCTCTTCCTTTGCTCTTAGTGTTTGTCCGGCTGCTCTGTAGCTCTTTGAGATAGGTAGGGCCTGTGAGTCACTCCCTAACCATTAGACCCTGAGATACAATCTCTTGCCACAAATGGAGCCTGTCAAATGATGACCCAGAAAAACTCCAGTCATCCAGGACGTAAACTGCGGTCGGTTCCAACTCCTCCCATCCCTCCTTCAGATTAGACACTGTCATGGTCCCGGTGAAAGGCCAGATGCTGACCTTACCCAAGATCTTCTGAAGGGAAGGAACTGAACTGAGAGCATAGTCTGGTGCAAGGCTGAGATACACGGGGAGGGACCCATGGTCCCAGCTGCTGGAGGCTGAGGCTGGAGGATCACTAAAGTGCTTGAGTTCAAGGCCAGCCTGGGCAGCATAGGAAGATGCTATCTGTGTAAGACAGAATACAGAACAACAACAACAACAAAATCCAAACGAGGCAGAGGCAGGTAGGTGGATCTCCTTGACTTCAAGTCAGCCTGGTCTACATGGCAAGTTCTAGGCCCACCAGAACTACATAATGATACTCTGTCTCCAACTAAAAGCACTAGGACCTGGGCTCAGCATTTAGTGTCCAGTATCCCACAGCGTTCTGTAACTCCATTTCCAGATGATTTAAGGCCCTCTTCTGGCCTCCATGGGTACTGCATGCTCATGGTGCATGTGCACACACACACACACACACACACACACACACACACCACACACACACCTTAAGAAATAAAATTAAAAATATAAAATATATCAGCCTAAGTTTTGTTCAAAAGAACCAATGGAGCACACATTGTAACTGGGCCTTTGTGAAGGTTTTCAACTTTGAGGACCAGAGTAGACCTGAAAACCTATTTATTCATGGTGGTCAACATCACTGTTGTTGCAAAGATCCAGATTAAAGTAAAAATAGTTACACAGAGGGCTGGGGATGTAGCCCAATTGGTACAGTGCTTGCCTAACACACGTAAGGCCCCATGTCTGATTCTCAGCATTGTGTGTTTCAGGCATGGTGGTACATGACTGGAAGCCTGGCACTCAAGAGGCAGAGGTACAAAAGCCTAAAGCCATCCTCTGCTACATAGGGAGTTTGGGGCCAGCCTGGCGCACATGAAATGTTGGCAAATATGGAGAAGCAGCTATGAACATCTGGGCCAGCTGTTCTGCGCAGGTGAAATGAGTCAGTGTACTGGTTCGTTTTGTCAACTTTGACAGACACAAGCTGGGGTCATCTGGGAAGACAGAACCTCAGTTGAGAAAAATGCCTCCCACCCCCATCAGATCGGCCTGTAGACAAACCCCATGGATCATCATCTTATTTAATGACTGGTGTGGGAGGGCCCCGACCCATTGTGGGTGCTGCCATCCCTAGGCAGGCAGCCCTGTAGTGCTTTGAGAAAGCGGACTGAGCCAGCCACAAGGAGTGAGGCAGTAGACAGTGTTCCTTCATCGCTTCGGTTTCAGTTCCTGTCATCCCTGAATGCCCTCAGGGATGGGCTGTAAGCTGAAATAAACCCCTTTCTCCCCAACATACTTTTGGTCCTGGTGTTTACCACAGTCAATAGAAAGCATAGTAGGGAGCCGGGCGTGGTGGCACACGCCTTTAATCCCAGCACTCGGGAGGCAGAGGCAGGCGGATTTCTGAGTTCGAGGCCAGCCTAGTCTACAAAGTGAGTTCCAGGACAGCCAGGGCTACACAGAGAAACTCTGTCTCAACCTCCCCACCCCCCCCAAAAAAATCTAAGGACATGGGTGCGACATAGTGACTGAGCCTGTGTCATCAGTGTTCCTCGGCAGCTTAAGCCTGCTAGACAGGTTGGTAAACAGCTTGGCAGCTAGAGGACCTCGCTACTCTTGCAGAGGACCTGGGTTTGGTTCCCAGCACCCAGGTCAGGAAGCTCACAACCACCTCTTAACTCCAGCTCCTGCAGATCTGGTGTCCCCTTGTGGTCTCCTCAGGTACTACACCCTTGAGTTTTCTCTCTTTCCCTCTTGCCCTCCTCCCTCTCTCCCTGTCTCTCCTTTCCCTTGCCTCAATTAATAATAAAAATAACTCTTACAAGAAAAAAACCACACCAGACAGGATCAGATATCTGTGGTCCAGGACCTTGCAGGACCACTTACAAGAAAGAAAAACCTGCCAGACAGGATCAGAATTCAGGAGGCTGAACAAGTGGATCTTTGTGAGGTCGAGGGCAGCCTGGTCTACATAGCCAATTCCAGGCCTACCAAGGCTACAAATCTTGTCTATGCCTATGTGTATATGTGTGCATGCCCATTATAGCTAGAAGCTGAGATGTAGCTCAGTGGTATAGCAATGGCCTAAAGTGCGAGAGGCCCTGAATTAGATACACAGAGCCACAAACAACAGCAAAAACACCCAAACAAACAAAAAGGGAAACTTACAGGCGGATGAAAGCGCACATACGCACAAAGAAGAAAATCAGCCTAGAAGCAAATGCTGCTTTCTTTTTAGAATGTAGACCAGTCTTTTTCTGTCACACACATATGCGTAATTTACCATAAATCACACATATATGAATAATTTGCCATAATGAGCTTATACAGGTTTGGAAGTTGCTTTTATTCTTAACCAAGAACACATCCTGGACACGTTAAGGATTCTCACAGAAGAATGTTTACTGGATTCCCAGGATCTTTTGTTATGGAAGCGTCTTGATTAGAAACAAAACATGGGGTTGGTGAACTAGCTCAGCGTGTAATGGGCTCTACGATTGATTGATTTATTTTATGCATATGAGTACACTGTAGCTGTCTTCAGACACAGCAGAAGAGGGCCTCAGATCCCATTACAGATGGTTGTGAGCCACCATGTGGTTGCTGGGAATTGAACTCTGGACCTCTGGAAGAGCAGTCCATGCTCTTAACTGCTGAGCCATCTCTCCACCCCATATAGTCTAAGTTCAATCCCTGGAGACCACAGTGAAAGGAGTTTCCTACCATGTCCTCTCTCCTGTACCCCCTCATCACTCACACACACACACTCACACACATACACATACCACATATAGACATCACATACCCACTACACACATATATCACATACATGCACACTCATGCATTCATGCATGTACACACACACCACTCACATATCACACACACTCATATACATACACCACACACACACACACACATTCACCACCACATACCGTACAACCACACACACATACATACACACTCACCATACATACACATCACACACACTCACACTCATGCTTTCATGCGTGCACATGCACATAACCACTGCTACCACACTAATACTAGAATATAATAAGTGCCTCCCAGAGTTGCACTGTTCTTTTTTTTTTTTAAACTATTATTAAGCATCTTTGCATGCAGCCCTCCATCCTCATCCCAAATTTTTTCTTAGGATGCATGAGAATAATTTAGTATCAACAGAAGGACATGTGGTCTAACTTTTTCTTCTCCTGTTGACAGATGGCCACAACTCCACTAGCAGTGTATGAGAATGCTATAATAACAGCAATAACTATTACTACTCTACTTCCTGGCCAAGAAAATGATTGTGGGGGGGAAAAGATGATAAGTATTTGCTAAAGGCCATCCCACGCCAGCTGTGTTTATTTGTTGAACTCCATCTCCATGTCTGTGGACCAAACAGCCAGGTCCTTTAGATCTGTAGTTTATATAGTGCATCTTTCAACACCCTGAAACCTTGACCCAAGTTGTAGCCGAAGGAAAGAGGGTTTCTGGTAAATACGGTTTCCAGTCAGGAGCCCCAAGCCAAGTCTCCCCACCCCTCCTCTTCCTGGAGTGGACCACCTCTGTGGTTGGAACCGCTGGCAATCCATCAAAAAGGGAGGTTGGTTGACTTGGAGCTGAGACTGTAAGTGCTTATAAGAAATGAAAGACATGGTTTGGGGTGAAAAAGTCATGCTTCCGGGTACAAAGGCAAAGCCACTAATAACCCAAGGATTCGGCGTTCCATCTGACCTGCTCTGATATTGTCACTATGGTGACAGTCTCCATAAACAGCCTCAACATAACCAAACGAAAGGAAACAAAACAAAACAAAACAGAAAAAGGAAGGAGAACTTCCACCCCGGTGACCTGGAGGTATTTTAGGGATCAAGGCAATGTTGTATGGGGTAAATATTGAACGAAGAATCTGCTCTTTTAATAACCGGTCCTCCCTCCCTCTTGGGAGTCTGAACAAAGGCTCGGCAGATCACAGAACGAAGCCCCAGCCCAGTGTCTTCAGGGTTCAGAAAGTGCAGCCAAGAGAACGGAAACAAATGGGTACGGACAGACGTTCAAATTCTTCTCACACCCTCCGCCTGGGACACTCAAGCCGAGCCTTCTGTGGAGTCCAAGGGTGGAACAAGGCTCATGTTCTCTGGAAAAGAGGCTGGGCCTTGGGCTCCAGGGAACTGAACTTGGTTCCCCGTCCCTGACCTTGATTCCTGAGCCAGCAGCAGTGATGGAGGGAAGCATCTTTAAGCCACACCAAGTCTCTGGGGGCATCTGCATCTGCTGCAAATTCCTCTGCCGCTCCCAGCCTCGTGCTACTCTCTTTGAATCCCTGACTCAGCGAGCTGCAGTCCAAAGAGCAGAACTAACTATGTTATTCCTTCTTCTTCTTCTTTTTTTTAATGCCAAGAAAAAAAAAAAAAAAAACTTCAGACAGTACGCTTTAACCCCCTTTAACCCCTTGCTCCCCTGTCTTTCCGCCTGCTGAAGTAAAGGGCAGAACACGAAGACAGTGTTCTGTGTCAACCAATAGGAACAGAATCCAAAGTCTCCTGCCTGTCTTCAAATGGGCATTTCTCCAGCAGGTCTTCAGAATTTATTCAACAGGTTACCATTGAACGCCTACTAGGACTTGGCACAACCTAGAGCTGCAGGGATGAACAAGATCCCCGGAGTCCTTCTCTCTCTTTCCAGCAGTAGGAATAGACCCAAGGACTCCACTCGTGTTAAGCACCTTCTCCACAGCCACCTTTTTCTCGGAGAAAGTCTCACAATACAGCTCCGGATTGTCTGAACTCACTACAAATCCACAGAGCTCTTCCAGCCTTTGGCTCCCGAGTGCTAGGATGACAGGCGCGCACCACCACACCTGCTTTAACTTTTCGTTTTGGGTCAGAGCCTCTGCCTTGGAAATAGTTGCGATCACAGGCCTGTGCCGTCGGACCAGGCAGAGATTGACTATTTTATAAATTGTCGCTGTGTGAACGTGTGCCACCATGCATGTGTGGCGGTTGGTCCTCACCTTCCATTACGCGGCTTCCAGCTATGGAAGCAGGTCAGCCGGTTTGGCAGCAGGCACCGGCCCCAGGACTTAGATTCTTCATGAAGAGTACATTCTTTTTTTTTTCCCCCAATATTTTTTTTAAATTCACCTTACAATCTGATTACATACCCCCCTTTCCCAGTTCCACATCCTTACAAACCTCTCCTGTCATTACCCCCTTACTTTCTCCACAAAGAAGGGGAGCCCCCCCTGGGTACCACCCTGCCTTGGGACATCTAGTCCCACTAGTGCTAGACATATCCTCTCCCACTGAGGCCCAACCAGGCAATAGTGAGGGAAGATTACATTCTTTTTTTTTTTTCCATCTTTTTCAAGACAGGGTTTCTCTGTGTAGCCCTGGCTGTCCTGGAACTCACTCTGGAAGACTACGTTCTTGCCTGAGTTCGGTGTACAATTTCTGTTTCACGGAACCTTCTTTGACATTCAGACATAAGCTACACTGTTTCTGTTGGAGGCTGTCGTGGAGATGGGTCAGCGGTTAAGAGCCCTTGCTGCTCTTCTAGAAGACTGGGGTGATGTTTCCAGGTCCCACATTAGGCAGCTTACAACCATCTATAACTCCAACTCCCGGAAATCATTTGCCTCCGTTCTCTGCAAGCGACGGCATTCACAAGCACACACCGTATGCAGACACTCACACGTGTATGTAATTTAAGATAACACAAATCTAAAAGGATTGCTTGTGTTCCTCCCAGTGTTTGCCTTTCTGTCTTGCACACTGTAGCTGCAGCATCTGCCTTCCTGTGGATAAAAGCAGCCTCTTGGAGGATACTTCTTCCATGGGATTCTATGACGGCCCTGGTTCATGGAGCCCTCCTTGGCCCCCAGCAAGGGTCAGAGTCTGTTCAAGTATAACAAAATGTCATGAACTGATGCCAGCCATGGTGGTGCATGCCTGCAATCCCAGCAGACCAAAGCGATCCATTTGAAATGTAAGTCAAGGATGAAGATGTAGCTGAGTGGGTAAAGCATTTGCCTAGCGTGCAAGAAGCCCTGAGTTCAATCCCCAGCACTGAGTAAAACAGGCCTAGTGCTGCAGGCCTGTCGTCCCAGCACTTGGGAGGCAGAGAGAGACTCAAGGATCGGAAGTTCAAGGTCCTCCTCTGTCCTCTGTCTTCACATGGGGTGTTGGGCCAGCCTGGGCTACATAAAACCCTGCCTCAAAGCACCAAAAAAAAAAAAAAAAAGAAAGGAAATGTCTGTGTGAATTCTAGTGAATATAGTAAGTAGATTTCTTAAGATGCTGACAGGGGAAGTACTTGGATAAGTAAAACTTACAAGCTACAGAAGAAACACCTTTCCCAGCATGCATTTGAAGTAGAAAAGTGGAAGCATGCTTATGTGAAAAGCGGGGAGAAAACTCATGAGGGTGTTCGTAACCGTGGGATGAGATTTCCAAGGATGCTTCTCTCTCTCTAGTTGCTAATCTTGCTGTAAGGCAGATAGATGACTTTGGCGACTTACAGATTTCAAATGAAATTAAGTCAGGGGTGGTGGTGCAGACCTTTAGTGCCAGCACCCAGGAGGCAGAGGCAGTGGGGATCTCTGTGAGTTCTAGGCCAGCCTGGTCTACAGAGTGAGACCTTGTCTGAAAAATAAACAGATGATAGATAGATAGATAGATAGATAGATAGATAGATAGATAGATAGATGATAGATAAATGGTAGATAGAGATAGATGGTAGATAGAGATAGATAGATAGATAGATAGATAGATAGATAGATAGATAGATAGATAGATAGATGATAGATGGTAGATAGATAGATGATAGATGGTAGATAGATAGATAGATAGATAGATAGATAGATAGATAGATAGATAGATGATAGATGATAGATGGTAGATAGATAGATAGTAGATAGATAGATGATAGATAGGAGATAGATGATAGATAGAAGATAGATGATAGATAAATGGTAGATATAGATAGATGATAGATAGATGGTAGATAGAGATAGATAGATAGATGATAGATGGTAGATAGATAGATGATAGATGGTAGATAGATAGATAGATAGATAGATAGATAGATAGATAGATAGAGGATAGATAGGAGATAGATGATAGAAGATAGATGATAGATAAATAGTAGATAGAGATAGATAGATGATAACTAGAAGATAGATAAATGATAAATAGTAGATAGATAGATGATAGATAGATGGTAGATAGATAGATAGATAGATAGATAGATAGATAGATATAAATTAAGAGCCTCTTCTCAGGAGCCTAGCTTTGCACACACAAGGCCATGGGATAGTTTCAGATCTCTAAGCAAACCCAACTGGTGAATTTCCTTTGGTACCTGCTCAAACCCTAGAGATGAACCACATCCCGTCGCCGATCCCCTCCTGTGTGTGCTTCAGCGTTCTCAGTAAGCACATGTAATTTTTAAGATGCTTAGTGTTTCTCAAGCCGGGCATAGCAGTGTGCATCTGTGATCTCAGCACGCAGGCCGTCAAAGCAAGAAGGTCATGAGTTTAGGACTAGCCTGGCCTCTGCGATGAGATCCAAGCCATTCTAGCTACATAATGTGACATTATCTGGAAAAGAAAAATACCTTACAGAAGCCGCGTTTGATCAGGCAGTGGAGAAGGGAGGGAGATAGATGGTTTTCATGTCAAATAATGCCAATGAGTCCCTTGCTGAAGTCCCCCGTGCTGAGACTGTACATATTTGATTCTCAGCTATTCCTCACAACCATGCAAGGCTGCTTTTACACAATAGTCCCAAAGAGATTCTGAAATTCAGAGGAGTTTCCAAAATTGCCCAGCCTCATGAGCCTCCAGATACAGAGACTGCTGTTCGTTCTGTTATACTGATCAGTCTCATGGGGCGATGCCAAGCCTCATAGAACAGTGCTGATCAGTCCGTCACCCTTAACATCCATGTGGTATAGAAAGACTGGCTGGCTGTGATTGGTCAGACCTGACCAGTGACTTCATGGTCTGCCAATAAGGTGAATAGGGGTAGTGACTGACTGTCCCATCGGAACCATGGAAAAACCAAAGAGGGCAGAAGGATGAGGCAGACTGAAGGAAGCCCAGCCCCTCCCTCATGGCCTCACCTCAGCAGGGTCACACCATTGCTGGCTCACACTCTGATCTCATTTTCTGAGTTAACTCAAGGAGAACACTCCTCACACACACACACACACACACACACACACACACACACACACACACACACACACCGTGCCCTGTGCGCTGTCACACTTGAACCTCCATTGTTTTTTCATCAAGATTGGAGCTGTTAGCTGCATATGTAGCAGAGGATGGCCTAGCCGGTCATCAGTGGGAGGAGAGGCCCTTGGTCCTGTTAAGGCTCTATGCCCCAGAGTAGGGGAATGCCAGGGCCAAGAAGCAGGAGTGGGTGGGTTGGAGAGCAGGGGGAGGGGGGAGGGGACACGGGATTTTCGGAGGGGAAACCAGGAAAGGGGATAACGTTTGGAATGTAAATAAAGAAAATATCTAATAAAAAACAAAAAAAGAATGGAGCTGTTTCCTTGCTTTGGGTAGAAGTCAGTTGAATTTTCTAGACACTCAGACTTGGCCTTCTCCGCGTCTCTACAGCTGTTTCTCACAGCTGCCCACCTCTTTTGAGACGCTCCAGTTTAATTCAAGTCCAAGCCTTTACCGGGATGCCTGCGTTATCTTTGGGGGTTCAGCGAAGGAGACTTTCATGCCCGACACTGATCACCGTGTGGATCACCAAGGGGGCTTGGTTCTCAAACAGTCTGTGGTCTTCACAGTCCAGCCTGGGAACTAGACAGTTGATCAGACCATTGGATGCCCTCCTGAGGGCCCCTGAGAGCCAACAAGTCTGTGTTCCAATGGTTCTGGGAGAAGGAAGGTTTCAGAGCCATGGCTTCTCCTTGGATTGAATCCAGCCTACTCGAAGCCCCTTGGGACCCAAGTTGTCTAAGTAAACATGGATTCCTTGATGGGTTTCCAAAAATCAGGAATGCTGTTTGGTCTGGACAGGCTGTGTGCCCTAAAACACCACTTACAGGATCACCGGGGCCCTGTGTAAATATTTTAGCCACAGATTTTGAGAACACGGGTTTTTAAGGGATTTCCATCCCTTCATTGCAAGTCAGGAATCTGAACCGTGTTGCTTGTTATTAGATGAAAATTAATTGTGTGTTATATCTATTGCTGACAAGTCTGGGCCTCCTAACTTGATTATAACTAATTTGGTTATAATTTGGAGGTTGTAATCCAGGACTTCCCTACGGAGGTACTGGAGTGTGGGAGGAGCCCAGTAACACACCCCTTCTTCCTGGTTGAATTGATTGACAAAGGAAAAGCAGACAGAGGAATCTAGGAAATGGAAATGAAAACACAATCCAAGGAAAGGACAGTAAGGCTGATTACAAAGAAGTGGGTTATGGGTGTCTGTCTAATTACCCAGCCCACAGTTAGCCAGGTTTAGCCATTCAAACCAAAACCATGCTGGGCAGGGGCTGACCCAGGCCTCACAAGCCAAGCCTGCTGACAGACTGAAGGCATTAGACGCGCTGTCCAAGAGAACAAAAGAAAGGAAACTCGGGGTCTGCATTCTGTGGCTGTACCAAACTACCAAGGTCATGTAAAGTATGAAGGAAAAAGGGTTATTTGGGCCCCTACTTCTAAAAGCCGAAGCGCTCAGTTCCCGCTTCTCCTCTGCTTCTGGTAAGAGCCATAAGGTGGCTCAATCCATGGTACAGCATAGAAAAGAGGAGAGGGCAAAGAAGTCAGCTAGCCTGTTCTCATGATAACTCGCTCCTGGGGGAAGTACGAGAATCCTTTCATGATGGCGGCAAGCCCCCATGACCCAGACACTTCCGTTTGGCAGGAACAAACCGCATCCAAGCAGGGGCAAGTTTAGCATCTCAGTCCCTTCTCTCCAGCCCATCAATTACGGTAGGAACTTCTCCTCCTGTGAGAATCAGTAAGAAAGAGGACCAAAGGTCTGGGGATGCAGCTAAGTTAGAAGGGTGTTTGCCCAGCATACACAAAGCCCCGGTTCCATCCATAACACTTCATAAACTAGGCATGGCGCTACACACTCAAAACCCTGGCGCTCAGGGGGTGGAGGGAGGAGGATAAGAAGTTCAAGGTCACTTCCAGCTACATAATGAATTCCAGGCCAGCCTTCGGTTACATCACACCCTGTCTCAAGCTGCCACCCTGTCTCAAGCTGCCAATCATAAAAAAGGAGGGACAAAGCAGCTAAGACGTTGCCGCCCTGGCTCTAGCCCCATGGAAACCGGAAGCTCACCACCGACAGAGGAATGGCACAGAGTACATCTTCAGTCACTCCCTCCCAGACCCCCGGTTTTGACAAAGAAAACGAAGCTGCTAAGATCAGAAAGCAGAACTTGAGTATGAAGAGGAAGTTGGCCCTGAGGCTTCGTTTCTATCTCGTAACACTCCATTTTCTAGGTAGAAAAGTAACACTGGGCATAGTGATATAGTCTCATAATCCCAGAGCTAGGCAGGCTGCTACCTTTAAAAATATAAAAATAGGGGGCTGGTGAGATGGCTCAGTGGTTAAGAACACTGACTGGTCTTCCGGAGGTCTTGAGTTTGAATCCCAACAACCACATGGTGGCTCACAACCATCCATAACGAGAGCTGATGCCCTCTTCTGGAGTGTCTGAAGACAGCTACAGTATGCTTACATATAAAAATAAATAAATCTTTGGGTCAGAGTGAGCGGAGCCTGAGTGAGCAGAGGTCCTGAGTTCAGTTCCCAGCAAACCACATAATGGCTCACAACCATCTGTAAAGCTACAGTGTACTCATCTACATAAAATAAGTAAATAAGTAAATAAATAAGTACTTTTTTAAAAAGCCCACAACTTTTCCATTTTCATCTTTTTGTCTTTTTCTGATACTGACCAAAAGCCTGTATGTGCTTTCTCTGATGGTCTAGGTTTTCCAAGTGTTCTCTGAAGACAACCTCTATGTCCATCTCTTTCTACAGCCACTTGCTCCCTTCTGTGCCTAACCTTAAAGGCCTGAGGGGCTGAAGAGATGGCTCAGTGGCTAACTGAGCATACTGCTCTTGCAGAGGACCCGAGTTCGACTCCCAGCACCCATATCAGGCAGCTCACAGCTGCCTGCAAATCTAGCTCAAGGTCCGCAACCACTGGTTCCCGCAGGCACTGGTGCTTGTAAACGTGAGCCTGCATGTAGGTACGTGTACCGCACACATGCCAGGTGCCTAGAGAGGTAAACAAAGGTATCCGATCCCCTGGAACTGGTTAGAAGCCACAGCAAGCCACAGCCTGATGTGAAACCAAAGGTTTTCTGCAAGAACAGCTGGGCATGGTGGCGTGGTGGTGGGCGTGGTGGCGTGGTGGTGGGCATGGTGACGCACGCCTTTAATCCCAGCACTTGGGAGGCAGAGGCAGGTGGATTTCTGAGTTCGAGGCCAGCCTGGTCTACAGAGTGAGTTCCAGGACAGCCAGAGCTACACAGAGAAACCCTGCCTCGAAAAACCAAAACCAAAACAAAACAAAACAAAACAAAACAAAACAAAACAAAACAAAAACAGCTGCTGCTCTTAACTACTGAGCTCTCCCTCAGCCCCAAGTAAATGGAAAATTTCAAGAATCTAAAGGAGCGGCTGGTGCGATCCTTCACTCAGCCAGTTGAGAGCATGTATCAATCTTTCTGAGGACCCAAGAGTTTGGTTCCCAGCAGCCGCATCAGGTGGTTCACAATTGCCTGTAACAACCAGCTCAGCGGGGACCTGATGCCTCTGATCTTCATGTCACCTGCACTTATGTATGCGCATACACACACAGAGACATACAGAAGCACGCACATACATGTACTTAAAAATATTTTTAAAACCACGGGTAGTAGCGCATATCTTTAATCCCATGAAATCAGGATCCTGTCTAATCACAGGCCAATGGATTTCAACCCACCCACTCTGAGACCAAGGTAACTCTCTTTTTTTTTTTTTTTTTTTAGATTTGGTTTTATTTTGCCGTGTGTTTGCCTGCATGTGTAGGAGTTCTTTCATGCTAGCCTGGTGCCCCCAGAGGTCAGAAGAGGACATGAGATCCTCTGCGATTAGACTTGCAGACAGTTGTGAGCCACCATGTGATGGGGACTGAACCTGAGTCCCCTGCGAGAGCAGCCAGCACTCTAACCACTGAGCCATCTCTCCAGGCCCCGTGGTGACTCTTTTAAGACAGGCTATGTGCAGGGACTTCGATAAGCATGCCTCCAGGTGTCCACATGAGAGGAACAGCCCAAAGGGTTGCTTGTGGCTGCAAGGATGCAGACTAAGGCTCACAGGCATGTGACGTTTATTGATCAGCAATGTTCCGAGGCGATGAGCCACACCTGACCTCATCCCGGGCCAGCAGCAGGGACCAGACCCCCTCTGAGAGCCAGCCAGCTGACAGCACCCGACTCTGTCACCTCATCAAGCTCACCAGCCACTCCAGAACACCTTCACAGCAGCCTCCAGAGAGATTCTGATGGGTTCCTCATCTGACTGGGGAGAGAGCCACGCTCATAAAAGCTTCCAGACCTCTGAAGTCATTTCCCCACTCCCACCTCCTCCCCTGTCTCTCGGGACCCTTCTTCTCTTGGCTGTGGAGGAAGAAGGACAGAACACACTCCACGCTGAGTGACTGAATGCAAAAGAAGGAGCCCAGAATGGGAGCTCTTGGAGGGTGGGCCTAAAACCCCACAAGGAATAAGTCAACTCTGGGAAGCCTGAGAGTCCTCAAGGAAGTAACAGATCTATGCCATTAAGATGCTTATAATATCAGTGAGGTTGAGGGGAGGCCTGTCTACACAGTGAGTTCCAGGACAGCCAGGGATAGATATATATAGAGAGACCCTGTCTTAAAAAAAATCCTAATAATAGGAGCTGGGGGATGCTCAATGGTTATAGCACTGGCTGTTTTGGGGGATGCTCAATTGTTCTTGCAGAGGATTCAAGTTTGATTCCCAGTACCTACACGGTACCTCACAACAGCTTATAATTCTAGCTCTAAGATATCTGATACCCTCTTCTGGCCTCTGTGGACACCAAGGCATGATTCTGGTGCACAAACAGACTCGTGGGCAAAACAAACAAAAGCAACACACACACATAAAATAAACGTTAAAAAATATTTTTAAAAAAGTCCGAGAGCCTCTATTCCTCTACCCCTTCTCATCATGGGAAAAAGCACCACTTATGAGTCAGAAAGTGGACCCTTACTTCACACTAGACCTGTTCGCTTTACTGTCTCAGACTTCCTGCCTCTGGGTCTCTGAAAAATAAAAGCTGGTCACGAGCCGTCCAGTCTGACGTAGTTCTGTTAAGGCAGCCCGAAGAGGTCAAGGTAGGTTTCAGTTCTGCTGTGGGTTCTGGCCCTTGAAGGCCTTCCTTTTTTTAAGCTAAGGTTTAGTTTTAGGTTTGTTTGTTTTTGGTTTTTTGTTTGCTTTTCAAGACAAGGTTTCTTTGTGTGACAGTCCTGGCTGTCCTGGAACTCACGCTGCAGAACAGGCTGGCCTCGAACTCACTGAGACCCACCTGCTTCTGCCTCCCAAATGCTGGAATTAAAGGTGTGTGCCACCTCTGCCTTGCTTTTAAAACTTTTTCCTGCTTTTAAAACTGGCTTTTCAGCAGGGCGGTGGTCACAGCAGCAGTGTGGCAGCCAGCAGCAGACGCTTTTAATCCCAGCACTCAGGAAGTAGAGGCAGGCAGATCTCTGAGTTCGAGGCCAGCCTGGTCTACAGAGTGAGTTCCAGGACAGCCAGGGCTACACAGAGAAACCCTGTGTTGTAAACAAACAACAACAAATCTGGCTTGTCATGAAACCGAGCAACTCACTATGTAGCAAAGGAGAACCTGGGACTACCTTGGATTGCTGATCCTCTTGCTGGGACTAGTGCCTCTATACCCTTACTTGAGGATCATTTGTGTTTTGTTTTGTTTTAAGACTTATTTATTATTATATCTAAGTACACTGTAGCTGTCTTCAGATCTCATTACAGATGGTTGTGAGTCACCATGTGGTTGCTGGGATTTGAACTCAGGACCTTCGGAAGAGCAGTCAGTGTTCTTACCGTCTGAGCCATCTCTCCAGCCCCTGAGGGTCATTTGTGACACAGCACTACATTATACACACTTTCCTTATGGAGCCTTCCCTGTCCGTTCTCCATGCTGTTTTGGCATTGTTCAGAGGGCCGTGCTGTGACAACATCATGGCTAATAATTGATTAGGAACCGCCTTCCTTCCAGATCCAGGTTGGCTGCATCCGGTTGCTCTATATTCCACATCTATACTGAACAGGGAGGGAGGAGTCAGGTTCAGGAACAAGCGGGCTGCCGTCCAATCAGTAGCTCATATTTGGAAGCTCATCTTCTTGTCTGTTACAAGAGTGTCCACCTCGGAGAGAATATTCCCTTACTAACAGTTCCCCTGGTGTTTCCACAGTAGCTCATCCTTTCACCTTCTTTGGAAACAATTTAAGAGTCCGTTCCCTGGCAAGCCGCGCGTTCCCTCTTCACTGAGAGAACGAGCGCTCCCATAAGCCTTTGCACTCAAGGCACTGCTGTCCGACCTGGGAGTTTTCTTCCTTTCATAGTAAGTGTATTCGCAATTGGGTGAGCCTGAGGGTGCAATGATAGGGTGAGGGCCAAGTTCAGCAGTTTTTGAGCCCCTGCTATTGTGCCAGTCTCTAGCTAAGGCCAAGACACAAAAGTGAAAGAGTAAATTCCTTGCCCTTGAGCCTTGGGAGCTAGGAACCAAACTCTGGCCCTCTAGTAGAGAAGCGAGTTCTCTTAGCTACTGAGCCATCTCTCCAGCGAGCACGGAGCACCTGGAGTCCTTGGAGGCCAAGCGCCGGAGCTTGTGGTGACTGAGGGAGAATTAATTGCATGAAAGAAGCTAGGGAAAGTTTCCTAGACAAAGGTAAGTGCCCAATTATGCTTAAGTTAACCAGGAAGGTTGCACATGGTGAGGGAGTGTGAGGTAGAGGAGGGCCTTGGTGACTGGGATGTGGAGCTGGGGACCATCCCAGAAGTGACAGGCAGTGGCTCTGCAGACAAGGAGACAAGACTGGCTCTCAATTGGGGGATGTTCGATAAGGCCTTCCTGCAGAGGATAGAGCTGGAGGATGGAGAGGCTACGAGTCGCTGCCAGCACTTGTCCAGAGGCTTTGAAAGTAGCCTTGGGGATAGAGAGGAGGGAAGACACTCGGTGACTACAAGGTTTCCAACCATAAACCAATTACAGGGAGCCGTGGTCCTGATCTCAGACTTTGGAGGCCTGGTATATCCTCCGAGGGCTTGGTCATTGTCACTTCTGGAGTGGTTGGGGTCTAATTTACCTTCCTCCCACCCTTCAAAAAGTCAGGTAGAAACATTAGCAGGCAAACTGGATTTGCCGGTTGGAGGAAAGTCTCACTAAAATAGGCCCACGAACCTACTCCCAGTTTCCCACAAGGAGCTCAGGCAACAATGCATGCAGATCGTTTCTCTGTCCCTCACAGCACCTGGGGCTTAGTGACTATCCCTCTTGACAGAGATGCTACTGTCACCACCTAATGGGACTGCTTTTATTTCTGTTCATTTCTGCATTTGATCCCAAAATTAAGGCCCTGCAGGGCAGCGTCAGTGATTCTTATTTTTTCTACGAGAGTCTTATACCATTGCTCAGGTTAGCTTGGAACTAATCATGTAGCCAAAGTTGGTCTCAAATTTGTGCTGATCCCTCCAGCGCATTCTCTCACATGCTAGAATAATAGGCAGAGCCACCACACCTGGCTCAGAATGGTCTTTTAAAAATACATTGGAGGCCCGGTTGTGGTGGCGCACACCTTTCATCCCAGCACTTCGGAGGCGGAGGCAGGAGGATCTCTGAGTTTGAAGCCAGCCTGGTCTATAGAATGAGTTCTAGGACAGCCAGGGCTACACAGAGAAACCCTGTCTCAATAAAACAAAACAAAAACAAACTACAAATTAGGGACTCAGTGGTTAAGAGCACTTGTTGCTGTTACAGCACCCACACGGTGACTCACAACTATTCCTAACTCTAGTTCTGTGGGAGCCAATGTCCTCTTCTGGACTCTGTGTGTGTGTGAGATACACATGGTGCATATATATTCATGCAGGCAAAGCACCCTGTGATGGCTCTCCATGGTTGTCAGCTTTTCTCTATCTGGAATGAACTACAATTCAGAAATGGAGGGCACATCCATGAGCCTGGTCCGGAGGCAAGGAGACAACAGGCCTGTAATCTGACTCCTGATGTGGGATGGCACATGCTTTTGATCAGGATTAACACATGCCTTTAACCCAAAACTTGAGACACGCATATAATCTGGGCTGTACCTTCTGCTGGAGACCTCCTATACAAGGACAATGGGAAGAACAAAGGGGTTGTTCTCTTTGCCTGCTTACACTCACTTTGCCAGGACATCAATTGAAGCCTACTTCTTTAGGATTCCATCTCATACAGAAGGCCAGCAGAAACACCCAGTCTTGGGGGACTTAGCAACTACTAGATTCTTGGACTTTTCATTCACAGCTGCCCACTGTTGGGTTAATTGGACTGCAGCCTGTAAGTCATTCCAGTAAATTCCCTGTGTGTGTGTGTGTGTGTGTGTGTGTGTGTGTGTGTGTGTGTGTGTGTATGTACACGCATGATAGATAGATAGATATATAGATAGATAGATAGATAGATAGATAGATAGATAGATAGATAGATTCATTCCATAAGTTCTGAGACTCTAGAGAATAAACAGACTAAAACAGATCTTGGTATCAGGAGTGGGGTATTCCTGTGACAGACCTGACTATGTTTTGGGGGAAGATTGTGAAGAATTGTTATACTTTGGGCTAGAAAAGCCATTGAGTACTGAAAGCTCAGTGGATGCTCTGTGGGAGCTTGTTGGACAAGAATGTTGAGAGCAGTGCAAAAGATGGAGGCCTGCCTGGCTTGTGAAATTTCAGAAGGAAATTTAAAGTCTCGATCAAGCCGTTTTGTTATTTTGAGTGGAGATTTTGTGGTTCTGGTTAGCAGGGGCTGAAGAACCAGCTGTGATTAACAAGATACCAAAACTACTAAAGTGAAACCTTTGGTTTGCTGGGAATTGGCTGGAAACCTCGATGCTGGTTGGTTGGAGCTGAGAAATTAGTGGTGATTAAGAAGAGACCAGCATCACTGAGATGAAATCTTCTAGGAAGTGTTTCCTGAGAGCACAGAGGAGCTATGTTCCAGAGTCAGCCAATGATGGGCCTCATGCTGCAGCTGGACTTGGTTATGTGTGAGAATCACCCAGGCGGCACTGGTTTTGCAGGCATGAAGGGGTTGTGGAGAACAGCTGAGGCACTGTGAGAGGCTAGGAGAGGCCATTAGTGAAGGTGCAGCCTCAGTGGCAGCTGAAGGCCCAGGATTGAAAAAATCATGTAAAGATGTTGAGGACTGGCACCAGAAAGAAAATCTAAGAGACACTATTATTGGGGGACATATAATGCAGTTATAGCAAGGGACCCCAGCAGTTTTGGAGATGCCAGAACCATGGAGGTATGACCTCCAAGAACAGCAGCAATGATGGAGTGGAGCCAGCTGGATCCCAGAAGACAAGCTGTGTGTGCTACAGAAGGCAGAGCTGGAGAAGTGACCCAAGCCTTTGGAGGAGTCCAGAAGATTGAGAGACTTTGAATTTTAAGAGACTATGTCATTGGTCCTAATCAGTCTGCACAGCCCAGAGGACCTAGTCATGGTGCTTGCCTGAGCATGGGTGTTGCTTTTATTAGTTTCTAACTTAATAAAAGTGCGGACATTCTTGAAAAAAAAAAAGAGAGATTGGCTATTTTAAAGGGAATGAAAAAAATTTTTTTAAAGATTTATTTACTTGGGATGGAGAGATGGTTCAGTGGTTAAGGGCACTGACTGCCTTTCCAGAGGTCCTGAGTTCAATTCCCAGCAACCACATGATGGCTCACCACCATCTATAATGGGATCCGATGCCCTCTTCTGCTGTGTCAACTCAGACACCATTGGAACTAACTCTCCAGCCCATGGGAATGGATTTTTAAGGTGTTTGAATTTGTAAAGACTGTGGGACTTTTAAAGTTATTTATGGTTTTAGTGTGATATCTTGGGGAGGAATAAAAAAGAAAGGGTTTTGGCTTAATAGTGATGTTTGTGTATCAAGTTGACAAGGGATCAGTTGTACTAGCTGGTCTTGTGTGTCAACTTGACACAGGCTGGAGTTATCACAGAGAAAGGAGCCTCAGTTGAGGAAACCCCTCCATGAGATCCAGCTGTAAGGCATTTTCTCAATTAGTGATCAGTGGGGGAGGGCCCAGCCCACTGTGGGTGGGGCCATCCCTGGGCAGGTGACCCTCCATTCTATAAGAAATCAGACAGAGGAAGCCATGGGAAGCAAGCCAGTTAGCAGCACCCTCCATGGCCTCAACTCCCGCCTCCAGGTTCTAGCCCTGCTTGAGTTCCTGTCCTGACTTCATCCAGTGAGGGAAGTGATCTGGAAGTGGGAGCCAAATAAAGCCTTTCTTCCCCAACTTCCTTTTTTGGTCATGGTGTTTCGTCACAGCAATAGAAACTCTAACTAAGACAAACCCATACATATAAAATAAAATAAATTTAAAAAATAGAGAGAGGTCAGGGCCTGGACAGTGACCAGCACTTACTTTTCTACCAGAGGGCCAGAGTTCAGTTCCTAGCACCCAAGTCAAGTAGCTCACAACCTCCTGTGACTCTAGCTCTCAGCGATCTGGCATAGCCTTCATGCACACATCTGCACACAGACATACGCATATACATATAATTAAAAATTTAAGAGTAAAAATACACATTAGTGTCATCCCCTGTTTAATAGGTCTTCTGTTTTATCACATGCCTTTCCATCGCCTACCTGGCCCATGTATCTGCCCTCTGCCCACCCTGGGACCTCCTGTCCTGTCCCTTCTGGCCCAGTGTGCTCCTTATGCTGGCTCTTGTCCCCAAATTCCAAAGTGTTCCCTCCATTTATCTAGCGCACATTTATGTGACATCTACTCTGTGCCACACACTGGGGGCTAAATGAACACAAATCTTTACTCTTGGGAAATATATCTGTGGTGTACATATGTACATATGTATGTATGTAGTATGTATGTATATGAATGAATGAGGTCTTATGTCCAGGCTGATCTCAACCTTTCAGTGGCTGAAAGGGAAAACTGATGTGTGACACACAGATATGCATAGCATACATAAAACCCTGGGTTTGATTCCCAGTACAGGGAAAAGAAAGGATTTTAGGTGATCCATAGAGTGCCAAGAGGCTTGGAGGCCTCCAACTGTCATTACCCAACTGGAAATGGCATTACCCATCACCACTCTACAAGCTAACTAGGAAGTGGCACGGTTGCCTCCACCACACGCCAAACACTGCAGCCTGCAAGCTGACGTGTGGGGTCTCTGGGCACCATGTTCTGGGTGGATAGCCTTGGTGACTGAAGTTCCTCTCATCTGGTGCCACCTCTCAAAGACTCTGCCTCCCAGTGACACCATCCTGGGGGCAGAGTCTCCGAATCATGGTAGACCTTTGGTGGACATGGTTAAATGGTATGGTAGAGTGCTTGCCTAGTATGTAGGAAGTGCTGGATTAGAGCCCAGCATTACAGAAACCTGTCCTGTTGGCGAGTGTCTGTAATAGAATCATTTGGGAAGCGGCGGCAGGAGGATCCGAAGTTCAAGGTCGTTCTTGCTACCTAACAAGGTTGAGCAACATAAGACAGAAATGATGGTATGTAATGTATGTTTCCAAGGATTCAAATATTATGCAATGTGTATATATATATATATATATATATATATATCTCAAATATTACTTGGACATATGATACACTACCAGTGTATATGAATTTTTATGCTTTTTAAAAAATATATGTATTTGCCAGGCAGTGGTACCACACAGCTTTAATCCCAGCACTCGGAGGGAGGCAAAGACAGGAGGATCTCTGTGAGTTCAAGACCATCCTGATCTATAGAGCAAGTTCCAGGACAGCCAAGGCTACACAGAGAAACCCTATCACACACACCAAAAATACGTATTTATTAACTACATGTGTTTATGTATACTTTCGGGAGTGCAGCACATTCGTGTGGGTGCCCATCGAGGTTTGAAGGCATCAGAGCCCCTGAGACTGGAGTTACAGATGGTTGTGGGCCACCTTGTGGGTGCTGAGAACAGAACCCAGGTCCTCTGTAAGAGCAGTCAGTGCTCTTAACCACTAAGCTATCTCTCCAGGTCCCTGATATTTTTAAAGCACCAAGTTAAGCAATCTTTTTTAAGTTATAGACTTCTCTCTCTCTCTCTCTCTTTCTTTCTTTCTTTCTTTTTTCCGAGACAGGGTTTCTCTGTGTAGCCCTGGCTGTCCTGGAACTCACTTTGTAGACCAGGCTGGCCTCAAACTCAGAAATCCACCTGCCTCTGCCTCCCAAGTGCTGGGATTAAAGGCGTGCGTCACCACCGCCTGGCTTAAGTTATAGACTTTTAAAACTATTTTCAAATTATGTGTATATGTGACTGTCTGGGTATGGGTATGTGTGTGAGAGATGTGACTGTCTGGGTGTGGGTATGTGTGTGTGAGTGAGGGCAGATGCCACCAGAGGCCAGAGGCATCAGATCTCCCTGGAGCTAGATGAAAAGCAGATGTCAGTGCCCTAACCTCAACACTTGGGTGCTGGGAACTGAACTCAGGTTCCCTGCAAAAGCAGTATACATCCTTACCCACAACTGAGCTCTCTAGTCCCTGGACGATCCTTTTAAGTCCTCTGACAAAATCCGTCTGCTATTTGGTTTGCCAACCTGGAAGGTCTGAGCAAGAAGTATGTGTGTCTCTCCCATCAGTTTGAAACCTGAAGCGATGTGTGTTCAGGCAGCTTCCTCTCCTAGCCTGCCTCTTAATCCAGCTGATTTCTTTTCTCTTCTGACTTTTGCTTAGTCCTGCCTTCAGCCGTCACCTTAAAAAGAAACTGCCTATGTGTGTATTTAGTAAACCCATTTGGGAACATGGTGGAAAATGTAAATAAATCAAACTCGAAGAAAGATGTAAACGGAACATCTTACGGATGCGGTCTTACGGCGTTGTGAGTTTCTAAGCTCCGTCAAGCCGTTTCTTCCAAGGATAAACAAAACTCCAGCAGCACTTGAAATCTATCTCACAGAGCAGGAAGAGTCAGCAAAACACCAGGGCAGACCCAACCGGCATAGTTCACATCCCCTTGTAAACGGGAAGAGCATGTTTCTATCAGCCAAGCCCTGATGAGTGGAAGGATGCGGGCGTGGGGGATGTGTGCGGTAGAGGTTGGCGGCTGGATCTGTGAAGTTGGGGCTGGGAAAACTTACTGTGCCACACAACCCTGTTTGGGCTAGCAAGAAGACTCAGTGGGTTAAGGTGCTTGCTGTCAAGCCTAACAACCTAAGTTAGTTTGACCCTCTCCATGTGATGGAGAGCAAGAACCAGTTCTCACGAGTTGTCTCTGACCTCTACATGCATGCCCACCCATGTATACATGCACACACCCATGTATGCACACCCATGTATATACACACATGTGTGCACACCTGTGTATGCACACTCATGTACACTCACGCACATGTATGCACACCCACAAATAAGCATAAATTAGAAATAACCAGTTATAGACAGGCAGTGGTGGCACAAGTCTTTAATCCCAACACAGGCAGAGGCGGGCAGATCTCTGAGTTCGAGGCCAGCCTGGTCTATAGAGTGAGTTCCAGGACAGTTAAGGATACACAGAGAAACCCTGTCTAGAAAGCATTGGGTCCTCTGAAAGAGGACCCAGGTTCAATTCTCAGCAGCCACATGGGAGCTAACAACTGCCTGTAACTCTACTTCCAGGGGTCTGACACCCTCACCTAAATATGCTCGTGGGCAAAATACCAATGCACATAAAATAAATAAATACATTTTTTTTTAAAAATTACCATTTTGTTTTTCTTGAGCTTATTCTGGTTTATTAATCAAATGAGCTAACAGCACTCCTACTGAGTGCTTGCAGAAATGAACAAATGTTAATTTACATTGAGTGAAACTGAACTGCTATTCTGGATTAATTTTTTTCTTTTTTTAATTCGTTCATGTGCTGAGACATGAACTCTGTCTCATGCATGCTAAGCCCATTCTTTACCTTTGAGTTGCACCTCCAGCTTCAACAAACTTTAACAGCATGTATGTATGTATGTATGTATGTATGTATGTATGTCAGCTTAAAAATAGTTCCCAGCCAGGGGGTGGTGGTGCACTCCTTTCATCCAAGTACTTGGAAGGCAGAAGCAAGCTTATCTTTGTGAGTTTGAGGCCAGCCTGGGATACACTGGGAGTTCCAAACCCAGCCTGGGCTATATAGTGAGACCCTATGTCAAAACAAACAAACAAACAAAACAAAACAAAACAAAACAAACAAAAACAATTCCTGGCTCAGAGGGATGTCTCAGTGGGTGATGGGATCCCTGGAACCTACATGAAGAGAGAGTCAAGTCCTGCAAGCCGTCCTCTAACCTTGTGAGGCCATGGCATGCACACTTGCGCATACACCAACCAACCAAAGTTCCCATGATGGCGCACGGTTATAATCCTAGCACGTGAGTAGGCTAAGGCGGGAAGATGGTTTGGGACCAGCCAGGGTTGTAGTGTAAGCCTTTTCTCAAAACACAAAGAGCGTGATTTTCCTTTGAGATGATTGATAATGATCAAGAACATTTCTTCAAAGTCCAGGAACCATATTGTCTGTCCTGAGCTCGCTGTCAGGGTCACCTTCTGCTTTTCATTTTTCTCTGAACTACTACTGCTCTTCATAGAAGTGAAGGTGGACTACAGGGCAGGGACACACATGATCCTTGTGCACGGATATTCGCACAGTGTCTCATGGAAGGCAGTTAACCCCGGCTGTGGATGTTAGCCAGCATCCCCAGCTGCAAACCTGCCTCCAAGTTCTGGGCACCACTCTCTGTCCGATTAGCACCGTGGGATACATGGACTTCCCCTTCAGCTCCCAAGGGCTTCTGCCTGGCTACTTCATTACGTAATTGGTTCCATTAAAATGTTGTAGGGTCCATCCTTTAGTCTCAGCTCCAAACTTTGTCTCTGTAACTCCTTCCATGGCTATTTTGTTCCCCATTTTAAGGAGGAACAAAGTATCCACACTTTGGTCTTCCTTCTTCTTGAGTTTCATGTGTTTTGCAAATTGTATTGTATCTTGGGTATTCTAAGTTTCTGGGCTAATATCCACTTATCAGTGAGTGCATATCATGTGGATTCTTAGGATGAATCAACCAGAGACTGCCCCACCCGGGGATCCATCCCATAATCAGCCACCAAATACAGACACTATTGCATATGCCAGCAAGATTTTGCTGACAGGACACTGATATAGCTGTCTCTTGTGAGGCTATGCCAGTGCCTGGCAAATACAGAAGTGGATGCTCACAGTCATCTATTGGATGGAACACAGGGCCCCCAATGGAGGAGCTAGAGAAAGTACCCAAGGAGCTGAAGGGGTCTGCAACCCTATAGGTGGAACAACAATATGAACTAACCAGTACCCCCAAAGCTCGTGTCTCTAGCTGCATATGTAGCAGAAGATGGCCTAGTCGGCCATCACTGGGAAGAGAGGCCCCTTGGTCTTGCAAACTTTATATGCCCCAGTACAGGGGAACACGAGGGCCAAGAAGTGGGAGTGGGTGGGTAGGGGAACAGGGTGGGAAGAGGGTATAGGAGATGTTCAGGATAGCTTTTGAAATGTAAAGGAAGAAAATATCTAATAAAAAATTGAAAAAAAAAGTTGTAGGGTGTGCATGCACACACACACACACATGCTTGCATGCACACACGCACGCACACTGACTCGCTCACACACACATAGGCATTTGGAGGCTAAGAAGTTGACTTTGGGTGTCACCCTCAATTGCTCTCTACCTTCTTTTTTTCTTTTCTTTTTTTTTTCCCTGAGACAGGGTTTCTCTGTATAGCTCTGGCTGTCCTGGAACTCACTCTGTAGACCAGGCTGGCCTCCAACTCAGAAATCCGCCTGTCTCTGCCTCCCAAGTACTGGGATTAAAGGCCTGAGCCACCACTACCCGGCACTCTCCACCTTCTTTTTGAGTCTCTCTCTGAACCTGGAGCTCACTTATTCATCGAGGCTGGCCAATCAATCCCAGGGATTCTCCTATCTCTGTGTCCGCAGAGCCGGGATTACAGCTGCAGGCTACCACACTCAGCTTCTATATGGATTCTGGGGACTGATTTTAAGTTTTCATGCTTACATAGCAAACACTTTACTGACAGCCACTTCCCTCCAGCCCCGTCTCCCACTCATTCAGCTGGCTTCATAGATTGGACTCTTTCTGGATCCTTCTCTGCTAGGTTGGAGTCCCACCTCAAATCTTTGCATCTTTGTTATGGAACTTTTATAGAAACTAGGTCGCAACTGTCAAGTTTTACGTCTAACCCATGAGCCCCGCATGACCCAGGACCAAGTCTGGCTGGATCTCCCATCGCACAGCTGGATCCTGCAGCAAACCCAAGCGCTAGAGTGGATGCTTCGGAATGCAGATCGCGAGGAACATGCTTTGTAGAGCTGACCCAGAACGCGGGTTCCCTTGTCCTCTGATGGCCTACGCTCCCTGGGTTCCAGGAAGCCCTCGGGAACATCACATCTCTCAGGAGGATGCCCAGAACCACTAACCTCTTGTGACTTTCTATTTTGTCATCCTGTCACTTTTCCAAATCAAATTCCTCAAATCCAGGTTTAAAAATAACCAAGATATGCAATCTTCTCCACGGGAGAGCTTAGCAAAAAACAGGCTCTCAACAAAGACCGTGAGTGACTATTATGTTCAGGCCTCTCAGCTCAGCTCAGTTCAGGACAGGGAGGAGCAGGGAGGAAGGACGCCTGGTCACAGAGGACAAGGGCATGGAAGCCGGGGCACCAGCCCAGACGGGATGGGAGGATTTTCAGGCACACGCCCTAGTAGGAAGACAGCTGCTGGGGACTGCCGAGGAACGAAAGAACCATTTGCCTTGGAGTCATGGTTTGCTGGTCTCCAGTCCCACACTGGGCAAGAGATCAAAGCTGCCCTGAAGAACTGTCTCCTTAGTAATCCAAAATTCTAGCTCCTTCCCTGGGGAAGCATTGCCTGTGTCCCGGGTTGTCCTTCCCCATCCTGACTCTGGGAGCCGGCTGGTGTAATAAGAGAAATACTTTGGCTGAAGATCCACCTCAAACACCCTCTCCCAACTGCTTTTTTCTACATGGTCCATTTTTCAAAACTGCGATCTTTTTTCTCTAATGCCCATTTGTGGGTAAGGGGGTGGGGGAGGGTGTGTTGGAAGGAAAGACATTCAGGTCCAGGAAAGGCCCCCAAATCGACCGCTTTGTGTTCCGTCCTCTGCGTAAGCATCCTTGTCCAGCAGTGGGGTTTTCCTGCCTCTGATGGTGCGCCTCCCTGTTAAAACACTGTGTCCTGCTTTTTCCTTTCCCTGCCCCTGGGTAAATTATTCCAGTGAACTTCTTTCCACCTCAGAGGGAAATAGTGGGCAGGAAAAAGTGGTCTTGCGGTTGGTGGCCCCTGGCTCCGTGTGGATTCTGAACTTTTTTTTTTTTTTTTTTTTTAAGAACAGGTCAAGGGAGAGGACAGAGCTCCACCCTCTAAAGGGAGTTCCAGGGACCCAGCGCCAAGAAGAGGAAGACACTTCTTCCAGACCAATGGTTCTCAACCCTCCTAATGCTGTGACCCTTTCATACAGTTCCTCGGGTTGTGGTGAGCCCTAACCAACCATAAAATTATTTTCGTTGCTACTTCATAGCTGAAAATTTTGCTACTATTATGAATCGTAATATAAATATTTGTGGATATAGAGAGGGTTGCTGAAGGGGGGGGCTACTCACAAGCTGAGAGCAATTGATCTAGCTAATTTGCATGATGAAGCACCCACAGGGTAGCTACCAAGCCCTTTTCCAACCAGTTCGCTTCGTTCTCAGACTCTAGTGAGATACACTAAGTGACTACCCTCCTAGAGATAGCTCAGAGAGGTACAGTGAGGCGCCCCAGGCAGCACAGCAGTCAGTGGCAGATTTGGGAGCTGATTTGGGGTTTTGCTCATTAAAATATTTGTATGTTGTGGGTGGGGGTGGTGGATGGTGGATGTTAAGAGAGCTGACTCTATTACCGGAGGAGCAAGGTTTGGCCCCCAGCATTCACACGGTAGCTCACAACCACATGTAACTCCAGTTCCAGGGGATCTGACACCCTCTTCTGACCTTTAAGGGCATGGACAAAGTACACAGACACACATGCAGGCAAAACACCCAGACACATAAAACAAAATAAATAGTTCTAAAAACACTTTTGTGTGTATGTATGCCTCTGAACCCAGAGTTCCTCTGTTTGCTCAAGTTTAATGAGCTTTCCCGGGGGTATCTCCAGTCTCCCAAGAGTTGGGGTTATAATAAGCCACCACACCTACAGGTCATTACAGAGGTATGGTACCATGCTCTGACCTGTACATCTGCTTTCTTATTTTATTTTGTTTTTTTTTATTTTCTTAATACTTATTTGTTTGTTTGAGGCAGGGTCTCACACTATGTTGCCCTGGCTGTAACTCACTCTGTAGACCAGGCTGGCCTCGAACTCACAGAGATCTACCTGCTTCTGCCTGCTGAGTGCTGGGATTAAAGGTGTGTGCCAAATGCCTGACCGGACCCTTTCTGGTTTTTGTTTTACCAAGATGCTTTACCAAGCATCTTTTCTGTGTCACCACTTGTTTTTGGTGCCAGGGACATAGGGAACTAATTCTTAAAAGTTGTCTTTGGACTCCCGCATGGTACCCATGCAGGCACATAGGGGGATAAATGTAGAAATGAAAGATTCACTACAGATCATATATCAACATAACCAGAGGTCTCACAAGGTACAGATAAAGGATATATTGGAGCAGTGGGAAGGACTCAGGAGGGCTAGAAAAAGCAACATTATATCGGGGTAGGAGGTGTAGAGGGATGACATAGGCAGGAAAACTTCAAAGAGATCTGAGAGGCAGGAATGCTGGTGTGGGTGGGGGGACAGTGAGGGAGTGGGGGAGTTGGGGGTCGGGGGGGGGGGAGATTCTCATTGTCAAAGGGAACAGAGACTGTAATGAAAAGGCCCTAAGGTAGGGGCTTGCCTGGTTCATCTGTGAACAGGGAGGTCAGTGTGCTGGCAGCCTAGCAGGTAGAGGCTATGCGTAGGTAAAGGCCACTCTGCTCACGGGTGAGAATGGAGTTCAAGGGAGAAGGTGATGGATGGTAAGTTCATTGGGGTCCAGGTCAGTGGGTCAGATGTGGGGGTCATTGTAGCACTGGCTTCCTGATAGGTTGGCAAGACCTAGACTCTATGGAGTCTCAAGGTTTCTGTGGATAGCTAGAAAAGGAAGCCAGCATTTGCTGAGCAGAACAAGGGGGGAGGGGGGACAGCTCTGGGGCTGCAGGAAGAGCAAGAATTTGCCTCAGGGAGTAGTGAATCTGTGATATGAGATTGTTCTTTGCCCTGGGCCCTGGTAACCCAAATAAGAGATGCACAAATCCATTTTTTTATTTATTTTTTATTTATTTATTATATGTAAGTACACTGTAGCTGTCTTCAGACACTCCAGAAGAGGGAGTCAGATCTCATTACGGATGGTTGTGAGCCACCATGTGGTTGCTGGGATTTGAACTCAGGACCTTTGGAAGAGCAGTCGGGTGCTCTTACCCACTGAGCCATCTCTTCAGCCCCACAAATCCATTTTAAATGTGATTAACTTCTTAACAGCATTGACTATTTCCTTCTGATGCAAAGCTCAACAGCAAAATGCTTCTTGGTAGGAGAAGGACCCACTACCATCGTTCACCAATGAAAACCTTCAATATATTGCCAAGTAACACACCTTTAATCCCAGCACTCCAGAAGCTGAGGCAAGTGAATCTCTGAGTTTGAGGCGGCTAGTCTGGTCTGCAGAGTGAGTTCCAGGACAGCCAGGGCTGCCCAGAGAAATCTTGTCTCAAAAAAAAATTTTTTTTAAATAAATTTCATTATTATTGCATTTATATGGGTTTTTTTTTGCCTGCATGTATGGCCATGTACCATATGTGCAGTACCGATGGAGGCCAGAAGAGGGCGTCAGATACCATAGAATTGGAGTTAAAGATAGTTGTAAGCATCCATGCCGGTGCTGGGAACCAAATTTGGGCCCTCGTGAAGAGCAGGCATCGATTTTAGTCATTAAGCAATGTCTCTAGACTCCTGACCTTTTTGTCCTTTTTTCTTTTTTTCTCTTCCTTCCTTCCTCCCTTCCTCCCTCCCCCCCCCTCTCTCTCTCTTTCTTTCTTTCTTTCTTTTTTAATGTGAATTCTAGGTTTCAAACTCAGGTCCTTATACTTGAACAGTTGACATTCTTGCCAATTAAACTATCTCCCTGATTACATTTCTTTTTTTTTTGGACAGTAATAATCACTTTTTTTTTTCTTCCTGGGTAATCATATACTTTTCGTATCTAAAATCATTTTTCTGAGAAAAGCTTTTACTGGTGTGATGGCTATTCTTGGTTGTCAATTTGACTACATCTGATTTGTTTGTTTGTTTACTTGTTTGAGACAGGATTTCTCTGTGTCCTGGAACTCACTCTGCAGACCAGGCTGGCCTTGAACTCAGAAATCCGCCTGCCTCTGCCTCCCAAGTGCTGGGATTAAAGGTGTGCGCCACCACTGCCCAGTGGGACTTTTTTCTTAATTAAATCATTGAAGTGGAAAGAGCCTTTCTCTGTTACTTTGTTTGGGCACCATCAGTTTATTATAAAAGGGAGCCATGGAACTTATTTCCATAATGAAATAGTTCAGAACATCAGGAGAATGGCAGCTTCATGTGACGCCATTTCCACAGCGATTCAGTCCACATACTTTCCAAGAATGTCACCATCTCTAAATTAGAAATAATTTTTGTCTTCTAGACAACTTTGGTGCCTCCATGTTCTGGGAGAAGAACTTTGTGTGATGGTTTGCATATGCTTGGACCAGGGAGTGGCACTGTTAGAAGGCGTGGCCCTGTGGGAGTAGGTGTGTCACTATGGGTGTGGGCTTAAGACCTTCATCCTAGCTGCCTAGAAGCCAGTCTTCTGCTAGTAGCCTTCAGATGAAGACATAGAACTCTCAGCTCCTCCTGCACCATGCCTGACTGGATACCATGCTCCCACCTTGATGATAATGAACTGAACCTCTGAACCTGCAAGCCAGCCCCAATTAAACGTTGTCCTTATAAGAGTTGCCTTGGTCATGATGTCTGTTCACAGCAGTAAAGCCCTAAGACACTTTGTCTCCAGCTTTCACACTGACCAGTTGACTCTCCCCACCCTTCCCTTTGGCTCCTGGTCTCACAACCATTACTGTAGCTTCCAATATTTTCCTTGAGATTTTTCTGGAAGCATAATGCCACCTTTAGTTACAGTTTCGACAGTAATCCTTTCAACTGACACTCTGTCCAAGAGTGGAAGAAACTTACTGTGAAGAGAGTGGAAAGACGCAATTTTATGTGGGTCTTTAGAGGTGGGAAGATCCACCCTTCTGCTGGAACCCGATATAAAGGACACAAAAGAAGAAGGCTCTGTCTCTGCCTGCTTGCCCTGTCCTCCATGGCAGGTCTATCTCTTCACTGGCCTTAGAGCCTACTTCTTTGAGATTCCAGCATAGACTGAAGACCAGCTGAGATATCTAGCCTTGTGGACTGAACTACTACTGGATTCTTAGAATTTCCTTTGCTAGACAGCCATTGTTGGACTAGCTGGATAACAGCCTATAATCCACTCTCATAAACTCCCTTCTCTTCTTTCTATATTTATTGTTGTCTTTTATAAAAAGAAAGAGAGGAAGGGGTATGTTTGGTGGAGTCACGGTATGGTGTAGGGGAAGGGGGTGCCTCTGCAGGCCCGTGCTGAAGCATCCCTTCCTCCTGAGGGACCAGCCATATGATGGTATAGCATAGAATAGAGTTTATTCAGAGCATGGGGAGGGGAGTTGAGAAAAAGGTAGGGAGAAGAGGGGTAGTGCACAACTTTAATCCCAATACTCAGTAGGCAGAGGCAGGCAGATTCCCATGAGTTCAAGGACAGCCTGGTCTATAGAGTTAGTTCCACAGAGAAACCCTGTGTCAAAAAGAAGAAGAAGAAGAAGAAGAAGAAGAAGAAGAAGAAGAAGAAGAAGAAGAAGAAGAAGAAGAAGAAGAAGAGGAGGAGGAGGAGGAGGAGGAGGAGGAGGAGGAGGAGGAGGAGGAGGAGGAGGAGGAGGAGGAGGAGGAGGAGGAGGAAGAAGAAAAAGAGGAAGAGGAAGAGGAGGAAGAGGAAGAGGAAGAAGAAGAAGAAGAAAAGGAGGAAGAGGAAGAAGAAGAAGAAGAAGAAGAAGAAAAAGAAGAAGAAGAAGAAGAAGAAGGAAGAAGAAAGAAGAAGAAAGAAGAGGAGGAGGAGGAGGAGAAAGGAAGGAAGAAAATACCTGACAATTTCTTTCCTGTCAGTAGATTGCTCTAGGTACCTCACTAATGTTTTGTCATTGATAAGACACCATGGTTTTTCTGTAGGGCTCTGATGACCTCCAGAAAGAGCCACCCAACCCCAAAGGACACACACCTCAGGTTCCTGGTGCTGGTACCCTCTTTTCCTTTTCCATTGAGTGAGCATCAGTGAAAACATGAACCACAAGAGACAGCGGCTTCACCACAGACAACTGGTAGGTAGTTCAGAGCCAACGTTCTGTTTCAGTTTGCTTCCTAAGGCCACTTCCAGAGCCTGGTGGCTTTAGAGGTTTAGAGCATTCGGGAAAGGCAGCATGACCGTGCCAAGACATGTGTGTGGAAGTATGAGGACTACTTTTGGAAATCAGTTTTCTCCTTCCATGGAGGGCTTCGGGGATCAAACTTGGGCTTGTTGGAATGTGCCTTTAGGCAGTGAGCCAGCTCATTGACCCCAAAATTAAAAGCTCCAAAGATCTACATCTCTTCATGCACCCGCCCCCTTTTTTCCTTTCCTTTTTCTAAGAACTAAGAATTATTTTATTATCCTTAATTAATATTTAATTAACATAATTAATCAATTGTGTTTGTGGGTATGCGCATGTGACTGCAGATGTCTGTGCCTGGGCAGAAGTCCCTCCATTTTGTCTCAACTGGAAGCAGTTTGGTTTAAGCTGAAACTGAACTCCCTCCCTTTTCTACTCCCACTGTGAAAAGTCCCAGGAAAAATACCCAACCCTGTTCTAGAAACTCTCAAGGCCAAAATGCCTCAGCTAACTGCTTGTTTTGGCTTCTGTTAGACCACTTGCTTGCTTCTTGCTTTGCTTGTCCCTTCAACTGCCAACCAGGATATCATTTTTTCCCCCCTGTGCTCTCTGCCTTTAAAATCTCCTGTAAAATACATTCAAGGCTTCCCTGTGAGAAGTGTCTCTCTCTCACTCTGGGAGAGGCTAGCCAGCAGTCTCTCAGTTTGGCCATTGGTTGTGCTGAGTGTCTTTGGGTCTCTACCTTGCAACAATGTAACAGCTGGAGTTACAGGCAGTTGTGAGCCACCTAACAGGGGTCCTGGAGAATCTAACTCAGATCCTCTCAGTTAGAAATAAGTTCAGAGCCAGGCACCATAGCATATGCCTTTCATTCCAGTGCTTGGGCTGGCAGAGGCAGGTGGATTTCTTTGAGTTCAGTGCCAGCCAAAGCTACATAGTATCTCAACAACAACAAGCATTTGGTTCATAAAGAGATCACTACTCCAACTGAGGTGTCTCCATAAAGCAGACTTTTCTCTTGATCAAGAGTGTGAGTTTGGCAGAGCAAGAATATTGAGCCAGGAAGGACACTTGGTTTTGGTTTTTGTTCTCTGAGGAAGGTGGTGACTGTGTCATTTCCCATTGGCTGGGATCTGACCTCACAGTCTTTAGAGGTTGGCTGGTTTTAAAGGAATCGGAGCATAGGAGTGGAGGAAGCAGAAAGGGCTGGGCTAACTCACTTCAGTTCCAAAAGTGCAGGAGGGTCTTTGTGTCACCCAGCACACAAAGGGGATGGGGTGAGGGAGGGTGTGATTAAAATATTTGCATACGTGGTGGTAGAAATTAAAAGATTTGAATTCCAGGAGGGGCATGGAGGTGTAAACCTTTAATCCTGGCAGAGGCAGAGGCAGAGGCAGGAGGGTCTCTGAGTTTGAGGCCAGTCTATTCTACAGAGTGAGTTCCAGGACAGCCAGGGCTATCCAGAGAAATACTATCTCAAAAAACCAAACCAAGGCAAACAACAACATAAAAATTTGAATTCCTTGTTATAAACACCCAGTTTTATGATTCTAGATAGAAAAGACTCATATTTATAGTCCTTATACTTTGGAAGAAGAAGAGTGCATGCTCTTAACTGCTGAGCCATCTCTCTGATCACTTTGCACCTTAAAAAAAAAATGAAGCTGACCTTGAATTTCTGATCCTTCACCAGCTCCCACACCAGTTTACACAGAAAGCTTGGCGCCTACTGGGGAAAGCACTCTACCAACTGAGCCACACTCCCAGCCCCACGTGTCACTTTGGAGAGGGGCTGTGATAGAACTGTCACACCGCCAGTCCATTGACTTCTCTTTAATGGCCAGGAGTGACATATCTAGCCCAGGCCAGGATGTGATTCAAAGCCACACAGCACACACCCCCGGGTTGTCTCTGGAACCTTTCCCGACCACCTCCTTGTTTTTTCCACCCGGATACTCCTTGTGCAGACATTTCTTGGTTCTCAAGTCTCTTTGTTTTGGCTGCAGATGCAGTCTCTCTCCTCCACCCATCCCTCTGCTGGTCTGCTGGCCATGACTCATTTCTCTGGATCCCAGCAGCCACAGAGTTCCAGGCCATTGCTTTGGGTCTTTGTTCTTGAGTCTCACCCCCACAGACACAGTGTTCCCCTGGGGAGTAGCCTATCTCTGGGATCCACTAGATGTAACTTGCCTCTCACTAGGACCGTAAGGGTGGGTGGTGGTGCTGGCCTGCAGCTTTGAGATGGCAGAATAAAACCACTGCTGCTTCCTTAAACAAACAAACAAACAAACAAAGCCAAACCACCTCCAAAGCACTATAGCTTTACAATTTTGAGTGCGTGTTTATTGTGTTGAACCTGAGTTCCAAATACACACACACACACATACACACACACACACACACACACACACACACACACACACACACACACACACACACTACCCCAAGACAAACAGTATAGCAGATGGAAACAAAGGCATGTGCCCAGAATCCCAGCACTTAGGGGTAGAGGCAGTTCAAGGTCAAGGCTGCCCTAGGATTCATAGCAGCTAAGTCTGAGGTTAACCTGGGTTAACTGAGTCTCTTTCCAAAATGGAAAGGAGGGAAGAAAGGCACACAGCTGTAGGAAACACAAATGCGTTTTAGGCTAGCCTGAGATGCTGGGCTATAGAGAGATAGCCTGTGTTCAAAACAAGCAAGGGGCTGGAGAGATGATGGCTCAGCGGTTAAGAGCACTGACTACTCTTCCAGAGGTCCTGAGTTCAATTCCCAGCAACCACATGGAGGCTCACAACCATCTGTAATGGGATCTGATACTCTCTGCTGGTGTGTCTGAAGACAGCAACAATGTACTCGTAAATGAAATAAATAAGTATTTCAAACAAAACCAAACTAACAACAGGATGGAATTAGGAAATGGGATAGAAACAAGAGTATTGCCTAGGAAACTAGGAGAGAGCCACCCCTATCCAAGGGACACAGAGAACACAGGGAGAAACAGGGCAAAGTCCTCGGGATCTCCTTTTGTGACATGGGGTATGCTGAACTTAGCACCACAGACAAGCAGGTCAAGTCCTCTGCTACTGAGTTAGACCCCAAGAGCTACCCCCAAGGTTCTTTGTGCAGTGACAATGGATGCTCTCTAGGGAACAAAAGCCTAGACTTTAACCTAGATTTTGAAGACAGAGTTCACTGCGTGCAGGCTTTTGTGTTTAGCTTATTCTATTCTATTCATATTGTACAATCTTTAGGTGTTTATTACCAGAGCTTAGCATGGAACTTGCACAAATGAAGTCCTTGTTAAACACCCGATCAAACCACTCTGCCTAGCTCACAGAGCAGTTACTGCAGACCTTTTAGCATAAAAAGAACTGTCAAAAGTGCTTCCTGTGGACCTGAGAGATGGCTCAGAGGTTAGCAGCTCTGGCTGTCGTTACAGAAGACCCAGGTCTTATTCCTATCACACACACACACGCACACACGCACGCACGCACGCACGCACGCACGCACGCACGCACACACACACTTGCTCCCAACCACCTAAAACATCAGATTCCAGGGAACCTGACTCCCCCTTCTGGCCTCTGTGGGTACTGCACAAAGGTGGTGCACACACATTCAGGGAACCACACACATAAAATGAAAATGAATCTAAAAACCAAGTTTACTGTCTTGATGAATAGAGCTTCCATTCTTGGGGTATGGGGAGGGGTCTTTGTAGACCCAGAGGCTTAGGAAGAGAACCCCCAGAAACCTCTGCCCTGTTACTTAGCATTTTGTAGCTTCAAATAGGTACATTTATTCTCGTGTGTGGAGAGGTTGTTTGGTATTGTTGTTTTGTAGAGCTGGGGATGGAGCCCCAGGCCCCATGCATAGCTAGGTAATTGCTTTGCCGGCGATCTATATCCCTACCCCAAGGTACATTTTTCAATTCACAAAACCCACCCTTTCATTAGCCCCATTTTGGTTTTTTGTTATTTTAACATGAATTTGGTTCCCATGAGGTCAAGGCTTGATAATTACATTCAGCCTTTTGCAATTATTGGTGAGGAACCAGGTAACAGCGGTGACATTTACTATTTAATTGTTTTTGATCGGCATTAATTAGTCACAGATGCATACCAGATTCCCATTTAATTAAATACTCTTGGGAACAGATTGCAGGCTCGGGGATTGTAACCACATCAGAAAGTAAGTATTCAACTTTCAAAGTTGGGCCCCAGAGACACAGGCAGCCATGGCGAGGAGATTCCAGATGGCTAGAATCCCCTTTCCCTCAAAAGCAAACCTCCTGCCTCCAGGTCCCCAGACCTCAAATCTCAGTGTTTCTTCTGGGAATTTCCAGACAACCCCCGTCCCCCTCCCCCCACCCCCATTCTCTTTTCTTTCTTCTTCCTTCCCTCCCTTGCTTCTTCTCAATCTCACCCATCACAATCACTATCATCATCTTTATTTTGGGGGGGGGGTGTTTTCGAGACAGGGTTTCTCTGTGTAGCCCTGGCTGCCCTGGAACTCACTCTGTAGACCAGGCTGGCCTCGAACTCAGAGATCTGCCTGTCTCTTCTGCTGATTCAATGTTGTGCCCAAGCCGACAAGTGATGATCTGATTATTTCTCCCATGCATAACACACCCACTCTAACCTTGCCCCCTTTCCCAAGTTACTCTTCCCTTATAGAAGAATGCTCACATGATGTCGTGGGTGGCGGGGTAGATTTAAGTCAGCCGGAAGAGTGCTTGTGAGCTTCAAGTTCGAGCCCCAGAGCTGCATAAATGTACCATGGTGGTGCTGGCACACAAGACCACCAGTTAGGAGACAGATGGGGGAGGAACAGAAGAGCTCAAGGTCCATCCTCGGGTACAATAGCAAGTTTGAGACCAGCCTGATCTACAGATGAGATACTGTCTCAAAAGTCAATGAAAGAGATGGTCTGCCCTCGTCATCCAGACCTGCCCCTCCCCCACTCTAGCTCTCCCCCCTCCGCTTTTGGCTCTGGACAGTTCGGTTCCAGTCACTCTGTGCGTAACATCCTTTCCGGTGTCACCAATGGTACTGCCTTGATGCTGATTCCAGAGGTCGATTCGCTTTTATTGACCTAGGTTTGATAACTGCGTGTTTTGTTTTGCTTCCTTTTGTAGAGGTAGAGTTACACTATGAACCCACACGGTCCTTAAACTCCTGAATCTCCCGCCTTAGTCTCCTCCGCATCCTAAGATCAAAGCACACCTTTTTTTAATGGATGTGAAGTCTACCTTATGTTATAAGCAAACACTATTTATTTTATATGAGGGACCTGAACATTCCTGCATTTTGGTGCCTTTGAGGGTGCTTTACAGACGGAGCCTTTCCCCGGCCTCTCTTCCTCCCTCCTTCCCTCCCTCCCTACTTCCCTTCCTTCCTCCCTCCCTCCCAACCCTCTCACTTTCTTTCATTCTCTCGGTCTTCATTTTTAACTATTTGTATGACACGTGCTTGCGGAGGTCAAAGGACAACCTCCGGTGTCAGCCCTCCACTTCCTCCCTACGGAAGACAGAGTCTTTAATTGCACTAGGTGAGTGGCCTCTGAGCATCTGAGGGTTACAGAAGTGAGATACCACATCTGGCTTCACATGGGTTCTGGGCTTCTGAACTTAAGGACTTCGTGCCTGAGCAGCAAGCACTTGTGCACTGAGCCAGCTCCCCAGCTCTGTACGGTCTCTTTCTTAGGAGGCAGAAGTGCTGGGGGAGTTAGCCTTGTGTGACCAAGAACCCGGCTTTGTTGTCCTGCGCATGCGTGGCTGGCTCCGGGACCACCTTGTGTTTGCTTTGCTCGGTCGCTTGCCTGATTCCATTTCCCCCTCCCTCTTCTCTAATAGAGAGTGGGTTGGAAGCTTTGCCTCAGGCTGTGATTTCTAAGGAGCTCAGGCTAAGCCAACATTCCAGTGAGCGAACAGAGCTAGCAGGGAGAGGTCGCAGCTGGAGATAAAAAACGGGGAGCTTAAAAAGTCACCCCTTGGCATCCGTGGGAACTAATCCTAGGACTCTCCAACACTGGGTACCATGACTCATAGAAGTTTAAACTCCCTAATATAGAATGTTGGGGATGGGCATATAACTGGTTCACATCGTCCTGTTCTAGATTTGCTTATACATAATAATAATAATAGCGATGTGAATTTATTTATTTATTTATTTATTTATTTATTGTGAAATTCTTTATTGCACTTATTTATTGTTATTGTGTGTGTGCATGCACACACTCCCAGTTTCCGAGGCACTCATGAGGAGAAAGAACAAAGGAGAAACGTTCACGAGTCAGGGTTTACTCTTTACCATTGGATTGCTAGAAACTGAGCTCTGGTCATCAGGCTCGGTGGCAAACACCTCCACCCACCTAGCCGTCTTGTTGGTCTCATACAACGTAAACGTTAACACTGTCTTACTTAGGGAATAACAAGGGACACATGCTCAGTCTAAGCACACGTTTTTTGTTTTTGAGACTGCAGGGCTAGGGATCAAAATCAGGGCCTTGCACACACTGGACACACGCTCTACAACTACATATTTTTACATTTATTTTTAACCCATAATTGGGCAGATACTTAGGTGCAGAGCCTATAGATACAGAGGGTTATCTTTTTTTTCCTCACATTTTATTTATTAAGTTTAGTGTGTGTGTGATTGTGTATGTTTGAACAAGCGAATGTTTATTCAGGTCTAGGGGGAGTTACTTCTCTGCTTTCCACCATGTGGGCTCCAGGAATCGAACTCATGTTGTTAGGTTTGACAGCAAGTGCTTTGTACTTAGTTATTTAGAGACAAGCTCTCACTACACAACTTTGGCTGGCCTGGAATTCACTCTGAAGGCCAGGCTAGCCTCAGACTCACGGAGATCCATCCACCCGCCTCTGCTGGAATGAAAGTCTTATGATAGCACACCTAGTGGTGCAGTACCTTTCTCTGCAGAGCACCTCACCAGCCCGAGGGAGGGCCGAGGCTTACACTGGGAATCCACAGAGTCCTCTCCTATTTCTTTCTTTCTTTCTTTCTTTCTTTCTTTTTTTTTTTTTTTTTTTTTTTTTTTTTTTTTTTGTGGCAGAGTTGCTGAAGTCTACCTGGTTCTGCTTCTGACCTTGTGCCTACCATTCTATCCCCAGCGCCGAGCAAGGGTCTTATAAAATGTACCAGTGAAGCTGGGCGTGGTGGTGCAAGGACTTTATAACTCCAGCTCTGGGAAGGCACAGGTTAGGTGAATCTCTGTGAGTTCAAGGCCAGCCTGATCTACAAATCGAGTTCTAGGACAGCCAGGGAAGTTACACAAAGGAAATTTGTCTCTCAAAACCAACCAACCAACCAACCAAACAAACAAACAAATGGAACGACCTGTGATGTGTCTGACTGACACTCTTCCAACACTTCTAATGTCTTCCCATCCCGTTCAGAGAAAAGGCAAAGTCTTGGCCCGGGGCGTCTAAGACTCCTGTGTGTGTTTCCCCCAGCTTGGCTTATGCCTGTCAATCACTCTGTGCCTCTAAAGAACTCAGAAGGCTCCTGCCCCAGGATTTTTGCATTTACACCTCTCTGGGCCCTGTAGAATCTGCCCAGTTATCTGTGTAGCTTCTTCTCTCTGCCTTTCTGAAACTTAATTTGTAGGATTCACTGCTCGTCAGCAGAAGAAGGCTCCATGGAGGAAGGCTCTATGGTGGAGAGTTAGCCCTGCTAAAATTCCTTCCTCGGGTATGATGGCCGTCCAACCTGACTGCATCTGGAATTAACTAAAATCCAAGTGGCTGGATAAATCCGGGAGGGATTTTTTCTTACTTAAATCATTTCAAGTGGGAAGACCCACTTTTAATCTGGATCATTTGAAGTGGGAAGATCCACCCTTATTTAATCCAGGTCACCCCTTCTGTTGGAAGCCGATATAAAAGACGTGGAGGAAGGAGGCTCTCTGTCTTTGTCTGCTTGCTTTTGTTTTCTCTGACAAGTTCATTCCTTCACCGACATTAGAGCTGAATTCTTCAGGATTCCGGTGTATGCTGAAGACCAGCTGAGACATCCAGCCTTGCGGAGTGAACCACTACTGGATTCTTGGCTCTTCTGTTGGTAGGCAGCCATTTTATAAATCCTCTTTCTGTCTCTGTAGACTCATTCTGTCAGTTCTGTGCCTACAGAACTCTGACTAATACATAGCGGAGGAGACTTAGCGATGTTACCCCTTTCCTTAAGGTCCAGACAACAAAACAAGACATGGTTTGGTCAAAGTTGTCTCTGGAGAAGCATTGAGTTCACTGGCTTTGGACTCTAATGTGGCTCTGGGGGTCAGAAATGGAATTTTAAAGGCAACCGCAGAGAGAGAAGCAAAGGAGGGTTAGAATTTTTTTCGGGGGGGGGGGAGCCCTTGGGTTAGGCCAGGCTTGTTCACCCTGGGAAGTTCTTCATAACCAAGGTCAAGGTCAAAGTGACTACAGGTGCCACTGCCCTCTGCTGGAGACTGGCATCCTGCTCAAGACCTGCATTTGGCTCAGGACCAAAGTGGGTTTGTTTGTTTGTTTGTTTGTTTGTTTGTTTATTAACTTTCCTGGCACAGTTGGTGCCTTTGAGAATGTGAAAAAAGCAGGGGTGGGGAGTGAGGGGGACCCTTTAGAAAACTTGGATATGCAAACACACACATTAAGGTTTATAAAAGGGCTGGGCTCAGTGGGAAAGGGCTTTGCCTAGATTCTTGAGGCCTTAGGTTCTGCCCCAAGAATGCAAGGGGTGAGGAGAGATTTGCCTCGAGTTTCAGTAATTGACAGACCCTCTGCTACCCAGCCATTAGTGTCCCAAGTGACCAGGTGACTTTAGAAGCTGACAGTTTGGTGGTCTAACCCTGAGCATTCAGAAGGCAGAAGGCTGAGAATCAGGAGTTCAAGGGCATCCTCTGCCACATAAGACCCTGCCTAGAAGAAAACAAAACAAAACAAAACCAACCAACCAACCAACCAACGAACCAAGCACTTAAAGGCTTCTGTGGTTGTGAACCAGGAGCAATTTAGAAGCAGACACCCAATCCTGATGTTGCCTGACAAAAAAAAATACTTCTGCTTCTCTATTATTGATTTCCACGTTTAGAAAGATTTTCTCTACTAAATAAACTAATTGTGTAAGAAGTGTTCTTAAAATATATATATAGTTATAAATATAAATATTATATATATATGGTAGACATGGGCATAGTGGACATGCCTTTAATCCCAGCAGATCTCTGTAAGTTCAAAGCCAGCCTGGTCTGCAAAGTGACTTCCAGGACAGCCAAGGCTACACAGAGAAACCCTGTCTCAAAAAACTAACTAACTAACTAACTAAAGGAAGGAAGGAAGGAAGGAAGGAAGGAAGGAAGGAAGGAAGGAAGGAAGGGAAGGGAAGAAAGAAAGGAAGGAAGGAAGGAAGGAAGAAAGAAAGAAAGAAAGAAAGAAAGAAAGAAAGAAAGAAAGAAAGAAAGAAAGGAAGGAAGGAAGGAAAGAAGGAAAGAAGGAAGGAGAAGAGAGAAAGAAAGAAAGAGAGAAAGAAAGAAAGAAAGAAAGAAAGAAAGAAAGGAAGGAAGAAAGGAAGGAAGGAAAGAAGGAAAGAAGGAAGGAGAAAAATACCTACCTCCAGTCTTACTTCAGGAGTGCTGGGTTTACAGCTTTGGACACAGGACCTCCAGTTGTTTTGTTTTGTTTTGTTTTGTTTTGTTTTAACCTGGGGTTGTCAGGTTCACACAGCAAGTGCCTTTAGCTACTGAGCCATCTCTCTGACCCTTAATCGGTGCTCAGGTTTGTGTGTGTGTGTGCATATACATGTGTGGATGCTTGTGTGTACTTGAGTGTTTGTGTGTGTGTGTGTGTTTTACTCACTTAGGCTCTGAAACCAAATAAAACAGTAGGCATTATCTATACAATTCTGGGTACATTCCAGAGGGAGCCACAGGATACACCCCTCTGGAGGAAAGAAGATATGAAATAGAAGGTGCGAAGTCCTCTTTAAGGAGGAATCTGTTTTTAATTGAAGGGAGGGCAGGAGAGCAGTCAGTGGCAACATTATTTATGTGGGTGCCATGTAGGAGGCAGGTCAAACACCCTGTTAAACGACTCTGCCTTTACAATCCTGTAACTCAGACACAGGGATTGTTTCTGGATGTTGAATCAGGTGACACTAAAAGCTGCTCTACTTATGTCACAGCTCTGAAATTTTACTTTTTCTTCAGTCCAGATATTGGTTGTCTTGCTTCGAAATAGTTTTATCATTTTACTTAGTTGAAATGTAAAGTACACTCTCTGTGAAGCCAGTGCCTGGTGATTAAAGACCTCCGTGCTCCTGAGCACGGTCAGCTTGCTCAGAGATCCAGTTAAGAGCCAGCCTTCGGGCTGGTGAGATGGCTCAGTGGGTAAGAGCACCCGACTGTTCTTCCAAAGGTCCAGAGTTCAAATCCCAGCAACCACATCGTGGCTCACAACCATCTGTAACGAGATCTGACACCCTCTTCTGGAGTCTGAAGACAGCCACAGTGTACTTACATATAATGAATAAATAAATCTAAAAAAAAAAAAAAGAGCCAGCCTTCAAGGTAGCTTGTGAACTGTAAAAGTTTGGAGCCTGGAGTGGTGGCACAGATCTCCTGAAACCATAATTTGGGAGGTGGAAACAGGAGGATGGGGATTCCTGGCTAGCTCTGGCTACATTGTTCTTGCGCACGCCGGACTGGCCAGTAGTAACGACGCTGCAACAGGATCCTTCTGCACATGTTTATTGGGAGAGCTTGATTGCAGAGGCAAAGAGACCCCGAGCCCAGAACTGGTGCTGCTTATATAGGCCTAGGAGAGGCGTGTCTCACACCCGGATTGGTTATGCACTATGCCTCATTTGCATGTTCCTCATCTGATTGGCTACTCTCTCTCTCTCTGTACCTCACAGAGCCTCATTATCATACCTCATTTGCATGTCTCACACCTGATTGGTTATACTCTCAAAGCCTCATTATAATGCCCGGGCCAGGCAGTGTCTTTGCAAAAAACTTTACTGCATATGTACACATTGGTTGTTTGTCCAAACTTATGCGTGGTGGCCAGCAGTAGTCAGTGCCACTCTGCAATGGCACATGTGGCTTCCCACACATTGTGAGTGCTACATTGTGAGTTCTAGCTTTGCCAAGATCCATGAAATTCATCTAAAAAACAAAACAAAGCAAAGCAAAACAACAACAGGGTATGTGGGGAGTGTGAGGAGTTGGCTTGGCAAGAGTGCTTGCCACTCTTACAGAATACCTGGGTTTGGTTCCTAGCACCCACATGCCAGCTCACAACCAGTAGTAACTCCAGTCCCAGGGAATCAGATACCTCCTGGCCTCTCTGCCCACAAGCAAGTGCTCACACGCACACACACACACACACACACACACACACACACACACGGTGCTCCTATACTCACAGGAACATATATACATACACATGAATGAAAAATTTCAGTGCCTGGTGTGATGGCAAACACCTTTAATTCCAGCACTTAGGAAGCAGAGGCAGATAGCTCTCTATGAGTTTGAGGGTAGCTCAGACTACATAGTGAGACCCCATTACACACACACACACACACACACACACACACACACACACACACGCACACACACACCTTAAAAAGTTTTGTTTTTTGGACACATTGCTGTCATTTTTTGAAAATTATTTTGTGACCCAAGATACTCTAGGCTTATCTTGTATCCTCCCCTGCCCAAGCTTGGGGGTCTTAGCATTTTTCTAAGCTCCTATGGTGCTTATTATTTATCTTTGAGACAGGGTCTCACTATGTAGTCCTGGCTGTCCCAGACACCTCTGCTGGGATAAAGATTTGTCTCACCACTTTAAGCTAATGGTGCTTTACCTAGGAGCCTCCAATCAGTTTAGAAAATGGTATCTGGGGGCTGGAGAGACGGCTCAGTGGTTAAGAGCACTAACTGCTCTTCCAGAGGTCCTGAGTTCAGTTCCCAGCAACCACATGGTGGCTCACAACCATCTGTAATGGAATCTGATGCCCTCTTCTGGTGTGACTGAGTACAGCGAAGGTGTACTCACATACATAAAACAAAATCTCCCCCCACTTCCCTTTCTCCCTCTTGCTCTGGCCCCCACTCGCTCCGGGAAGTAAAATCTTTTTAAAAAAAAAAATTTTTAAAAAGAAGAGAAAATGGTATCTGGGTGTGGACATAGCTCAGTGGGAAGAGTGCCAGCCCACCTAGGTTTGAACTCCAGCACCCACTAAAATTGGGGCCTTAGAGGCACACAGGCCCAGAAAATGGTATTTAGGAGCCAGAATCTTACCTGCTTATCACTACTGTTGTGTCACAGAAGACCCTGGTTCTGGGCAGGGTCAACTTATATACACATGAGGGCTGCATATTTATCTAATTATTGCATTTGTTCTATGCTCATCTCAGTCAGGGTTCAATTGCTGTGAAGAGCCCATGACCAAAGCAACTCTTATAAAAAGAAATGGCGCTGGCTTATGGTTTCAGACAGGGGTGTGTGTGTGTGTGTGTGTGTGTGTGTGTGGTCCATCATCATCATGATAGGAGGCATGGTAGCCCACAGGCACACATGGTGCTTACTCATCTGCATTCACAGGCAACAGGAAGAAAGAGTGAGAGCCACTGGGCCTGGCTCTGGCTTCTGAAATCCCAGTAACACACTTCCTCCAACAAAGACCACACCCACTCTGAGAAAGGCCACACCTCCCAATCCCTCCCAAGTCATACCCCTCCCCCCCTCCCCGAACTGAGCAAGTATTCAAATATATGAGCCTATGGGGGCCATTCCTTTTCAAACCACCACAGTGCATGCATGTGTGCATGGGTGAAGGCCAGAGAAGGTCACAAGGTGTCTTCGATTACTCTTTGCCTCATTTCTTTGAGGCAAGATCTCTTACTGAACTTAGAGCTAAGCTGGCAGCCAGCAAATTGTAGTAACCGTCCCACAGGGCTGGTGTTATATGCATGAAAGATCAGTCATGCCTGGCTTGTCTTGTGGGTCTTTCTTCGGGATTCAACTTCAGGTCCTTGTGCTTGTGTAACGTGATCGGCTGAGCAAGCTCTCTAGCCAATGCTATTCCTCCTCCTTTTTGCTGGGAACAGGGTTTTTCTATGTACCCAAGGCTAGCCTCAAATGTGCAACCCTCCTGTGTCAGCCTCCTCAGAGCTGGGATTACGGTCATGCAGAACAGTGCCTGGTTTCTACATCTATTGTTAAATTATATTAAATATTTCATAAGTTCACCTGAAACCTTATTTCCAACTCAAAAGCACAGAGGTTTTTGTTCGTTTGTTTGAGCTCCCTTCCTTTCCCTGTTTGTAATTTCAGCTTGGAGAAACGTATTTTTCATTTGTGAATCACTGATTTTATTTCTTTAACTTTTCAAAAGATTTGTTAGTGCTCGGGAAGCTGAGGCAGGTGAATCGCCAGAGTTCAAAGTCAGAGTGATCTATATTGGAGTTCTAGACTAGCCAGGGTACACAGTGAAATCTTGTCTCAAAAATAAGCAAATAAGATGGGTAGTGGTGACAAATGTCTTTAATCTCAGCACCCAGGAGGCAAAGGCAGGCAGATCTCTGAGTTGGAGGCCAGTCTGGTCTTCAGAGTGAGTTCTAGGACAGCCAGGGTTAAACAAAGAAACCCTATTTTGAAAAACAAACACCAAAGCAAACATATAAAAATAAATGTTTTATGTGTGTGTTCAACAAATACATATGCATATTATTATACTGTGTATATATACAATATACACGTTATTGTACTGTGTATGCTATTGTGTGTATGTACAATATACACATGTATGTTATTGTGTGTGTGCACAATATACAAATGTATGTTATTGTTATGTGTGTATTTACAATATACATATGCATGTTATTGTGTGTATGTACAATATACACACGTTTTTGTATGTGTGTGCACAATATACAAAGGTATGTTATTATATGTGTGTGTACAATATACACATGTATGTTATTGTATGTGTGTTTACAGTATACATATGCATGTTATTGTATGCTGATTCTTCTGTTCTCCCACTTTTTTTTTTCAGTTTATGGAGGCATGGTCTCATGGAGTCTAGGTTGGCCTTTAACTCACTACGCAATGAAGGTGAACTTGAGCTGGAGCCTTCCTGCCCTCCTCCACAGCTAAGATTAAGGTGCACCACCAAACCCATCTTAAGGTTTTCTTTTTAATTAATTAATAACTTCTGGCAATGCTGAAGGAGGAATGCAGGATCTCCTACATGTTATCTAGGCACTACATCAATTTAGCTACAACCCCAGCCCCCTGCCCGCCCCAACTTCTGTTTTCTTTGTTAAATTAGAGGCTGTGTATGCACACACGTGTGCCGTGACACACCCTTGGAGATGAGAGGACAACAGGCTGAGGCCCAGGAGATGGTACTCAGGTAGGTGTCTGGCTTGGTGGCCTTCATTGCCTAGTTGTCTCAGTAGCCTAAATGTGCACTTAGGGAGGGCCATACCAGGCTGGATGCGGAGCGATCAGAGAACTTCGGGGAGTCAACTCTTGGCTGAACTGTAATGACTGATGTAAGGTACATTTGAGGGTAAGGGTAAAATTATTGTAGATTGAGGGAGAGTACAGCCAGGGGCATCTGCAAAAGGACTGAACCAGTCCATGAGAGAAGAGAGGTGTGTGTGTGTGTGTGTGTGTGTGTGTGTGTGTGTGTGTGTGTGTGTGTGCAAGAGAGACACGAGAACCAAGAGACAGATACTCAGTAGAAGGGCCAAGAGAGCACAAGGCTGAAACAGCTGGGTTGTATAGGGAAAGCAGCAGAGGGATTTGGGCTTAGCTCAGGGTGAGTGCCAGGAGTATGGAGGGGCCTTCTGTGGGAGACTTAGGCGAGGCTCAGTACGATGAAGGCTTTCCTCCACGGTGGTCCTTGAGGAGACAGTCCTTGCTTGTTCAAACTGTTTGTTCATGGTGGAAATGGATGCATACAACTTAGTCAGGGTGAACTAAAGATTACATACCCTTTGCAGGAAGGGATGACCCTGGGGACCCATCTAGATACCTCAATAGCATGGAGAACTCTGGGTTTCTATGTTACCTGACCAGTTGTCACTGTCCTGTTAGAGGGGTATTATGGTCACGTGCTCCGGGACAGGAACTGGGTTGGGAACAGACTCAAATGCCTACTGTTCCCAATTATAAGAATTGCTGGGGTCTTAATCTGCCAGATGTTACCAGTTTTTCTGTCTGGTGACAGGGTTTCACTTGCACCACATGTCACCACACCTGGGGCCATACTTTTTTTCATTTCATTTTATTTTTATTTTTGGGACCATATTCTTGATCATATATTCTTTTTTTTTAAAGATTTATTTATTTATATGTAAGTACACTGTAGCTGTCTTCAGACACTCTAGAAGAGGGAGTCAGATCTTGTTACAAATGGTTGTGAGCCACCATGTGGTTGCTGAGATTTGAACTCCGGACCTTCGGAAGAGCAGTTGGGTGCTCTTACCCACTGAGCCATCTCAACAGCCCGATCATATATTCTTGAGGGTGTGTTCTGAAGAGCAAGTATGCCAAGCCAGGAAGTACACTTTGTTTTTATCCTAACTCCATTGGCTGAAGTCTGACCTCACAGTCTTCTGTGATTGGCTAGCTTTAAATGATTGCAGAAAAGGGAAATGCAGGACCAGGGAAGGAAGGGCTGACCTCTTCAATTCTGAGACTGCAAACAAATTTTATAAGGTCGGGGATGGGAGTGGTGAAAACATTGGCATAAAACTTTTCAAAGTCGGGAGAGATTGAAAAAATTCCCTGTGGGGCTGGTGAGATGGCTCAGTGGTTAAGAGCACCGACTGCGCTTCCAAAGGTCCTGAGTTCAAATCCCAGCAACCACATGGTGGCTCACAACCATCTGTAATGAGATCTGACACCCTCTTCTGGAGTGTCTGAAGACAGCTACAGTGTGCTTACATATAATAAATAAATAAATATATTTTTTAAATTCCCTGTAAACATAAGTTTTACATTGTTTGATAGGAAGGACTAATAGTTAATGCCTCTCAGACACTAGTATGGGTGGGATAGACATTTCATCTGAAACAATACATAATAGAGGTTAGATGGAGGTGTGAGAATCCGCATTCTAAACAGGCAGGGAAAGGTGAGGGCTGGAGGAAACCATCAGAATCAGGGAGGGTGGTGTCTTGCAGGTATGAGTAGCCAGAGAGACAGACGTCCAGGAAGCAGGGACAAATGCAGTTTAAAACGAGATAGAGAGAGAGAGAGGTATTTGAGTAGTGAGAAGTTTGGTTTCTTTGAAAAACACAGAAATAAGACTTGGCTTTTGTCTTAATCCCAGGTGTGGGATGTAGGGCTGCTTCAGACTGTCCACAGCGCTGACGTGGCCTCGAGCTCTACCAGGGGTGTGATTCTGCCAGCTGCAGATGGTTTCTGCGACTGTGTGACGTTTGGATCCTGGGGACTTTCCAAAGGGTCTATAAATGCTAGGGCCTCAAGGGGCAGGTTGTTGGTGGGTTGCTGCTGGTTAAGTAGTAAAGTGGGAAGAAACAATAAGAAACTAGCTATTCTGCTGGAGAAGATCAAGCTTGCTCCAAGGAACTCAATGCCCCTCATCAGCAGGAAACAGTCTAATGATAACGTCACCTGTTGCCCTATCCTTTCTTATCGCCTATCTAGTGTTAGGGGGTTGAGTGGGTGGAAGAAAAGAAGTATCTATAAAGTAACACTGGTTGCGCTTTAGGGCTGTTTAGGTCACTCGGCAAGTAATAGCACTGCCTCTAAGTCTGGTGATCTGCGTTCAGTCCCTGGCACCCACAGGGTGGAGGGGCACCCACTCCCACTAGCTGTCCTCTGACTCCCACATGTGCCATTATAGGGCATGCGCAGGCACCCACACACTCTGTATAAAATGCAGCAGGGTGGGGGGTTGTTTTTAAATCCATTTGAATGGAAGTCGTTCATGCTCAAATAAATACTCCCCGACTGTGGCCATGCAGACAACCCTAATTAAACTGTGGATGGAGTGGTGCACATCTTTGATCTCAGCCCTACAAGGCAGAGACAGGTAGATCTCTTAATTCAAGGCCAGCCTGCTCTACAGAGCCAGGTCCAGGACAGCCAGGGCTACACAGAGAATCCCTGTCTCTGAAAAACAAAACAAAACAAAACAGAGACAATCAGAGAAACAGAAAACAAAACCAAACCCTCATATAACATGCCGGGCAGTGGTGGCACATGCCTCTAATCCCAGCACTTGGGAGGCAGAAGCAGGGGTTTTCTGAGTTCAAGGCCAGTCTGGTCTACAGAGTGAGTTCCAGGACAGCCAGGGCTACACAGAGAGACCCTGCCTCAAAAAAAAAAAAAAACAAAAACAAAAACAAAGTATATAACATATATATATATATATATATACACACACACACACACACACATTATTTTATTTGTTATATGTTTTATTATATATAATATAGATATATAATATACGTATATTTTATATATATACATGTATACATATACATACACACATATATACACATACACACATGAGGAAGATGGGGTTCAGTAGGTATAAAATGGAGGATGAAAGAGGGCAACAGTAGAACGGGAGGAGGGCAATGGCCAAAATAATTATGTACAAATATGAAAAACCCAGGAAAGACAAGGCCTTCTGTACTCTGGATGTAGTCAGTCTTCGCTTCCCTTCCGCTATCTCCAAGGTCAGGGTCACCTCCGGCTCCCAGGCAACCTGTCACCTTGACGACCGAGCGAAGAAAAGCCGGAAGCCAGGGACGACGTATGTGATCCCGCGATATTTGGCGCGCCGGCTCCGGCCGGAAGCTTATGGTGGCGGCCGGCTCTCGCGAGACTTGCCATCAGTAGGAGCGCGGGGGCCGGCCGTGAAGAGTGCTGGAGTTGCCAGTGAGGAACATGTCGGAGTCCGAGCTGGGCAGAAAGTGGGACCGGTGCATGGCCGACACGGTCGTGAAGCTAGGTGAGCTCATCTGCCTCTGGTAGGCCCTGGGCTGGAGCCGAGCGGCCCGCGCGCGGACGGGAAGCCGCAGGGGTCAAGCCGCGGCCTGCTGCTGTCTGGACGGCGGGGCGCGCTGAGCTGCGGGGCGCTGACAGGTGACGACTGTCAAGCGGGGCGGCGAGGGCGACGAGGGCGACGAGGGCGGCGAGGACAACGGGCCGAAGGGCGCGGGAGTTTCCGAGGTGGCTGGAGGTGCAGGCCCGGGGAAGCAGCGGTGCTCCGGGAGTGGGAAGGCGTGCGGGACGCGCCGGGAAACTCTGTCACTCCATGCCCCATGTCCCCCGGGTTAGGCGAGCAGCCGGCCGGAGCGCAGACGGCTCCCCAGCCGGGAGCAAGCGGCCTTCGGAAGAAGGTCATAGAAGAAGGCGCTTAACCGCCTCCGTCGGGCCGCGCTGGCAATTGCGGTCGTGCCCGGCCTCATTGATCCGAACCCGCCTCGGGTCTGCAGTTGGAGCCGGGGGTTATTCTCCGGAAGAATGGCCGCAGTCAGATAGATCGCGGCCACCGCCGGCCCCCTCGGTAGTCCAGGTTGTCTCTTTGGACACGCGTCCTGTGACGACACACTTTGTGAGGTCACGGGGTCGGGGAAGGAGGCTCGGGGGGCGGGGGTGTCCCATATAATAGTGATGGTGATGCAGATGTTAGGCGCGCTGCTCGCCACGGTAGCTCGGAAATGACCTGTCTCGTCGTGAGTTGGAGCTCGGTGAAGGAGCTTGCCTGAAATCGCGTTGCTGATAATGTGGCATAGTTGAGAATCCCTCCCCCCCCAGGATTTCTTCCTTGGGGTTCTCAGGCTCTCTGCTGATCCTCGTCCACTCCATCTTTCTCTTGTTGATTGTCTGCAGCTATTGGTGTGTAGGCCAGAGATCGATGATGAGTGGCTTCCCTCCCTCAGTAGCTCTTTGCCCTATTTATTGAGACAGTGCCTCACTATGGAGACCTGGCTGGCCAGGAAAACTATGTCAGCCAAGTTAGCCCTGAACTCAGACACTCTCTGCTGGATTTAAAGGTGTGCACCACTACACAGGACTCTCACAGGAACTGGAGCGCATCAGTTTGCCTAAACTGGCTGCCCATTGAGTTTTGATCGGCCTTCTCCCCCTCCCCAGCATTTTTTCATGGGTGTTGAGGATTTGAGCTCAAGTCTTTTTTTTTTTTATGCCAGGGGCTTTATTATCCACTGAGCTGTCTCTCCAATTCCTCCGACTCTTTCTTCTATACTAACATTTATTGTTGAAACTTAGATCCCATTCTCTCCCCCCCGCCCCCCCCCCGTTTTTGAAACTGGTACTCCTGCATAGTCTTGAACCAACAGATCTGCCAGCCTCGGCCTCACAAGTGAAGCGAGTGAAGGTGTGTGCTGTCACACATAGGTTCATATTTTATACTTCTTGCATGGAAATTATTTACGAGAACTTAGGATTATATCCTTAGATGAATATTATCAGGAAAGAATGAAATCGTGAGCTCATGGAAAGTAGATATGTTTTCTGTTTTTGTTTTTTCCCACCGTTTCCTAAGCCCCAGAAGACTGAGTGTAGACATCATTCAGGATGAATTCATACATGATGAATTGATCCATTACTTTTGACTCCCAGATTCAGCCAAGAACATGAGGGGCAAGTTGGCTAACACCCCTGAGCCTGTGTTTCTCCGTTTAAATAGTAACTATTGTTAACTTAGAGTGGTTCGGATGGTTAAATAGGCTGGCTTGCTGTTAGAAATGGATTGTTCTGGAAGTGGCCAAAGATATTGCTATACTTAATGTGTATGGGTGACTTGGCTGCATGTATGTCTGTACATCATGTACATGTCTGCTGCTGGAAGAGATCAGAAGAGGGTGTTGGATTGGCTAGAGCTGAACTTAGGATAGTTGTGGACTTGAACCTGGGTCCTCTGCAAGAGCAACTAGTGCCCTTAAGCACTTAGCTCTCTCTAGTCCTAGTCCAAATTGTTTTTAATGGTTTGCAATTTGAAAAAGGATTTAACATTTATATGCCAACATAGTCCCTAAACAGTGTGGAGTTCAGAGCGCTCTTCAGAGTCTGCAGAGGTGTGACTTAGTCCCCGCTTCCCCCTACCCCCCACTAGTTCTTCTGCTTTGATTATGGTCTCCTCCTCAACCTGAAATAGAGATTAACCTAAAAAGATAAGAAAAGTAGAGGAGCCAGGCATGCAGCACAAGAGCTGAGGCAGGTGGGTCTCTTCCAGTTGGAGGCCAGTCTGGGTTACATAGATAGACCCTGTAGATAGATAGACCCTGTCTCAAAACCAAACAGCTGCTTCCACAGAAACTTAAGTAGGAAGATAAGTAAAATCCTAGCACTGTGACTGCCAGTACATATCCAGGAGACTGTGGGATGTAATGGTGATACCAGTGGACATCTCAGGTAGTATTAGCCTCTTTGGTGAGGTTGGCAGAGGCAGGCGCAATCAGGATGATGAAGTGAGGCTAGACTGGGTGTGAGAGCAGGGTCAGAGGACATCGAGTCCGGGAGTGGCTGCTAGAGAGCCTTGGAATTGACTGGAGGGTGCAGAGCCCTTCAGTGAAAGACCTTTTACAATGGCTTGGGTTTGGTAATGTTTTAATTTTTGTTTGTTTGTTTGAGACAGGGATTCTTTGTATAGCCCTGGCTGTCCTGGCCTCTGGATGTTGGTAAAACATGAACGGATGTTTTTAAGACACATGAGATGTTTCTTAAGCTAGCCAGTTTTCTGTGTAGTGTTTCTTCTGTGTACTCAGTCAGGGTGATTGTCTCTCATCTGTCTTCATTTCTTTCCTTTTTATTTTATTATTATTTTTTTATTACGTATTTTCCTCAATTACATTTCCAATGCTATCCCAAAAGTCCCCCACAACATGCCCCTCACTCCCCTACCCACCCATTCCCACTTTTTGGCCCTGGCGTTCCCCTGTACTGGGGCATATAACGTTTGCCTGTCCAATGGGCCTCTCTTTGCAGTGATGGCCGACTAGGCCATCTTTTGATACATATGCAGCTAGAGTCAAGAGCTCCGGGGTACTGGGTAGTTCATAATGTTGCACCTCTGTCTTCATTTCTTAGAAGGATAGCACCAAGGTTGTAATTCTCCTTCATGGTAATTTTTTTTAGATTTAAGTATTTAGTGTGTGTGTGTGTGTGTGTGTGTGTATTTCCATGGTGTGCATGTGGAAGTCAGTGGGACAACTGGTAGCAGTGAGTTATCTTCTGGGAATATACTCAGGTCACCAGACTTGGCAGCAAGCATATTTACCCACTGAGCCATCTTCCTGGTCCAGTGAGTGATAAAGTGTGATCAGAAAATGGAGGTAAAACAGGAGAGGCGCAGGACAGAGGAAGCACCAAGATAGAATTGGCTGCACATCCCAGAGTACACCAGCCCACAGGGTGAGGACAGGCCATGATTTTGTCAGTTCTTTGAGACAGAGTTTCTCTTCTCTCCTTAGCCCAGGCTATCCTAGAATTTACTTTGTAGACCAGGCTGGCCTCAAACTCAGAGATCCACTTGCTTCTGCTAAGATTAAAGGTTTTGGTCATTTCTAATGCTTGGATTTGAATATGATCCAATAACAGTTGAAAGAAGGGGTTCAGGTTTGAGGGAGTAGCAGAGTTCAGGCTCTGAGTGGTTTGACCCACTGCAACGGGCTAGAGAAAGCAGAGCATAAGGAGAGAAGGAAGGAGGCTGAGTAGGTTGCACGTGATGGTCCTGAGAGGATGAAGAACACTGCTCTTCTGCAGCTGTTCCTTCCCGTTCCCCTAGGCAGCAGTGTGCATGGCTCTTTGACCCTCCCTGCTGTCTGCTTTCCTGGCACTTCAGAATGGAGATGGAGGCTCAGGGAGTGACGGCTCTCCCTGAGATGTGCTCAAAGAGGAGAGGGTTACTGCTGTTTCAGTTCTGTTTGATGATGGTTTTGCTCTGGCTCTGCAGACTGCAGAGCAGCTGCTGGGACCAGACAGCCCCAGTGTGAGCCCCTCTCAGTGCTGGGCATGGAATCCAGGGCTTTGCATCCTACCTCTGCGCTGTGCCCTCAGTCCCAAGGGGACACTACAAGTGTTGAACAATTCTGTACTTTTAAAAAGTGCCCTTCAGGGTGGAGATGGACTCAGCAGTTAAGAGCACTTCCTGCTCTTTCAGAGAATCTGCATTGGTTCCCAGCACCTCCATTACAGCTCACAACCACCTTTAACTCTGCTCCAAGAGGCTGACGCCCTCTTGTGACCATCTTAGGTTCTGCTCTGGCAAGCCCAAACCAACTGATGCAGAGCCAACTTTGTAGCCCCACATCTTGTAAAAACGATAGATTTTTGTGTTTGTGTGTATGACTGCCTGTATGGAGCACTGATTGTGGATGTCCACAGAAGTCAGAAGATGGTGTTGAGTGCCCTGGAGCTAGAGTTTCAGGTGGTTGTAAGAACAGCAAGCACTCCTAACTACTGAGCCATCTCTCCAGCCCCCAAGAGAAACAGTTCTATTCCCTCTGTTAATTTCAGTTTAAAATACCTATTTATGTTGTTGCAGTTAGTGTTGAAGAATAGATAATTTATAAGATTGCCTGACCCAGTTCCCTGACTTTGGATAGGAGATACCAAGAGACAGACATACCAGGTCCTTTCTCATCTCCTCTCCAGCCCTTACTTTTTTCTTTTGTCCCCCCCCCGCCCCCTTTGTATTCTTGGGGACCAAACTCAGGCCCTAGAGCATGCTCTCCATGGCAGACTGTGGCCCTCCCTCACATTTTTACCCTTCTCCTTGGTTATGTTCATCCATAAATTTAACAATGTCTGTGTGACAATGTCCTAAGACAGTTGGTACTTAGGTGTTCGTTAGTATCCCCTTTCCTGAGGCTGCAGTCATTTTCCCTTGGAGTGGGGGTTGCCATCTGACATTTGTAGTTTGCTTCAGAACTTGATTGTCCATCCTCTTTGGGATGTCAGTCTCTGCAGAAAGGGACTGTCCTGTTCACTCTGGATCCCTCCCAACCCCTGGTTTGAGGGAGGGACATGGTAATTGTCAAGTATAAGACACGTATTGCTGAGAATTTTGGAGCCTATATTCTCTGCTCATGTCTGAGACCCATATCTGAGTATGTTTATTAACTGAGTCAAATAGCATTTAAATTAAAAAGTCAAGTATATTTTGTGTCAGTTTTTGCTACTTTACATATGTGGTCAAGTGTCTTTGAACTCTTGGGGGCTTTTTTTGTTTGTTTTAGTCTTTTTGTTTGTTTTGGGTTTTTTGAGACAGGGTTTCTCTGTGTAATGGTCCTAGCTGTCCTGGAACTCACTCTGTAGACCAGACTGCCCTTGACTCAGAGATCTGCCTGCTTCTGTCATGTACCACCACCACTTCCCAGTAGGACTTTTTTTTTTAAGATTTATTTATTATTATATCTAAGTACACTGTAGACACACCAGAAGAGAGCGTCAGATCTTATTAAGGATGGTTGTGAGCCACCATGTGGTTGCTGGGATTTGAACTCATGACCTTTGGAAGAGCAGTCAGTGCTCTTACCCGCTGAGCCATCTCTCCAGCCCCAGGACTTTTTTTTTAAACCAACTTTTATTTCCTTGTTGGACATGAGTTATGGTCAAGAGATCTTAGCATTTAAAGTAGTATTAAAGCCTGAAAGGCAAAGGCAGGAGGATTGCCACAAGTTCAAGTCCAGTCTGGACTACAGAGTGATTTCCGAGCTGGCCAAGGCTACATTGGCAAAACCTTATCTCAAACAAACAAACAATACAAAGTGGCATAATTACTGTCTGGGAGCGCAGGGAGCGCAGTGGTGTTTAACAAGCAGAGGCGGTGGTGCTTCAAGGGCAGTGCCCGGGCCTTACTGCAGGAAATTAAAAAGGAGTGAGAAATATTACATTTTATGAATGGCATGTTCCATTAGTTTTATGTGAGTGCGTCATTAATGGTTTTTGCTGATTTTATGGATTTATTTTTAAGTTTTATCAGGTTTATGGGTTTCTCTCCACTCAGTTCCAGGGCTGTGCAGCTCGCTTTCCTTTTATGTGCGGCATAGTTTATCTTGTGCACACCCTTGAATGTGACAGAGTGTGAAAAGACACACAGGTGTTTAGATTTTAATTTCTGAGACAGAGTTTCTCTGTATAGCCCTGGCTGTTCTGGAACTCACTGTGTAGACCAGGCTGGCTTCATCACACACATTGCCTGGTCTGCCTCTCTGGTGCTGGGGTCAAAGGCGTTCACCAGCACTTAGGTCTGTTGGGGCATAGAAGGTAGAGTGCCCAGGATTGGAGGAGGCCTGGTTGTCCTGGTCTCTGCAGAGCTGGTGCTCTCAGCCCCTCTTAACCACTCTGGGCTGCATGGGAGATTATTCATTCTCTCCCCCCCCACCTCTTTCTCTCTCTCTCTCTCTCTCTGTGTGTGTGTGTGTGTGTGTGTGTGTGTGTGTGTGTGTGTGTGTGTGTGTTCAAGTGTATGTGGAGGCGAGATGGAAGGATGGACATACAAGGCTACCATACCTGGCAGACTACAGAATGAGACTGTCTCAAAAATAGAGTATACTTTCCCAAATATTTTAATACTAGTAATTGTCATAAGCTGGGTGGTGGGTGCACATGTAATGAGGGTCTGGGAAAAAGGGGTAACATTCAAGCTCTAGCTTGAGAATATACATGTAGACTTTTAGAAGGTACATTTGGAGGACTGTGCTCCAGTGCCCAGAAATTGCCCTGTGTCCTAGAGGAGAGAAAATCTAAGCCAGGCGGTGGTGGCACATACCTTTAATCCCAACACTTAGGAGGCAGAGGCAGGACAGTCTCGGAGTTTGAGGCTAGCCTGGTGTACATAGTTCCAGGACTACACAGAGAAACCCTGTCTTGTTGAGATGGGGTGGGCTATCTCCTAGGAGTGGGTGGCAGCTGGAGCTGCACTTAGCACATAGCCCTCCTCAGCTGCCTAAGCCCATATTGCAGCTACCATTTCTTAAAGCAGGGGGCATGGGGAGCGGGTTAAAGAACTCAGGTGGGGAGGGGTCAGAATTGAGGCAAAAAAGGGAGGGAGGTCACTGATGGGTGTCTTTACACCTACTAAGAAGTTTTGGATCTCATTTTAAAGACCTCCCTCTCATAACCCTCCACCCCTAGAATCTTGTTGTGTAGCCTACACACACTGCTGTTCTGTCCCTACTAAGTTTCTTTTTTGTTGTTGTTGGTGGTGGTTTTTAAAGATTTCTTTCCTCTCCCCCCCCCCTCCTTTTTTTTTTGAAGAGAGCATTCCCTCTGGATGTTCTGGAATTGGCTTTATAGACCAAGACTGGCCCTGAATTCACAGAGCTCTACCTGCCTCTGCCTCCTGAGTGCTGGAATTAAAAGGCTGCACCACCATGCCCAGCTTAAAAGATTTCTTTGAATTATTTTTAAGCCCTATGTAGTGGCACATGTCATGAAAACATTGTGTCTGGACATGGGTATGTATGCATGAGGGCAAGTGCCCAGGGAGTCCAGAGGCAGCAGGTGGAGTTATAGGCAGTTGTGAACATACAACATGGATTTTAGGAGTCAAACTTGGGTCTGCTACAAAAACAGAGCAGTTCTGAACCATCTAACTGGCATGAGAGAGCATTTGTGCATGCATGCATTTTCTTGTGTCTGTAGAAACTCTTGTGATGGTTTCAAGTGAACTTGAAATGTAGAAATAGATTTTGTTATCATTCTAATACTAACTTCCAGAAAGCAGTCTATCTTTAAAGAACTGCTTTGTTGCTGGTCATAGGTGGCACACTCTTTTAATCTCAGTACTAGAGAGGAACAGGCAGTTGGATCTCTTAAGTTCGAGGCCTTCCTGGTCTACAGAGTGAGTCCCAGTACAGCCAAAAAGCAAAAACAAACAAACAAAACCCCCAAACAAACCAACCTGCTTTGTTGAGGTGTATCTCAAGCAGTATTCATTCTATTTAAAGTATTCACAAAATTGTACAGTCAGCCTCAGTCTTATTTCAGGATATAGCTGTTCCCATTTGGATCCCCCCAGTCCAGCCCCAGCAGCTACTAATCTATGCTATTTCGGACATTGTGCATAATGAAAATATTAAATATATACCTTGTGGCATAGGGTGTGGCATGTGCCTGTTATCTCAACAGTCAAATAGCACAAGTTAGATGATTGCTTGGAGTTTGAGGCCAGTCTAAGCCACAGTGTAAGACTCTTTAAAACAAAACACGCTGGGTGTTGGTGGCGCATGTCTTTAATCCCAGCACTTGGGAGGCAGAGGCAGGTGGATTTCTGAGTTTGAGGCCAGCCTGGTCTACACAGAGAAACCCTGTCTAAAAACAAAACAAAACACGACACATGTGGTCTCTGGTGACTGGGCCAGTTCGTTAATTCAATTTTCTTGCTCTTTTAATGATTTATTACTTTTAAGTGTGTGTGTGTGTGTGTGTGTGTGTGTGTGTGTGTGTGTGTGTGTGAGGGGCGGGGGGGAGAAGAGAAAGGAAGAGAAAGAGAAGAGAGAGTGTTGAGAGAATGCTGCAAACTCAGCATGCACATAGAGGGCAGAAGATGGCTTTTGGGAGCTGGTTCGCCTTCCACCTTGTTCTGAGGCAGTCTCTCTTGTTTTTACCACTCAACTGTGTAAGCCAGACTTCTGATCTGCCAACTTCTGAGCGATTCTCCTGTCTCTGTATTCCCTCTTGCCAAAGGACTGCTAATTTGATACCATGTCCAGTTTGATACCATGTCTAGACATCGAATTGGGAACTTCGGTTCCCAGACTTGAGCAGCAAGTGCTTTCTACTCATAGAGCTGTTCCCCAGAATTCTGCTGATACGTTTGAGTCTTGTGAATAGTGTTGCTATAGTTAAGTGACAAGGTGAAGTGGCTATGTCAGGTGATGTAGATGCACTTGTTGTTTTGCTGATAGACTCCTGTGGTGTTTTGCTAAGGTAAAGCCTATGGGAGAATATGTGATACTTGGAGAAAGTATAAATAGGACTCAATGGACAGTGACAGCATCTTGCATAGCTAGCCTTGCAGCACTTCTTTGGTCTGGAGTCTTCACTGATCTTCACTTAGTTGAGAGACACGGCAGAGAACTTCTGCTGTTGTCCCAGTTGGCTCTGGTCACTCCTGCTGACTCCTGTTGATTTGGTGGGGGCCTGGCTGTTTCTGCTGGATCATCCAACCGCTGTGATTTGTGTGTTTTCCTGACTGTACTAAACTGGAGTGCTAGTATCCTGACAAATGGAGATTAAAATTGCCCCAAAGTGATCATTCTAAACAGGCCCAATCCCCTTGTCCTTTTTACCATCTTTTCTCCCCTACTTTTAGACAGTGGGCTAGAAGGGGAGTCAAAGTGTATAAGAATTCTTATTAAAAGTAGGGTGTTTTGTTGTTTTTGTTTTTTTGAAATCTAAGCCTACAAGGTTTATTCATTTCTCTTGGGTATGTGCCTAGGATGGAACTGTTGGCCCTTAAGAGGGACAGAATTTCAGATATCGGAAAAATCACTCAAGTACATGAGAATAAATTGGTAGGAGGTGGGTCCAAAAGGAAAGTGGGACGTGGGTTATTGTGTCATGGTAAAAATTCCACTAAGGTGAGAGGATGAGGCGAATAGCAGAATTTAGCAGGAGCCCAAGGACAGCAAGCTGACCCAAGGTAGTGGTGTGCTGAACTTGTATGTGGTTGATGACTTGTGGCTTTGTGGCATGGCTAGAGTGCGTTCCTAGAGGGGGAAGTTGCCCAGTATCTTGTTCATGAAAACAGGATACTCCGTGACTTAGCCTGCTTCCCACTTAGCCAGGAGAGCAGTAAGCAATCAAGTCTGGTTAGATTAATTGTTTAAAGCTGTTTACTAAACGTTTCACTGAAAGACCTTTGAATGAAGTCATGGAAAAGGAAAGCCGGTTCGTGTTTTTTCTTAAAGTACCAGTCCATCTAATGGGTTCGGTGGCTCACCAGGGACTGCCTTTTGGTACTCCACATTTGCAAGCTGACGCCTGGCTCTTCAGGGACCACTATCAGTCAGGCTAAACTATATACTTGAAAGACTCTTGGTTCTGTCTAGTTGAGGTTTCAAGATAGTCTATGTTAACTGTTGAATTAGTAGTCATGTTTTGTTTGCTGTGGTTTTTCAAAACAATGTGAGCAAACTTTTTTTCCTGTTTGTAGCAGTGGTGTAAATAACGGACATTGTGATCTTGCTGGAGAAGAATGTCCTGCAGGCATTACAGAATAATGTAATTAGGTGATATATGGAACTTGGAAACATTTAAATTTTGTTCTGCTGTGGTTTTATACTTCCCTGAAATGTGATCTGAAACAGTTTATTAGTAAATATGCTGAATTGCTTTCTTTGGCAAGTGCATTTCAGGATTGAGTCCAAGAAAAAATTTAAATATTTACTTATAGAAGTTGTTTGGTGTGGTAATATTTTTACTGTGGCTATTGGAGCCTGTCTGAGTCTGAGGGAGGGAAGCAGCAGCAGCTAACATTACAGAATGTCCCATATTGCCACGCTGGGTACTCGGACACGTTACCTGTTGTGTTTGTTTGATGAGTAATTCATTAGAGAAATTGATAATACTTTTGTCTTTGAGAAGTAGTCCTGTAGCTGTAACTAGCCTGTGTGTCCACTCTGGCCTCTAGCTCACAGACATTTTCCTGCCTCAGTTTTGTTGTTGTTTGTTTGTCTAGCAAGAGAAATACTGTTTGAAGCGTGTGTGGAGATTAAGGCTGACTTGTTGGTTTGGTTTTTGGTGCTGTGATGGTACAGGCAGAATCTGCTCTATTGCTGAGCCACACCTCCTGCTTGTAGCATCCCCACGAGGGGCTGGAGAGATGGCTCAGTGGTCAGGGGCCCTGCTTACTCTTACAGAAGATCTAGATTGATGCCCAGCTCCCACATTGTGGGTTCATAGCCCTTTATAGCTTCAGTTACAGGGGGCCCAATGCCTTCCTCTGACCTCATTGGGCACCAGGGATGCATGTGGTAAACATACTTGTAGGCAAAACACGCATCATATAAAATAAATGAAAAATCTGTGCCAAATTATAAGCACTACAAGTTCACAAAGAGGATTTTTGTTGTTGCTTTGTTTTTAGACAGTTTCACTGTAGTCCAGGCTGGCCTTGAACTTAGAATGATCTTCCCAGCACTGACCCCAAGTACTGATAGTACAGATGTTAGCAACAAGAACAGAGCTGGGGACTTACATTACCCTACTTAAGTACAAAGCAGGGCAGCATTGGAGGAAGGATATACACATAGAATAGTACGGAGTCCAAAATAGGTCCAAGAATGTGTGGCCAGTTCATTTTTGACAAACACAATTTAATGGGGAGAAGAAAATCTTTTCAACAAACTACAGGAACAGCTGTGTCCACACAGAAACAGAGCGGAGCAGATCTGAGTGTAAAAGCTGCAGCCGCAAAACCTTTAGAAGGAAGCAGACCAGAGAGTGTCTGTGCCTGGGCTGGAGAAGGCCTAGGACAGAAACAGCAGTGCCTACAGAGAAGACACACTGGGTTTGCTCACACTGGAAAACTGATTTCTGAAAGACTCTATTGGGAATTCTTGGTGTTGTTTTCATTTCTGTTTTTCAAAACAGGGTTTCTCTGTGTAGCCCTGGCTGTCCTAAAACTTGATCTATAGACCAGGCTGGCCTTGAACTCAGAGATCTACCCGCCTCTCAACAAGTATTAAAGGTGTGCACCACAAACACCCAGTTTTTATTCTTTTTTAATGTTGGGGATTCTTAGCAGTGCATACAGCTGACGGAGGACTTGTTTGCAGCACATGGGAGCTCTGAATCATAAGAACTATGGTAGGGTGTTTGAAAGGGAGTTTTACTCACGGTAACTAAGTACAGGAAAGAACAGCTCCATCAGCACTCACAGTGGGAACTTGAAGTAAGATTATGAGGTACCCTGAAAAGCCATTAAAATCGCCAAGCTTTACAAGTCAGACAGTAGTATCACTGAGATATGGAGCAGGATATGACGCTGTATACCATGGGGGGAAGTGTGAGCAGGTAGGATTACTTTGCCTGAGAGTCTGTTTCTTTGCTAAGAAGAATGGGAACATGGCCACACAGGCATTACATGAATGTTCCTAAACCCAAACTAGGAGCAACTCAGATGTCTACCTGCTGTTGTGTAGTGAACCAACAGCTGTGAACACGCTTTACACCAAGAAACTCACAATGGGAAGGACTCACTGCTGATATCTGTGACATCACAGTTCCAGTTATATATAAAATCCTAGAAAAGATACTCTAATATAATGAAAGGAAGTAGGTGGATGATTTCAGGAGGCTAAGGGGAGAGGGAGGAATGGACATAGAGAGTACAAGTGATGGTGGTATTTGCTGATCTCAGTGCTGGCTGCACAGGCATGTACAGATACAGGAACTTCTAAAGTTTGACACTTTTTGCCCATGCATCCATGTATACATGCCATGGCTTGTGTGTGGAGGTCAGAGGCAGGGTGGCATGGTGAATTGTGTAAAGTTGTGAAGTCTTCCCATGTCTCTTCCTTTTAGTAGGATAGGGAAACTGGTTCATAGTTGAGTTTGGGAGAAGTTGGCCCCCAGTGCTTGCTTTAGTGTTGGCGTCTAAACTAACTACGTCATAATGCCTAGGCTTGTCTGTTGGTTTTGCAGTGTGCTGACATAATGGTGGACACATTTCTTTTCATAGTGCTTTGGCAAGCTTTTGTGAGTTCAGATAAATGCTTCTGTCTCCTCTTCCTCTCCCTCTCCTCTTCTTCCTCCTCTTCTTCCTTTGTTGTCAGAACCTTCGCAAACATGCCACTCAGACTTCGTTCTTGATAGGTTTGAACCTGAAGCAGGTGACTTAAGTTCCATCCTTGGGAAGGTTTGTCCTAGAAAATGGCCAGCTTCTTGTCATCGTGCAGATGACAGTCTAAATATCAGAATAAATGCCATCAACTTTAGCTTTTCACAAAGAAAATGTATTCTAAGTACAACTTCAAACTTTAGATCTGCTTATAACGTTTATGTGAGAGTATTTTCCCGTTCACTTAGTCTATGAGAACTAAGTTCTTGGATTCTTGTTGGTGAGGCTTGTAGTGCTGTGTAGTTAAGGTGGCAGAGCTCTGCTGGAGGACAGGCTGCTGCTGCTATCTCAACTTACAGTCTGGCAGAAGCTCCCAGAAGCCCTGAAATTCATTCAGATCCATCCAGCACCTTTGCAATCACCTCTGTGTGTGTTAAGTTAAAAAAGATTGATTCGTGCCAAAAAGTATCTGTCCTGGGGCTAGAGAAGAAGGCTCTGTGGTTAAAAGCATGCACTGATCTTACAGAAGACCCAAGGTCAGCTGAGCGGTGTGGTCCATGCCTTTAATCCCAGCACTCAGGAGTTTGAGGCCAACCTGGTCTACAAAGTGAGTTCCAGACAGACAGGGATACACAGAAACCCCACCTCAAAAAACCAAACCAACCAACCAAACCCAGAGGACTCAAGTACAGTTCCTAGACAGAGCCCAGGTCAGACACTTATAACCATAGATAGCTCCAGGGGATCTGTTGCCCTCTTCTAGCTTTTGAGGTACATATACTCATACATGTGAATGTGTGCAAATATCCACACACAACACATTTTTAAAATACATATTTATTTTAAGAAAACATTTGTGGGGCTGGAGAGATGACTCAGCAGTTACGAGCACCGACTGCCCTTCCAGAGGTCCTGAGTTCAAATCCCAGCAACCACATGGTGGCTCACAACCATCTGTAATGGGATCTTATGCCCTCTTCTGGTGTGGTTGAAGACACAGTGTACTAATATAAATAAAATAAATAAATCTTTAAAAAAAAATTGTTCTTTTCCCATCTCCATTAATCTTTGTCCAGGATCTCTTAGCTAAACAGCCACTCTGGATCCTAAGAAGTTCCTAAGTGCTACCAAAGGCTGCCTTTGCCTTCCGCATATTGCCTGCCTGTGGCAGCAGGCTCCAGGTTTGCCTAGCCTGAAGTACTGGGATAGGAGAGGACAAAGTGCAAACAGCAGTGCAGAGAAGGGAGGCTGAAAACTGCACCTCGGGGCTGCATGCAGCACAGGGGAGGGACTTTACCCAGCTGCTCAGGCCCTGAGCTCCACAAGAGGTACCTCAAAACAAATCTACACTATGGAGAGACTCTGAAGTTTGCATCATGTCTCCTGCTGTAGGCTCCTCTAAGTGCTGTCTCCTCCTCTATGACACTTTTGACTCTTGCCCTCATTCTGCCAATCAACTGCATACAGTGCACATCTGATGGGCTTGGCTTCTTCCCCCTTGGTGAGCCCTTTACTGCTCCATTGCTCAGCTGGCATCAGCCATGAGGCCTTGGCTGTGGGTATGACATGAAGGCCGGTTGGCTTTATCTTTTCCCTCAGCTCTATAACATATAGCAGCAGGGAGCTCATGATAGCCAACTCTCACCCCTTTCCTTTCCTTCTGCTATTGTGCCTTACACTTCTGCTTTCTGGTCATTACCTATCCCAACCCCAAGTGCCCTTATGTGGAGATGTCATTTCCCACAGCTTTGAACAGCTCACATTAGGCATTCCCTTTGTATAATTAAGGAAATGCCTGAATTACTGGCCTGAATGCATCTGAAAGGAGTTAGTCTCTTGTACTGAGTCTAGTTTAATTATAATGGTTAAAGACTTGCTAGTTTACCCGAGTGTTGCTGAGGGCAAGAATTAAGCCTTGTTGTGATGCAGTTTCCCTTCTCTGAAATGGGGCTTATATAGAAGTTTATGTAAAGATGAAGTGAGGAAACCCAGGAGCACAAGCCCTACCTAATGAGGGCTTTTCACTCTGCTGCTGTGCAGTTCTTGAGCACGGTGTAGATGTTAAAATCTTTTTTAACTTGTATTTGTGTGTGTGTGTGTGTGTGTGTGTGTGTGTGTGTGTGTGTAGGGGGGCGGGGGTTCTGCCTGTTTTATGTCTGTATACCACATGTGTGCAGTACTTGAAGAGGCCAGAAGAGGGCACTAGTTAGATCCCTCTGGGACTGGAATTACCGATGATTGTGAGCTGCCATGCGAGTGCTGGGAATTGAATCCAGGTCTCTGGAAGAGCAGCCAGTTACTCTCAACTGCTGAACCATCTCTCCAGCCCAGCGTAGATGCTTTGAAAACTTGGTCACATTTAAGAAAATTCCCCACCCCTTCTTCCATCAGTTGTTAGGTAGTGTACTTCTGTCTGGAAAGTATCTCTTGCCCTCCAGGGTGTTCCGCACAGCTCTCAGATGAACCAGAGTTTAGCTTCAGTCATGTTACTCCTTTCCTCCTCTAGGACTGTCTGTGCCGAGAACTGTTTCTGTAGAGTGACTTGGTATTCCCCTCCAGAGTGTCATCTGCCCTCCTGGGTGTGTGCAGTCACACAGCCTGGGTTTGTGTGTGTGCTTGAGTGAGTCACTGACCCCCTCTGAGTTGTTCCTGTCTTCCTGTGAGATGGGTTCATAGTAAAGCTTGCAAGGTGCTCACCACGCTGATGTTAGGACCAAGGCACACCAGTGACCATGAGAGAGCATTTGATGTGTTTCTATATAATTCTGTTTGTTATTTTCCTCAGCCTCCCTTTAATAACCAATCTTTGAGCTGCTTCTCATTTTCCCACATAGTGTTTCCACACAGGAATGAGTTAACTGTCAGTAAAATGTCTGCAGCTGTGTTTCTTACGTTGTGTCTTCCTGAAGGCTGTGCAGCTTTCTGTTGAAGTGCGCTCGAGCTATAGGTGCTACTTTCAAAGCCCTTCTGAGTGCTTGCTCCCATAATCACGTCCACACTCACCCTCCATGCCTCTCTGCACCCTGCTCTGCCTTCCCTGATCAGAACCCTTGTGATTGACATTCACCCAGAAAACCCCTTAGGACACGCCAGCAACATCCCATGAACAGACGCCTCCTCAGTCCTTTTCCTGCAGAGCCCAAGCGAGGCTGAGTCCCAGGAAGCTGTCCCACAGCCTCAGCCACCAGTGTTTGATCTTTGGTCTGGCACTGGTATCTTTTCTTGGCTATTCCATAGGACTTGGCATTACCTGGGACACTTGGGACAGCCTGTCTTGGCCTTGGGATTAAGTAAGCACCATGCAGAGCTGACGTACAACTGTATTGTTTTCTATCATAAATTGGGCTTAGAGCATCTTTCATAAATGAGGAATGTTTCTTGGAAATGTGTTTCTCATGGAGGTCAGTCCCAAGTGTTCTTCTCTATAAAAGCACACTCTTGTTTGTTCTATGGTAACACATGCTTTTTGACTGTGTAATATCGATAGAAATATGACTGACAGGAAAACATGTCTGTTATACATAGGTCAATTTGGCTTAGTCCATCCTAGTGTGTAAATACAGTTTTATTTAACCAGGGAAATCTTCATTATATTTTAAAGCAAAATGATCTAGTTGCAATAAATCTGAAGGGATTCTTTGTTAAAGACAAGAAGAATTGGGTGTGGTGATGTACATTTTATAATCCCAGATTTTGAGGGTTCAAGGCCAGCCTGAGTGACATAACAAGGTTGTGTACGCATGAGCGCGCACAGACACACACACACACTCACACACTCCAGATGAGTTCACACAAATGAAACATAGACAGTTGCTCTGAGTAGGAAATAATAGATTTTGAGCTCACCTGATGACCGTGAACACGTGAGCCAGTGACTGTACTGTAAGAGGATTAACTAGTATGCTTTTGACATCTTTTGAGTTCTACAATGACAACAACAGAGTTTAGTACTTGTTACTGAGCTCTTCGCTGTCAGTCCTAGAGCCGCCGCTGCAGTAAGCAACCCTCCAGGGCAGATTGTTTTCCCTGGGGCTGAGCAGGCTGGGGCTGGGCCTGGTAAGTGATTGACATAAAGTTGGGGATTACCTTGAGGCCTTCATGCCGCCCGCCCGCTGGCAGGAGAGTGGTCCTCCAGTGTTTACTGCTTGTCTCTTCTGTCAGACACTGGTGGGCACACAGTTAAGGACTGGGGGTTTCCAAGCCTTTTCACGTGTATAATAAGCAGCTGAGTGGGCATGGGCTCTCCTGTAACACCATGGGAGCTGTACAAAACCGAGTGGAGATGCTCTCCAGTTTTATTTTTAGATACAGATTAAGTTTTAGCCCTGATAACTTGCTGGTTCCAGTCTTATGAATAGTGAATCCTTTTTTAAAATGTTAAATGTACACTAGAGTGTGAGGTCTTAGAAAATAGTCATTTAAGAAGTTTTTTGTGAGACTGGACAGTGGTGGCACATACCTGTAATCCAGTACACAGGAGGCAGAGGCATGCTGATCTCTGAGTTCCAGGCCAGCCTTGTCTACAGAGTGAGTACCAAGAGAGCCAGGGCTACACAGAGAAACCCTGTCTTGACACTCTACCTCCAACAAAAACCAAACAAACAAACAAAAAGCTTTTTTGTTGTTGGTTAATAAAAAGAATCTGTGATAGGTTCCTCCCCACCATATGACCTCCCCCCAAGATGATTTTGCTCTGTTGTACCACCTGGCCTTAAACACCTGGGTCTCCTTGTTCCCTCGGCCTCAGAAGTAGCTGGGACTGTAGACTTGCAACCCAGTGGGTTTTTTGTTTGTTTGTTTTAAAGATTTGTTTATTATATGTAAGTACACTGTAGCTGTCTTCAGACACACCAGAAGAGGGAGTTAGATCTCATTACAGATGGGTGTGAGCCACCATGTGGTTGCTGGGATTTGAACTCAAGACCTCTGGAAGAGCAGTCAGTGCTCTCAACCATCTCTCCAGCCCCCCCCAATGGTTTTCAATAAACATTAACAAATTGTTTATTACATCTGTTCACTCTATTTTATATGAATGTATATTTGTACACCACATGTGTGCTTGGTGCCCGCAGAAGTCAGAAGAGGGCATTGGACCCCCTAGAACTAGAGTTAAGAATGGTGGCAAGCCACCATGTGAGTGCTGGGAATCAAATATGGGTCCTCTGTAAGAGCAGCCAGTGCTCAACTGCTCAGCCATCTCTCCAGGTCCCCCCAACCAGTGATTTTTTTTTTTTAATGTCCTACAGGGAATCTCTGTATGACTTTTTGTTCTTTCTCTGGGACTGCTCATCCCTTGTTGGGAGTGTGATGCAGTTTCAGCCTCCACAGAGTGGGCCACACAGGGTCATGCTTTGCTCCAGCTTGTTCTGCAGAGCCTGATGGTGACAGCAGTCAGCTTATGGAGCCTCTTGGGAATTCCTGCAGGTTGGGTTTTCTTTCATCTACAGTAACGTGGACTTTGTGCCTAATCTGTAGCCTGGGAGCAGATTCTGTGTCTGAATGTTTCACCCCGTGATTACCCTGTGTTACAGCGTACATTCTACCTTTAAAGTTACTTAAAAGCATGCATTTAGGCACAAGATAAATCCATGCTATATGTGTAGTTGTTAGAAATTGCATTCTCTGTGTCAGGAGCTAGAGAGATGGCTCAGTGGCTAAGAGCACTTAACTGCTCTTGCAAAGGACCTAGGTTCTGTTCCTTAGCACCCACATATGGTCATTCAGTCATGTGTAACTAATTCCTTCTCCTGACCTCCATGGATACCAGGCACACACTTGGTGCATGTACATAAATGAAGGCAAGACACCCATACTCACAAAATAAATCATAAAATCTTCATGTTAAAAAACCAAACAGTGTCAGAGAAGCCAGCAAGTGCTTAGCTGGTAAAGCGTGTGTGACACACACACATACATTCACACACACAGATGGAATAATAGCAACTTAAAAACCAGCACCAAGGCAAGGGGCTGGAGAGATGGCTCAGTGGTTAAGAGAGATGACTCACTGCTCTTCCAGAGGTCCTGAGTTCAATTCCCAGCAACCACACAGTGGCTCACAACCATCTGTAATGGGATTCGATGCCCTCTTCTGGTGTGTCTGATTACAGCTACAGTGTACTCATAAAATAGATAAGTGAGTAAATAGATAGATAAATAATGAACCAAATGACCAGCTAAGGAACTGCTCCACTCCCAAAAAATGTTTCTTTGCCGATTACTGACACACAAGTCAGCAAGTGTGCACCAGATTGCATGGTTAGAGTAATTTGAAATAATGTCTTTGGAAAGATTTATGCCAATTCTTTTTCCTCTCTAAAAGAACTGGCTGCAGAAAACATGGGCTCTGGGCCTGATGTCAGTCTTGTGTTGTTTCCCCCTTGTCCCCCTCTCCCTGATGACTGGTCTTGGCTGTGCGTGTGGAGATGTGTGCTGATAAGCCACACTCTGAACCTGAGGGTTCTTTGTCATTTCAGACAGCATGGGCTTTTGAGAGCACCAAGCTGGGAGACAAAGTTATATAAACTGCATTCGTAGTTAAATATTTGCTTTCAGGGGAGGGGAAAAAATGCTTTGTACTTTTCCCTTTGGCTTTTCTTCCAGCAGAGCTTGTCATGCAACAACAAGAAGTGGCCAAAGGCAGAGAAGACGCTTCTCTCTGTGCTGCTTTGTTTTTATTGTAAGGCAAACCTTTCCTGTCCAATTGTTCTAAAGTTAAACCTGGCCTAGAGGTGCCAGGCTTGAGTGGAAGCAGCTGCAGAGTCCCCAGGCCAGGTGGGACTGTCTTTGAAGCAGCATGCTGCCTTTTCAAAGAGAAGGAGCGAGCGAGGGCTTGACTCCGGGGAGCTCAGCATTCCAGCCTTGGCATCTCTGACTGCAAGTGTGCTAGCTATTACAGGTGAAGCAGATAGGAACCCTTTTCTTGTACAGAGTAGTCCTGTTTGTGTCTCAGTAATCCAGAGATGGAGGGTGGAGTCTCAGTTAGGAATTAAAAATGTAGCAGCCCCAGTCTAATTAAGGTTCCTTGAGAACTGGGTTTGGCTGGGGCTTTGAGCTCAGTTATACTTTCAGATGAATACAGTTGGCAGGAGCTGGCTAGCTTGGTTGGTAAACTGAACTCTTGATGGCCCGTTCTTGGTTGGTGTGGGCGTGGCTCATCTTTTGATTGAGTGGTGCTGATAGCTGTGGGCTCAAGCATCACTAGGAAGCAGCTAGCGTCAGAGAGCTTGCTTTCTTTGGGAAAAATGTAAGAGCAGACCTGTAGTCAAAGGGACAAGAAGCATGCCACATTAGTTTCCTCTGGGCTTTTGACTCCTTTGGCAAAACCTTGCCTCCAGCTGGAGACCCGCAAAGGCCCTAGCTGTAGCCTACCTGCTTTCACTGACCTGCCTCTGTGAGCCAGTCCAAACCCTTTGCCCCATGCTCTAGGACCAATGTGCTGCTTCCTACTCACTCTGCAACTGCAAGGGGTGAAGCAAGTTGCCTTGAAACCAAACCTCCTGCCATTTTGTAAGCCAAGCAAGCAGTGGCAGATTCCAGGGCTTGGTGTAGCGATGACAGTAGTGTCTAGCCTCTGAAGTTCTACAGTCCTGCCAGGTAGGCTAGTCTGTGTGATATATGTGGTAGTGTTAGTCAAGGAAGAAACCTGAGCAAGCCCTCCTTGTTACTAGCCTGGCTGCCTAGTGCTCTGGGCTGGTGCGCCGAGAACATGGCTCATGTTCTAATTGCATCTTCACTCCTAGACATCGGGACACTCCAGTTCCCCATAGAAGGTAGTGTTGGTGGGCTGAAAGTAGAGGAGAATCCTCTTTCTGGATGTCCTGGGGACAGTGGCATAATGAGACTGGCAGAATTGGCCCCACTGGACTACTTTATAAGTGATAGGTTGTTTTGGCAAGTTATTTTCTACATCTGGAAAACTAGGACATACTACCATAGAAGTTTTAGTTTTTGAGGCAGGGTCTCATGTAGCTCAGGCTTGCTTTGAGCTTGCTATGTAAATAAGGATGGCCTTGAACTCCTTCCGGTCCTCTTGCCGCATCCTTTTCCCATGTATTGGGATTATAGGAGTGTACTAGCATGCCTGAAAATATTTGAGATAAAAAGAATTTTCTTGGGCTGAGAAATGGCTCAGTGGTTAAGAGCACTGGTTGTTCCTCCTGGTAGGGTGACAGTGAAGGTAGGGTTAGTTGTTCAGGTTCAATTCCCAGCACCCACATGGCCTCTTAAAACCATCTGTAACTTCAGGAAACCATCTGGAAAGAGGCTCCAACAGCCTCTTCTGGCCTCCATGGTCAAAAGGCATGTACAAGGTTTATAAATATAACTGCAGGCAAAATACTCATACCGTAAAATAAAATGAAGACTTTCTTGGAAAGGAGGTGCTGGATATTCATGATTGAATTAACATTCAATGTTAATTCACTTTCATTTTCATTTTGCCAACCTCAATTGACTACTTACCAAACCAAGTTTGGCAAACTATTTCCCCAAGATTTTTTAAAGTGAAAATTGGGGCAGCATAACTGATTTTTTTTTTAGATACTGAATTTTAAATTTTGTACCAAACTAGATCATAGCATAGGCTATGTTGTACAGGGCCATGTTTAATTTCGTTAAACTTTACATGGCATCAGCTAGCCATGTATCCTGTGCGTGTCAGCTGTGCGTGCATTCACAGAAACGCATCCTTGGTGAGCTTGCTGTTTCATCACGCTTTGAACTCAGGCCTAAACAGGGCAGGTCAGCACACAGCGAGTCAAGTCATGGTCACGTGCTCCAGCCCATCACTGATATACTGAATGTTCTGGTGGCTCTGACACAGTGGCAAGAGTCTGTGTCCAAAGCCATCAGAACATAACAGCATTGTGACAACACAGGTAATACGTCTAGCATGTGCGCTTGCTCTCGGCAAGTGTGACCCCTGGACTGTCACAGAGACAGACATGGGCATGTCATACTCAGACTACACTTGGGGTTTGTTGTGGTTGAGTTAGTTTTTCAAGACAGGGTCTCTCTGTGTAACTCTGACTGTTGTGGAGCTCTTTTTGTAGACTCGGCTGGCCCTAAACTCTGAGATCTGCCCGCCTCTGACTTCTAAGTACTGGGGTTAAAATGTGGGCCATTACCAACTGACTAGACTACACTTTAAACATCAACAGTAAATTACCTTAGCTCATCTTATCTTGGTGGTTTTTAGTTGTTTCTTTTTTGGTAGAAAACAGGTTTATTGAGTATACTATAAGTAAAGTCAGTGTGACGGGGAGTGACATGAATACAGCACACAAGCTCGCCGTGCAGCTCTGGCTCCAACTCACTGTGTAGACCAGACGAGTCTGAGCTCACAGAGATCCTCCTACCTCTGTTGGGGTTTCAGGCATGGCCACCATTCCTGGCAAACTTTTTATTCTTTTGTAGTTGCATTTAGCTTGAAATATAAACATTTTATGGTGTTTCTTTTATATTCATATTCTGTAATCTTTTCTATTTTTAATTTTTCTTTTTTACATTTAATTTTTTTTTTTGCTAAAATTTGCCCCCACCCCACCCCCACTCCCACATATACACATGTAATGTCCTAGGCCCGCATTTATTCCTGGGGTCAGAATCATTCATAGCACCTTCTTCCAGCTCCACGTCACACCTCGCTGGAAGGCGAGCTGCAGTAAAGCACGCAGAACTGTCCCCTCCTGCCATGACAGTCACTGCAGGGCACCTGGACAGCCTGCTTGAGGCGACCTCTTCAGAACCAGCCTGGAGCTTTGTTTTGTTTTGTTTTGCTTTCTGCTTTTCTCCCCAGGTTTGTTGGTGGCAGGGAATGCACCATGAACATTCCTCTCTGGCAACAAAACCCTCTTGGTGTGGGGTCCTGTTTAACTTTGTACAGAGCTCGTCGAGTCTTCAGAAGTATCTGCTAGGCCCTTCATTGGGAATTCTCTGGGCTTTTCCTTCTGCGCTTGCCTTTCTCTGGTCTCTCCCTCCACTGCTGGTTCCTGTTTCAACCCCAGGAAATTTGTGGTCCTACCACACATGTAGTCTGTCATTGACCACATGTTAGGTACTTGTCTGTCTATGAAAGAAACACATCACGGTCATGTATGTGATAGACTGATGGAAAAACCTGCTGAGCAAGGTGGTACATGTCTTTAACCCAGCAGAGGAAGCAGAAGCAGACCATGTCTACATAGAGATTCCAGGCGAGTCAGGACTACTTAGTGAGACCCTGTCTCCACTCCCCTCCCCACAAAAAAATGCTAATAATCTTCCTGGGACCGGGGAGATGATTCAGTTGGTAAAGTGCCTGCCATTCAGCCATGAGAACTGTACCTCAATTTTAAGAACCTACATTAAAAAGAAATAAAAGCCCAGCTTTGGAGGTGTGCTTGTATCCCAGCAGGGAGAGGTGATGTTGGGTGAATCCCTTGAGCTCTCTCGTAGCTGAGCTCTAGGCCAGTAAGAGGCCATCTCTTAAAAAACAAAACGTTACTGGTTCTTGAAGAACAACACCTGAGGTAGTTCTCTGGCTTCCACACATGAGTGCAAGCACACACACATATACACCAAAAGAATAAGTATATTAATAAACAAACCATTTTGTGTGATAGCATATATACTTTCTTAACTAACGCCATCTAGGCGGCATGAGTGACAAGAGAGTTTCAGGGTCAGAACTACACCCCTCACTTGCTCACACTGTTTTCATGAACAGAAATGTTAGCCTGCTTGAGGAATGCTCTGAGGTGTTGTATTGCACTACCTAGAGAATTGGCTCCCTCCCCTGTGATGTCTCTATGTATGTATGTGATATTCTGAGTACTAAGCACAGGGCCTTGTGTGAGGTAGGTGCTGTACCACCAAGCCATATCCCTAGCCCAGTAAGAAGGAACTTAGAATCCCAGCAGCACAAAGCTGGGTGTGTGGGCACACCTATCATCCTAGCACTTGAGAGGCTGAGGCCATGCTGGACCCCAAAGTACCACGCCAGCCAGGGCTGTTCTACAAGGTGCTGCTTCACAAAGCAAAACAGCAACAACAACTTAGATTTCGGCACTACAGGTTTTTAGCAGGTGAGAACCAGTGCTTTATGTGGCTTACTCATAAGAAGGTTGGACCAAGACTGCTGGGTCATGGAGCAGACACACAGAACATCAGAATAATCTGGGCCTGGTATGGTAGTGCAGCCTGTAATCCCAGTAGGACTAGGTTGGAGGACTGAGGATTGGAGGGCATCCTGGGCTACAGAGTCAGACTATGTCTCAAAACCAAAAACAGAGCATCAGATGAACTGAACATGATGGTCTGCGGGTCTGAAAAGGAAAACAACCAGAGCTTGGCTCTAGCGGAGAAGTAAATTCATGTAGGTTGATGTACAAGTGAGGATCATGTCAGTAGATAGCCTGGGGCGTCCCTTATACAGTGGGACTGTAGACATTTTTCATGCACTTGATGGGAACACATAGCTAGCGCCAGCATTGATCACACCAACAGTTATTAAGGTGGACTTCAGTTCACACACACATGTGTCCTTTTCTCTCTTAAAAGAAAACAACTAAATAACAGTGTAAGTTATGTGTGGCTAAGCAGAAGTTCTAATGTTGGCATTCAAACTAGGGTTTTATAAATTCTGACTCAATTTATCCTAAAACCAGAGCTTTTTCCAAGCTGAGGTCAGAGTGAGGCATGAACATGGCTGGGGATGCAGCTCCATGCTGAGCCCTTGCCTGTCATGTGTGAGGGCTCAGGGGAGGATCCTCAGCTGGGCGAGAAGCGCTTCTCCCTCTCTCAACACTGACTTGTGTGATAGTGCAGCCTTTGGCCTTTTGCAATCGTTCTCTAGATCATTTCTTCCACTCAAAACGTGTTCCGCATCACCTTGAGAACCACCGTGACAAGGCAGGTGACTCAGTGAGCCCCTGTGAAGGGGGAGGCTGCTGGTCAGAGGTGCAGAAAGAATCTAGAGCAGTACCTTAGGCTCTCCATCCACACCCCAAGACAAATGATAGGGAATCGAGTTTCTCATTTCCTCTGTGAGCAGCGAGACAGAAGGCATCTACAGTATCCCTGACAGTAAGAAAGGTTAGCGACCCAGACCACAGACTTCCAAGTAATCCGACTGGTCTGTTATGTTCATTTGGGAGAGATCTGTTAGTTCAGCTTTGTTAGGGGCTCGCTGGCACTGCACTCTAACTAACACTGTTTTCCATTTTCACAGGTACTGGGTTTGGATTAGGAATTGTTTTCTCCCTCACCTTCTTTAAGAGTAAGTGACTTTGACTGGCTCCTCACTACAGTGTCTGTGTAAACCCTGCCAACCTGTCCACCTTAGAATGAGCTAGATGGAGAGTGTGGATGAAGTCTGCATGAGTTGGACATCTCCAGTGTTCCCTAGAGGCAGTGAGTCAGGGTTGTCTGGTGTCTTAAGCATGACATCCTTTCAAAAGCCTCCATTTCATGCTGGCCAGGCTGCATGGCCACATATTTCTAAAGTGACCTGGAGATAGAGCTTGCTGGTAGTAAAGGCAAGTGGGCCAGAAATGCCCCTGCTTCTCCCTGAGAGTCTGAGCGGTGAGCAACAGGATCCCCTTCTTGGGAAAACTTGAAGTTTGAGTACTGACTAAAAGCCAAACAGGTCACCTTGACCTCAGTTCATGAAAAACTGACAATGACTGGAACTAGAGGGATGTAGACTTGTGTGAGGGAGCCCCATGGTGTTCTGTGAGTAACCAAAGTTGGTGAGTATTCGTAAATTGACATTAATAATAAACAATTCAGGCACCTGACCAATAGATGTTCCTCTGACGAGGCTAAGACTATATAGTTCAGTGCACAAATGACAGACTGGGCTCTTTGCATCAAATGTAGCAGCCCAGGCACCTAATAAATGTGCTGGATTACAGTGGTGTCTGCTGGCCCATCACGTGTTAGCAATATAATGTTTGCTGGGCACACATCTGGGGCGGAGGATTTATGTGCTCTTAACAGTTCCCTGTTGGGATTTCTTGTTTTCTGCTCATAGGAAGAATGTGGCCATTAGCCTTTGGTTCTGGCGTGGGATTGGGAATGGCCTACTCCAACTGTCAGCATGACTTTCAGGCTCCGTATCTTCTACATGGAAAATACGTCAAAGTAAGGACAGAATCCATGTCTTTCCCTTCACAGAATTCTCTAAAATTTTACTAGTTTTGTTGTTTGTGTTTATTTTATGAGTTTTGCATGTATGTCTGTGTACCATGTGTATGCTGGTACCCACAGAGGCCAAAAAAAGTGTATGAGATCCCCTGGGACTGGAGTTATAGATGCTTATGAGCCACCATATGGGTGTTGCACCAGAGTCCTCCGTAAGAGCATTCAGTGCTTCTGCCTGATGTCAGCAAGGGGCTGACTGCTGCATCAGCCTGGTGGCAGGCTGCTCCACTGCTGTGTTCTGCACCCTCCTGGCAGCAAGGAGCAGGCAGAGCCTTGGGTCTTTCCATTGTTCCAGCTGAGCTGTGCTGGACGATGGGTCCTCAGTGATTTGCATATGAGATGGTTAATGGCTGGGAGGGACTGTGGAAAATGTTACAGTTCCTACAGCTTTGCACATGCGGCTCTAAAATGGCCTTGTAACTTCATTTGGACTTGAGTCTGTGCCTGGATGTTGTCATCCTTCTCTCTCTGCCCGGGAACCAAATCCCATTGGAGGCTTGTGTGGGATGGCTATATTGTGATAACTGCTGGGCACGAAATGGCCAGGTCCTGTATACCTCCCTGGGGACTTTCTTCATAGTCTTCTTCCTCCCTTCTCAGTAGATTGTGGGAGAGGTGCTGTGTCTTCACTCAGCAGAGGACAAGAGTTGTCCAGAGTGAGGAGCTGCCAGTGACCAGAGTTAGCAGCTGCTGTCTCAGCTGTGCTTGGCACTCACCTGTGACCTCCTGGGTTAGCTCTCACTGTCCATGGCTGCCCCTTCCGGTCTTCTCCCTCGCAGGCTGGGGACTCTGCTTGTGAGGGAGATGGAAACAGAAAGTTTGCAGTGATGGGACCATTGGTCCTGGGGTTGCTTGAGGCTGCAGCAGGTGGAGTCAGAGCATCGCTGTCTGTTCTAACCAATGTCCTTGCTTCATAGGAGCAGTGACTTATGCTGAGAACATCCCAGCGGGAGGAAAGAGAAACCATGTTTATTCCTCAGGAATACTGAAGTGCCCGGAGTGCGCTGACATCCTGTGATGGTGCCATCAGCAACGCTTTCAACTCCAGCCACTGTTTGTGTTTGAAACCAAGTCTGTTGCTTTTGTATTATCTCTTTGGAAATTGTAAGGAGGTCTTAAATAAATTAAAAACGGGAAGCCCAATGCAAGCAATGCCTTTATTCCTTTATGTTGCAGGAGGCTTCTATTTGAATGGCCTAGCTGTGGCCTCTGTGACCTCCTGAAGACACAGACATGTCCAACGCACTCCCCTAATGCACAGTTGACCTTCCCACCCCCATCCCAAGACTGGTGGCACCCCACTGTGTGTGATGATGGCCACGGTGAGGTCTTCAGGAGCACACTCCTGATGGGTGCACCAGTCTGCCTCACTGATGTCTGTCCCCTGCTGCATGGAGCTCTGACTGACAGTGTGGAGCTGGTGGCCAGCCCCAGCCTGGATGGAAGGACATGCTGAGGTCTGAGCACAAGTGGCCACTGCAGTACCCTCTGTCCTTGTGGGTTTGTGAGGCATGACGTAGACCGTTTTCCAGTTACTTTTGATGTGTGCAGCACATGTGAGCTCGGGCTTTTGTAGGTGTCTACTGTGAGTGCTCTCACAGTGACGGAAGTGCTTGTAGCTAGGAAAAACAAGCAGTTCCTGAGCTATCCAGGGCAGGGGGAGCAGCTCGGGGGCGGGGGGCATCAACCAACACAGGGCACGTAGGTTAGACCTCAGTCCTTTAGTGAGTAAGTTCAGGGTAGCCTCTCCCCTCCCTCTGCATTTTTCTCCCTTATTCTTTATTCTATTTTCCTTTCCAGAAACATGTTTGGGGCCGTGGATCCGAACAGGCAACAGGGGTGCTCTGCCAAAGATGGGCTGTGCCCAGGACAGCAAGTCATGGTCATGGCACGCCTCAGCTGCTTGGCTGTGTTTCATACGGCTCTCTTAACCCGTGCAGAGCAGCCATGCCGTTAGGAGACAGTAGAACAGTACTCCCGCAGCTGGCTGGGTTCCTCCCTCCAGCTCTTCTCCATGTTAGCTTTCTATATAGTAGCCCCTAATTCCCCCTACCTTTCTGCCTTAAGAGTTAAGTGACAGCCCTCCCCAATCCAAAAACACAAAGGGAAGACTGTGTCCCCAAGTCTCTAGGTAGAAAATGACAGGAACATGGAATGGACAGGGACATCTCTGTTGTACCGATCTGGTCCCTTAGCACCCTTGGGTTCTGCAGAAGTGCCCCAGGAACCAGCCCACTCCTGGAGGGAATGATTTGGGACCAGGTAAAGGAAGGCCCGCTGTTTGTCTTGGTCCCAGAGCGGTTTGTATTCCCACCTTGTAGCTCTTGCAGAGGGCATCCATCGGAGACACAAAGCCTGATCTTGTCCTCCCGTCCCTGCCCCCACCTCAGATGAGCCTGCAGAAGCCTCAGAGCTTGTTGGCGAGGGGAAGCATTCTGTTCTACTTGAAGTTTCACTCGGAATTGAAATCCTCTGGAGGCCCTGCTCCACTGTGGAATTGAGACGCTTTGGCTTCATCTCTCCTTTGCCCTCCTGGAGTCAAACACAAGGAAATTCATGGGTTTAAGGATCAGTGATGGGCACCCAGCTGGGCACAGGACGCTAGAGCAAAGCTGTGGCGCCCCAGAAGTGGCCTGCACTGCCAACATACATAAATACATACAGCCTGAACTTGACACTGTATAATTTAGCCCAGAACAATATGTATTTTGAACTCATTTAGATGGATGACTTTTGTATTCTGAGTGGCTGGGGAGCCTTCATTGGAGCACATTTACTGTCTACAGAGGCAGGCCTTTGTTCTGAGACGTGGCTTTTGGAGCATTTTGCTGAGCTGTCCCTTTGAGTGAATGTCACCCTCTCCCTGCTTTCAAAAGACCCAAGAATGCAGTCCCACAACCCTGCTGTAGGAAACAGACACTGGGCTAAGAAGGGAGATGGCTCTTGTTTTTGCTGTTGGTTCTCAAACCTCTGTTTACATTTTTTTTTTAATGTAACCAACCCATAATTGCATTTTGCTTGTCATGGTTCAATCTGATTGCATTGTTGGAAGGCCTATTTTTGAGCTTGTCCAAATAAACTCTGCAGAGCGTTTCCACGAGGATGGAGTCCATGGAGCTGGGTCTGCCTTCCTCGGACTGAATGGTTTCCTGTTGCTTTCTAATTGCATACATGCAAAGGGGTGGAAGGGAGAGTGGAAATTCTAAGTGCTGAAAAAAAAAAAGTTAAATTTAGGAGAATAAGCTCATCTGGAAGCCATCACCACTTCCTTCAAGTGTGCTGAGAGCAACGGGTGGTATCCGGGCACATGTCCTGGGCAGGCGCAGGCAGGGAAGATGTCCTGTGTCTAGCAAGCAGCTCTGTGTGAGATAGGGCAGCAGGAGGGAGAGGCAGGGCCATACAGTAGGAAACTGCAGACCTACAGGCTGGACAATCAACCCAAACGCCTGTTCAACCCCTCACCTGCCAGGCACCAGCCGGAGGGTCCGAGTCTTCAAACTTCAGCTTCTTCATCTGTAGCGGAGATCAGAGACAATTCCCACCCCACAGGCTTTGCGGTTTATCTGGGTGTGCTTTTAGCATGGGGTATAAAAATACTATCTAGGGCAGAGCTCAGGGTTCCTCACTCAGCACACAGACATTATATGGTATTAGGACAGGTAGCTTGTTTCAGAGAACTGTTAGAGTTAAAATCCACAAAGCAACACACACCCCCACCCCCACCCCCCGCCTAAGAACCATGACGGCTACTGAGTGTGTGTGTCCAGGATTATAGACTTTGGTTGCTCGACCCTCACTTTGGGGAGTTAGCGCTGGAAGCTCAAGGGGTGGGGGTGGGGGATGAGGTGTCAACAGCTCTTGGGGAGGTGGGATAAGTGAGGACCCACTATTCTTCAGTAGTGAAGAAATAGCCGCCCTAGTGACAGTATCCCTAATACTCAGGAGGGAGGGCCGGAATGATCTCAGCTGGTGAGTTCCAGGCCAGCTGGGGCTACATAGTAAGACCCTGGCTCTTTAAAAAAATTAAAAAGTCCACAGGGTTTGCAAAGGTAGGGAAAAAGTTCACTTTATTACCATCATTTTCTGTGTCTAGCCAGTTTGAGCTACCATTGCTTGAATTGCCTTAGATGATCATAGAGTTAACGTTGATTGAGCACATCTTACGGACTAGTTACTGTGCACACGTATACCACACTTAGTTCCCGTAGCGATCCCGTGAGAGAACAGCGTTGTCCTCACTTTGTCGATGAAGACAGGTTTGGGAGCTACATAAACTCAAGAAACAAGCCGGCAGTGGGTAATAATGCAGGAGCCTTTGGCCTTGACCCACAGCCCAGGCTCTTCCCCGGGCTGTGCGCCTCAAAAACACTGCCACGGGTTCTTGCCAAGTGGTTTCATTGTGTTTAAACTTGATTTGACTTAAACCAGTTGAAACCAGTTTAAACTTGATTTGACACACTTTTAAGCCAGTTGTACTTGGTAATGGCCTATCATTGACTTGAAATTGGTAAGAATAGCTTGAAATTAGCTATGGTCTTCTTTGGGTCCATTTATTCAGAAATAGTTCTGTTTTGTTTTGTTTTTTTCTTTAGATTTATTGGAAGGGGGAGAGGGAGAGTTTATGTATACAGATGTATAAAGTGCCAGCAAAGATCAGAAGAGGCCATTGCATCTTCTAGATTTGGAGTTACATGTGCCTGTGAGCTGCCATGTGGCTGCTGGGGACCAAACTTAGGGCCCTCTCCAAAAGCAGCAGCCAGTGCCCTTAACTGCAGAGCCGTCTCACGGGGCCCATGCTTGGTTTTGATATGGGTTCTGTCTGGAGATCCAAACAGGTTCTCATGCTTGCCTGGCAGGCTCCTTACTGACCACTCCATCTCTACAGTTCCATGTCTCCACAGCGTCTTGGAGTGACACTTCCGAAACCCTAAATATCCTGTCTCTTAAACCACCATCCACTTTAGCATCCATATAACTTTATAAAACCATCCTTCCTTATCCTGTGAGACAGCCTTCCCTAGCTCCCCCCCCTTTTTTTTTTCTAAAACAAGGTCTCATAAATATGTTTTCTTGGCTGTCCTGGAACTCAATTACTCTGACCAAGATGGCTTCCAACTCACAGAGATGTGTTTGCCTCTGCCTCCTAAGTGCTACCATTAAAGGCATGCCACTCCCTTTTAGTAATACTTTGAAGCCCCTAAACTAACTTGCTCGTTCAGTGAGTGGCCTTTACTGATCACTACCGGTCAGTGACTTTCAGCCTGAAGAAAAAGGCTTCCCCTTGATTATAGAGCACCAGTTCTCAACCTTCCTAATGCTACAACCTTTTAGTGTTGTGGTGACCCCCAACCATAAAGTAATTTTTGTTATAACTTCATAACTGATTTTGCTACTGTCATGAGTAATGTAAATATCTGAGTTTTCCAGTGGTCTCAGGCAACTCTTGGAAAAGGGTTTATTCAACCCCACAGGTTTAGAGCCCCTGCCTGACATAGCGTGTTCTCTGTTCATCCCAGCACCTGGTTCACTGTGTGATCACTCATCCGATCTCCTGGACTGTGGTGAGCCCTGTCTCTTGGAGCATCACAGTACAGATGGGAGGTTGAACACTTCATTATCGAGGAAGAAAGTTAAATGGCGAGTGAGCTAATAACATGGTCACATATGCCATCCAAAGAATTGCTTTCCCTATATATAGACTGTAGGTAGTCTGTTTTTACCTCAAACGATAGACTCTGCCTGGGAAATAGAAGACTCGCTGCCCTCCAGACTTTGCCTCTCTCACTTTATTACAAACAAAACCTGGTTCTGCTTGCCCTACCAAGAAAACTTGTTCTGTTGGATATAGAGATGATTGTAGATCCTCTGTGTCTACTGAGACCCTCTCGAGCGAGGGCCAGGAGAGCCACAGACTAGAAAACACAGAGCACATCACCCAGTAGCCACGTCTACAGAGGTTTTGTTTCTGCCACACTGGGACCAAGCCTGGAATGGCGGGCGTGCTAGGCAAGCACTTTACCACTTAGCTATGTTCGGCCGGTCAGGATGGGGCGCCTTACTTTTTTCCCTGGTGAATTTGTCTAGAGCACAGAAATGTTAAGGAAGACCCTGCCCTGTGGGCTATTAGGCTAACTCTGAGAAGAGAGGAGACTCCTCCTCCCACTCAGTCTGGGTGCTGGGGGGGGGGGCCCTGGGAGCCGAAAAATGGGGGAAACAAGGGGAGAATGTGGAGACTGAAGCAGAAACCGGTTTGTGTCACTGCTAGGCTGAGCAGTACTGAGAACTCAGAGCTGACAGTTGGAGTGGACGGCATAATGGGAGCACGAGGGGAGTGGGCACAGCTCACTCTCTTCACCCTCCTCCCTGGCTTGGCATCTGGCCGTTAGGCATATCCAAGCTGATTTGTGCTGGAGAGGCTCATCTGGGAAGCAGGAAACGGACAGTTGTGGGGTTTGTATTTCCATCTCAGAACCCTTCAGTCTCTGTTCTTTAAGCTAGTTCTTACTCCTCTCATTCTTGACAACGGAGTCCTCACCTTACTTCTTCATCTCCCACCCTAAAAAGACCAACAAAATCTCTTGTGGTCTGGAGAGATGGCTTATCCGGTAAAGGGGTTTGCCACCCAGCCTGGCAACCTCAGTTCCATTTCCAAAACCACATTGTGGAAGAAGAGAACTACACGTGTACACACACACATCACACAGACACATACACATAGACCACCACACACACACACACACACACACACACATATACTATATACACATACCACACACACATACATACCACACACAAAGATGCATACCACACATACAGGTACAAACACTATACACATACACACACACACACACCACGCAAGCATACCGCACATACATTACACACACACATGCACACATATATCACCCATACAGATAATATACCACACACACACATACAGATACAACACCACCCACTTATACACACACATACACCACACCCATTTCACACACACACAAGATGTGAGGGAAGAAAAGCAAGCAAACTTGTCCAAGGCCTTCATTGCTACTCCCCAGGACTGACTAAGGCATTACTTCCCACACTGTTGGAGGACAGATCTGTTGTCCACGGTCCCTTTTTTCACTTTCCTAGACCCAGAAGCCACAGTCAAACTGTATGAATAGGACCCAGATCAGAACATCTGGTTCTGAGCCCAGATCTTCCTGCTACTGATTTGCGAGGGAGTGTGGCCCAATCTTTTTCCTCTGTGGACGGGACTATGCAACAGCATTTCTGGGGGCAGAGCTCTGTTTCAAGTGCACACCCCACCCCTCAGTGGAACTTTTAAAAATATTATTCTTCACCTGGCTAATTCAGTACTTTCAAGACAGAGGCAGGTGGATCTCTGAGAATTCAATGCCAGCCTTATCTACGTAGAATTCCAGGTCAGCCAGGGCTACATAGATCCTGTCTAAAAATTAAAAACAAAATTATCTGTTTATTCTCAGGACTGGAACGATGACCCGGAGGTTAAGTTGCTCTTCCAAGGGCCCCTGATTCAATTCCCAGCACCCACATGGTGGCTTAGAACCATCCATACCTCCAGGTGTATGAAGTCGCATGACCCAGTCCCATGGCCCCTTCTTGCTTCTGTGGACCCTGTATATGTGTTGTTCACAGACATACATGCAAAGGCAAAACATCCTTACACAATAAAATGAAACATTTTAAATGCTTTTCTTCCCTCACATCGTGTGTGTGTGTGTGTGTGTGATGGGTGTGGTGTGTGTGTGTGTATAAGTGGGTAGTGTTGTATCTATGTGTGTGTGTGGTATATATCTGTATATGTGATATATGTGTGAACGCGTGTGTGCACGCGTGCGCGTGTATGTAATTGATTTGGCCATATTTCTCCCAGTTTTCTCTCATTTCCTTTCTCTTACTGATGAATCTCCCTTCTCAGTACCCTTCCTACCTTCATGTCCTATGTATGTATGTACATATTGTATGTACATATGTATGTATGTATTTTTGTGATCCACTGAATTAGGAAAAAGTATATAATACACACACACACACACACACACACATGCATGAATATGAGGGAGTCTGTGCATGTGAATGCAAATAACCCCGAAGAGAGGAAGCATCAAACTCCCCTGGACTTGGACTTACAGGTGGCTGTGAGTCTCCTAGTGTGGGTGCTGGAAAACAAACTCTGATGTGGGTGCTGGGAGTCAAACGTGGGTCCTCAGGAGGAGCAGCCCATGCCTGTAACCACTGCTCCACCCCTCCAACCCTGACCCGCTTAAGTAGGATTGCTTACAGGAACATAGGTGCGGCTTCTTACTTGAGCAAGGACATCTCAGCAGAGCCAACACCACGGAGGACTGGGACTCCCTCCCCCAGCCTTCAACTGCCTGTACCTCTCAGTTGCATCTCAGGAAATCACTGGTGTTCCTAATTGCCAGATGGGAAAACTGAGGCTCTGCAAGCACATCCCTGGAGTAAGGCGAGGACGCTTTGTGCTAACACCTGGACTCCATCCAGAGAATCTAAGAGCAGCGCCTTTCCTGCACTGTGTATACAATCCTCCCTAAAATAGCTTTCATTTTATGGAGCACGTGCTATTTTCCAGGAACTGTGCCCAGCACTTTGCATCCATTTATCTCCTTCAATCCTGGCTCTTTCTCAGGATCTCACCTTAAACATCACCTCTTTGCCTTGTTTTCTGGAAGTTTCTCAACAACTCTCCCCTCCCCCACCCCCACCGCCTTCCTCACAAGCATAATAAAATCCTCCCGTCCATTGACTGTCTGTGATGTCTTCCTCTCTGTTTTTAGGTTTCTGGAAGATTGGCTCTTCCCTGGTGTAGTCCTTGTAGGTGCTCAGCATCTCATGGCTGCCTGGCACACAGCAGACACGATAAATACTTATTAAATAAATGAATGAATGTTAGCACATGCCTGGACTATATGTTCTTCCTAACTGTGATGGGCAGATTGAGAAACCAAGGCACGAGGACGCAATAGTTTGCACAGAGCCCCAGAGTCCAAGAATGATAAAGAACATGGAGTCACACCATGTAGGGAGAGCCTGACTCTTCCTTAACCATGCTGACAGGGGTCCTGTGGATGTTTTTCAGGCTGTGGGCCTGAGCAAGAAGGAAGGCTTTTGGCTTGTTCTGACTCTTCTTTCTCCATGAGATTGCAGAGGTTTGGACCCCCAAGGAGGCCAGGCTGACAGGATTAGAGGAAACAGCTGGCTGAAGCCCCATGTCCTGCAGGAGGGAGCTCACATTCCCCAGGGACTCTCGAGGGGGCAGCTCAGTCACATTCCAGGTCAGTCATTTTCCTGAGCCCAGATGTTTGCTAATGAGCTGGGGAGAGGGGCATTCAGCTCTTAGCTCTGGGCCCCACTTTACCTTGGCCCCAAGAGACTGGCCCAGGGCCAGCAGGCTCTGGCCATGAGCCCATGCCCTGTGCCAGCCAGGCCTGCCTGGGCAGCTGGAGCTGTGCTGCCAACCAGGTGTATCTCCTGGAGCTTGGAGACTCTGACTTGACAGGTTCTGCCTTTCCTGCTGGGGCCCCATTATCCTGGATCCCAGGGGTGCATCATCTCAACAGGAGGGGCTCTGAGGCAGCCAAGAGTGTGTGGTGAGCACCATGGGCTGTGCAATCAAATCTAGCCTTTGTCAGCCACTATTAATGTAATCTTGTGTGGGGGTGGTGGCTAATGATACTTCTGTTCTCACTAGTACAATGGGAGCAAGGGGATTATGGGAAAGAGTAGATGAGATACAACAGACTGCTTAGCTGGGTATAAAACAGTAGCTGCTAAAAGATACTGAGTTCTTTCCTAGGCAGGTCCTCTGTCCACACTGAAGCTTCCTGTCATCACTACTATGGGATATAACTCAGCTTCAGATCCTATGTCCTCGATTAGGTGTCTAATTTGCTCTGGTACCTTCCTGTGTTTGAGAGGGTGCTGAACTGTCCTGCCAAGGGTGTTGGCTGGGATTCCAGCCTTCTCCAATGGTTGTATGTGTGATTTGACAAGCATATTACTCCACAGAGCTTCCTACAGGGTGGGAGTAAGTCCTTTCCTATTTGCTTGGCTTCAAAATTACATTTATTTATATATTTAGTTAGTTAGTTAGTTATGTAGTTAGTTAGTGTGAGTGTGTTTGTGCTCACACTTGTGCCATAGCACACATGTGGGGGGGGGTCAAAGGTCAGCTTGCAGGTGTCAGTTCTCTCCGATCTTATGGGTCTTGGGGATTGGACTCACGTTGTTAGGCTCAGTTGTCAGTGACCTTACTCACTTAGCCATCTTATCAGCTCCTGTTTTGTTTGAGTCAGGGTCTCACATTGCTCAGGTCAGCATGTAACTAGTAGAAGCTGGTCTTGAACTCCTGGCCCTTTAGTCTCTACCTTTCAAATGTAGGGATTACATGTCTGCTGGGAATGGGTTGGGCTCTTACAGAATCTACAGAATGTAGACATCCACTCTTATCCTGTCCAAGGTCTGAAGTGAGATGGCTGGCAACCTTTGGCTGTAAAATGGCCTACACATGCCACAATGTAGCAAGGCTGGGTTCTGCCAAACCTTAGCTTCTGCACTTTATAACTTTTTGATGAACTACTCAAGTTGTCTCTGGGCCCTCTGCATTTATTAAATGGGAGATAACACGGAAACAAAATGAAGGGCTCTGCCCTCAGGGAGCCGATGGAGAAGATCATAAAGAGAGATTAGCACGAGCAGATATGTATCCCAGGCTGCAAGATCACTCCTGGAGGAGGAGGAAGTGTACGTCACCTGAGCAGCTTGGGAAAGTTTTCCACCTGGTAGATGAAGGATGCATTGAAAGGGAGACGAAGGGCGGCAGAAAACTCTAGGCTGAAGAACAGCACAGCAGCTAGGATTGAAGAGCAGATCGCCTGGGGCAGCCATGGTGTGGCCACTAAGTCACTAGGAGGCTTTCTTGCCACTCCCCACTCTCCATGCTTGGCACCTTGGAGACATCAGATGAGCAGGGCTGAGTGCATTCAGGCGTGTGTAACTGATACGGATAGGTCTCTAAGTCTGGACATTTTGTTTGATGGTGCAGTGGGCTATCACCTTCAAGGAACAAAGGCGCCCCAATACCGTCTTTCTCTTCTTTGTACGGTGGCCTGGAACTTGCTATTTTAGTTGACTGTGGGCCTTGCGTGGGCACCACTAGACCCAGTATAGAGGATGCTAGGGATGGAGGTCGGGGTTTCCTGCATGCTAGGAAAGCACTGCTATACTAAGCTACAGCTCCAATCCAGAGCACTCTTCTTACACCAATAGACCAGGCTACACCAGTGCAATCCACCTTATTGGATTTAGAGAGCTAGCCTCTCCCTGAGGGGAACCGTGCTGTCCTCTTTTCAAGGAGCCCTAGTGAGTCTGTGTTTTGGCCTCTCAGCCCTTTCTCTGGATGCTCCGGCTAAGTTGTTTGGAGGCAACTGAAGGTCAAGGGGCAAGGACACAGCGGAGATCAGAACTCAACCTCCCGAGGGAAGAACAGGCACAGCGTAGGATGGATCCCGGGTGTTGGAACCCCCAATAGGTTGGAGCGCCACACTCAGCTCGTGTCCAAAGCCAGGCTCCCACTCCAAGAGTTCCAAAGACCCACTATTGTCACTCCAAGGCCTGGCAAGATCTGACTGCCTAGAAAAGCCAGGCGGAGGGGAATCGAAGCCTGGGAAGCGGCCGGACGCTTGGCTCGTGCCCTTTCATCCCTGTCCCGGCCGTCGGGGAGCGGGGCCCATGGCTCGGGCGCCCCTGCTCACGAGTGGAGGGAGCGGCCCTCGCTCGCTCGCTCGCCCGCCCTGCCCGCGCGTCCCTCCCCTCGTCGCCGCTGCCCCCGCCCTCACTCCCTATTTGGAGCTGAGACACCCTGACGTCGGAGGCGCTCGGCCCGCCGCTCCCCCGCGCCTCGCGCCCGCCCGGGGCCGCAGACGGCCAGCAGCGCAGCCCAGCCGAGCCTCGCGGGGCCGCCCCAGCCCGAGGACCCCGGGCCTGCGACCCCCGCGGCTCGCACCCCACTTTCTAGGACCCCCAGGAGGACGCGCCGCGCTCCCCGCGGCCGCCGCGCGCGGTAAGTCTCGCCCGGGCCCGCATGCCGGAGCGGGGCAACCGGAGCCCCTTTGCTCCGGCGACCCGCAGTGTCCCCCGAGTCCGGCAGTCCCTCTCCGCTCCCCTCCAGCTCGCGACCCTCGTGTTACGCAGCCCGGCGGCCAGCCAGGCGCCTCCGATCGCCCGCGCTGGGGACGTGGGCGCGGCTCCCCGGTGGCCAGGGGGCACCGGCGGCGTCCGGAGCCGGTCGCCAGCCGCGCCCCGGGGCTCCGTTTCTTGTAGGAGTTTCACCGCCAGGACTGAGAGTAGGAGGGAGAGCGTCGCCCGGCAGGCGCCGGGCAGCGCTGGTACACTGGACTCACGCGTCCTCTGGATCTATCCTGGTCCCTTCTTAGCTGCTGCTCATTTGGTCCCTGTCTCCCATCCACAGGTTTCTGGCTCTCCATCGCTCCATTTCCTCTCCCCCGTGCTTTTTTTATTCTGTCCCTCTCGCCTCGATTTTCACTTTCTCTGGGCTTGTGTCTCTACTTTCGTGTTGTCTCTCTGTTTTCTCTCGGTCGCGCAGAGCCTCCCGACCTCCACTCTCCAAATCAAAGCATCCTGCCGGAGCTTCTGAGGCGCGGTCCCCCAGCTGGGTTCGTGGAGAGTGCCTCTGGCACTACAAAAGACCCCAATTCCTCTTCTTCCCTGCTCGAAAGTCTGGCCGGTGTCACCCACCCCCACTTGCAGGGGCAGAGAGGGAGAGAGAACAAGCGTGAGCGCCCGCCTGCCTGAGCTAGCTGGCGTTTCCAGCGGGGAGAGCCTTGTAAGCATTCCACCCCAGTGAGGCAGTGTTCACCGCAGGGCTCTGTTGCCGGCCACCTGCCCTCCAGCCGGCTCTGGCTCCCGGGCCAGGCGATGATCTTTTACAAGCGTCACTAAAGGGGGCAGCTGCTTGCCTTGGCCTGGCTGGGGGTGGGGGTGGGAAGTTGGGAGGCATCAAGGGAGAAAGCCACATTTCCAGGCTTTCCAAGGCCTTGCCCAGCTGGAAGCCACCAGCCTGCAACTCGGAACACCCCAGGAAAACAGCCTATTGGCACAGGCTGAGGGTGGGGAAATAAGTTGTCAACAGGCAGCCCCCCACTCTTTGTCACTGAGCAGCCAGCCTCCTGAGACTCCCACGGATGCTGGAACTATTTGGGCGGGTTTGCCTTGACTTAGAGCCAAAGAAGAGACAAGGCCGGGGCGTTTCCTTGGTGACCCCCCACCCCTCTCCACCCTTCCCTGAAAAGCCAGACCTCTCTCCTGGGCCTGTGTGCTGGAGGGGTAGACAGGGGAGTGGATGCTGTATCTTAGCCAGAGGTACAGCCTCCTTAAAGTGAAATTTCAGCTCCTTCCTCCTACTGGCAACCCCAGGGGTCGGAGGCTGCGGGGTGGGCAGGGTTGTTGGTGAAGTCTGAGGGGAACTTCTGTTGAGCAGATGTGTAGCTCTGCCCTGCAGCCGGTAGTTAGCATACATTTGTTTTGGAGACTTTTTCTGGTCTATGGGCATCAAGGGTCTGTGGGGCCTGACTGTTTGCATAGGGATACCCAGAGCTGGGCGGTGGAGCTGCCTGGCCCTAGGAGGTAGGCCTGGATGGCATGAGACAGACCCTGGCTATCAACCCACCGCACAGTTTGTTCAGGCGTCGCCCTGGAGCTGAAGGAAGGAAAGCCACCCTGTGGTGCTCCTGGGGTCATGGAATCCTTGTGGCCTCAAGCAGCACACTGGAGCCAGACTCTCCCCAAGGGACTCTACTAAGCCAGATGTTCCCAGGCTATGCCGACGTCTATTTCACAGGTGGTAAGTAAGTGTGAGGCTTACAGAGGTGAAGTACAGGTCACTGACACGGTCGATATGAACAGCCCTGCCCCTACGACACTCATTCCAGGATACCGCTCTCCCTCCGCACCCAGGAATCCAGAGCCGAGCCCGACCAGTGTGAGCTGGACCTCGGGCCTTTACACTGCTTTGCCCACTCCCCAGCAGCGGTTTTTCAGTTGATCCATTCAAGGAAGTCCCTGTACCCATTCCAAGACCTGGAGGGTTGCCCCACCCTGCTGATCCCCAAGCCCAGGGCAGCGGCCACAAGCACCACACCCTCTCCACCAGCCGCATGCGCAGTGGGCACCAGGCATAGCCTGTTTTCTCGGCAGCTAGATCTAGAGGGGCTGTACTTCCAGGGGTAGAGTTTGGTGAGGTCTTGCCTCAGCTCCTGCCCTGGCAAGTAGGTGTGTTGGTGACACTTGGCAGCTTGTGAAACCGTTCCCAGCCATCCTGCTGCTTGCTTAAGTTCCAACTCAAGGTATCCACTAAATCCCTATCACTTGGCAGATGCTTCCCGGATTGAGAAACACCAAGGATTAAACCGGATCTGGAGGGAGGAACAGAGGCTAAGATGGATAAGAGGCCCGGGGTGAGGGCAAGCCTTTACTCATGGTGACTTCCTGAAGCTGTAACCCCACAGTGACAACCCTATACACACTCTTCAGTTTAACGCTTACAGCTGACTGGGGCAGTGGCCTCTACTGTTCCCATATTACAGATGAGAAAACCGAGACACATAAACCTTCAGGTGGTTGAGCTGAGATCTGAACCTGAGAGGTAGTTGTGGAGAGTGGAGGAGAGACTGTGTGTGTGCGTGTGTTGTAAGCCTGGGTGTGTGTACAACCTACCTTGAAAATCCTTGTGGGAATTGAATGGTCCTGATTTTTCATATTAAGCAAAAGAGGAAATGAGGGGCCAGGCATTCAGTGTTTTATGACTTTAATCCTAGCACTTGGGAGGCAGAGGCAGGCAGTTCTCTGTGGGTTCAAGGCCAGCCTGGCCTACATAATGAGTTCTAGGACAGCCGGAGCCACAAAGTGAGACCCTGTCTTGAAATTAATAATAATAATAATAATAATAATAATAATAATAATAATAATAATAATAGGGGATGGGGGCAATTATTCCCTCCACATTTCAAGTCACCCCTTTGCTGTACAAAAGGCTTTTGTGAGTGTTATTGGCGGTAGTTAAGTCCTTGAGAGCTAAGTCCCATCTTGCTACAGGCATTAGAACCCAGTCGTGTGACCAAGGGGACGCTGTCAGTCATGACATTAAGAGGCCTTCTTTTTCTGGGAATGGTGTGTGTCTGTGTGTGTGTGTGCACTCGCGAGTGCACATGTGGGTATAGCTCCTGGCTGGACCTCAGAGTCATGTGGGGAACACAGATAGACAGCCTGTTCAGGCCATACCCCTGAACGGATTGAATGGTCTTTGGTGTTTTGATTCTGCAGGCTAGGCCCCGGGCTTCTATCTCCCTGGTGAGTGTCAGGGCAGCTGCAAGAGTCTGGCAGGTGTGCTGAGAGCTCAGCCCTGTGTGTTCACAGCTCCGCCCCTGGCATTCCTGAAGGGCCCTGTCAGTCAAGGGAAGCTACCACAGTGCTCTCTGCCCCCTTCCTGCCTGGGAGAGATGGGCAAGTCTCTTCTCGACCTGTGTGAGATGCATGGGTCACCCTGTGGGGGCTTCCTTTCTGCATGAGTGCCAATTCAGGGAAGGCAAGGTGCTCCCTGTGGGGAGCTAGAAAGAAAGCCTACCCCTGTCAGAATCTAGAACCCTGGGAGAGTCACTAGAAATATCCGCCCCATCCCTGGGTCTGAGGTGTGGCACCTGTGTAAAGTCCACCTGCGCTAAAGATGGCACTGAACTACAGGCGGGACACTCCCCTCCCACACCCAGATCCCAGGAACCAGGTTCGCTGTGACCATATGCTCATCTTTGGGGCTCTCACTCTTGTCTATGGAGCCAGGTTTCAGATGAAGCAGTGGCCGAGCACCAGAGTTCTGACAGGGAGAGGAGGGTTCTATCCCAGCTCCCCGCTCCCTGGACACCTCTCTCCCCATTTCCCCTTCTCTCATTTCCGTGAGCCTTCTACCCGCACCCACCTGCCCGGTAACTGCCAGCCCACCTGATTTGCTCAGGATCAAGCCTTGGCTTTTCCTACTGTCAGGACATAAAAGCTCACACAAATTCCAGCTGCCCTGCTCCCTACACCCCATGTATTCCTGTTCTTCATGTAGAAACAGCGGCTGCATTAGACCCGCATGTTATCCCCTCTTCTGGTCTTTGTTTTAGCAATCAGGAGATTCCTCCCTCAACCTCCACCAGTACCCATCTGTAACCCTCTGTTCAGCCCAGAATTATGGCCTTCCACCCCCCTCACTCAGCCACATGTCTGCATTTCCCCTGTGGGTAAATGTAGGGCCCTCGGGCTCTACCCTTGAGATTCTCTCTCACCTTCCTCGAAGGTACCCAGAAAGGGAGTGTCAGCTACAGGGAATGAAACGGCCCACAAGAGGACATGGCTCTTCTCTGGTGCTGGAAGTGTCTTGGGACAAGCTCTGCAGAGCCTGGGTGTTGATTGGACAGATGACTGACTGACTCCGGTCCTGCCCTGGCTCTCTGGCACTCTGTGTGACCTTCAGGGTGGAAGCTATGAGAAGCTGGGTGAGGCTCTGAGGGCCCAGGAAGGGAGAGTCTAACCACTGTGTAGACAGACACGAGCCACTGAGTTGCTGGTTGAGAACATAAACAAGTGAAATGAACAGAAGATGCGGTGGTAGGCAGGTGGAGGGCACCATGGTCTCTGGGTAGGGTGTGAGCGGTAGAGGAGGGGCTTTCCTAATGGCAAATTTTGCCTTCCTTCCCACATTGCCCAGCTTTACTCATGGTCCTGGAAAGTGAGGGTGGTGGTGGGTGCTGGATGCTGGTTACTGAATGGGTGCTGGGTGCTGAGTGCTGGATGTTGGATACTGGGTGCTGGATGCTGAGTGTTGGATACTGGGTGCTGGATGCTGAGTGTTGGATACTAGGTGCTGAATGCTGGGAGTTGGATGTTGGGTATTGGATACTGGGTGCTAGATGCTGGGTCCTGGGTATTGGATGTTGAATGCTGGGTGCTGGGTGTTAGATGCTGGCTGCTGGGTGTTGAATGTTGGGTATTGTATAATGGGTGCTGGATGCTGGGTACTGTCCTAGGAACATGCCAGCTCTGGGAAGGAGCAGTGTTTCTCCTTTACACAGGGAAGTAGGCTGTGAGAGATGAAGTCTTTCTTACAGCCACACAGCTCTTAGGCTGCAGAATCTGAACACTGAGAACTCCAGGGACAGCGGGCTGGTCTACTGGTGTTCTGGCTGCTGTCCTGGGGAGGTCAAGGGTGATCCCAGTGTTCTGCTGCCAGGCCCTGGTCAGGGTGTGGTGGGTTGGGGCATACCACTCTTCTGAAGGGTATGGCTAATCCTAGTTCCCCATGGGCCATCTGAAAAGGAAGACTCGTTTCTCCTTAACTTCTGCCAGCTCTAACAACAGAGACTGCTCTCTGGGCCAGGGACACTGCAAATGTCCCCTTATCCTGTCTCCAGGTAGCTTTGTGGTCAACCTCCAGGCTGATCTTCACTTTAGCCAGTCCCCATGTTGTGGCAGCCTTAAGCCTCACCCTCTCCGAGTTCTGGGTCCAAGTCAGACTCCCAAATCCATCTTGACTGCTGTTGAGACTCAGCTCAAACCTCAAACCTAACTCCTACTGAGACTTTTGCTTCCCTTCCTACCTGGGTCTTACTCACTTCCTGCCTGTCATGAGCAAGAAAGTGTCACAGAGTCAGGTGACACAGCAGGGACTTTCTGATGCCTAGAGAGGCTAGCCCCGCACAGGGAGGGCCCTGGAGTTCTGGTCTTTTTCTATGGGTTCTGGACCGCTTTAGAAGGCCAAGGTCATACATTGGCTCAGGTTAGTTCCTGGGAGTGGGAGGAGGGGGATGCAGGGGCTCTATCGGGAGCAGGAGGCTGATGCTGTTGAGTTGCAGTTAAGGAGTCCAGTCAGTTCCTTTAGGGTGTGCTTGCTCTAAGAATATAGGTTTGCTGTAGATCTTGTTGGTGAGTTTGGATTGTGCAGATCACAGCAGAAACTTATTGGGGTTCCACTCCCTCAGTGCCCCTGGATTCTCACTGTCCCCTCCATAGATACTTTTCAAAATACCTGCTTCCCCACTCCTGGTACCTGGCTTACAGAGGACTAGAGGAATACATCCCTGCTCCTCTGCCCCACAGGCAAGCGCATCCAGGCCCCTCTGGGGACTGAACTAAGACACAGTTCCCAACTGAGCTGGGTATAGTCCCTGGCTGAGTCTATCCGAACCACCCTGGGAAAGCGTGAATCTTATCGCAGCTGGCAGCTTTCACACTGTAAGTCCCCAGGGAATTCTGAGACACTATCAGGTGTGAAAGTGCCATTTATTTTACAGGTGGAGGACAGGTAGAGAGGAACTGAGACTTGAAGATGGAGGGTCACAAAGCACTAGACAGACAGATCCATCCCTTTCTTCAGTGTCCTGTCTCAGAGGGGTCAGGGGGATGGAGCCTTTGGAAGCACTTTCCTTGGTATAGGTCTCTCTGAACTCCCCCGTCCACTATTTCTGAGGTGTGTGTGGGGTGGGGTAGGGGATTGGGTGAAGCCTACAGAAGATAAAGTTGGGGAAGGTGGCAGAAGTCCCCCTCTGAGTGTTTCCTTTAAACACAGACTTCTGTCCTGCAGCGCCATCTAGTGGCTGACTGGGAAATTTAGTGTTTTACTCCTGAAGCAGAGAACTCTGTAAATAGTCTGGGGATAATGATGTGTGCTACACCCTGGTGGAGAATCATAAGAAGAAACATATCTGAGTGGTATAGAGTTGAGTATCGATGTCTTTTTAGGAGGCATGGACAATAGCCAGCCGTCTCTAAGGCTGTAATCAAAGGATTACTTCGGGTTTATAATTTGAGGGATTCGATCCAGAGCCGTCGTGCAAGCTAGGCAGACACTGTACCACTGAGGGGCATTCCCAGTCTGACATTAGTAACTATCCTACTGAGGACCGTTCAGTCTCCCCAGCGCTGGCAGGTGCGATGCTACATATAGCTGCTTCTGACGTTTAGAGAGGTCTGAGGTGTATTTGGAGCTGGCCATAGGGTAGGTGGGATCAGGAGAATTAGGAGTGCAAAATCATCCTTGGGTACAGACTTAATTGAAGGTCAGCCTGGGCTACATGTGCAGATCTGACTTTGACTCTTGGGATCAGAGTCCATGTTTGGAAGGCACCTCTGCTCCTGAGCACCTAACCTCCGAGGCTATACTGCACCTCACCTGCCACCTGTGTTTAGTTCCAGGGCTCCGGAGGTGACGGGCACAATGCTTTGGGTCCTGGTGGGGGCCGTCCTCCCTGTCATGTTGCTGGCTGCCCCGCCACCTATCAACAAGCTGGCCCTGTTTCCGGACAAGAGTGCCTGGTGTGAAGCCAAGAACATCACGCAGATTGTGGGCCACAGCGGCTGTGAGGCCAAGTCTATCCAGAACAGGTGGGCTCTGCAGGGAGGAGGAGGGTGAGGACAGGGACCGAGGGAGCCTTGAAGACTTCCCATCCCTGGAGATCGGGGCTCAGTGACATCTCCTCCCACAGGGCGTGCCTAGGACAATGCTTCAGTTACAGCGTCCCCAACACCTTCCCGCAGTCCACAGAGTCCCTGGTGCACTGTGACTCCTGCATGCCGGCCCAGTCCATGTGGGAGATTGTGAGTACAGCTGCCCAATCCCCGAACTGTAGCAGCAGGACTTGGATACTTACCGTGCGTGCAGGCTGCAGAGTTCTACTGCTGGGGATACGCATGGGGTCCTTGCTCCAGGGCTTTTCAGTCTGACACCAACCTGTAGAAGATTCTAGATACGTCTGAGGCTCCACCCATGTCACAGACATCACAGTTCTTCAGTCTCCACACACTGTTACCAGAATCTATGCCTTTCTCTGCCCCACTCAGCCCTATTGGTTGGGCTCACCAGTTTCCTGGCATTATCTTAGAACCTGCCACCTCTTCAACAGCTTAACACGTACCAAACTCACCTCACATTAGCCCTTTTACCTGCTCTGTTCTTTCCACCCCAGGATCTTTGCATATGATCTTTGCTTTGCTCTGAACTGCCACCCCTCCACCTTCCCCCTTTCTTCAGCTAGTTAACTTCTACTGGTTCGTGGCTCTTGGCTCAAGTATTATTTCCTCAGGGCACTCTTTCAAACCCTCTGACCCAGTCAAGTTGTGCCATAGGCTCTCAAGCCCTGTGTGCCTTTGCTTTGGGCAGTTGTCACATGAACAGTTTTCCCAACATATCAGACACCTGAGCTCCACCTACACCTGTGCCCCACCTGCACCTGTGCCCCACCTGCACCTGTGCCCGCGGTCATGGAGTAGATGCTCTGTAGAAGAAAGGAGGGGGAGGGAGGAAGACAGTTGGAAACAACTCTACAAGGCAAGAGTTGGGGTGCTAAGGGGGTTGCTATAAAGTAAGCCTCACTGTGTCGGGAGCTTGGGATGGAGCTCAGACCCAAAAGTTGCCCAGAAGTTAATTGTGCAGAGTTTGGAATCAGTGGGAGGATGGGTTGAGCCAGAACTTTCTATGAAGAAGGAAGGACATCAGCCAAGTCTCTGGGGGCAGATCAGGCAGTTAGAGTTACTGTTGGTGCACCAGGGTCTGGCATGGTGAGGTCAGCCAGGACCAGCCTGAAGGTCCTGAAGACCTGAGAAGAGCACAGTGTGTGTGTGTGCGTGTGTGTGTGTGTGTGTGTGTGTGTGTGAGAGAGAGAGAGAGAGAGAGAGAGGGAGAGAGAGAGAGAGAGAGAGAGAGAGAGAGAGAGAGAGAGAGAGAGAGAGAGAGAGAGAGAGAGAGAATTTACACCCACTCCTATGCCCGGGGGAATGGGTAGGAGGGGTAGGGCTGTGTGTAAGAAGATGAGAGAGGGGGCTGGAGAGATGGCTCAGTGGTTAAGAGCACTGGCTGCTCTTCCAGAGGTGCTAAGTTCAATTCCCAGCAACCACATGGTGGCTCACAACCGTCTGTAATGGGATCTGATGCCCTCTCCTGGTGTGTCTGAAGACAGTGACAGTGTACTCACCACATGTAAAATAATCTTTCTTAAAAAGTACATTAAAAGAAGAGATAGAGGAGGAGAAGGGAGAGAAGGAGGAGGAGGGGGAGGAGGAGGAAGAGGAGCCCTTGCAGGGGCTCAGTCCCCTCGTGCCCCTCCAGATGGGTTCACAGAGCACACTGGGCTGTTGCAGGGTGGATTTTTGGTTCCCAAAGATGTGTTGTTATTCCTGGGGTCTCTCCACTGCCCAGACTTCAGGAAACATCCCTTTTCTTCCTCCTGCTCCTCCCAGGTGACCTTGGAGTGCCCTGGCCACGAGGAGGTGCCCAGGGTGGACAAGCTGGTAGAGAAGATTGTACACTGCAGCTGCCAGGCTTGCGGCAAGGAGCCCAGTCACGAGGGCCTGAACGTCTATGTGCAGGGTGAAGACAGCCCGGGCTCCCAGCCTGGACCACACTCCCATGCCCATCCCCACCCTGGGGGCCAGACCCCTGAGCCCGAAGAGCCTCCTGGAGCCCCTCAGGTTGAGGAAGAGGGGGCTGAGGACTGAGGGCCCCCAACTCTTCCTCCCCTCTTGTTCCCTGTGGAATGTCGGTCCCACCCTCCAGGGAAGAGGGAGGGGATAGGCAGAAGCCCCCCTCCCCCTTTGGCACTGGATGGACTTGGAATGCTGCCTGGTTGTCATGGAGATCTGAAGGGAGGGGCTGGAGCCAAGCTGCACAATTTAATATATGCAAGATGGGGGAGGAAGCAGACAGACATCCGCAGGACTTTTCTTTTGGAAGGTGAAGTGTGGTCTTTCCTTTCGGCCTTCTAGAGAGATGAGCCCCCCACCCCCACCCGGGATAGAGAGGAAATGGGCTGAGCTGCTGAGGATGAGTGAGATCCTCAAACAGGGCAGGCCCAGGCCAGGACCCACACAACTGATGGGGGCAGGATCCCCAGTGATGGGTCCAGAGTGGGAATCAAGTCCTTTGCTGAAGGACCTATGTGGGAAGACCGCTTGCAGAGGTCGGAAGCTCCAGTCCCATAGGTTTCCCTAACGACCTCCCTCACTCCCCAGTGCCAGGGAAGTAACCCCTTCAATGGAGTGGCTTAGGAGTCAGGCTGGGGCAGGACCCTGCTGACTCAAGTGCCAGAGTGTCACTGAAGAAGAAAGAAGATCCCTCCCATCTCTCCCTCTGGAGATCTTAGCTCTCTGCTCCCCGTGTTCTGGACCCTTTAGGGAAGTAGCTGCAGCCAGCCCTGCTGTCTTTGGGGCCGGTCTTTCTGAAAGAGGTGATGGTCCATCTCCATCACCTGGGACCATAGTGGACAGGAGGCCCCTGCATAGGGCCCCCACTGACCTCAGCTTTCTCTAGCTCCCTAGTCTAGCCACTCCTCCTTCCCAGCTGCACTTTAACCCTAGGGCAGGGCAGGTGGCAAGGAAGGGCCCTCTGTCCCCTGATATGCTGGTACCATTGTTTGTGTCCAGGGGATGCCAGCTCACCTCCCTGGGGGTGCCCCGGCCCGTGGCTGTTCGACGAGAGCCTTAGAGCTTGTAACTAGTAGCCATCTCCCCTGGACCCGAGTGTTTTCATGAATAAATACCTTCAATGCCTCTATTCTCTTCCTCGTGGACTGGCTCTCTGAATCCAAGCTGGTTGTGGGCCCAGGGATGGAGGCTGGGTTTGGTCTGGGCAGTGCGGGTCACCTCCTCTCTTGGGTTTGTGTCTGCATTTCTGCCTTGCTTACACGTGGCTGGACCTAGCCAACTAGATCTGGACACTTGATCCCTTGGGATCTCTCTCGCCATCTCTTTGCTCTCAGTGACCCAGCATGAGCCTTGGTACTTGTCACCAGCCTGGGCCAAGCCCCAGAAAAAGATGAAACAGATGAACCCCCAAATCAACGATTACAAATGAATATAAGGTTGTACCCATGCGCTAGAAAGTTCGCACAGAATAGATCATCTTACCCAGCCATTTGGATCCTGTCCTTTTTTTTTTTTTTGCTTGGTGCAGAGAACTTAGTCATCTCTCCAGGGCCATCTTGTTAAATGCCACCAAGAATCAACCCCAGACAATCTGGGCCAGCATCCATGCCAAGTTTGGCATGAGCATTCATTCAGCAGCTTGCAGTGGAACTCGCTCCTTTTCTCTTCAGAGTGCTCTCCATTTAGGCTGTGGGTGTCAACTTGACCCGCAGCAGCTCACAGGTCTCCCGATGTCACTTCAACGTGGCAGTCACCGGCATCACCAGCAATGAATTTGCTCCTAGAGGTCCCCAGCGCTGTACCTCTGAAGCCCCGTGCCTCGGGTCTGAGAGCTGTCTTGCCAGCAGCTGTCTTTCTCTAGGGAGCTTCTTAGCTTGTGGAAAGATAATTCACGGAGACAGTGGGGAGACATGCAGTGGAGAGACTACTGACAGGCTGCTGGCACACCCTGAATGGCAGCCGGAGATGGGAACGTAGGCTCTGCGGAGCTAGGTGTCAGAACGACTTAGGGTAAATGGGAAAAGAGAAGCTGGAGACCAAAGGCCTGAAGGCAGCAGGACGGCTGGCCGGTGGCACCGGTACAACGGCCAGCAATTTTCTAGGGGCAGTGCGGTTGGAGAGGCTAGGCCAGCTGAGAGAGATAGGGACCTAAGGAAAATCAACCTCTGGTGGGATGTGGACGTCTTGCCAGGGAGAGGACCCAGATCTCAGGGATGAAAAAAAAATTTTGTGCGTATGCACCTGGGGGTGCACAGCGACATGCACAGGCCAGAAGACAACTGTGAGTGTCATTTCTCAGATGCCATTCACCTTGATTTGGGGACAAAGTCTCTCTCTCTCTCTCTCTCTCTCTCTCTCTCTTTTTTTTTTGGTTGTTGTTGTTTTTTTGAGACAGGGTTTCTCTGTATAGCTCTGGCTGTTCTGGAACTCACTTTGTAGACCAGGCTGGCCTCGAACTCAGAAAACCACCTGCCTCTGCCTCCTGAGTGCTGGGATTAAAGGTGTGCACTGCCACCGCTCGGCCGGGGACAAAGTCTCTTATTGACCTAGATAGAACTTAGCAAGTAGGCCAGGATAGTTGGTCACTGAGTACCAGGACTCCCAGTTTCCACCTCCCCAGACCTGGAACCTGTGCCACCACACCAGGTTTATGTGTGTATGTGCACCCGCATGTAGCCACATGTTTGCCATTGTGTCCATGTAGAGGTCAGAAAACTTTTGGGAGTTGGTTCTCTCCATCATGGGGGCACAAGATATTGAAAGATTATCAGGCTTGGTGGGAAATGCCCTTACCTGCCATCTTACCTTCCCCGTCCCCAACATCAGTGTGTGTGTGTGTGTGTGTGTGTGTGTGTGTGTGTGTGTGTGTGTGTGACCAGGTCTTTAGCCTAGGCAGGTTACGACTGTGACTCTCTTGCCTCTATTTTTGGAGTGCTGATACTACAGCGGTGTGCCACCATGCCCGATTTATCTAGCGCTGGGGATGGAAGCCAAGCCTTCATGCATTGAGGCAAGCACTCTACGAATGGGTTGACCCTATTCTCTGTCTTTGGGAAGATGTCGTTCTAGAGCCTAGTGTTGATTTAAACTTGTGGTCCTCCAGCCTCAGTCTCAAAGGTCCTGGGGTTACAGGTATGTGCCATCAAATTTGCAGAAAATAGAATTTGAGAAATCTCACGAGCTGCATCCACTCGAAGTATTTGTGTACATACATGTATATGTACATGTACATGTACATACATGTATATGTGCATGTATGTAGTATGTATGTATGTGTGTGTGTGTGTGTATGTGTGTATGTGTGTGTGTATGTGTGTATGTATGTATGTATGTATGTATGTATGTATGTATGTATGTATGTATATATATATGTATGGGGTAGTGATTTTAGAGTTTTGCCTCCACCAAGCATGAACTAAGCCAATAAGAGAACACAGCAGCTCCTCACCCCTTTGCACAAGCAGTGAGGGCTTTAGCATCTTTACAGATTAGCAATCGAGACAAGATGGCTGCCTCGCTAGAGCTGGCTTCCCAGTCTTGTTTGGGACCGGCTAGCAAATGGTCCTTCCCCTGCTCCTGGCCTCTGGGCAGATCTGCACCACCTGGGTTCAAATCCTGGCAAGGTCACTTCGTGACTTCGATTCTCGAGAGATCACAGAGTGGGAACTATTGCTCACGGTCAAGTCTGCTCTCAGGGTGACGGTAGGCTTGCTGTGAGCTAGTGCACACGGCCAGCTGGGAGCAGTGACGGGCATTAGGTCATACCTCAGGAAGCATCAGCTGCTGTGATCATGGAGAATGAGTGACAGGCCCACATTTTGAGCAGCTGCATGGATGATTTGTCTGCTTATTCATTCTCTCATTAGACAGCAATGTATTAAGAACCCAGACTTTGGGCCAAAATAGATGGCTCAGCGGTTAAGAGCACTGGCTGCTCTTCTAGAGATCCTCAGTTCAATTCCCAGCAACGACGCGGCAGCTCACAACTGTCTGCAACTCCAGTTTCAGGGAACCTGACGCCCTCAAACACCAATGCACATAAAATAAAAATAAATAAATTAAAAAAAAAAGCAACTAGACTGTGCTCGTTACGGTTTAATAGTGAACAAAACCCAAGACCTGCCTGTGTGGTCTCCCAGCACCTTCAGCAAGAGCAGCTTCCAGCAGGACTCACAACCTGCACAGCTCTTGGCTTTCCCCTCGGTGTAGTGGGGAGCTGTCTTGGTCCTCTGTGTCTCCGGGAATGGAGAGTGCAGCAGGCGTCTGACTTCCTGAGATAGTTGGTCTATTATCCAAGGTGGCATTACTGCCTGCCTCCCTCCTAGAGAGAGGCAGCTCACCATGGCTGGGTGCAGCTAAGAAAGGGTTAAACATTCTCAAAAGTCCCTTTGCACCTGTGGTCGCTAGGGAGGCCTCCGCTTTACCATCCATTCCAGGACACAAAGGACAAATGAAGAACGTCCTTAAGTTCCAGGTATTAACAGTGTGACCACAAGGTGGCCCCCAGGGCCAGTCTTAAATATAAACTCACTTCTTTTTCTTTTTTCATTTTTTAAGTCAGGGTTTCTCTTGCCCTGGCTATAGACCAAGATAGTCTTGAACTCAAAGATCTGCCTCCCTCTGCCTCCTGAGTGCTGGGATTAAAGGTGTGGGCCATCACTTTTCCGGCTGAAAAGAAACTTTTTAATTATAGCATAGTGCAGATCGTAATATAACAAACATGCGTGAAGAATTGGTCACCTGGGATTAGCAAGTGTTAAAATGATCATGTTTTTAGGGGCTGGAGAGAAGGTGGCTTAGTAGTTAAGAGCACTTACAGAAGCATTTAGTAGTTAAGGGCTGCTCTTACCGAAGTTCAGTTCCTAGGGACCACATGGTGGCTCAAACCTGTCCAGTTCCAGGGAATCTGATGCCCTCTTCTGGCCTTCCTGAACACTACATTATGCAGTGTACATATATTCCTACAGGCAAAACAGCCATATACATAAAAGTAAGTAAATAAATAAGTAAGTAAATAAATAAAGCAGTCATGTTTTGTAAGCTGCAAGGAAGAGTCTCAAATGGCCATCCCATTTGCATCTCTGCTGTCTGATATCACAGCATGGAGAACTGAAGAGTCTTTTGTAGCCCCGCATGGTGGTGATGCCGCTAACCCAGTCCTCAGAAAACTGAGCTGGAAAATGGAAAAGCTGAGGCTAGCCTGGGCTACATAATGAGACCTTGTCTCAGAAAAACAAGCAAGCAAGCAAACAAACCAAACACATGCAAACAAGACCCATTCCGAGGAGACAGCTGATCTGGAAGGCGCCTGCAGTTAAACCTGATGACCTGTGTTTGAGCTCCATCCTTGGTACCATCTGATAGGAGAGAATGCCCGAAAGTTGTCCTCGCTCCTCTTACACACACACACGCACACACACTGCAACACACACACACACACACACACATGCACACACTGCACCACACACACAGAGGCACACACTGCACCACACACACACACACACACACACACAGAGGCACACACTGCACCACACACACAGAGGCACACAGAGGCACACACTGCACCACACACACACACACAGGCACATATTGTATCATAAACACAGACACACAGGCATACACTGCACCACACACACACATAATACATACACACACAACACACACACAGGCACACATACACACACAGAGGCACACACTGCACCACACACACACATACAGAGGCACACACTGCACCATACACACACAGACACACAGGCATACACTGCACCATACACACACAATACACACACACACACACACACACAGAGGCACACACTTCACTATACACATACACCATACACACACACACACACACACACACACACACACACACACACACACAGGCACACACACAATTCCAAAACAAAAGAAACCCTTTGCTACAGGATTGCAGAGATGGCTCAGTGGTTAGGAACACTGGCTGCTTTTCCAGAGAAGCTGTGTTCAATTCCCAGCACCCACATGGCAGCTCACAACCATTTGTAGCTCCAGTCCCAGGGGATCCGATGCTCTCTTCTGGCCTCCACAGGCACCAGACATACATGTAGGCAAACAATCGTAGGCAGGAGAAAAAATAAAAGAAGAAGAAGAAGAAGGAGACGGAGAAGAAGAAGAAGAAGAAGAAGAAGAAGAAGAAGAAGAAGAAGAAGAAGAAGAAGAAGAAGAAGAAGAAGAAGAAGAAGAAGAAGAAGAGGACGAGGAGGAGGAAGAGGAGGAGGAGGAGGAGGAGGAGGAGAAACCTTTGCCAGCATTATAGATCAAGTAACAGATTATGACGATAAGCCCTGATTCCCATGCTGCAAACATATCTCCTGCTGCTGTGTTAGGCACACCAGGGCTATGAGAGGCACCTCAGGATGAAACGCCAGTGAGAGACACAGAAGCCAACAGCTAGCACCGACATAGGACTGTCAAGCTGTTGGAGCACACAGTGTCATCTAATCTCCCCTGACACCCCGTGAGTCAGACACGGAATTCTGCTAACTGTGGCTGGAGAGAAAAGAAGGCCAAGGGATCAGCCGCCACCGGCCCTGAATGCGCAGAACCTACTGAGCATCAGAGCTGGGATCGCAAGTGGGTCTCTGACGCTCCATCCAGGGGTGACCTTCTGTTTCCTCAGGCCTCACAGTGTGGAGTGAAAGACAGGGTCCGTCTTTTGGGTGCTGCGGCTGACTTCACCCACCTTTGGGTGTGAGTGGATACCGTTGATCTGCGGATTTGGACACCGGGCATCTTAAGCACCTTCTGCCTTGAGCACCTGGCGGAACTCGGTTCCACCAGATCCTTGGTTGCCTGGTGCTGGAGACCTCGGTAGAGGCTCTTGACCTCTCTGAGCCTCAGCGTAACACCTTCTTCCTGGTATTTATATTTCTGGCATGTATATTCTGGCTTTATAGTTGGGGGTAGGAATCTGGGTAGAGATATTCCAGGACAAACCAAGGCCATGAACGCAGTGGGCTCTTCTAAGTGGGAGGTATTTCCATTTCAAAAAAGATACGTGTCAGGTTCTCTTCACACTGCTGTACATTTTCTCTCCTCCTCCTCCTTTCCCTCCTCCCCTCCCTCTTCTTCCTCCCCCCTTTCCTATAGAAATGACCACTTTACGTTTCCTTTGCCCATTTCTTGTCCATTTCCTTCCACTAGAATGGAAGTTCACAGATGGGAAGCGTCATCTAATGTCGTGGTGTCCAGATAGATGGTCCAGAGCAGTACCTGGTACCTACAAGGTGTGAAGAAAACTTGGTCATCACTAGGAGGCGCTAGGCCCTACCCCTGTTTGCAGTGACTACCCTTCCAATGGCTTGGAGATTCCCAAATCCCTCACACTGAGACTTGGAGCGCCAACAGGTCAGGGAGGGGGACCTTCACCAAAATCACTCAGTGTTGTTAGAGAACTGGCAGGGTTGATCCAAAGGTGAAGTGTGGTAGAAATTATTTACCCATTGTATAGATCCAGCAGCTGAGGCTCAGAGGGATCTCAAAGGACTTGCTCGGTATTTCCCAGCTGACTTCTCTTGAAAGCTCGGTGATTCTTACAGTGAGTGGCTCGACCCCCATTGGGGAGCAGTCTCCGGGTACATACAGGTCACGTCCCCCTTCCTTGACTTCTGCCTGCGCCATCACCACATGTGGGCAGGGGAGCCACAGGCGAAGGTGTGGGGGCTGCGGGCGCCCGGGAGCGCTTGGAGCATCCTTCTCCAGGCCTAGGGTACCACAACCCCGCTCGCCAGCTAAGAGGGGCTCGACTCTGCCCGCCCACCGCGGGGCGGGGCGGGGCGCACGCTCGGAGCCTCCGGGACCGCGCGTGGCTGAAGCGTCGCGGGCTCCTGCGCACCATCTCCCCGGCTCGGGAGCCCTATGCCCGCCGCGCCACCAGCCGCTGCCTGTAGTCTCCAGCCCCGCGGCGCTTGCCGCAGTCGCCGGCAGCGGATCACCCGCGAGCGCCCAGGTAGGGAGCGCGGGCGGGAGGCGGCCAGGCGAGCCGGCGCGGCCGGGAGGGCGGAGCGCCGCGCCGCGCTGCGCTCCTCTGCCAGCCCTCTCTCCCCCACCAGGTCTGGCCCGGCCCGGTCCGCGGCCTCCGGTACCCGGGATCCTTCAGTGCCTAGGGGAGAAAGGAGACCTGCTTTCCGCCGCCGAGCTGCGCTCCTGTTCTTGGGCCACCCCATTGCGACCCCCACGCGCGACAGCTCGTGATCAAGCGTACTCACACGCCCACCCTCCTCAGAGAGACTGCCCCGACCGGAAGGCGGGAGTTCGCCTCCTGCTCCCACCTCCCCAGCCGTGCCTCTGGCCAGGAGCCCCACCCCCATCCTTAGGCATCCCCGGTGGCTCTATTCCATTCCAGGGCTCTCATCCAGCCCCAGCCCAACTTTCATGGACTCGGCGCATCGGTACCCCTCCCCAAACTTCTTACCCGAGTACTCCAGGTGGCCCCGCCATAGGAGGCGCCCCTACAATCTCTCCCCGACCTCTTGTAATGGTTGCTCGGTGACCTAAGAACCCTGTTTTGCCACCTACTCCTCTGAGGTGCAGTTTTTACCCATCTTGCTTTCTCTTCCTTTGGCTTCACCCTGTATCCGCATTCACCATATCCTGTCCTGGTCCTCAACCCTAGTCCCCATGGTTCCAGAGCCCGGCCCTGTCAACAGTAGCACCCCAGCCTGGGGCCCCGGGCCACCGCCAGCCCCAGGGGGCAGCGGCTGGGTGGCCGCTGCGCTGTGCGTGGTCATCGTGCTGACGGCAGCCGCCAATTCGCTGCTGATCGCGCTCATCTGCACGCAGCCCGCGCTGCGCAACACGTCTAACTTCTTCCTGGTGTCGCTCTTCACGTCGGACCTGATGGTGGGATTGGTGGTGATGCCCCCAGCCATGCTGAACGCGCTGTATGGGCGCTGGGTGCTAGCTCGCGGCCTCTGTCTGCTTTGGACCGCCTTCGACGTGATGTGCTGCAGCGCCTCCATTCTCAACCTCTGCCTCATCAGCCTGGACCGCTACCTGCTCATCCTCTCGCCGCTGCGCTACAAGCTGCGCATGACAGCCCCGCGTGCCCTGGCGCTCATCCTGGGTGCCTGGAGCCTCGCCGCGCTGGCCTCCTTCCTGCCCCTCTTGCTGGGCTGGCATGAACTGGGCAAAGCTCGAACATCTGCCCCGGGCCAGTGCCGCCTATTGGCCAGCCTGCCTTATGTCCTCGTGGCGTCCGGCGTCACCTTTTTCCTGCCTTCGGGTGCCATCTGCTTCACCTACTGCAGGATCTTGCTGGCTGCCCGCAAGCAGGCGGTGCAAGTGGCCTCGCTCACCACGGGCACGGCTACGGCTGGCCAGGCCTTGGAAACCTTGCAGGTACCCGGGGTGGGTTTGGGAGACCTGGCTTTCGGGATGGGGAGAAATAAACCGCCCTTGGGAAACCACTGGGTGACTGCCTCATAGTTAACAGTCGTTGCTAATCCCCCAAGGCCGGTGGCTATGGCTTTCGGATGAATTTCAAGCTCTGACTGTGGTGGGATATGCGGGCTGTGGTGAGCTGGGTATGGAGGAGGAAGCTGGCATGCTTCTCTGTGACGGGCCCCATCCTGTATCACATCTGGGGAACTTAGAAAGCACCCTCTTCCCCTCGTATTCACACACCTTTTTCTGGGCCTGTTGGTCCTGTCTTCGAAATAAGCATGCCTTTGCTGTCCATCCCTAGTCTAAGCCACTGTCACCTCTCACCAGGGAGCTCACTTTCCCAGAGCCAAAGTGACTGAAAAGAAGTTGGCCATTTGCTTTCTTGCTACAAACCCCACCTAGCTCTCCACAAGGCAAAATCCCACCTCAATTATGGCCCTTGAGGATCCTTCCAGGCCAAACTCTTACCCTCCCTTTCCCTCTCTCCTCTTCTTCTCTGCCTACACCAGCCTCAGGGCCCCGAGGACAGTCTTCAAAGTTGTCATGTTTCACTCTGTGCCAAGATTTCGGGCCTTACTTTGAAAGAAGGCCTCATGTAGCTTCAGTGGACTCCAAGCTCCCTATGTAGCTGAAGGTGATCTTGAACTTGTGATCTCCCTGAATCTGTCTCCCAAGTTGTTGGTACTATACATGTGCCCTGCCATGCCTGGCTTAAGGTCTTTGTGTTTGCTGTTCCCTCTGCCTCAACGCCTCTGTCTGGAGCTGCTCTTGCTGACCCTGACTTCTGGGTCTGAAGGCCCACGGCCTCCCTGATGCTGTTGCCATCGCAACCCCTGTTTATGTGTTGATTTAGCCACACTGCCTCCATGGCTTGGGGACTGTGTGAGGCTAGGCCAGTTTTGACTCCCAGTACATATAGCTCAATAGTTACCTGTGCAGGCCCCTTATCTCAAAGCAAGCATGGCTGCTCTTGCCATACAGGTTACTGGGCTCCTGGCTGAGGTCCACCGTGGCGGGTGAGATGTAGGCTCTCTAGGCTTGGGCTCCTGAGACTTAGGTCTGTGAACTGAGCCCCTGGCAAAGGTCCCAGCTGCTCTCTGCAAGGACATCTCATAGCCTCAGGTGAAGGAGGTTCGTAGAGGTTGGTAGCCTTGGGGTGAGGTTGGTAGCCTTGGGGTGAGGTTGGTAGCCTTGGGGTGGGTGGGTGTGTCACTGAGCAGCAAGGGACTTGGTGAGGTGGGCCCCCAGAGCAGCTGGGCTCCAATGCTGTGAGGGAGACATGATCGTCCAAGGTCTGGTCACCTAGGACAGTGGTGTTTGGAGTGGACAGGAGTTCTGGCTGTGACCCTCTCTTTCCCAAGCTGTCAGTAGGCCTGATTCAGTCAGGTCGAATGAGGGCCTTCCACGCTCTTTTCTCAGAACTTTGGTATTTTCTTTTGGTTTACAGGACAGGGTTTCTCTGCGTAGCTCTGGCTGACGTGAAACTTGCTCTGTCGACCAGGCTGGCCTTGAGCTCACAGAGATCTGCCTGCTTCTGCCTCCCGACTGCTGGCACTAAAGGCATGAGCCACCATCACCACCGCTGGTGTTATCCTTTTTCTTTGTAAAGACTTCACTCTTGCTTGGTGATTTGCTCCTGCCTTGTCACGGTTTTATTGACTTTTGTTGGTCTGAGGGTAAGAGGTGACTGCACTTGATTCTCACTTGTGTGAATTTCCTGGCCTCAAAGGCTGGTGGCTTCTCCCCAGGATCCCCCAAATTGAGTGACCTACAAGTCAGTGTTTGTGATGTAAACAGATAATATCTGATGTCTGCACACAGTAGGGGCTTGTTTCTTACCTTGCAAAGATGTCAGATGGCTCAGTGGTTAAGAGAGCTTGCAGCAAAATCATGAAGAGTGGAGTCTGGACCTTGGCACTCACATAACAAGCCAGGCATTCCACAAGCACTCGGGACTCCAAGGCATTGGGTTCTGTCTCTTGGATTCTGTGCATGTGAGGGTGAGCATGCAAGTGCGCATGTGCACACACACACATGTACACACACATACATGTGTGCACACACAGACACAGACACACACACACACACACAAAGTTAAAAAGATAAGGGACTGGCCAGAAATCTCAGTAGGTATTGGCACTTGCCACCAAGCCTGAAGACCCAAGTTTTATCCCTGGGACCTACATGGTAGAAGGAAAGAACATACTTCCATTCATGTCCTCTGACTTTCACCTGTGTGCTCTGGCATGGGCATGGGGGCTGCACGGCTGCTTCTGGACCACCCCAGACCCCTTCCGTGTGAGATGGCTAGTATATATACACACACACGCGAGCGCGCAAAGAAAAACAATATTAAATCCAAATGGAAGTTCATGCGTTCTTGAAGCTATTGGTCAACTGTGGCACAGACTCTCCTGGGTCTACCATGAAGCTCCACCCTTGCTCTCAGAGATTCTGAAAAGGAAAGAGAATCAGCTGGGGTGGGGGGTAGGAGTGGGGTATCTCTCCTACTCCCATCTCTTTACTTCCATGAATGTGTTCAGAAGGAAAAGTTCCTCTCTTCCAGAAAAGACAAACCAGTAACCCTTGCCTCAGACAGTCACAGGAAACACAGGGCAGGGATGTCAGAAGGGGCCCAGCAGTATCTGAAGAGCTTTCATCTGTTATGCCCGGAACCTGAGGCTAGCTTTCTCATTATGAGTTGGAAGAACAAAGAATATGGAAGACAGCTTCCAGCTCACACCCTATGTTATTATTTTTAAATTTATTATTATGATCATTATTATTATTTGGGGAGGAGTTTTAAGACTGGGTTTCTCTGTGTCATCACTGTCCTGGAACTCAGTCTGTAGACCAGGCTGGCCTCGAACTCACAGAGATTCATCTGCCTCTGCCTCCTGAGTTCTGGGACTAAATGTGTGTGCCATCACCATCCGGCTTTAATTTATTAGTATTATGTAATTATGATGATGATGATGATGTGTGTGTGTGTGCGTGTACACACACACACATACACACACACACACACACATACACACACACACACACACACACACGTGTACATTATAGGAGAGAAGATAAGGCTCAGGGGTCTGATCTCTTCTCCCACCACGTGGGAGCTAGGGGTCTAGTCAGGGCCTTCACCCTCTGCGCCTTCTCACTGACTCCGTGAGTTTTTAAAATGTTCACCTGCTTCTGAGAAGTCCTGAACGTCCATCTTTGAGGGAACTCTGTACAGAGATCAAGGAGGTTAGATCCTGGGCTGTCAGTTGGGTGCTCTGGTCTCAGCAGGGCCAACACAGGTGTTCTTTTGGTGACATAAATCAGCTGCTACCAGAATGGCACCTGGTGACCTCAGGGCCTGCACAGGAGCCACCTCCCACAGCCACACCATTGTCTTGAGCACACGCTGTCGGGCACCAAGCTTTGTCTCCAAAACCCCTGTGAGTGAGCAACACTCTCTCAGCCTTGCTTGATGATAGGGAAACTGAGGCTCAGGGAGAGCAGGTATGGCTGAACGACACTTGCTCAGGGACATTATACCATGTCCCCTGCTGCTGCTTTCCGGGTCCTCCCTGAGCGTTGATCTGCCAGCCCAGTTTGCACCCTGCGGCTCTGACCTGGCTCTCTCGCTTTTAACCAGCATTCTCTCTGTGGTGGTTTTGTTTTGTCTCACACCTGGAAATCCTGCCTAGGTGCTGCTAGGTCAAGCCCTGCCCTAGTACAGACAGAACTCTGATCTTTCCAGACTCCAGACTTGGCCCTCAGTGTCTTCTCCATGTCAGTGAACGGTGACCTCCTTTTTTCTGGTTTTGCAGGCCAGGAACTCTGGGGAGCAGCCTGGATGCTTACACTGTGTATCCAGTCCCCTCTTCTCTACCTGTGACACAGCCAGGCTCTAGGTACCACTGCCATCCTGGGGCTGAGCCCCATTATGGATGCCTGGGTTACTATAGTAACCTTCTAACTGACAGGTCCAGTCCTGTTGCAATGCTCTGTTGACCTTACAGCTCTTGTCCCAAGACTGCTTGACCCACATCTAGGTTGCCCTCTTTTCCCCTTGGTTGCTTTTCCCCTTCCAGCCACTCTGACCTCCTGGCTATTCGTTGAGCATCAAGAGCTTTCCTGTCCCAGGATCTTTGCACCAGCTGTTCTGTCTTTCCTTTCCACATGGACTTCTCTCAATTTCGGTCCTACCTGCCTTCTGGTTTCTGTTCTCAGGCTTCTGAGTGGGAAGTGCTACCCTCCCAGGCTAGGTCCTCTCTTCAGGCCTGCTGTTCCCTCTCAGCAGCATCTGCAAACATCTTGCCAGTGGATGTATGGTTGATTGATGGACTCTCCTGGGTAGGAATCGGGCTTTAAGAGGGCAGGAGCTTGTCATGTTCGCTGTCCTAGTACAAGCATCCAGAGCCATACCAAACCTCTCTCAACTGCTCAGCCTGTGTTTATGGCTCCTTCTGTTCCCAAGGCCATCAACCTACCTCAGCGACAAGACGATCCACCCAGTTCTCAAGCCAGAGGCCTCTCTATTCCATATCTCTCCTTCCACCATACACCTTCGGGAAAGCCTGCTCATTATCTTCCCCCACTCCCATTTTTTCAGGAAGAAGGAGGTTGAGACAGAGTCTTTCTTTGTAGCCCTGTGGCCTGGAACTCACAGAGATCCACATACCTCTGCCTTCTAAGTACTGGGATCATAAGAGTGTGTCACCATGCCTGGCCTCGTTCTCTTTTAAAAACAGTTATTTTACTTTCAATTGTGTGTCTCTGCACACATGCGCGTGCATGTGAGTGCAGGTGTCTTCGGAGGCCAGAGGTGTTCAGTCCCCTGGTTCTGGAGTATATCAGTTGGGAGCCACTGGATGTGGGTACTTGGAATTGAACTGGGGTCCTCTGCAAGAGCAGTGCATGCTCTAGACTGCTGAACTATCAGTCCAGCCCAAAGCCTGCTCTTTTGGCAGCTGAAGCGTCAGACCCTCCGCTACCCGGCTTTCAAAGCCGCTTGTAGACTTGTTTCCTGAGCGCCTACCTTTGGGGGCTTGTGTGTGCTGTGGCACTCCTGTTTTCTTAGGTTTGTTTCTGTTCCTCCTTCTGAGCTGGTCTATCCAGAAAGACAGCTCCCTAGGCATGGTGGTGCACACCTTTAATCCCAGCACTCAAACTCTGGAGGCAGAGGCAGGTCAATCTCTGTGAGTTTAAGGCCACCCTGATCTATGTAGGGAGTTCCTGGCCATCCAGAGCTACATAGTGAGATCCTGTCTCAATGAACTGACAAACAGACACAGAGCGAGTTTGCAGCTGGAGACGGCCTCAGAGCTCAGATCCACAGCAATAGTGTGGATGGATACAGAGAAGGCTGCATGGGGTCCCTTCCCTTCCAGGATCTGGCTCTTTTCTCTCCTCTTTCTTTGCCAGTGTAGCCTCTAGCTCCCTGCAGATGGAAGGGAGGCGGGAACAGGCCCCCAGTCCCTGGCATGGGCAACGTGGGAGCTGGCCAGCACGATCTCTCTGCTGATCTACATATGCCTCTGTGTGAAACTGGGCTCTAAAAAAAAAAAAAAAGCCCGCTGTTGGCAGTGTTTCCCACCAGGTCTTCCCAGCATTCCCAGGGGCTGGGAGATAGGAGTTGTGCTTAGAACTGGAATATCAGGGAGATTTACACAGGGAAAGGTATCTCTGTGGGATAATGCCAAGCCAGGGAGTTGTGGGAGGAAGGAGAAAAAACAATAGAGGTGTGGAAGTGTATGTCCGTTATTTCAGCATGGGAGAAAGGCTGAGGCAGGAGGATTGCTGTGAGCTTGAGGCTAGTGCGATTGACTTAGGGTGTTCCAGGGAATTGTGAATTACAGTGAGGCCCTGTGTGGGAAGGGAGGGAGATAGGTAAGTAGGTAGGTAGGTAGATAGATAGATAGATAGATAGATAGATAGATAGATAGATAGATAGATAGATAGGGGCGGGTATCCATCCTGGGCACTGTCAGGCTGCAGTGTGAATGCAACCTTACAGAGAGAGACAGGAAGGTGAGCCAGGAGTTTCTCCTCAGACTCACCTTCCTCTCTCACCCCCAGCTCCTGTTCTGCTCTATTCCCCTCCCTCTGGGTGCTCTTCTCCCTCCTCTTCCCTCTCCCCCCCATCACCTCCCCCTCCTTTACCTCCTCCTGTCTTCCTCCCACCCCTGCCTTTCTCTCCTAGCTGCATATCCGTCTGTTTTAGTGACAAGCCTTCCCTCCACCCCCATCCTTCCTCCTCCTCAGAGGAGGTGACAGTCACAGAAATACCTGCTGGGGAAGGTGACTGTAGAATAGCTGTGCTGAGCTGGGGACTTGGCATAAAAATCCAGCATCTCCCCCTTCAAGTCCTGCCTGCTCCTGCCACAGCTGGATGACCTTGGAGAAGTCATTTTGCCTACCTGTATCTCAGGGATGATAAAGATGTCTATCTATGAGGCAGGGAGATGTCTCTGCCACAGAGTAGGTGCTCAACAGGTCCCCCTCCTCTACTGTTGGTGGTAGAATAGATGATTATAGGGACCTCTGTCTTCCAGCATCACCATGGCACCACCAACATGATACCAAGGTGTCACCAACAGCATCGTGATTATTATTAAGTAGGCGAGAACTCTGGGATGCTTACAACGTAAGTAACAACAGCGAGCCTGCAAGGTACTTACAGGGTTGGGAGCTGTTCCAACAGGTTTGTGGTACTCTATCTATTCCTTAGCATAGGCCCGTGAGATGGATGCTAGCAAACGTGCCCTGCCCCCTCCTTTCCCCCTGATACAGGGTTTCTCTGTGTAGTCCTGGCTGTCCTGGAACTAACTCTGTAGACCAGGCTGGTCTCGAACTCAGATCCTCCTGTCTCTGCCTCTTAAGCACTGGGATTCATGGCATGTTTTTTGTTTGTTTGTTTGTTTACAGAAGAGACAGGAGAGGCACAGTGGCTTGCCTAATGCCAGTCGGCTGTTAGAAGCCAGTCAGGGTGTGAAACCCTGTGGTCTGGCTCAAGTCCATCTTGCCAACCTCCCTCTATGATGGGAAGACTATTGAATTGTTTTTCGTGTTTATTTTAATTAAAATTTTAGATTCATTTACTTATTTATTTTATATATTTAAGTACTTTATGTGCATGAGTGTTCTGCCCATGCGAATGTATGTACATCACATGTGTTGTAATTCCCGACAGACGTCAGAAGAGGGCATGGGACCTCCTGGAACTGGAGTTATGGATGGTGGTGAGCTGCCTTGTGGGTTCTGGGAATTGAACCAGGTCTTCTGCAAGAGCAACCAGTGCTCTTATCCACTGAGCCATCTCTCCAGCCCCTTATTTTAATTTTTAAATGTGTGCCTATGTGTGCTTGCTTGTCTGTATGTGCACATGTCTGCAATGTTCACAGAAGTCAGAAAAGGCCATTAGACTCCCGGGAGCTGGAGTTACAGATGGCTGTGAGCTGCCCAAGGTGGGTTCTGGGATCAGAACTTAGTTCGGCTGCAAGAGCAGCCAGTGCTCTGAACTGCTGAGCCGACATCTCTCTCCCCATCCTTTGTTAGCAATTTGAATAACAAGGGAATATATACGTGCTCATCCTTTTAGTGTTCCACGGTGTTGGGAGGTGGAGCCCAGGACCTCACACTTTCGAGGAAAATACACTACACAGTCCAAGAGGTACAAGCAAGGCAAAGTAAAAGATCCCTTGGACCTGGTCCCTTCATCATTGGTAACACTCTTGCCCACTAAGGGTGCATTCTTGATGTCATTCCGTGTGCTGTGTGAGGTCCTCAAGAATGTGTGTTTTTCATGCTGTTTACACAACGGAGGCACTCTGTCTGTGCTGCCCGTCTGGCTGCCACATTCGCTCTGTCACACATCCCCCTTTGTCCAACACACCCCTTATTTATTCATTCACTTTAAGTTTTAAAAAGATGGATTCATATGCTTTAGTATTTTCCTTGTATGTCTGTGCACCACATGCATGCCTGGTGCCTGCAGAGGCCCAAAGAGGGTCTTGGGTCCCCTGGAACTTGAGCTATTGATAGATGTGGGTGCTGGGACCCGAACCCAGGTCCTCTGTAAGAGCAGGAAGTGCTCTTAACCAATGAGTTCCTGTCTGAAGGTGAATGAATGAATGAATGAATGAATGAATACTAGGTATGAGGATGTGGCTCATTTGATAGATGTGTCATAGATCTTTTTAACTGACAGATAAAGCATCCATACAATACACAAGATCTTCTCTCTAGATAAAGTGCTTGCCTATTTATTTTTGAGACAGGGTCTCATGTAGACTAGGCTGGCATTATTAGGTAGCAGAGGATGGTCTTGAATTTCTAATCCTCCTGGCTTCACTGTCTGAGTGCTAGATTAAAGACATGCTCTATCGTGCCTGGTTTATGCAGTGCTGGGAATGGAACCCAGAGTTTCCTATACGCCAGGCAAGCACTGTGCCAACTGAGGTACTTCCCAGCCCCTAGCCAAGAACATTAACATTTTAATTATATTTATTTATTCACTGTGTGTATATTTGTGTGTGTGTTCTAGCACACCATAGAATGCCTATGGAGGTCAGAGGATAACTTGTGGCAATCAGTTGTATCTTTTTTTTTTCCCCAGGGGCAGGGTGTGTTCAAGACAGGGTCCCACTATAGAGCTCTGGCTATTCTGGAGTTCTCACTCGTAGACCAGGCTGACCTTGAACTCACAGAAATCTGCCCGCCTCTGCTTCCCAAGTGCTGGGATTAAGGGTGCATTTCACGATTCTCAGCTCAGTTCTGTCTTTTCCACCAGGAACCAATGAACAGGAGTGTCCAATGTAGAGTTTCTGGCTAGAAAGGGCACTGCCAGGTTGCCCTGGAAGACAAGCCACCCTCTGTTCCTGGCATGTGCCGCAGATATATAAAGGAAATAAAGGAGACATACAGATTACAGAACAAGGCCTAGCTTGGGTGGGCGTGACTACTGGGAAGAGAGAAGCTAGAGTTCTGGCATCAGCACTGCGCATGCGTGTACAGTCCGCACTGTCTCAGTAGCTCTGGGAGTTGAGAATCCTCTCTCCTCTCTCCTCTCTCTCTCTCTCTCTCTCTCTCTCTCTCTCTCTCTCTCTCTCCTCTCTCCTCTCTCTCTCTCTCTCTCTCTCTCTCTCTCTCTCTCTCTCTCTCTCCCCCCTCCTCTCTCTTCCCCTCCCTCCCTCCCTTCCTCCTCCCCTCCTTCCCTCCCTCTGTCTTTCTCTCCTTTTGAACACAAGGGGCTCTTTCTCAAGTTCACAGAGCTAGAGTGGGGTGGGGCTGTGATTTACAGCACACGGCCCCTCTTACACCTTTGTCCTCTGTCACCCTTTCAAGGCCAAGGGGGAGAAGGTCAGGGTCTCTCTGTGGCTGCTTTTTTGTGGATTTGCCCCTGACAGTAACACCATCAGACCTCACCTGAGAAAATCTGTTACAATGTGCTTTGTTCTTCAACTCCCATTCCAGAGCGAGGCTCTGAGTCCTGCAGGAGTGCAGCTCAGAGCTGGGTGTCCAGCTCGGTGGACAGACCTCTGCTCTGCAAGCCCCAGTTGGCAGGGTGCAAGGCAGAGGAGGGCTCCTGTGTGAGCCTGGCTTTAAAGCTTCCTGGCTCTGACAGACCCGGGGTTTGCCTCTTCCACCCAGTCTCCATCTGTGGAGGACTGCACGGGGAGTCTGGTTTCCTTCCTATCTCTGCCTGAACTTTGCATTTCTCCACATGCATCCTGCTTTGGGCTGCCTTTAGAACCCAGCTGGGCATGTTGAAACATACCTGTCATGCCAGCACCAGTGAGCCTGCGGCAGGGGTATTTCCAGTTTGAGGCTAGCCTGGACTACATGTCTCAAAAGAAAAGGAAAAGAATGAAGCTGGGCAAATCCTTGGGTCCAAAACCGAAGTACGTGGGTAAGGCAAGAACGTAGCTAGAAGTACAGCTCAATTGGTAGGGTCCCTGCTGAGCATGCGAGATGGCCCAGGTTCAATTCCCAGTGCTATATAAACTGGGAGTGGTGGAGCATGCTTGTAATCCCAACATTCAGGAAGTAGATCTTGGAAAATTGGGAGTTTAAGTTCATTTCCTTGGCTGTCAGGCTCGGTGGCAGTCATCTCACTTGAAGGCTGCGTGTTTTTCCCTTTCATATGTGTGAAAATAAACTTTTATGAGTAGCCTTTCCTGTGGAGAGGTTCCTCGTATTTTCAAAGGGGTCACAGAGCTCATTCCATGCCTCATAATCTGGACAGTTGGTCGCAGGTGGCAGCTCAGACCTCTCCATGTGCTTGTCCCTTCTTGGTGGCTTCCAGGGGAGTGGCACTTCCCTCCTGTCCCCGTTCCCACCAGCATCCAGGAGGAGAACGGAGTAGGGTGTCAGTCTGTATTGGAAAGGAGCTTTGCAGCGCTCATGTCACCAGCCATCCCTGCCTTACCCACACAAGGTTTCATCAAAGAAATGTTTCTGCTCTGTGGAACATGATGGGAAAACCATAATTCCAAATTGGGCAGAGACTCTGTGGGCTGCACAGATAAGCTGCCCTTCTGCCGTGGGTGGTCTTCTACAAGTACAACTGCAACTGGTCCTTGAATTGCTGAGATCTTGGAAGGTGGTGGGGCTTTTTGTGCTGTGTGTCTGTCTATGGAGAATGCCATCTGCCTATCACCTATCTGTCTGTCTGCCTGTCTATCTATCTCCCATCTATTTATCATCTGTCTGTCTGCCTATCTGTCTATCATTTATCTATTTATCATCTGTCTATCTGCCTGCCTATCTACCTACCCACCTACCTACCTATCTTTATCATCCATCTATCTATCTATCTATCTATCTATCTATCTATCTATCGATCGATCGATCGATCGATCGATCGATCGATCTATCTATCTATCTATCTATCTATCTATCTATCTATCTATCTATCTATCTATCTATCTATCTATCTATCTATCTTCTTCTCTTTTTATTGTTGTTCTTTGTTTTTAAAAGACAGTTTTTCTCTGTATCGCTTTGGCTGTCCTGGAACTTGTTCTGTAGATCAAGCTGGCCTTGAATTTACAGAGATCCCCCTGCCTCTGCCTTCCAAACGTTGGGCCACCGCCCAGCTTCCATTTATCTATTCCTGAGACTGAGTCTCCTACAGCTTAGGCTGGTCTTAAGTCATTTTGCAGCTGAGGGTAGCCTTAAACTTCTGAGCTCGCTTTGATTCCAGGCACATACCCCTCTCCCTAGCTTGTGAGGTAGGAGAAATGGAACCCAGGGTTTCGTGCATGCTAGGCAAGTCCTCTTTTAACTAAGCTACGTCTGACTCCTCCATGTAACCGAGTATTGGCGTTATACAAAGGTCACTCGGAGCTCTCTTCCTCTGTATCTGAACTACCTCAAACTTGTGAGATGCTGCATGGCCAAGGTATAGTGTGGGACTAGGATCAGGGCTCCATAGAGGTCCCAGCTGGAGTCATTACACAAGGATCTATGGGCAGTATCAGTGTTCAGCCTGGGGCTGTACTGTTCTTAGCACTGACTTGGTCAGGCTTGGTCTTCAGTCAGTTTGGTATGGAACTGGAGTTAGGCCTAGTGCTTCAGCTGGGGATCAGTCAAGGATCAGGGCTCAGTTAATTGCTGGTATTCTAGGACTTGGTCTTAGTGCCTCAGCTGGGGACCAGTCAAGGATCAGGGCTCAGTTAATTGCTGGTATGCTAGGACTCAGTCTAGTGTTAGGGTTGAGGTTCAGTCTGTGACTAAGATCAGCCAACTTATATGGCTTTCCTTTCCACAGGTGCCCAGGACACCACGCCCAGGGATGGAGTCTGCTGACAGTAGGCGTCTGACCACCAAGCATAGCAGGAAGGCCTTGAAGGCCAGCCTGACCCTCGGCATCCTGCTGAGCATGTTCTTTGTCACCTGGCTGCCCTTCTTTGTGGCCAGCATAGCTCAGGTAAAAAAAAAAAAAAAAAAAAAGACAGTGAAGATGGAATTAGTCTAGGCCTGGCCAGAGAGAGAGATGCCATGCTTCACTGGGCAAAGGTGGGAGGGAGGAGGATGGCTCATCTGTGCTAGTTGTGTCTGTGTGTCTGTCCTGTCCCTGCTGGGTGGGGTAGCCTGAGTCCCTGCCTGGGACAAAGTGTGACAAGTCTTCTCTCCACAGGCCGTATGTGACTGCATCTCTCCAGGTCTCTTCGATGTCCTCACATGGCTGGGATACTGTAATAGCACCATGAACCCTATCATCTATCCCCTCTTCATGCGGGACTTCAAGAGGGCCCTGGGCAGGTTCGTGCCGTGTGTCCACTGTCCCCCGGAGCACCGGGCCAGCCCCGCCTCCCCCTCCATGTGGACCTCTCACAGTGGTGCCAGGCCAGGCCTCAGCCTGCAGCAGGTGCTGCCCCTGCCTCTGCCACCCAACTCAGATTCAGACTCAGCTTCAGGGGGCACCTCGGGCCTGCAGCTCACAGCCCAGCTTTTGCTGCCTGGAGAGGCGACCCGGGACCCCCCGCCACCCACCAGGGCCCCTACTGTGGTCAACTTCTTCGTCACAGACTCTGTGGAGCCTGAGATACGGCAGCATCCACTTGGTTCCCCCATGAACTGACCAGGTCAAGAGCTGGCCAGCGGAGGCCACATTCCCAGAGGCCTCAGCCCATTCTCCCTAAGAGTGGGAGGTGGTAGGTCTCCCGAGAGCATGCCGAGTGTCCTGAGGGATCCTCGGCTAGCCCCCATCTTCTACTTGAAGGCTCCTTGACATGAGAGATAATCTGAAACATCGTAGGGTATTCCAGTACAATGTTGCTTGTGGTTTGTGTAGTGTGGCTGGCGGGGGGTGGGGGGCAGTGTCTCGGAGCTGTGCCATTTGGTTCAGTTCAGCAGGAAAGCAATCAGTCCTCAGCCCTTTTTGTTAAGTGGGAAGAACGTATTCCTCTAGACACCCCAGTTCCTGACTGGCCCAATCCTGTTATCCAAAGTGCCATCTCTGGGTTGTTGGGGTTCCTGTAGGCTCTGGGGAGCTTATTCAAAGTGCCCACCCCTCTGGAGATGGGCTCAATCGACATTGTATGTTCATGAGCTTTGCCAAGTCTGCCTTTGCTGAACTTTCAGACCTGCCAGCCCCTAGGAGGGGGGTGGCAACTTTAAGAAGTAGCTTAGGCTGGAGGCTGGGCAGCCAGAAATATGACCTTTTCCTCAGCTGTATGCTGCATTTCTTGGGCTTGGCACAGGTCTCAAGGTAGAGTAGGAGTGATACCACCTGTAAGACAATGTGGATGGTATGCCCAGAACCTGTGAGGGGCCAGTGGGTGGTAAATCCTATTGCTTTAACTCTTGGTTAGCCGGATTCTGGCTCTGGTAGAAGGGTAGCAAGTGTCCCTCCCTCCTTCTTCCAGCCTTCCCTCCCTCTCTCCCTCCCTCCCTCCCTCCCTCTCTTCCTTTTGTTTTGATTTGTTCTAGGCTCTCAAGTAACTCATGTTTCCCTATGTGGCCAAGGATGACCCTGAACTTGTAATCCTCTTGCCTCTACCTCCCAAGTGCTGGGGTCACAGGGATACACCACACACCAGATTATATGGTGCTGGGGGTGAAACTCAGGGCTTCATGCATTCTGGGAAAGCACTCTACCAGTGGAGCTGTGTCCCTAGGGCCTCCTGTTTTCTGTTAGGTCAGCCTCACATATACTAGGCAAGCGCTCTCCACGGGGCCACATCTCAGCCCCATTGTCTATTCCAGCCCAGATTGGGCTCCCAGCCTCCTTGCTTTGCTGGGTGGAGACTGTACCACTCAGGGACTCTTTCTAGTCCCATCCTGTTCTTCTGCCTCTAGAGGCCCAGGGGATGGTGACAGATCCTGTACAACCTTAAGTGTGGGTTTCCTCTACCCCAGCTTCCCCAGCTGATGGAGGCAGAGCAGCCCCTCATCCTGCCTGTCCCCTTTGGTTCTTCCTAGGGTCACTGAAAGAAAGAACAGCTGCTTGGGTAGGCAGCATACAGCTGAAGAGGGATGTGTGCCCCTGGCTTGGGGGTGAAGCCACAGACAGGCAGGTGGGCTCTGGTTTGGCACGGGGCTTGCATTTGTGGGTAAGGGCAGGGGACTCCCTTACTCCATGCTGCTCCACACTGAATTCCCCTTCAGCAGCTGCAGGTCTTTCTTTGAGCCTGTGTTCCAGCGACCCGGGCTCCCGGACTCTCTCCCTATGGCCAGGAGCTCTCCTTGGTGCTGACCGTGCTCAACTGGGCCCTGGCAGCAAGGCTCTGGTGCTTCCGGCTTTCTCTGCCACTGGGCCTGCCTGAGGGACTCAATAAACACAAGCTGAAGGACGTGGATGTGTGGTGGACTATCTCCTACTGAAGCCCCAGGTGCTTGGAAAACAGTTGTGTAAAGGTCTCTCCACCACAAGTGTCCTGGGCTCTGATCTGATTTTGTGCCTAGCATGTTCTGTGACACTCTCCCTAGCTCCCACAATGAATCGCTGTCACTTTTCTATGGGGACACAGTAGTTTGTAGTAAAGGTAGCATGAATGGCATATATGTTTGTAAAGTGGATAAGTGACACAGAATGGAGGGGCACTGAGTTTCTGAATACTGTGGCACCCACAGCCTTCCATGGGACTTATTTCTCCACATGCACAATGGGGACAGGCCACTTCTGTCCCTGCCACCGAGGGGAGGTGGGAGGAACAGAAAAGATGCAGACACAAGGCCTTAGAGCTCAGGTGAGAGGTCCCGAGACTAGACTTGATAGCAATTCCATCTCTGATCATCTGCGTAGCCTTCAGTGGGTTTCCTAATTACACAGAGGCCCAGTTTCCCCAGCATAAAATGAAGTTATGAAGGTGAAAAGAAGAACCCTTAGGGTGTGATAATCAGTGTTTATTGGTCCCCCCTCATGTAATCCATGCTTACCAAGGCCCAGTCCTTGAGAGCCTGACTGTGACTTCTGCCTTTATTCCTCTTGCTACAATTCTATCCAGGGTCACATGTTTCACAAGCTCAGGGTGGGCTGCCACATACATCACATCGATGCCTGTTACGCCTGCCGTTGTCCAGTGCACCCAGCCTGCATAAATGTACTGGACAGAGCTGCTCCTTCCAAGGGCAGGGGAGCAAAGTGTCTCATTGGCACCTGAAAACGCTCGCTGGTGGAGCCTGGGATCAGTGGGCAGCCTGGGAGAGTTGATGGAAGATCTGGAAGACACTTGGGTCCACTGAGGTTGGAGAAAAGGGAGCACGGGGACCTCTAGTCCCACAGAAACGTTTGGGCCTTTGGATGGGACCTGCAGGGCAGGAGCCTACACTGGTTTAGCGCTGGGTTGACCTGGCAGGTCATACTGCTAGTCCTGCCTCCTAAAGCCAGTGCTTTCTCCCTCACCTCTCCATTCTAGCTCCTATCTGTTTAAAAAAGGCACTTGTGGAAATTCCCCACCCCTAGAGCTCTCTGGGAAGTCAGCAAGGGTTAGAGAAAGTTGCATACAGAAGTCTGGAGAGGTAGTCCAGATGCCTGCTGGGTCAGTCCAGTTCTGTACAGGACTCCTGGGTCCCATGGGTGCAGTCAGGGCAGCCCAGTGGGTTGGGACCCACACCATGGCTGCAGATCAGGTGTCCCTCTGCCGGAGCAGCAGCAGTAGAGAGCGAGTCCTCTGTGGACTGGTTCAGCCCTGCTGGCATCTGGGCTTGGCTGGCACTGGAAGGTATGGTGGTTTTGAGACTGTCTTCTGAGGCAGGTCCCTGGCTTTGTCCATCCTGGAGGATTATCTCATCTGTAGAGACTATGGCTGTCTGGAGAGGCTCTTCTTGGGGCAAGCTGCCAGGGGCCAGTGGGAGTCCCTTCTCTCTCCAGCCAGGCTTGGTGCGGATGCCCACAACCTTCAGGATGGCATCCATTTGCTTGGCGTAGTCCAAGTGGCCATTGACCTGCAGGGAGATAGTGAACGAGGACCATGTGGGTAGGTGGGCAGGGCTCACCTCTTCCATGGAATCCAAGCTAAGCTCTACCCCTCAGATCCAGGATCCCAGCTGTTATTGGTTCTCAAGTCCAGAGTTCACTAGAATGGGGCATGGAGGTGGGGCTATAGGATCTGAGGCAGGGAAAGTTAGAGAAAGCTTCTCCAAGTGCATGGGTCCCCTGAGCACGAAGGCCCATTCTGATGACTAGCAGGCAGGGGAGGGGCTCAGTGTTTCCTCTTCAGTAGCCTCAGGACCTTGTGTGTGTCGGGGGGCTTTCTGTCCCCAACATTAGGAGTGGCTCTTCCAGAGGGTGGCTGAGAGGGATTCCCCAGGAAAACATCCCAAGTTGGGAATAAAGCTTTGTCTCAGCCAGTAAGGGTCTGTTTCTTCACAGCTCACAGCCCTTCCCCCATCACCCCCCCCATCTTCCTTTTAGGAACTTTCCCACTTGCCTCCCCATTGGGTACTGAAAAAGTTAACTCCCTAAATAGCAGTGTTGACAGGAGGGGCCCTGGGCAGATGGTCAGAGCAAGTGTCCTGTCTCAAGCTTGAACAGAGCTGTCCCCCTGAGGGCAGACTGGGTACAAAGCCAGCTTGCCTCGCCACCATGAGACCATGTAGCCAGGAGTTGCCACCAGGTCAGTGCTATGGCTTTGGATGTCGGCTGTCACTGTTAGAAGCCAGATAACATTCTGTTTACGGTACATAATCTGGCCCCAGGTATTGGCTCATGGCCGTCCCATATGGGCCGAGAAGAGGAGAAAGCAGTAGTGTTTCCTGGTGCTTCTTGAGTTCTTGTGTAAGACTATGAGCGTCTTTTCTTAACCCCCTCCCTGTATGTGTGCGTGCGTGTGTGTGTGTGCGCGCGTGTGTACGTGTGTGTGTGTGTGTGTGTGTGTGTGTGTGTACGTGTGTGCGTGCGTTTGTGTGTAGATCAAAGATCAGGTATCTCCCTCAATCAATCGCTCCCCACCATTTCTCTCTCTCTCTCTCTCTTTCTCTCTCTCTCTTTCTTTCTCTCTCTCTCTCTTTCTTTCTCTCTTTCTATTTCTTTCTCTCTTTCCCTTCCTTCCTTCCCTTCCTTCTTTTCTCCTTCTCCTTTCTCCTCCTCCTCCTCCTCTTTACTATGTATGTAGTGTTCTGTATACTGAATGTATGCCTGCATGCTGGAAGAGGGCATCGGATCCCATTATAGATGGTTGTGAGTCACCTTATAGTTGCTGAGAATTGAACTCAGGACCTCTGGGAAAGAGCAGCCAGTGCTCTTAACCTCTGAGCCATCTCTCCAGCCCCCCACCTTATTTTTTGAGACAGGGTTTCTCATTGACCCTGGAACATATCTATTTGGCTGGACTGGCTGGCCAGCAAACTCCAGGGATCCTCCTGCCTCCGTACCCCCAGTACTGCCATATCTGAATGTTTTTCACCTGGGTTCTGGGGACCTGAACTCAGATCCTTACACTTTTGTGGAAAGCACTTTGCTGAGTGAGCCAAGACATCCCCTCTCATCCCCTTGAAATGCATAGTCTCTCAAGGGAATCAGAGAGGTACACAGAAATCACAGCCCACCTTGACTGCCACTTAGTAGGTGCTGTATAAATTTAGGTTTCCTTACTTTAGTTTGCCTCTAAGAGGATATGAAGGTGGAGAGATAGCTGGGCTGATCCATTCGGGAGCCCAAGATGGCTGCTTTAGCTCTAGTTATCACATCTGAATTCCAGCCAACAGAAACTTCAGACCCACGGGGACAAACACTAACCAATTCTCTATGAACAAATAAAAAGCTGCTTCCTTGAGCATTTTGGATCCCGGGAAGGACTAGATGGGAAAAGGCAGGCAGAAGGGCAGAGCAGTGTCATTACTGCAGCTGACCCCAAGTGGCCCTCATACCTACTGCCCACAGCTCTGGCTTCCTCTGCTACTGTCTTGGCCACACACAGTCCGCCAGCTGCTGTTCTATAAAGACCCACGATGTTGTTGCTGGTACCCCATGTTTACAGTCAGTGGAGGGGAGGTCTCCCAGGGGTAAGGTGGGGCAAGGGTGGGTGTGACACAGTTGACACTGAAGTTTTCAGCCCATGACCACCTCCCCAGCTGTCCCTCTGAGCTTTGCCTGCTGCCTGGTACAGTCAGGCATCACTAATGTAAAGCAGCCATCTTTCATGACTGATGAAAAAAAGCCCCAGGACGCACCAGGCAGCTCCCAGCACATGCTGTCAACCAGCAAAGGCTTATTAGACTATTGGCCAAGAGACTGTGGACTCCAGTTACCAGGTCCATGTGGGCAGGAATGGGCCCCAACATTTCCCCTTTCCTGCCTTACAAGAGACCTGGCCTGGCTGCCACCACCCCACCTGTCTATGCCGATGATCCTTCCCATGCCCACTAGGCCCTGGGTTCCCCAGTGCCACTTGTTTCTGTAAAATGAAGCTGACAATAACCGCAGCCCCATATGGGCTGGCATGGGCAGGAGACCATGGGGATACAGGCGTGTTTGGCAGGACTGCAAATGGCTGACCAGGCTCTGGAGGTTTAGGAACACAGGCAACATTCTGGCAGAGGGCCCAGGCTCTGAGGCAGTTCCCTGGGTTTCTGGCTTGAATCTACAATGTCCTCTCAGGCTCAGGTTCATTCTCTAACTGGTGGTGTTGTGAGGCTGTGAAACCTGTGCTAGCGCCCTGTGGGTGGAGTAGGTCACTAGAAGTGGGCTTTCAATGGGACACCCAGACCCTGGCTCCTCCCTCGCCCTTTGATTTCAAGCTATCCCTCTGTGAACTGCTTCCTGTTGGACCTTTCCCTCCCTGGCAGACTGAAACCTGACTAAGCCGTGAGCGCAGATAATTCCTCGCTTAAGGTATTTCTGCCAAGGAGCAGAAAGTCACTGGTATGCTCGAGTTTGCCACTCCAGCCTCGGTTTCCACATCTGGACAGTGGATCAGTATGCCTTCCTGGGACTTTTTGTAGGGTCTCCTGACACAGGGTGGCTGTTGTCACTGCTGGTGCTATTACTGACTGTGAACTCTGTGACAGGTTCTTTGTTAAGTCCTAGACATCAGGTACATCCTCTGGGACATGGAGAGATTTGTCCTGGACAGCTTCACTCGGTGAGCCCTGCGATGGTGAAAACCCTCCACTTCCTGCAGCCTAGAGTGGGGCAGGCTGACAGGCAAACCGGCATCTTAGCCAGGGTCCCTTTATCCATCCCAGACATTGTCCACGCCTGCCACAGGGAGGACGGACAGACAGGTCTGTAGTCTCTGCTGCAAACGGAGCTGCCAGGCAAGTCCTACAGAGGGAGCCCTGCCAGCCCCTCTTCCAGCAAGCTGCCAAGGAAAGGCAGGGACACAAAGGCAATGCTAATTACCTCTAATTAGTCAGAGGAGGGAAGCACCGCTTTGCTGAGGCCCCTAATGTGATAAAGAGCTATTATTAGGCAGAGCTACAAAGCTGAGCCAAAGCCAAGGTCTTTGAGGAGGGAGAGGTCTGGGAGCAGTTAGTCTCCAGGGTGGAGAAGTGAGAGTGGTGACCTGGCTGAAGAGGAGGGGACTAATATTAGGGAGCACTCATGAGCCCAGAGCCCTAGGCCTTGCATCTTCAGTAAACATCCCATATAATGGGCCAGTGCTATATTATGTTCTTGCTTGGCCGGCACCAGGGTCTACTGCTTTGAGTGCAGCCCATGTCCTGCCCCGAAGTCCTCTGCGTGCTTTGGTTATATATGGGGGAAGTGTGGTGGTGGTGGTGGTGGCGGGACAGCTCTGACTGGTCATCTGGGGTGAAGGTGTTGAGGGGGTTTGGTAATTTGAGGACTCTAGGGGTTTGGATCCAGCCCTGTGAATTGCTTGTTAGGAGACAGGAAGTTTTCTAACCCTTGATTTCCTCATCTGTAAATGAGGTAGAACAGTCCCTGCCTGGAGGGTAGCTTGAGGATTATAGCCACCAGGGAACGGCTGGGATTGAGCTCAGCTCGCAAGAGGCAGGTATGTGCAGGTACCATCTCCAAGTGCTGGAGTGACCTGGTGCCCCTCATACACAGGCCAATGGGACAGACCAAGACTCACCACGGAGGTCAGGTCCACATTCTCCATCCTCCGGTCCTGCAGCAGCACAGGCTGGAGGCCGGCGACGCGGAGCTGCACGGAAGATGTGCGGTACACGAAGCTCAGCAGCCAGTCTCCCCTACAGGCAGAAAGAGGGGCCATCAGCCTGAGCCCGGGCAGGTTGGGCCTTTGACCCGTGGGCAACTGACCAACTGGGCATAGTTACTACACAGACTGGGTTGGCCTCAAACTCACAATCCTTCCATGTCAGCCTCCAAGTGCTAGGATGGCATGTGGGCACCAGAGTGGTCTCTAGATGCTCTCAGGGCTCTGGCCTCCAGCTGGTACCTCCTCCTTCCCCTCCAGAGATGAATCCCTTTACAAGGGAACCTTGCTCTTTTCCTGTAGGCTCATCCATCACAGGCCCTTTATTGACTGTCCCTCCCTGGCCTTCAGCTGTCACCCAGGGCCTCTGGTCTCTGAGCTCTGCAGGGTGCTTGCCTAGTATACACAAACCCTGCTTTTGTTCCTTAGCACTGTGTAAGTCAGAATCGGAGGGTGCCTGTCTGTGCATCACGACGCCCGCCCGGGAGGTGGAAGCAGAGGATCTTTGGCTATATAGAGAGTTCAAAGCCAGCCTGAGCTATATCAGAGCCTGCCTCAACAAAATAAAGGTCACCACTCATCCCTGTAGCCTGCCCTTTGACTCTGAGCTTGGAGTGTCACCTCCAGGTCACTTGGTGATCATCCTATGTGTTTGCATGTGCCTTATCCACAACCTTTGGGCCCTGTGGCAGTTGAGAACTCATGAGGTTTGAAGTTTTTACAGCTAACCAGCCTGTGGGCTCCCTGATTCAGGACTGTCTCGTGAGGCTTGGGGTGGGGGCTGCTTTTTGGGGGCTTGGGGATTTAACTCAGAATGGAACTCTTAGGGCCTCTCTACAAATGCCAAATGGGGCTGCTCTCCCACTCCCCTCCTGACCCCCAGGCCCCACCACTTGCCAGAAGGCCTGTTGCCCAGGCTACTGACTCTGCAATGCCAGCTGCTTCTATCTTCCCACCCATGCCCAGAAATCACGCTCCAAAAACGGAGCCCAGACGCCAGCACTGCCAATGGCACACACGGGCATGCCTTAGCCCCAAAGAGCTCTCGTCTCAGGTGCTACCCCACGCTTCCTCCTTCAGAGTCATCCTGCAGGGGATGACACAGGATCCCACAAGACCCTCCCCTGCCATCCTGCAGGGTGGGACGCCTCCCAGATCTGAACCTCTGGGCCTAGGCACAGTGCTGACACGCCCATGATCAGCTTCTGGTACCTTTCAGCATAGAGACTTCTTGTCTCCAGAAAGGGTGGGGAAGGGCACACCCGGAGCTCAGGAAATGTGGTTTCCTCCCCCGTGGCATGAGCTTCAGACAGACCTGCAGTAGCCATTGATGATTCTCCCAGACACCACATTCCGGAATGGTTCCCAGTGCTTGGGGTCCCCTTCTACTGGTGCGCCCAGAAGGACCACATCCTCGATGATCCCTTGGCAATCTGGTGAGAGACCCCAGAAGAGTCTGTCAGTGTTCTTGCACACAGTGGTCCTGATGGGAAGGGATGGGGTGGATTGAGATGGGGAAAGGAAGGGGGTAGTGCACACACATACACAAGCGCACGCGTGCACACACACATACACCCCCCCCCCCCCGACACACACACACCAGAAGTGGAGGCTGACACAGGGTTCCAGGCCAAGTCGACCCTCACATGTCTGATCCATTCCTGCAAAGTGTCACTGTGAAAGTTAAGGCAAGCAGCACACAGCCACATAGACAGCACATGGCACAGTCCGAGTAGGGAACAAACTGTCTCGGCATCACGCGAAAGCTCAGACCGGCTTCGACCATGGATGACTTGCTCACGCCCCCTTCAGAGAGACCCCGAAGGCCCTCCGCATTGCAGAGCAGTCGGGAGACACTGAAGCCTTCTTTGATCAAGCTCCTGGGAGCTTGGCAGCCTGGAGGGATGGGGGGGATGGGTTTTGGATGTAGATTATGTCATCAGACACTCTGACATAATGATTCAAGAATATTTTAGGACTGCTCTACTAGAAGTGTTTGTATGTCCTGTAGGCTTGGAGTCTTGCTTGGAGCTCAGACACACGGGAAACTGGCAGTCTGCAGAAGGGCACACAGTTACTATCTGAGAACTACTCTGGCAAATGGGGGTGCATGTCCCCTCTCTCTAGTACTGTCCTTTCCTGCTTTCTTTTTCTTCCTTCCTTCCTTCCTTCCTTCCTTCCTTCCTTCCTTCCTTCCTTCCTTCCTTCCTTCCTTCCTTCCTTCCTTCCTTTTTGTTTTGTTTCTCAAGACACGGTTCATTTTCTCTGTGTAGCCTTGACCATCCTGGAACTCACTCTATAGACCAGGCTGGCCTTTAACTCACAGATCTGCCTACCTCTGGCTCCGGAGAGCCGGGATTAGAGGCATGCACCACCATCAGCCAGACCCTTCTGCTTTCTTTTTGTCACACAAAGTTTACTAATCTGTCCCCTCCTCTAACCCCAGGGTTCAGTGAACCTGTCACATCTGTGTGGCTGTGTGGAGAACTATTGGAGCACACACTCAAGAACAAACAGGAAGCTGGGCGTGGTGGCACACACCTTTAATCCCAGCATTCGGGAGGCAGAGGCAGGCAGAATTCTGAGTTCAAGGCCAGCCTGGTCTACAAAGTGAGTTCCAGGACAGCCAAGGCTACACAGAGAAACCCTGTCACGAAAAACCAAACCAACCAACCAAACAAAACAACCCCCCCCAAAAGGACAAATAGGAGCATTTGGGCTTTGACATTGGGTTCAAATCCCAACATAGCCACTTCCAGGCTCTGTGACTTGGGTCAAGTCACTGAACTTCTCTGAGCCTAAAAGAAGAAGATGATAGTGACATGCTAGGCTGTGGGGCTCTTTGAAGATTAGGTCAAGGTACAGCAATAGGCCATCCATGTGAGCACACAATGGGGTTCCTGATTGTCTATGCCATCCCCACTCCCACTTATGGCTCTTCCTTAGCAATCTCTGTGCACCCCAGAAGCTGCACACTCATTCAGGTCCTGGAAAATGTGCCAGGAGGGGCAGCTTTCCCCACTTCGGCCAACCTCTTGCTGAGTGACACAGGGCAGGTGGCTTGCCCTCTCTGGACCTGGTGCTAACTAAGGTGCTTCTGTTAGCCCTTCTGGATTTCATGCCAGAGTTTGGGTGAAGGGTTCCAGGCTGCTTGTAGTTTAGGAACCCCTACAGTACCAAGTTATCTGAGTATTCTCAAGCTCTGACCCTCAGACTCTCTGAGAGGATGGAGAGATGGCTCAGTGGTTAGAGAACTGACTGCTCTTCCAGAGAACCCAGGTTTGGTTCCCAGTATCCACACGGTGGCTCACAACCGTCTGTAACTCCAAGTCCAGGGAATCCGATGTCCTCTTCTGGCCTCTGTAAATAGCAGGCATGTAGGTGGTGCACAGACATACATGCAGGCAAAACATCCATTCACATTAAAAAAATAAAAAAGACTCTGGCACAGAAGGTGACCTCACTCGTGGTCCTAGGGGAGTTTTAAAATCTGTGTGAAGTTAGTGCCAATTAGCACATTGCCTCAACCCTGTCCTGGGTGGGGTATTCAGAAAACCAGTGAGACCTCATTCTGAGCCCTTCCCTTGGAAGATGGGGAAATGGACTTAGAGAGAAGATGGTGCCAGCCCAAGGTCACATAGCCAGAGAGACACTCCAGCTAGGACCACAACCCAAGGTATCCAGATAGCTGTGGGTTCCCTGGGACCGTTCTTTTTTTTTTTTTTTTTTTTTTTAAAGATTTATTTATTTATTTATTTATTTATCTACCTATTATATGTAAGTACACTGTAGCTGTCTTCAGACGCACCAGAAGAGGTCATCAGATCTCATTACGGGTGGTTGTGAGCCACCATGTGGTTGCTGGGATTTGAACTTCGGACCTTCGGAAGAGCAGTCGGGTGCTCTTACCCACTGAGCCATCTCACCAGCCCCGGGACCGTTCTTTTTTCTGTTACAATAACCAAGAGGGCCAAACTGCGTGGACCTCTGGTCATCTCAGGGCCAGGATCTCTGGAGCCACCACTCCTTTGCTGAAGGGAACTCTGTCAGTGGCCTTTCTGCCATGGGCAGCCAGTGGAGTGGAGTGCTACATCTCCTTGTGACCAGCAGGGACAACAGTGGGGATTCTGAGCAAGGGTCAGATCTAGGGAGCCACGGAGAAAAGCTGAAAGAGGCAGCTGCTGTGACTCTGAACTGAGACTAGCCAGCGAATCTCCCGTGTAGCCCAAAATGAGTGCAAACCAGGTTGGGTTGGACATGAATTCTGCCGTTGCTGAAGCCCAGCCAGAAGCTGCCTCACCAAGGTCCATCTACTCACAGACAAGCTGCGTTCACAGACAAGGTCTGCTCACTGCACGGGATTTGCAAAAGATCTGCTCACTGTGTGGGATTTGCAAAAGGCTTGCTCTCTTTAGCATGTGGGAGGACCTAAGTTTCTGTTCCTACATTATCAGGTTATACCTCCAGTGTCCAGCAGCCCCCAGGATGTGGAGTCTGTATAGAAGGCACCTACTGCTCAAGACTGACAAAAGATGCCAGAGGGCCAATGAGATGGCTCAGTGTGTAAAGGTGCGGGAGTTGAACCCAGGAACACACATGGTAGAAGGAAAGATCAACTCAAGTTGTCTTCTGACCTCCATATGGGAACCCAGGCATGTGTGTATACATACACTTGTATGCACACACACCATACACACAAACAACAGATACACACATGTAAATGCATATGCACATATATACACACATACATATATACACATACAACAGATACATAAACATACAACAGATATATCCACATACATACATACACATATATATATACACCAGATATATACACAGACATATACACACATTAAATAAGTATAAAATTATAAAGATGCCAGAGATGAACATTTAGTGGCCCTGACATTCCTTTGCTGTGGGAACAGTGTCTACCAAAAGTCACTTTCTGGTCCTTCCATCCTGTGAAAGTTTGAGGCATTAAATACAGACCCACAGGGCTGAGGATGCAGCTCAATAGAAGAACACTTGCCTAGCACGGGCCTTCCATCCCCCGCCCTCAAATACTTATGCATATTCATATTCTTATGTAAATGGGGTGAGATTATCTTCAAGTTCAGAAGTCACAGACACAGGCAGCTTTTGTGCCTCTCCATTTGAAACAGCTCCTTAGATTTTATTTATACTCTGCTTCCACTATGGGAGTGGGCGGTCCTCCATCCTGCTGTAACTTTGGCAGTAAGGGGGCGGCATGCCTCTGGTTGGAAAGGGAAGCTTGTCAGTCAAGCCCTCGCCCTCCACTCCAGGACTTTCTGTCACTGTTTCTCTCTAGTCCAGGAGTGATCCCTTTGGATGGAAGTCAAGGCTGGAGATGAGGCTCAGTTGGGAAAGCGCTTGTCTAGCATGCACAAAGCCCTGTGTTTCATCCACACATGTTGGGTGTGGTTATAGATGTCTATAATCCCAGCATCTGAGAGCTAGAGGCAAGAGGATCAGAAGTTCAAGGCTGTGGTGGGTTGAGTGAGAATGGCACCTATAGGCGCATATACTTGAATATTTGGTTCTCAACCGGTGGACTGTTTAGGAAGGATTAGGAGGCGTGGCTTTGCTGGAGGAAGTTTGTCACTGGGGGGGTGGGCTTCCAGGCTCTCTGTCTGTCTGTCTGTCTGTCTGTCTGTCTCTCTCTCTCTCTTTCTCTCTCTGCCTTCTGCCTGTAGATCAGGATGTAGTTGTCAGCTACTTCTTCAGCACTGTGCTTGCTTGCCTGTTGCCATGCTCCCTGCCATGTTGATCATGGACTAACCCTCTGAAACTGAAAGCAAGCCCCCAGTTAAAGGCTTTCTTTAATAAGTTGTCTTGGTCATGGTATCTCCTTGGAGCAATGAAACAGTAACTAAGACAAAGGTCATTGTTGGCTGTTTTGCTAGTTCAAGCCCAGCCTGAGATACATGTAACTTAGGATCTCACTTATCCTAGGCTGACTTAGGACTAGCTGAAGATGGTCTTGAACTTGTGACTTTCCTCCTTTTACTTCCCCACTGCTGGGATTAGAGGTGTGGATCACCACTCTGAGTTTATGAGCACTGGAGACAGAACTCAGGGCTTCATGCACCCTAGGCAAGCACTCTATCAATTGAGTCATATCTCCAGTCCCTTATCACTTTCAAAAGTTCAGGTCAGAGGGCTGGAAAGATGGCTCAGTGGTTAAGAGTGCCTAATGTCCTTGCCAAGGACCATGGTTCAGATCCTAGCACCCATGCTGGGCAATTCACTACCACCTAAACCTCCAGCTCTAGGGATCTGACACCCTCTTTTGGCTTGCATAAGAGGCTGCACTCACAACGTTACATAAAATGAAAAAATAAAAATAACTCAAAAAATAACAGGTTTGCTCTGTAGCCTCAAGAAGATCCACGTCGTACGGAGTTCTTTCTTTACTTTTGACGACATCGTGCTATCAGCTTTACTCCTGTCTGCTGTCCTTCTGGTGTTTCTGGAGGCTCACCCTAGACTCCTGGGATGGCATTTTCATCACCCAGCACTCCCACAAGACTAGAGATGGCTTCACTTTTCCCAAAACCCATCCAGGACCCAGGTGGGACCCCATCCTCTTCTCAATAACAGCCTCGAAAACTGTGTATGTATAAACTCTAAAACTGAAATTTAAAGACTATGTCCCAGGGGCCCAGCTTCACCCATGGAAACCAGCATAGCTGACCTGATCTCTGCTGGTCTCCCCACATCAGGCCTTGTTAAAGGGAAACCAGTGTGCACAGGGCTTCTGATATCTCCCCAAACAGCCAGAGAGGCGCGAACACGTTCCTGCATCCCTGTCACGTTGTCAGTAATAAGACTCTCTCGGCTGTACCTGCAAAGTGGCTGATCCTCTCCCTTCCATCAGGGGCTCACATGTGCAGAGAGTGATAAGGTGAGAATGGGGAGGGGGCAGCATCCACCAGCTGCAGATCTGCAAGAAAGGCCTTAAAGAAGATGCTATGAGCTGTGTCTGACACAAACCAAGTCCATTGAAAAGATACTCACATATGCACTTGGTAAAGGAAGCAAAAAACTATAAGGGGAGGAAGATGAATTGGGAGAACGGGGGAAGAGGGGTCCTGACTGCAGACGCTGTCCCCTAAGGGAGGCTCACACTGCCAGAAAATTACCTAGGAACCTCTTTGGCCTTCTGATCAGGATTTAAGATGAATTCTTCAAGGGGATAACTAAGCCTTCAGTTCTACCCTCTGATGCCCACACAGAGTGAGACGGCTGTTACTGCACCCCAGGAATCTCAAAATTAATCTGTTCCACCTGGCCTCTCCTGGCTGCGCTCCCCACCCCCAACCCCCAGGCAGGCTGATGCTAGGTTTGACTTGGTTCAAGCAACTGGTGGGTACAGTTTAATGGCTGGGAAATAAATCGCATCACATGCGATTGTGTGTTATCATGGAGATGAAAGCACCATCTGGCTGAGCCATGGTCTGCTGTGTACTTCTGGGGTGTCTGGTGACAGCTACGCTCATTTTCAGCCAACTGGGATTGTAGGGACTCCAGGATTGGCTGTTCAAATAAATCTTTAAAAAATACTTTATATTATTATTATTATTTTAAAAAATTATACATATGTATGTCTAGATGTATGTGCATATGCACGCAGTGCCCAGTGGATGACAGAAGAAGGTATTGGGTCCTGGAGCTGGAGTTATAGGAAGTTCTGAGAGGTCAGACATGGTTATTGGGAATCAAAGTGGGATCCTCTGAAAGAGCACTTTATGCTCTTCATGGTTAACACTGAGCCATCTCTCCAGTCCCTTCCTCATTTTTTTTTGAGACAGGGTCTAACTATGCAGCCCTATGTTGGCTTGGGACTCATTGAGATCCACCTGCCTCTGCCTCCAGGAGGCTGGGAATAAAGGCATACACCACCATGCCTGGCTCCCTTTGTTTTCTTTAGGGGAACTGTGTGCGTGGCCTATGCATGTAGCACATGTACAAGCATGTGATGTGCGTGGAGGCTGGAGGTTGACGCTGGGTATCTTTGTCAGTTACTGTCTCCTTTCTCTCTGGAGAGAGAATCTATCATTAAGCCTGGTGCTTACTAGTTGGCTGGACTTTCTGGTCAGTAAACTCGGAGGCTCCACCCATCCTCCACTTGTGCCCAGGTCACAGATGTGCACATCATGTCTGGCTGTCTTACATGGGTCTGAACTCAGGTCCATGCAAGATACAGGTACTTTCCTGACTGAGACATCTCAGCACCCCTACTATACCCTTTTAAAAAGTTTTTTTTTTTTCCTGTAAGACAGAGTCTCAATATATGTAGTCAGGCTGGTCTTGAATTTGTAATCCTCCTGCCTCAGCCTCCTGCATGCTGGGATACCAAGTGTGTGCCACTATGCCTGGCTCTCTTTATTTTTTAGCATTACCACCTCCTCCTTTAGGAAAAGTTTAGGACCAAGTGACCCTGGAAGGTGAGCAGAACACCTCCATCCTACCATGGGCATTCAGCCTCAGAGACCTACAAATGCTGTCCTGGGACACACAGCGAGTACCATGTAGGGTTTGGGTCTTTTTACATTCCATCCCCTCCTTCCTTTCCACACTTCCCTTTGTGATCTGATACAATTTTTAATCAAGTATGTTTTGACAACTATGGTGTCTTCCAAAATTGAGTTATTACAAACAGATCACAGGTACCCACAAAGATGACTACTTTCAGTTTGGTGGGTGCAAGAGGCACCATGTGATGACTAGGCTGAGGTGCGTAGGTACCACGTGTCAAACAGAAGTGTATGAACAGAGCCAAGTATATGAATAGATAGTCAAGAAGGAGAAAGAGGGGCTCATGACCTATTAAAGTTTCCATCTGATAGTTTTCATTACTAGGGATGGAACCAAGGGCCTTGTATACTAGGCGAGCACTTTGCTACAGAGCTATTTCCCTAACCTTTGGATTTTTAACACACACTGTGGTGGTTTGAATGAGAATGGCCCCATAGGCTCACATATTTGAATATTGGCCGTTAGTGGAACTGTTTGAGGAGGATCAGGAGGTGTGGCCTTGCTGGAGGAGGTGTGGCCTTGCTGGAGGAGGTGTGGCCTTGCTGCAGGAGGTGTGGCCTTGCTGCAGGAGGTGTGGCCTTGCTGGAAGAGGTATAGCCTTGTTGGAGGAGGTGTGGTTTGTCACTGCGGGTGGGCTTTGGTGTTTCAAAAGCCTTGTGTTTGTGGATTGAGGTGTGAGCTCTCAGCAACTGCTACAGCGCCACCTCTGCTTGCCTGCAACCATGCTCCCGAGTGTGACGGTCATAAACTCTAACCCTTTGGAACTGTGAGTCTCAAGTTCAATACTTTATTTTATAAGTTGCCTTGGTCATGGTGTCTCATCACAGAACAGGCCCGACCAGGCTACTCTTTGGAGGAAAGAGGAAGACTTTGGGATTTTGGACTAGGAAGGTGGCCAAATGCTATAAGCTGTGCTTACTGGGCCATCCTAGTAGAAGCTTGGAAGACAATAGTTGTTGAGGGAAATGTGAACAATGGAGGCCCAGCTCGACAGATATCACAGGGGAACAATATTAGCAACAGGGCTAGAGAACATTCTTATGCTCTAGAGTTTTCTACTAATTTCATTGGCTGGTGTTTATATTTTGATACACAGGGTCTTGGCTTTCCCATCAGAAATGTAATTTATTTATGGACAAGGTCTCACATTGCTTAGATGGCCCCAGATTCACTATGTAGCCAAGGCTGGCCTCCCACCTCTCAGGTGCTGGGATTCTAGGCATGAACCCCATGGGTCCTTCATTGAGGGCGTGTCACTTGGGAATACAATTTCTGGTAAACTGAGGACTGCAATCTAGTTGGGACTAGATGGACTGATTATGAGCATGCGCATACTTGAGTAAAGGCAGTTTTCCCTGCTCTGCAGTAAACCATCCACCCTCAGTGGCTCTCGGTGAACAGTGTTTCTTCCCAAGAGTCTACTAACCAGGCATAGCTGCTCCCTGAAGCTCAGGCAGGACTCACTTCTGGAAAATTCTCAGGCATTAAACTCCCTCTCCCACCTTGGCTCTTCTCTCAGATTTTGCATTAGGCAACCAAGGAACTTCCTCATTCCCGTTTTCCACTTCCTTACCCCCACAAAGGCATTGTGGGCAATTTCTGCAAATAGATCTTGCTGTGGTTTCTCTCTTCCTCTGTCTAAGCTGTTACTGAAGCACCAGGCATGGATTTCACACCCTGCCTTCTCATGTCCAGAAATTTCATTTGATTTATATTCAAATCTCTTGTTATTCTATCTATCTATCTATCTATCTATCTATCTATCTATCTATCTATCTATCTATCTATCTATCTATCTATCTTTGGTTTTTCTAAGACAGAGTCTTTCTGTGTAGCCCTGGCTGTCCTGGAACTCACTCTGTTGACCAGGCTGGGCTTGAACTCAGGGAACCTCTTGCCTCTGCCTCCCAGGTGCTGGGATTAAAGGTGTGCACAGCTATCATCAGGCCCATTATTTTTTTTATTTTTCTAGTGTCTTGTTAATCTGTTGGGTTTCTTCTATCTTTTTTCTTTTCTGAGAGAATCTCTATATAAAACCCAGGCTGGCCTAGAACTCATGGCCCTCCTGCTTCAGCCTCTTGGGTGCTGGAGTCAAAAGGCTGTGCTGCCACCCCTCCGGCCTTCTCCTTTTTTTTTTTTTTCCTTCTTCTTTCCTTATTAGATATGATTGACATGAAACTTGATTTGTAGACCAGATTGGCCTCAAACTCAAGAAGAGCTGCCTGCCTCTCTCCCAGTGCTTGGATTAAAGGCGTGTGCCACCCTATGCCATGCCATGCCACCTCTAGCTCCTCTCTACTCAGCTGCAGTTTTTAACCTATGTTTTAAACAACTGTAACATACTGATTTTCTAAGCATGAGGTCTGAGCCGGATGCCTCAGCCTCGAAGTGCTGGGTCACAGGCCTGGACCCTCCCATTACCTCGCATCACCTCCCAACACCTCCCATCACCTCTTCTCTTCTGTTTTTGTTTCTCTACTCCTTGGAAGCTCAGCTCAGCACTTCAAGGAGAATCTGCTGCAACTTAATTAGCGTTTATGGGGTATCTGTAATGGGAGAATTTACACTGCTAATTAGTGGAAAAGCTAATTAGTCTGCACAATTGCCACACTAGAAATATGCTAATATAGACCTATTTCTGCCTGCCCCCTCACTTTCTGGGTCTCTCGCTCTTTCTTTTGCTCTCTCTTTTAAGACAAGAGCTCATCTGTACCTCAGGCTGGCCTGGAACTCCTTGTGTAGCTCAGGCTGACCTTGAGTTTGTGCTAATTCTTCCTACTGAGTGCAAGCATTAGCTACGGCAACCAGTATTCTATCTATCTATTCACCCACCCACCCATCCATCCATCCATCCATCCACCCATCCATCCACCCACCCATCCATCCATCCACCCACCCACCCATCTATCCATCCATCCATCCATCCACCCACCCACCCACCCACCCACCCATTCATCCATCCATCCATCCATCCATCCATCCATCCATCCATCCATCCATCCATCCACCCATCCATCCATCCATCTATCTACTATCTATTTATTTATATTTATTTTATTTTGGAGGTGCTGAGGCTTAAACCCAGGGTCACATACCTGCTGTGCAAATTCTCTACCACTGTAATATGCACAGCCTCTTCCCCTTGTATATATTTTATTTTTATTTAGTCTTGTCTTTTCTTTTCTTTTTTCTTCTCTTTTCTTTGAGACAGGATTTTACCATGTAGCCTTGCTGGCCTGGACCACACTATGTAGACCAGGCTGGCCTCAAACTCATAGAGATCCACCTGCCTCTGCCTCCCGAGTGCTGGGATTAAAGGTATGCACCATCATGCCTGGCTCTCGTTCTCCTTTTAAAGAATATGGGGTCTCAGTTTGTTGTCCAGGTTGGCCTTGAACTCTTGGACTCAAATATTGCTCTTGCCTCAGCCTCCTGCCTGAATAGCTGGGACTGTACAAGGCAGAAGCTCTGCGAGTCTTTACTCCACATCTGGAATGGCTGCCATGGCTATGGGCAGAGAGCAATGCTCATGATGGACTGTGATGCTGCCTTGCTTCAACGGCCCTGTGTCTGAGAGCTCTGGATGCCAGTAGAATGACTGAGAGCCAGCACAACCCATCTCCGAACATCCCTGGAACGTCCATGGGCCTCTTAAGCCTAGACTCCCATCTTAGAAGGGTCCCCAGTGACAGTGGCTTCCCCTAAGCCTAGACAAAGCAATGCTACCTTGATATTTTCTCTTCTCTGATTGGACCGCACCTCATCCTTGATGTTTCCTCTTTTCTGATTGGACCACACCTCATCCTTGATGTTTCCTCTTCTCTGATTGGACCATGCCCCATCCCATGAGCCAAAAAATAAGCCTTTAATCCCATAAAGCACTGCCCACCAGGTATTTGGTCACAAAGATGAGAAACAGGAGAAGCGCCCCATTCTGCCCCCATTCTCATCTCGATCCCTGGACTCGCAGGCTGTCGGGATGAATCCAGGAGAGGCTGCCGGGAAACAGCTGTCAAGCAGCTAACTAACAATCCCTTTTCTGCTTTGTAGATTTGGTGCCTACTAAATGTTTATACAGGAAAATGAAAGCAAGGATAATATTGGTGGCAATTTCTCAGGAATCCCGAACATCTGGTGAGTTTTGCACAGGCTCTCAATGCAAGCAAGGCAGGCTGTTGAGACCCCTAGGGTGGGGGTCGAACAAACAGGGGTCACCTAAGACCATCTGCATAGCAGAAATTTACATTACAGTTCTTAACAGCAAAATTACAGTTATGAAGTAGCAAAAGAATAGTTTTATGGTTGGGGGTCACCACATGAGGAACTGTATTAAAGGGTTACAGCAGTAGGAAGGCTGAGAACCACCGCCCTAGAAGCTGGTCTCCGGGCCAGTGGCTGCTGCTGTCTTCTGTGAAGTGTGTCTCCAAGTAGGGCAGGACTTCAGGAGCCTACAGGAAAGGTACCCTAGATGTGGCCCCTCCCAGAAAACCTCATGGGGTACTAGGAGGGACCTGATGTGGGTGTCAGCTAGAGGTGGACATGCCACACTCATCCTAGACCAATACTCTGTGACAGAGCCTCTGAGTTTCTGAGACTATTCTCTTGAAAACTGGGATAATGGTGAGAGGTTGGGGGTGGGGGAGGAGAGTGGGAGATGGAGAGGAAGAGGGAGGAGGAGGGGGAGAGGGGAAAGGAGGGAGAGAGGGAGGAGCTGGGTAATGGAACAGAGGTAGGGGGAAGGGGGAGAGGAAGTGGGGAGAGGATTTCTGCTAGAGATGGGGCAGGTAGGAAGGGATGGCTGCCCCCTGTGGTTCTGTGCTCCAGGATCATCAGCCTTGTCCCCTCCTTGGCACACTAGATGGGGGACAGTATTCGCCATCAGGGTTCTGCAGAGAGGAGGCAGGACATATCAACTCCACTGCGGATCTCTCTCTGAGTCTGTGATTCGCACACAACAGACCCATCAGACCACACAACAGAGCCGCATCAGCCACCAGCCACCAGATTACAAAATGCAAAGCTAACCAGAGGGATGGGAGACTCCAGACTCCTGGCCTAATTAAGTCTACAGGCTCCCGCCGGAATCGCAGCGGTAATTATCTGACATCCCTGCTGTGGTTCCCAGTGCAGCTCTCAGTTCAAGCTGATAAAGATCTTTCCAGCCCAACATGCTGCCTACAGCTCCCACTCAGGAGCCTCAGCTTGACCCTTCTAATGAGCAATGGGCAGAGACGCTGAAGCTTGGCTGGTTAATTAAGTCTGAACAGCGCACATAGGCACTTTAAAGAAAGTGCCCAATGCAGACTGGGTTGAAATGGAAGGTCTAAGTGCTCTCTGCGGAGCCGGCAACTCCATGTCCCCACGAATCCCCTGCTCTGTACCTTTTGTTTTTTGATTTGACCAAGAGGAAGCTAATAGCTAAATCCATAGCTCAATTACTGCACAGGCTAATAATAGAGAAACAGAGTGTCCTGTGCCCCTGTTTTCCCATCCAACTTGACAGAAGCTAGAGTCATCTGGGAAGAACTTCAACTGAGAAAACACAATCAGCGCATAGGCAAGTCTATATAGGGAGGGCATCTTCTTGATAGATGATCGATGTGAGAAGGCCCAGCCCACTGTGGGTGGGGCCACCCTTGCAGGTGGCTCTGGGTCATCTAAGAAAGCAGGTTAAGTAAGGCTCGAGGGAGTTGGCGCACACCTTTAAGCCCAGCTCTCAGGAGGCAGAGGCAGGTGGGTCTCTGTGAGTTCAAGGTCGACCTGGTCCATGGAGCAATAGCTGGGATTACATAGAGGGAAACAACAGAGCAAAACCAAACAAAAAGCAGTCAAACACGCGTGGGAGCAAGGCAGGAAGCAGTGTTCCGCCACGGGTGTCTCAGCTCCCGCCTCTATGTTCCCGCCTTGAATCCTTGTCTTGGCTTCCCTCAGTGATGGGCCATAAATGTAAAGAGAAATAAACTCTTTCCTAACCTAATTGCTTTTGGTCAGGGTTCCCATCACGGTGACAGAAGTGCTGAGACCTGGGGTACTCACTCAGGACAGTGGTAAACCTCCTACATGAAGACGGCTTCCTGACCAGCCCCGTAACGGCCTTAGAGACAATCTCTATCCTATGGCTAGCCCCATGAAGAAAGCATTACGGGGGTCCATTTCTCAGGAGACCAAGCCTTACATACCAAACGTGCAGTTTGCTTACTCGGCTGGGAGTAGACGCAGGCTTAGCTGTGAGCACATCTGCTGGCTCGAGGCTCAGCTCTCTGACATGGAAACTTCCTAATGGCTTTATATCTCCTATGCCTCCCCAGCCTTTTCTCTGTGGTCTCAGGGATTCTGCACGCTAGGCAGGCACTTTACCAGCTCGATACCCACATGGGTGTATTTTTCTGACTTTCACAGCGTCAGAGGCAAGATGGAGCCCGGCAATGCCTCTGTCTCAGTGATGGTAGTTCTACACAGCGAGAGAAAACAGCAAAGCCCTTCATACATGGCCTGTCACATAGTCCACAGTCAACAAGTGGCCACTGTTAAAACACAGAATAACTAGGGCAGGCTCCGGTGTCCTTTCACCAATCAGCCTAAAGTCTGGAGGGTTGAAGTGACTTGCCCAAGGCTGAAGAGGCATCAAAAGAGTCTGGATTCAGGTCTCTAGAGTCTACACCTGGTGCTCCTTTGCCCATTACTGTCCCCTGTTATCCTGCATCTGGAAGACACTCGGAGGGATGACAAAAGGAGTCTGTGGATCCGGGAGCGATGGGGAGCCAGCCGGGTGGACAGAAGCGAGGGACCCCAGGGCCCAGCAGAAGCAGGCTTTTTAATCACTCAGCAAATACACCCTAAGGCCTGCTGGCCCAGCCCTGACTTCATGCACCGGGCCACCTGGCAGAGACGATTCCTAGTGCACCGAATTAATTCCCTCAATCCCTCTGGGATGAAGAGGAGAATAAATCCACGCCTGAACAAATGCACCCATGGATGAACGCATACGTCAGCTGAAGCAGGAACTGATTTCTGGGTTCAGAGGGCTTTTTCCCAGCTGAGGCAGCTAGCATGAGTCAGTCTGAACTGAGCTCCTCCAAATGTCCAATTTAAAAAATCTTTTCAAAGCAAATACACAGGGAAAAAAGAGGAAAAAAAAAAAAAAGGAACGGTCCATTATGCTTTGGGGCCGCGAGTCTCTTAAGAGAGGGCTCCAGCGGAGGTTCTTCTTGGCAGCGGGCACTGTCACCCTTTCCCCTGCCACCAGCTGGCATCATTCCCAAAGCAAATTGATGTCCTTGGCTGGGAGACAGACTTTTGTTTGGGGGGGGGCTATTTAACTTGGGGTAATCTTGGCTCTGCTCATTTCCTGATCGCTTGACAGATGTGCTTCCTGTCTGGGTTTTGAAGGGGTGGTGGTGGAGCAGGGTGGGTGGGCTGCTGGGCAGTCGAGGGTGAAGCATCTTGGTGCTGCAGGGTCACTGGGAGGCTTGGACAATGGCTCATCAGTCGGCCCAGGTGTCCTGTGCACTGTGGTGTTTGTACTTTGGGTTAAGGCAGCTCATGACCCCGCTCCCCTCTTCCAAAGACCTGGAGTGTTTTCTTCGGTAGGAAGAACTCCCAGCATGCTTCACCTACCTCATTCATAAGTCAGTTATTAACATGCCCAGGTCTGAGCCAGAGACCCCAGCCCATGCCTCTGGGAGGGCAGTTTACTTCAGCTGACTAAGTTTCAGGAGGGTGAGACTGCTGCTGCCATCTCTCCACAGCCTGGTATAGAACTTGGCACACAGTAGGCACTCCATGAACGAGCCAATGAACTGGAATATCTGATCCTGGATGTGGCTGTGGCTGTGGCTGAAAGCACACAACCAGGATGGGCTGCAGTAAAATCCAGAGTCAGAGAGAGACACAAGCGAGTCCCCCTTCTCTACCTTCCTGCTTGAGTGTGTGTGTGTGTGTGTGTGTGTGTGTGTGTGCTTGTGTGTCACACCTCAGGCACTGTCCACCTCATTTTTACTTGAACTTGGTAATTAGCCAGACTGACTGGCCTTATGAATGAGGCTCCCCACCCCCCAGCTTTGCCTACACAGCACTGGGCTTACACACCTCCATGGTCAAACGCTTCTTAGGTGGGAACAGGGCATCAAACTCGGGTGCTCACACTTGTGGCAGACTCGGCACTCCACATGCCATCTCCCCAGCCATTACTTCACAGTCTCTAAATCTCAATTTGCATGTAGAAAACCTGTCCCATGGGTTGGATGGGACTTGAGGAAAAGATGTATTAAATTCTCATCAGAGGAAAGAGCAGAGGTTGGACCATCCTGGGGGACTGTAGCAGCCATTCCTGTTATATACTCCTTCCTAACCTTAGTGCCTTCCCCTCTCTCCAGTCACCACTGCCAGCCCATCCCCTCTGATTGCCTACATACTGGGCACAGTCTAGAGCCAAGTACTATCAAAGCAACCCTCACTTTGCCTGGGATCTGCCGGGTCCCACTCCCAATCTCTCGGGCTCAAGGCTGCGCACTGGCTTTGATGCCCTGGGAACTACAGGAGAGCTGGTAGCCAGGTTTCTGAGCTCCTGGGATCAACCAATGAGGCTCTTCTCTAAGGGCCTCGGGACTTGCTTTGTTTGGGCTTCCTGTAAGAGTTTCCCACACCTTCCAAGCTGGAAGGACTGTTAATGAGGGAGAGCTAGGGAAGGAAATTCTCCTTTTGCAGAGCAGAAAGCTGAGGCTCAGGCCTGTGATGTCTGAATGAGAATGGCCCCATAGGCTCATGTATTTGAATGCTTGGTTAGCAGGGCGTGGAACTGTTTGGGAAGGATTAGAGGCATTAGGGGGTGTGGCCTTGTTGGAGGAAGTGTGTTGCTAGAGGGTGGCTTCGAGGTTTCACATCAGGCCTGTGTCACTGTCTGTCACCTGCAGATCAGGATGAAAAGCTCCCAGCTATTGTCCCAGTGCTGTGCCTCTCTGTTTCCTGCCATGGTGATCACGGACTAACCTGAAACTGTAAGCAAGCCACCAGTTAGATGCTTCCTTTTATAAGAGCTGCCTTGGTCATACTGTCTCCTCATTACTGTAGAACAGTAACTAAAGCAGGGCCCATATTGTCTTGACTGAGCCTTAGTTGAGAACTCATGGCAGAGGCCAGAATCCCACTGAGGTCTTCTGGCTCCTAGTATGGGTTCAGGAAACAGAACCTGTCTGGAATATTATTTTTTGTGGAACTCTGAGGATCCAGCGTAGATGTAAGACTCAGACAGTTCAGATGGTGCTGGCTTTGGGTGACTCTGGTATTTATAGACACTGATCATTACTTGCTCTGAAGGGACTCTGGGAAATGATGGCTGGATTCCAGTCCACCAGAGTAAACCCTTCTCTCCAGTGCTCAGATGATGGCAGCTTGCCTGGGATTAGGAGCGGTCTCTCTGTGTACAGATTAATCAGTGCTAAAGAATCAGGGCTGCCTGGAACCAGTCAGGCCACTGTGAAGTGAGAGTTGTTTTCTCTGCCATGTGCTCCAGCCATGCCACAGGCCCTAATGTAACCAGTCAACTGATGACAGACCGAAACCTTCCATATCCTGGACCGAAATTGTCTTCCCTCCTCTGAGGTTGACTACTTGGGGGATTTTGTCACACCATCTGAAAGCTACGTGGCTGCATGTGACATAGCCTCACCATGGCCTTGCCCTGCTTGTGACTTGCTTATGTGTTAACTGCAGCTCAGGGACGTTAGCTCACAGGATCAATGGTAGTGCTAGGACTCACGCTACAAGTTTGAGCCCCACAGCTGATGGACTTGCTAGTAGGCCAGGCGTGGGAAGAGCCAGGTAGCCGCTCCCCTAATGATGCAGACACCCCAAATCCTGCCATTCTGCCACAGCTGGGCATGGGCCAGGCTCGAGCATGAGCGAGGTTGTTTGTGAATATATGGAGAGCCTTGCTCCCACTCATTCTGCTCTGTGGGGTGGGTCAAAGCAGTTTAGCAAGGAAAGACCCTGCTTTTGTCCCTCCAGGGTCACCAAGGAGGCTGGACACAAAGGCTGGGCTCTGGACACTTGGGATCCTCAGTTTCCCTCCTCAGTGGGTGGTGTGTTACTTTCAACTTCTTGGGGATCTCTGGATTATGTTCTAGCAAAAAAGGGACAGAGCGGAAGTCCAAACAACTCTCAGAATTAGCAGGAGAGATGTCCCCACTGCTAGACATCTCCAAGGAGTCTGGTAGTGCTACCATCTGGGTAGCCACCTGCACAGAGGGGACCTTCCTCTATTCTGAGAAGAAACCCTGAGAATAGAGAGTGGAAGGCTGAGCACAGCAGCCTTCTGAAGCAAGTCACAGCCAGCTGACAGATGGGCCCCAGGGACATTCTCAACGCAGGAGAAGGTGAGGGGACATCTCGCAGGAGTTGGGTCTCACCTTTTATTATTATGAGAAATGAAGTCAAGGCTTTATGACAGACACCCTACCCACTGAGCTATCCTGCTGGCCCTGTACCCAGGTGGCTCTGAGGTCCAAGGTCACAGTTACTCACGGGCCTGTGAGACAGCTGTGCAAAGAAGCAAGCAGTAGGGAAGGCACCTGGGAAGTGGAGAGCAGCCTGAAGTTGCAGGTAGTCTGGTGTCACATGGCCTCTGTCAGGCTGCCTGCCCTGCCACCTGCTGGCCTGGGACCTGGCTCCTCAGGCTCTTTGCTTCAGCGACCTCATCTGTGGACCAGTCACACTAATCGAGCTCTCTGATTACATAGGTTACTGTAAGGGGAGAGTTAGCGCTTCTAGGGACATTAAGTACAGTTAATGTAAATGTGACTGCTGCTACTCTTGGAGGAGAACCTTCCCAGTGGAGGCTACACAGGTTGTCTGGGAACAGCAGAGTGTGGCCACAGCTCCACGGAGGGGGCGGCAGGTGACAGAGAGGATTCTGGACAGGAGGTCACCTGTGGGCCTTGGGTGTTACTGAGAGAAGTCTGCACCTTGTGTAGAGAGCAGTGGAAGCCCCTGGGCTCTGTAGGCCCCCCGGGATCTGGAAAGTTGCTCTGTGTGTGTACAGGTATGGGATCGAGTATACACAGGTAGGCTATAGACTGCCCAGGGTCCACCCCTCCTGCAATTCATCTGTGGGGTTGACCCAACTGCTCATTTCTTCCACGATGCAGAGACTTCCGGGTTCCAGCCCCAGATCCACCCACCTCCCGATGTGTCAGCATCTCCCTCCATCCCCCATCAGGCTTCTTCTATAGGCTGTGGAAACCCTAGACTCTGCCACTCCCAGATGTTCTCTGGAACGCCACCTTTATCTGTGCTGACGACTACCCCAGAAGACGTCTCTGCAAGCCCCCACTGCATGACACCTGCCATTATCTAGAGTCTGTGTCCTCTCTGTCCAGCACTGCAGTTCTGAGGAAGGCCACTGGCTCTGCACTAAGACCCTTGTGGGTTACTCTCTCTCAGTCTCTCGCGTGTGAAGCAGAGAGAGAGAGAGAGCTGCTACACCCACACCCTGGGGTTGCTGTGTCGGGGGCTGAAGTGAGGAAATGTTCGCACAAGCTCAGAACACGGCAGTTGCCAGTCTATACCAGCTCACATGCAGGCCACCTTGCTTATGTCCCTCACCCTAAGTCAAGCCTGAGCTGAGCACCCCAACATGCCAGGCAGTGGGGTGATAGTCAGGTACAGGCCAGGCCCCGCCCATCGGGAGTTCCTGTCCATCATGGTGCTAGGACTTTTTGAAGCTCAAGGACACAGAGAATAAGGTCTCGCATATGCATAGCATTTCCTGTGCCCTGCACAATCTCATGTTAGAGTGCACAGATAGAATTAAGTCTTGGCTCGGCACATGTGTCAGACCTAGCTACTTCAGCACTTGTGATCTTATTTTAATCCCTTAACCATCCTTTGGGGTAAATATACAAAGTCCTATATTTAGCTGAAGACTCAGAGGCACAGAGAGATTAGGTAAGTGGCCCACAGTCCCATGCCATCTGTGACAGAGCTGAGTATGCTCAGCGTTCTTATAGGTAGGCCAGGAAAGCCAGGAAAGACAATGGAAGTTGTTTTGGGCACCATTACTACCAAATGCTGTGTGCAAGGCCATCCAAGGATCATGCCCCGGCCCACCAACCCCCCCCCCTCTCTCTCCAGCTTCCAGCCTCAACATAGGGAGCTGCTGGGCAGTCTCATTCCCAGGGACCATGTTAAATGATAACTGAATTTCACATACCCAGCAGGGGAACTGAAGCCAAAGCCTGCCTTGCATCAGCCCAGTGGTTCTCAACCTGTGGGTCGCGACCCCTTAAAGATTTAAAATGCAGGTATCCTGCATCTCAGATATTTATATTACAGTTCATAACAGTAGCAAAAATACAGCTCTAAAGTAGCAATGCAATACTGTTATGGCTCGGGGAGGGGGGGGCCTCCACACATGAGAAATTATCTTAAAGGGCAGCAGCTTTAGGGAGGTTGAGAGGACGGATCTGAAGGCAACATGTAATTTATACCATCTGGAGGCGGAGGCCGCCTTTCTTTTTGTCTCCATGAAGAACTGATTCTATTGACAAGACCACATCACTTGAGGTAACGAGCCAGGTGCAGGGTTTGCGCATGAGGTGGGGAAATGACAACCATATAAAGGATGGCGGTGTTCCACAGGCCTCCTGAGGAGCAGCCTCGGAGAGCATCGAGGAGCCTGGGTGGCTGGCAGCCAGCATGAACAGACACATGCACAGCTGAGGTGGGGGGCTGTGATCAGGTGCGTGAGAGCACGGGGTGGGGGCGGGATGGAGAGCGTATTGGCCTGCAGGGGATCATGGGAAATGGTCAGACTTGGCCATCTCAAGCTCCAGTGTTTGGAGACATGGTTTTGACAGCAGGCTCTAAGATGATGCCGGGGTCTGGCATACATGAGGAGGGGGTCTTAGGTGTATCTGCCTGTTTGCCTGATGCTGGCACTCTAGGGAGCTACCAGACGCTGAGCGCATCCTAGGTGGCCACTGTCCTTGCCACCTTCTAAGGACAAATACACACAGAGATGACCTAAATCTAGCCAGCAGCTGACAGCGAGCCTTCACAGCCAAAGTAGAGCCCATGTCAGACCAACAGACCACAGGCAGCTACTCACTCCTGGGTGTATTCGTGCTGCACCCCTCCATGTCTAGGGCTACTCTGTTATGCAAAGCTGACTGGTCCACGCCTTCGACCTCTTTAGAATGTGTGTTTTCACATAGACAACTTTACCACTTGGTAAATCTTCCCTGCTTTTTCCTAAGAGAGACAGGCTGTGCCACGATCATGTGTATAAAGCAGCAATACAGAACCCAGCACTTCAAAGTTGCTGGGACTCAAAAAAGTGTCATGGTAGGAGGGGGAGGTTGGCAAAGGTTTTAGGAAAGAGGGACACTGGCTCTCTGGGGGCTCTCTAGCTGTCTAGAGCATCCTAGGTGGGTTAACAGAGATACATGGATTGACCCTGTCTATCTGTCTGTCTGTCTGTCTGTCTGTGGTACCTAAGAAGGAGAAGAATATATATAGAAAAGGATGTTCAATGTCCTTCATCTTTAATCTAATTTTCATCCCTACTTTCTTCCTGGTTCTTGCCTTACCTCTGACCTCTGCTTCAGTTTTCCTGGCAAGCATAGCCCAGAACCAGCCAGGCCCTTTTGCATAATGGTTGCAGATAGACCAGAGCTACTTGAAATAGGGCCACAGTGCCTTTGCATTGCATGCACTGGCTAGACACAAGCAGGGGGAGAAAGGTTGCTGCAAGCTAAAGGAGATTGGGAGTGGGGAAGGGGTAGGGGCCCAGGTGTTGACCTTCTGGGGCTAGTGCCAAGAGTGGTATAGCCACGTTGTCTGTAACCAGAAAAATAGCCTCTGCTGTCAGGCTGGTGGTGGAGACATGCTTTGGTAAAAAGAACAAGATGGGATCAACCACACTCCTGATCTTAGGGACCTCTGGTAATGACAGCATTGAAATGGACCCTGACCTCTTCAGATTTAGCTGATAGCAGGCATCCCATCTTTCCGTATTCTTGCTGGATGAGGAGCAATTGTGTCATGTGCTTGGGCTGACTGGGGTGAGGGGTAGCTTTGGATGAGCAGTGATTGACAGGCTGAGGCTTCCCATGACATCCTTGCCCCGACTGGTTTGAAGGTTGGGCAAAAATGCTGTATGGGCACTTCACTTGCTGCTCAGATCATGGGGTAGGGCTCTCAGAGCATGGGGCAGGACCCTAAGAACATGGGACAGGACCCTCAGAGCATGGGGCAGGGCCCTCAGTTCTGTAACTGGGAAAGTGAGGCTCAGAATGGTGCTCACTGAGGTCCTGGGGACAGCAGCCACCACTCCAGCTACTCCGCCTATCTGCCCTGCTGCGTGTTCGGGAGCTCTGTTTCAGAGCTTTCTCTTGTTGTCAGTGTCTTTAGCTCTATGTGCCATCAGGCAGTCAGGGAGCAGCCTGTGTCCTAGCAGGAGTGACACACCCAGCGTGCTCTGCAGCTCACTCACTCCCCAAACAGCTTCCTCCCCAACAGCTTCCGCTGATGGATTTGAGCAGAGCCAGCATAATGTCCTGAGGTTCTCTCCTGCCAGTGGCCCCGCCCCTCAGCTGCATTAGTACAGAGAAAATGACACAGGGCCTTACAGACCTCATGGTTATCTAAGGTAGGTTGAATGTGGCCTCTCAGATCTGTTTAGCTAGAATTTGTGAATATAATCTTTCTTGGAAAAGGATCTACAAAGATTTAATTAAAGATCTTGGCGATTGTACTGGGTCAGAATGGGCCCTAAAGCCAATGACTCTCCCTGTTCTTGGAAGAAGAGGAACAAAGGATGTGCTACAGAAGATGGATGCGGAGAGTGGAGTGAAATACCTTACAAGGATCACCAAGGGATGCCAAGAACCACCAAAGATGGCCAAATGCAGGGAAGAGATGCCGAAGTTCACCAAGGGTTACCAATGGCTACCAAGCACCTCCAAGGAATGCCAAGGAATGCTAAGGACTGCCAAGGACCACCTAAGGACACCAAGGACCACTGAGGACCTCCAGGACTGCCAAAGATCGTTAAGAGTGGAGCAAGGACCATCAAGAACCAACAAGGGATGCCAATAACTTTAACGAACTGCTAACAAGAGCCAAGGGCCACTAAGGACAGCCAAGACTGCCAAGCCACTGGAAGCAAGGTTCCTTCTCTCTCTTAGCTTCATGGTGAGTGTGGTGCTGCAGACACCGTGCACTCTGTCACACAAGAACATTTACCAGAGTGCAGGGACACTGGCATCATGATGGGACAGCCTTCCATTCATGCAGTCTAGTGTATATACAGAACTAGCCTTTCCATTTAAAACTATGCATTTGAACTGTTATTTTAAGGACCGGGAATGTACTTTGCAAAACTCATGACCCCAGGCCCAGAACCAGTGCCCTGGGGACCAACTTGAGAAGGGCTCTTGTTTGTCAATGCATATGCTTACCTTGCTCCTGAGCCATTTCTTGCAGACAAAAGTAGATGACTCTGGCTCCCAGGCTGAATCCAATCAAGGTGACAGGTCTCCGGCCCTGAGGGGAAACAGGACACAGGTGTTTGGAGAGGTTATAGCAAGTTTAAGCAAGTCAGTTCTTGCATGGACTGCAAACTCGCTCAGCCCTTGCCTGTATGCACATTACAGTTTCCACGCTCTGAAGTGTCAGTCATTAGTATCGGGACCCTTGCGTACGCAGGAGTTAGCAGCTCAGGGGTTGGCTTCCTCTAGCGCACTCGGTCTCTGACTTGGCTAATTCCTTTTCCTTTCAAACCATCATTGGCCATGGCTCCTCCTCCCGGGGACACAGAATATGTTAATTACAAGGACTCGTGCCTTGGACTCATCTGCCTACGGCTAAGGACTGCAGTGATGTGGGGGTCCCTCTGGGGATGCAGAGATTAGACACAAGATGCGATGTGATGAGTAGGGAGGTATGGGATGGGGCTTAGTTTTCTGGAGAGGAAGGCTGTAGATGATAGAGCAGTGTCTGGGGAGCCTGGAGAAATGTGGGCCCGTGTATCGGAGGCTTTCCATGGAGATCTCTGGTCTGGCCTGGTGCGAGAGTTCCAGCAAGGGGGAGTGAGTATGAGCAGGGAGGGGAAGTTGTTTCCCCTCCACACCACCCTGTGCTGAGTCAGGTAGGGCTGGGCCTACAAGAGGCTGACTAGCCAGTAAGGAGTATGGCGGAGCTTCAGGCAGCATTTCAGGAGAGCAGACCTCTTCCCAAGTGTTACAGCTCTAAGGACAGAAGTTCTTGGGTGATGGAGTAGTTCTTGCACACCTTTAATCCTTCCGGATAGGATTCTTATATACAGATTTGGGGTGAGTCAGGATCTGACAATAAGTACTTCTCATTGGCTTGGTCTGAGAGCTTAGGGAAACTTTATTTGCATGTGGGAGGGCTTGGTGCTGCTCCTACAAGACTGATGGCCACACACCTCTCTGCGGGGGGGGGGGGGGGGAGCGTTGTGGGAGGCTGTAGCTGTGACAGAAGCCAGGAGGCATGGCCAAAAACTTGCTGTCCCTTGCAGGTAGAAGTCACCTACTGGGTCACCAGGGTTCAAAGCCTATGCTCGACCCAACCGGGAACCAGGCTGCCTATGCATAGCGCATCGCCCCACAGAGAAAGACGAGGTATCATGGAACATGCCGAAGAAAAAGGGTCCAGCTGCATACAGGCGAAGGAGCGGGCAGCTAAAAGCTCTAATGCTCCTGGTGTCCCTTCCTTCCCTCTTTGTCCTGAGCCTTTCTAGGCACACAGAGAGGAAACTTCCGGAAGTCCACTGTAGCTAAGAGTGTCCCCAGGGTGGGAGTCCTAGCCAGGTGGCTGAAGACTGGGGACAGCCACAACTTCCAGGGATGCCTTTCATTTCCATGTATCCCTGAAAGTCTGGAATGTGCACAGAATATTGGGGGACATACTCAGACACAGAGAAGCCGGTGCTTGGCACGAGATGCCACAGTATCGAAGGAGGTGGGGCTCCCAGAAGACAGTGCAGTTATTTGGATGAGAATGGTCCTCCCAGTGAGCACTGTCTGTCTCACATGTTTGTGGATTGAGATTTGAGCCCTTGCCATGCCTGCTTCAAAGTAAACATTTCCTTTTATGTTTCCTTGGTCATGGTATCTTGTCACAGCAATAGAAAAGTAACTAAGACAGAGTCATGGCTTCTTTTGGGGTGTGCATATACAACCTAGGTCCTGGAACCTGTGAATGTCATCTGCTGTCCACGATAGGGACTTTGCAGATGTGTAGTCAAGAATCTCAGCTAGGCTCAGTGGCATTCCTATGACCCAGCACACAGGACACTGAGCCTAGGTGACTGCTGTGAGTTCGAGGCCAGCATATTTCTAGTGCAGCCTGGGCTATAGAGTGAGAAACTGTCTAATCCAAAACAAATAAATAGGGATGCAGGAGTCAGTCAGAGGGATGCAGGAGTCAGTCAGAGGGATGCAGGAGTCAGTCAGAGAGATGCAGGAGTCAGTCAGAGGGATGCAGGAGTCAGAGGGATGCAGGAGTCAGTCAGAGGGATGCAGGAGTCAGTCAGAGGGATGCAGGAGTCAGTCAGAGGGATGCAGGAGTCAGAGGGATGCAGGAGTCAGAGGGATGCAGGAGTCAGTCAGAGGGATGCAGGAGTCAGTCAGAGGAATGCAGGAGTCAGTCAGAGGAATGCAGGAGTCAGTCAGAGGGATGCAGGAGTCAGAGGGATGCAGGAGTCAGTCAGAGGGATGCAGGAGTCAGAGGGATGCAGGAGTCAGTCAGAGGGATGCAGGAGTCAGTCAGAGGGATGCAGGAGTCAGTCAGAGGGATGCAGGAGTCAGTCAGAGGGATGCAGGAGTCAGTCAGAGGGATGCAGGAGTCAGTCAGAGGGATACAGGAGTCAGTCAGAGGGATGCAGGAGTCAGAGGGATGCAGGAGTCAGATGCAGGAGTCAGATGCAGGAGTCAGAGGGATGCAGGAGTCAGAGGGATGCAGGAGTCAGTCAGAGGGATGCAGAAGTCAGTCAGAGGGATGCAGGAGTCAGATGCAGGAGTCAGAGGGATGCAGGAGTCAGAGGGATGCAGGAGTCAGTCAGAGGGATGCAGGAGTCAGTCAGAGGGATGCAGGAGTCAGATGCAGGAGTCAGATGCAGGAGTCAGAGGGATGCAGGAGTCAGAGGGATGCAGGAGTCAGTCAGAGGGATGCAGGAGTCAGTCAGAGGGATGCAGGAGTCAGAGGGATGCAGGAGTCAGATGCAGGAGTCAGATGCAGGAGTCAGAGGGATGCAGGAGTCAGTCAGAGGGATACAGGAGTCAGAGGGATGCAGGAGTCAGAGGGATGCAGGAGTCAGAGGGATGCAGAAGTCAGTCAGAGGAATGTAGGAGTCAGATGCAGGAGTCAGTCAGAGGGATGCAGGAGTCAGAGGGATGCAGGAGTCAGAGGGATGCAGGAGTCAGTCAGAGGGATGCAGGAGTCAGTCAGAGGGATGCAGGAGTCAGTCAGAGGGATGCAGGAGTCAGTCAGAGGTATGCAGGAGTCAGTCAGAGGGGTGCAGGAGTCAGAGGGATGCAGGAGTCAGTCAGAGGGATGCAGGAGTCAGATGCAGGAGTCAGATGCAGGAGTCAGAGGGATGCAGGAGTCAGTCAGAGGGATGCAGGAGTCAGTCAGAGGGATGCAGGAGTCAGAGGGATGCAGGAGTCAGTCAGAGGGATGCAGGAGTCAGTCAGAGGGATGCAGGAGTCAGTCAGAGGGATGCAGGAGTCAGTCAGAGGGATGCAGGAGTCAGTCAGAGGGATGCAGGAGTCAGTCAGAGGGATACAGGAGTCAGTCAGAGGGATGCAGGAGTCAGAGGGATGCAGGAGTCAGATGCAGGAGTCAGATGCAGGAGTCAGAGGGATGCAGGAGTCAGAGGGATGCAGGAGTCAGAGGGATGCAGGAGTCAGTCAGAGGGATGCAGAAGTCAGTCAGAGGGATGCAGGAGTCAGATGCAGGAGTCAGAGGGATGGAGGAGTCAGAGGGATGCAGGAGTCAGTCAGAGGGATGCAGGAGTCAGTCAGAGGGATGCAGGAGTCAGATGCAGGAGTCAGATGCAGGAGTCAGAGGGATGCAGGAGTCAGAGGGATGCAGGAGTCAGTCAGAGGGATGCAGGAGTCAGAGGGATGCAGGAGTCAGTCAGAGGGATGCAGGAGTCAGTCAGAGGGATGCAGGAGTCAGTCAGAGGGATGCAGGAGTCAGTCAGAGGGATGCAGGAGTCAGTCAGAGGGATGCAGGAGTCAGTCAGAGGGATGCAGGAGTCAGTCAGAGGGATACAGGAGTCAGTCAGAGGGATGCAGGAGTCAGAGGGATGCAGGAGTCAGATGCAGGAGTCAGATGCAGGAGTCAGAGGGATGCAGGAGTCAGTCAGAGGGATGCAGAAGTCAGTCAGAGGGATGCAGGAGTCAGATGCAGGAGTCAGAGGGATGCAGGAGTCAGAGGGATGCAGGAGTCAGTCAGAGGGATGCAGGAGTCAGTCAGAGGGATGCAGGAGTCAGATGCAGGAGTCAGATGCAGGAGTCAGAGGGATGCAGGAGTCAGAGGGATGCAGGAGTCAGTCAGAGGGATGCAGGAGTCAGTCAGAGGGATGCAGGAGTCAGAGGGATGCAGGAGTCAGATGCAGGAGTCAGATGCAGGAGTCAGAGGGATGCAGGAGTCAGTCAGAGGGATGCAGGAGTCAGAGGGATGCAGGAGTCAGAGGGATGCAGGAGTCAGAGGGATGCAGAAGTCAGTCAGAGGAATGTAGGAGTCAGATGCAGGAGTCAGTCAGAGGGATGCAGGAGTCAGAGGGATGCAGGAGTCAGAGGGATGCAGGAGTCAGTCAGAGGGATGCAGGAGTCAGTCAGAGGGATGCAGGAGTCAGTCAGAGGGATGCAGGAGTCAGTCAGAGGTATGCAGGAGTCAGTCAGAGGGGTGCAGGAGTCAGAGGGATGCAGGAGTCAGTCAGAGGGATGCAGGAGTCAGATGCAGGAGTCAGATGCAGGAGTCAGAGGGATGCAGGAGTCAGTCAGAGGGATGCAGGAGTCAGTCAGAGGGATGCAGGAGTCAGAGGGATGCAGGAGTCAGTCAGAGGGATGCAGGAGTCAGTCAGAGGGATGCAGGAGTCAGTCAGAGGGATGCAGGAGTCAGTCAGAGGGATGCAGGAGTCAGTCAGAGGGATGCAGGAGTCAGTCAGAGGGATACAGGAGTCAGTCAGAGGGATGCAGGAATCAGAGGGATGCAGGAGTCAGATGCAGGAGTCAGATGCAGGAGTCAGAGGGATGCAGGAGTCAGAGGGATGCAGGAGTCAGAGGGATGCAGGAGTCAGGTGGGCAGAAGGGAGGAGGAGCAGAGAAGAAGCTTGTGGATGCTCCAGACACTACTGGTTTTGAAGATGGAGGAGGGTCCACCCACAGAGGAGGACATAGGCCTCTGGGAGGGAAAAGAGATTGGGAAATGGATGCTTCCTGGTAGTCTCCACAAGGAAGGCAGCCTGCGGAGGCAGGCCTGACTTCTGCTCTCTATACTGTGAGGCGAGTACGCTGTGTGTGAGGTGTGGATGTTACCAATCATCGCCCTTCTTGGTCTTTGATACCTGACTGCAGTGTGTGGGGTGATATAGTTTACCTTGCTTAGCCAGAGCCACTTCAGTCTTTGCCTCCCAGCCAGATCTGCCAAAGGGCTACTAGGGTTTTCCTGTTCATTTTGGGAGGGGAAGATACAGGGATTGGCTGGCATTAGCAGTTTCCCAGGCAACATTCCCACGTTGGCAGAAACTGCTGGGCCTGTCAGTAGCTGTTCTCCCCTTTGTCCACAGTAATTGAATTTCAGCTGGCTGCCCTTTCAGAATAAAGACTGAGTTTCCCGGCTTTTTGGGTAGTGTAGTGTAGTCATATGACTAGTCTCTGGCCAAGGAAAGGGTAACAGAGTCTGTTTGGCACTTGCTTTTGCTCCTCAGCTCTTCTTCTTGCCTCCTGGAGCTCAAATACTGTCACCTCAGAGCAAGAATTCAAGCCATACCAAGGGATATAGTGGTGTGACTATGAATTCCTGCTCAACGCAAGGGGCCTCTCTCCCATGGCACACACCATCAGAGTGCCTAATAGTTGTTGCCCTAGGCTTCTGCAGTGATAATTAACTTCTACCTTGAAAGGTAGAGAGAAAGAGAGAGAGAGAATGAGAATATATTGTATATTCATGAGTATATGTTGTGTATGTTTGTATATGTGTGTATATGTGCAGGTGTGTATGTGTTCATGTTTGTGGAAGTATGTATGTGCATATGCATGTTTATATATGTGTGCCTATATATGTGTATATATACATGTATGCACACTGTGTGTTTATGTATGTATGTATGTATGTGTGCATGTGTGCATTTATGTGTGTATGTTTTTGTGCAGGTATGTGTTTATGCATATGTATGTTTGTATGCATGTACCTGTATGTTTATACATTTATATACACTGTGTGTGTGTGAGAGAAAGAGAAAGAGAGAGAGAGACAGAGAGAGAGAGAGAGAGACAGAGAGAGAGAGAGACAGAGAGACAGAGAGACAGAGAGACAGAGAGACAGAGAGAATGCTTTGCTCCTCAGAGTCTACCTGCCTTGTTTTATGAGGCAGTGCAGTGTCTCTCACTGGCCATGGGGCTTTCTGGTTTGGTAGTCTTGGTGACCAGTGAGTCCCAGAGATCTACTTGTCTCTGCCTCCCCAGCGATGAGATTAAAGGTGTATACGACCACATCTGGTTTTTGGTTTTTTGGTTGTTTTGTTTTGATTTTTGAGACAGGGTCTCTCTGTGTAGTCCTGGCTGTCCTAGACCAGGCTGGCCTTGAACTCAGAGATCAGCCTGCCTCTGCCTCCTGAATGCTGAGATTACAGGCGTGAGCCACCAAGCCCAGCACTTTTCTGTTCTGTTTTATTTTTAAATGTAGGTTCTGGGGACAGGCACTTTATTAAATCTCTCTGACCCTGGATCCAAATTTTATTTTAAAGCTATTTTTAAAAAGGTCTATTTTTATTTACTTGTGTGTGTGTAGACCCCGTGCATATGTGCAGGTGCCTGAGGAAGGCTGGAAGGAGTCTGAGTTCCCAGAGCTGCAGTGTGGGTGGTTTTGTGTATCTCAGGATACTTTCCTCATCTGAACTTGAGTGGCAACGGAGATGACTTTCTTCCCCAAAGTGGCTGGACTTCTACCAATGGACTTACTGTTGGGGTTCCCATCGGTAGACATGGTGTATACATCAGTATACAAGCTTCCCCGTCTGCCTTCCCAGCCCCACCCCCACCATTCCTGGGTACCTGTTGCCGTGAGAGAAGGATGTGCGCCAGGTGCTTGCCAACTTCTGCCGATCGGTGGAGGCACACGCCCCAGGGGTTGTCGATGACATTGGCGACGCTGAGGAGTGAGGCTGGCCAGGTTAGAGCAGCCACGATACCTGAGGAGATAGGATCCCACAGATGAAGCAGGAATGGGGTGGGGTGGGGGTGGGGAGCTTTGCTAGGGCAGTGTGGCTGATGGATGCTCTAGGAAATGTGGGTGGGGTCTGTGTAACCAGGAATCTGAAAGGCTTTCTGGTGATAGACTCTAACCAGCAAATGGGAGGAGACTTGAGACATCATTCTGATGCACAAACTACATCTCCTGCCCAAGCACGCCCTTGTGAGATTCCATAGACAGCTCCATCCAGTCATTCATCCGGTATCCTAGACCCACTACCCTGCCCAACTCAAGTGACTTGTTTATTTAGGGCAAAGAGACAGTAGCTGGGGGGCTTGAGCTAGCCTTGGGTATGAGACCATCTCTGCTGCATCTCTCCCACTGCTATGGCCCAGCTTGGTGTCTTTGAGAGACACATGGGACAGAGCCAAGCCATTTAAGTTCCCTCAGGCTGGCCTGAGCCAGGGGACAGTTAACTGACCCACCGATCCATGAATAGGCCCAGTTGAGATAAGCCAACTCTAGTCTTGCCTCTCTTGAGCTGTTAGAATAGAGGATTATTACACCATGAGTTTGGGGGTGGCTTGTCATACAGCAGTAGCCAATGGAGATACTGTATGGTTGGCTGTTGCCTTGTCTTTTGACACAAAAGTCACAAACTTCTCACAGATGAAGCTGAGGCAGGAGACTTGCAAGTGTAAGGTCTACCTAGGCTACAGAGTGGGCTCAAGGTCAGCCGAGGAAAATTAATGAAACCCTGCCTTAAGATAAAAAGTAAACACAAACTTGGGAAAAGAATATGATCGGAATATACTTAAATTTAAAAATTGTCTTAAATAATAATAAAAACATTCTAGTTTGAGATTGAGATTGATACAACCATTTGTCTTGTCTTTAAACACACTGTAAAACTTTGGCTTTTTTTTTTCCTTTGCCACTCAAAATAAAAAGCACACAAAAAGAAAGAAAATGCAGAGCTGGAGATGAGCTAAAGATCTCTGGCATGCTCGCACAGCATGCACGTGACCCTACGTTTGTTTGCGCCCTTTGTCTCTAGCACAGAGCCAGGCTCCCTTGGATTGCAGACATGCAAGGATTAGTGCCATGGTGTCCTACCATGGCTGGTCAGTGAGGGATGCTTACCAGAGAGCACTGTGTACTTGAGAGCCTCCTGTGCTACCATGTTAGCGAGGCCACTGAGGATGGTCTCCAGGGCATTGCCCAACTCCATCAGGTACTTGGCCTCCCAGGCCAGGCAGTACTGCTCCTGGCTGCGGGCTAGGGCCATCCATGGGGCATTAAATGTGCCTGAAGAGAACACAGATAGGTGTGGGTAGCGCCCTTTACTGGCTGTAGCAGCAGGTGCCCCAGTCACAGAACAGGTGAATGGAGGATGGCAATCTATAAAGATTGCTGCATGGATAGATGATGATGGATGGATAGATAGATGGATGGATGGATAGATGCATGGCTGGATGGGTAGATGGATGGATGGGTGGATGGATGGGTAGATGGATGGTTGGGTGGATGGATGGATAGATGGATGGATGGGTAGATGGATGGTTGGGTGGATGGATGGATAGATGGATGGATGGGTAGATGGATGGTTGGGTGGATGGATGGATAGATGGATGGATGGGTGGGTGGATGGAAGGATGGATGGATGGATAGATGCATGGATGGGTGGATGGATGGTTGGGTGGATGGATGGATGGTTGGGTGAATGGATCAATGGATAGATGGGTGGATTCTAATCTGGATAATGGGTGGTTGAGTGCACAGGTGGATGGATAGAAGATGGGTTTCTCACCTCTCTTGGTCTACTCCCTCTCTGTGAAATGAGCCTCCCATTCCCACCCCTTAGAGATACATGGAACAAACTAGCCCAGGGTCAAACCAACAGAGGCAAACCCGGTTCCCATCTGAGTCCCTCTCCACCCTGATCCTCACGGTATCTGCCGGACCCGAGCCAGCCAGTGATGGCAATGGTGATATGTAGCTGCCGGCCTTCCGTCAAAGGCAGGAACATGAACTCCTCAATGGCCCCGACTCGCTTCTTCATCTTGTATCCTTAGGACATAGACACAAACAAATGTGTTTACATACTCACACATCAAGTCTATGTGCTCTGCTCCTGGACAAATGCATTTCATCTGTGAACTCTAAGACAGGCTGTTGTCCCTGATTACAGGATAGGAAGACACTGCCCAAGGCCACTAGATCTGCAGGCCAGGGTCTAAACTCAGGCTCTGTATTATTGCCCTGTCCTGCCTCAGTTGCTATCTCTCTCCTGCATTTCCTACTAAGCCTTAACCTTCACTACAGCTGATACCAACTGTGATTCTTGGCAGCCTTCCACATGCCTGTGTGCAACTGGGGGCCACGGGCACAGCCAAGGCGAGGACACAAAGACACCACAAGCCTCTGAGGGATGGTGCCTGGGTACTTCCTGGGTGATAGCAACAGACTGGGCTGGACTCTTCCGCTGCAGCAAGTACTCATGGGGTACACATGGGAAAACTTAGTTTTCCAAACTTTGTCCTGAGCCTGGCTACGCTGATTGCAAGTCCAACAGCTTCTAAGGTTTGCTGCAGGATTGGCTTGGCTGGGACTCAGAAAGGGCAAAGCCACATTTCCTTATTCCCCCAGCCCCCCGCAAGAAGCCATCTGGGGCATCCTTTTGGCTGAGTCAAGCTGGATGACAATCTTTTCCAAGTCCCCGTTCTTTTTTAACCTTACCTGTCAGGCCAGCTCCGGCTGCACCAAACAGTGAAGTCATAACAGCGATGCCAGCCACTGAGCCCAACGCGGCTGCCCCGGCACTGCCTATGATGGTTGCGGCTCCTGCAGCGACAAGTGGGGCAGCTAGCCCCCCAGTCACACCTGCAGGGTAGGAACTCAATCAGGGCGTGGCTTAACGGGTTCTTTTCCCACGGGCTGCCTTCTATAGAGCTTCCAGCAATGCCTTTAAATCAATTTTAAAAATTTATTTATTTATTTGACTTTTAGAGACCGATTCACAAAGCTGAGGGTGGCCTCAGACTCACTAGGCAGCCCAGGATGACCCTGAACTCTTGATCCTTCTGCCTCTATCTCCTAAGAGCTGGGATGACAGGCGTGAACCACCGTGCACGCACGGGCAGCTTCTATCAGTGAGCATATTTACTACTGACTTAGGTGCCTGTCACGTGCTGGGGCCACCCCTCCCCCCACCACTGATACACAGACCATGATCTATCCCCTGCAGCGGGGCCTCACCAATCACTGTCCCGCCTCCAACTGTGGCCAGGCCTATCAGAAGATAGCGTTTCCACTTCCTCCGTTTTTCTTTCCTCTTCCGGGATGCCTCTGCGGTCCTGGAGATAAGAGGCCGGTCTATGGCTGCTAGCTATGGGCCAGGATCCCTTAAGTCTTCCCACTATACCAACCCCTAAACCAGAGATCAGTGGTAGGTAGGTAGGTCGGTCCTGGGCCCATCAGTGCCTGGGGGAAATCTCAGTGAATGGAGCATACTACTTACCCAGCAGATCCATCCTAATGGGTGCAATTTAAATAATGAAAAGATAATAATAATAATAGTAATAATAATAACAGTAATAATAATAATCATAGCAACAATAGCAAAAGAGGCAAACAATCGCTTTCACAGAACAGATGAGCCCAGAATGAGTACAGAATGTACCCTCATCTTGCCAGCAGATTCCACTTCCCCAGGGGGTTTGGAAATCTGTCTCCTCCAGAGCAATTATGCGTACAATAGACTGGAAAAACACGTGTACGAGAGATGGGGCCTTGTGGTAACAGCTGAGCTCATCCAGACTGAAAACACAGATGCTATAAGCCCAGTCAAAGGTAAGAGGGTTATCTGCAGGGAGAATGTTTGGAGTGTTTATAATTTATATTCTTAGCTCTTTGAGAGAGGGTCTCAAGGCCCAGGCAGGCCTTTAAGTCTCTATGTAGCTGAGGATAACCTCCGACTTAGGATCCTTCTGCCTCCATTTTCCAAGTGCTGGAGTTACAGGCATGTACCACCATGCCCAGTTTGTGTGATTCAGACATGGAACCCAGAGAACGTTCAGTGAGAACAGCCCCTTTGAGAACGACCATCTCAATGTTCAGAGACAAGATTCTCAGCTCTCCTGACAGACCTTTAGCCCTTGGCTGCTTTAAGGTGATCAGAGACAAGAAGAGAGGTGGAGGGTGGGTGGAGGGGCCATTACGGGAGAACTCTGAACTGAAGCTGGAATTTGGACAACCGAACGCAGCACGATCATAAATGACGAGAAACGGTTAATATTTAGTGAGCCCTTCCTCTACACCAGACTCCACACTGCACATTGCGGCCCCACGGTCCGGATGCTTTAAGAGATAATAGCGGTAGAGCTGGGCATGGTGGTATGCACCTTTAATCCCAGTACTCCCGGAGGCGGACATAGGCGGATCTCTTGAGTTCCAGCCTGATCTACAGAACAAGTTCCAGGAGAGCCAGAAACCTTATCCTCACGCCCCAAAAGAGATAACAGTGGTTATTCCAGAGGGGCAGTGTGTGTGTGTGTGTGTGTGTGCGCGCGCGCTAACAGACTACTTAAAATCTTTATGGAGTGCATGTTCTTGGAGGTAACAGTGGTTGCTTGTGCCATACAAAGGTTTAAGCCTCAGTCTTCTACAAAATGAAGACAATACTACGTATCTCCTTAAAAAGACATTTTCCTCTATGATTAATTTAGTGTGTGTGTGTGTGTGTGTGTGTGTGTGTGTGTGTGTGTGTGTGTGTGTGTGTAGGTTTGAGAACAACCTATGGGAGTCAGCTATCTCCTGCCACCACATAGGTCCTAGTGACAGCTTAGGGTCATCAGCCTTGGCAGCAAGTGCCTTTCCTTGCCACAGCATCGCAGTAGCCCAGTGACAACTTGCTTTGTGAAGATGAAGCTTATCCGATTTAGCTAACACGGTTACTGCAAATGCACTGCGCCCCCGCCCCCACCCAGAGTTTGCACACCTGTGGGCTGAAATTCCCTGCCTCCATCCTTGCTCAACCAACGTGCCCATATCCTTCCTCACGTGAGGAACAAGGAGCAGGCTTCTCTCCAGCACCAGCTCACCTCTACTGAGAGGCCCCTGAGTGGAGGGCAGCCCTTCTCAGCTGCCTCCCTGCAGAGGACCAGAAACCAATGGTAAGGATCTTTGCTGACCATTGAATCCGGAGCTGGTGCACATAACCACTAGGTGGAAGGTGAGAGGTGACTAGGAGTAAGGGGGTCTGGTGTCAGGCTCTAAATTGTGGGATTCCATAGTTGCTGCTCAGTATTGATGCTAGGTGTCCCACAGGGCACCGGAATCCACGGGGGCTCACGTTCCCCACATCTGTGTACATTTGCATATAACTTCTCATATCTTCTTGAGTGCTTTAGAGATATTTAGATTTTATGTCTTTTATAAAATACAGCAATGTCATGTGTCACTATTTATTCTGTTTGTGTAAATTTTAAAAAGTATTTTCAATATAGAATTTATTTTTTTAAATAAACAATTATTTTAGGCTAGACATGATGGAGCCTGCCTGAATCCCCGGTACTAAGGACATAGAGGCAGAAGGATCAATCAGAAGGTTAGTCTTTTACAGCCTTAGCTATTTCTCTCTCTCTCTCTTTCTCTCTCTCTTTCTCTCTCTCTCTTCTCTCTCTCTCTCTCTCTCTCTCTCTCTCTCTCTCTCTCTCTCTCTCTCTCTCTCTCTCGGCCAGCCTGAGTCATATTACACCTTGTTTCATAATTATACCTTCTTTCAAAAATTAAAAAAAATCAAACAAAAATATTTCGTGGTTGGTCAACTTGGAAGGCATAGAAATGTCATAGTTGAAGACTGTGCACTCCTGTGTGCCCAGCTGCCAGCTGCTGGCCAGCTTTCCTCAGTGAAACATAGGGTGGGGGTGGGAGTAGGGGGCACAATGCTGCCATTTCTAGAATCTTTAAAAGCCAGGGCAGGAGGCTGACAGGTCTCCTTTGCTTTAACCTGAGACTGCCAGTGTTCCAGACAGGCACGGATCCATCAGCTTAGAGCCCCAAACCAGGGCAACATGGGCACAATCCACAGCCGATCTTCATTCGATGCCCAAAGCAAGAAATGAGACCTTGGTGCTGCAAGCCATGGAGATTTGGGGGCTATATCCGTCATAGCAGCAAAATCTCCCTACCTCAGGAACAGAGCCACTCACTGAGCCTGTGACTCTGTAGAGATTATAACCTGAACCTTTTCACGTAAGCACCCTGGGGGGGGGGCTAGGTGTGTGTTTGTGGTGTGTGTGTATGTGGGTGTTTGGAGGCCTGTATGAGATGGCCTCCCTAACTGTCACCATTCAATATGTTTGCTGATGTTCTTATGTGTCTGTCTCATTGCTGTGACCACTTCTTCCTACACAGGGGCAGTGATACACTCTTCTGACCCTTAATGGCTTTGACCCTTCATTAATGACCATTTCATCAGTTTAAGTAGGAGGCTGGCTTCTCAACAGAAGGCCCAAGAGAAGCAGGACCACACACAGTGGGGTGACTGACCACACACAGTGGGGTGGCTGACCATACACAGTGGGGTCCAGCAGTATGACTCGGGGTCAGTGGCACACTTCCATACTGCAGTCATAGACTGGGGAGCAGCCGGAAGCTGAGAGAAGAGGCTCAGGGGCCCAGCACTGCTTGCTCGTCCATTCCTGGCTCTCCACCCTCTGCAGTTTGCCCTGGGCCTGGATGGTATTCCAGGCAGGTTTCTTTTTTGGGTAGGAGAACACATGTGTGCAGGAGCATTCGCCCATTAAGGGTAGGCGTGGAGGCCAGAGGCCAAAGTCAGGTATAGCCTACAATCGCTCTTTATCACATTTTGGGAGTCAGAGTCTCTCTGTCAACCCACAGCTCACTGATTCAGCTACGCTAGCTGCCTAGTGAGTTTCAAGGGCCTGCCTGTCTCTATCCAATCCCCACCCTGAGCACTGGGGCTCTAGGCTCATGCCACCGCATGTGGGTTGTTTTGTTTTGTTTTGTTTTGTTTTTTACAGGAGTGTTAGGGATCTGACTCAGATCTTCATGTGTGCACAGCAATCACCCAATGAGACATCTCCCAGCCCCACATGGCTTTTGCAACATCTCATAAAGGCCTCCAATAACGCCAGGAACTACATGCTACTTTGTTTCACGTAGGAAAAACAGAGCAGACACGGGCTAAAAGAAAACAGGTAGGTGAAGTTCAGGCCAGCCATCACCCAGTAAGAAACTTGCAGAACAAGAGAAAACTGGGAACTGGCAGAAAATGCCCGAGTTCAAGGCCAGGCTGGTCTACACTGCAAGTTCCAGGCCAGTCAGGGCTACATAGTGAGACCTTGTCTCAAGTGAATGGATAAACAAAATGTTCATAATTCCTACAAATGTCTTTTAGTAAGAATTACTAAGACTTCTAAGTTAGTGCCAGTGGCATGACGTGCCACTGACAGCTTCTAGATTTCTCCCACAGTGACGTCTGTATACTAATGGTACCAGACGGGAAGCCGGCTTAGCTTGGCTCGATGGAGTAGAATGACCACAAAATCAATAAGGTCCCCCAGGCCTGTGTGGCTCAAATGCATGAAGCTAGTTCATCAGAATGGTTCTGCAGAGACCCACACACCACACACACACACACACACACACACACACACACACACACACACACACACACGAGGTGCCCTGACCCCTACCAGTTTTTTCCTCTACGTTATCATTTAAACATTATTTTTTTGACTGGAAAAGGTGGGGTTTTTCTTTCTTTCTTTTAAAAGAGCTTTATTACTTTGGTGTATGTGTGTGTGTGTGTGTGTGTGTGTGTGTGTCTTGGCCTGCATGGTTTATCACACGTATGCAGTACCAGTGGAGGCCAGAGGAGGGCGACAGAGCTCAGGGAACTGGAGTTAAGCTGGTTGGGCACCACCATGCGGGTGCTGGGAACTGAAGAGCAGCCAGTGCTCCTAACCACTGAGCTATCTCGCCACTCCTCCCCCCCTTTTTTTCTTTTAAAAGTGAAATCAATGTGATTTTCCTTTTTCAAGTTTTATTACATTTTTACTGTATGTCTATATGTATGTATGTCCGTGTATGTGTGTCCATATGTCTGCCTGTTTATATACGTAGATATAAATGGAGACCAAAGGATAACTTGTGTGAATCAGGTCCCAGAGATCCGTTCCTCTGCATGCTGAGCCATCTTGCCAGCCCCCAAGGAAGTGTTTTACTTAAAAGGTACTTCTGTCTGACATGGCTTCTTGATTTCCCTATGTGCACACATCTTAATAACTGCTTTCCCTGTAAGCAATTGTTTCCTTTCTTTATCTTTACTGATAATCACAGCATTTTACCCTTGCAATTAGTCTGGTTGAATTTCAACATTGAGAGCCCGAGAGGAGGCATCCGCTCTGAGTCACAGCTATGGTGCTTCCTTCCTTTTCCCTTGGGTGTTGAAATTCTGGGAACTCCAAATCTACAAGATGGTTTTATTCCTGCCACGGACTTTGTTTGCCATTTGACTAGACATGATGGCAGCCCATACCTTCAGTCAGCCCACAGCCACACATACTTTCTAGAATAGGCATGAACTTGAGATGGCATTTCTGTGTGAGTCAAGGTCAGACTCCTAAACTGCGGAAAACAGCTCAAGAAGAGGGTACCGACACTATTCATAGTGTGCAGCCACCAATCCAAGGCATCTGCTCTCCCGTGGGAGTGTGATCTCTCTAGCCGCTCCCTTCCACCTATCTCCAATGCAACTCAAGGTCCCGCATATGCTAGGCCAGCGGGCTACCACCACGCTTGCTACCACCACTCTTGCTGGCCATCAGCCCAGCTCCAGCTTCAGTGAGAGATCCTGTTTCGAGGAAGTAAGTGGGCAGTGATAGAGAAAGCTCTCCAATGTCCATGTCTGTCCTCGTGTGCTTACATATGTATGAGCAATTTACAGGCAGACAGATGTGTGCCCTAACCCCAGTCCACCCTGAGATCTATCCCTAGTTAAAGCCTGCAAGGAGAGAATCTGAGGTTTCAAACTGGGCCTCAAGAAAATAACACAAAAGCCAGGTGGTGGTGGTTCATGCCTTTGACTCCAGCACCAGGGAGGCAGAGGCAGGTAGATCTCGGGAGTTTGACTCCAGCCTGGTCTACATAGTAAGGGCAGCCAGAGCTACATAGTGAGACCCTGTCTTGAACACTCCCCCCCTCCAAGGAAAAAAAGGGGGGGGAGAAGAAAAAAAATAACACTCGGGCTAAGGCTGGACTTGGTGATTGAATCAGGAAGCCATGGACTAGCTAAGTGACCTGGGCCAACTGACTCCTCACAAGGATGATAAGAGAGTGGGATGGGGCAGCCCTCCGGGCTTGTATCAGCAAGCACTTGGCAGGAGTCGGACAATGGCCACGTTCTTGTAAGAGTTTATGAACTCCAGCCTTGTCTCAGCCGAGGGTCACCGAGGCCTGTTGCATAACAGGCACGGTCCCAAGTTTTTGATGTGAGGTAATTAATTTAATCCTCCCACAGCCTCTGATGGAGAACTACCACTAAACCCACACCAGAACTGAAGGAGCCAAGGCGCGGAGAGGTGCGGTCAGCTATCAGAGAGGAGGAGGCTGGGGCGGTATTCAGGTGAGGACCAAGCACACTGGGTGACATGCCACATTGTAGATCCTACCTACAAAGAAACACTGCACATAGGCCCAGTAAAAAGCCTCAGCATTAGAAGGGATCTCTACACAGCCTGATCCCTTAAAACAGGGGTGACAAACTGGGCCACAGCAGGATGGATGGTCAGCGGAGTTGCCTTCCCTTTGTTTCAGATCCCTCTGGAGAACAGAGTTCTCCACAGTCCCTCAAACTCCACATTCGGATACAATGATGTTATAATCCTAACTGCTAACCGACAGATGGTGAGCTGTATGGGCCCCCTCACTGTCAGCTTCCTTTCAGCCCCCCACGGGAAACCTAGGCAAAAGGTCTTTATTGCTATCCCCATTTCACAGGTAAGGAAACTGAAGCCCAGAGAACATCAATAACGTTCTCAAGATGGCAACGCTGAGGAAGTTTGGAGCTGGGTTGTGTTGGAACTTCTGGGGTTCCTCTTCTCTGACTCTATGAGTCTGACAGAGTCAGAACAGACTCCTCTGGATCACACACAGTCCTGTCCGCTAACAGGATCCTCAGGCACCAACTCATCGCAAGACCTGAGAGGCTGACCCATTTTCAACATAGTTGAAGAAGAACTAGGTGGTAGTCCTCGTGATTAAAACCACTGGTTCAGGTCTGCCTGTTTGCTGCCTGCTGCCTGGAATAGTTCTGAGCATAAGTATTTTCAGATTATTTTGTGTGTGTGTGTGTGTGTGTGTGTGTGTACATTTGAAGATCAGGAGTTGAGAGCAAGTGACTTCCTCAATCACTCTCCATTTGATTTTTTGAGACCGAGTCTCACGGACCCTGGGCTCAATGACTAGCACCAGCGACTCCTGTCTCCACCTGCTCATTGCTAAGGGTACAGGTGCTCACTAGTGTGCCCAGCTTTCACACGGGTGCTAGAGGCCCACATGCAAATTCTACTGACTGAGCCATCTTCCCACCCTCCCCTTAGGTGATTTCAACAAGTTGCCAGAGTGTGGCACACGCCTTCAATCCTAGCACTCAGGAGGCAGAGGCAGGTGGATCTCTGTGAGTTCAAGGCCAGCCTGCTCTGCAGAACAAGTTCCAGAACAGACCTGGGCTACATAAAGAGATCCTGTCTTAAAACAAAACTGGCAAACCCAAAAACCAAAACTGAAAACTACCCTTGCCGCTGTCTCCTGTCCTTTCGCCTGTGTGTTCTGGAGGGAGCCGGCTCTGCCTCTGCACTGTGCTTCAGGTTTCTATATCCCACTGGGTGCAATTGATAGAACTGGGCTTCCCAGAGATGGCTGTGGGGGACGAAGAGAAGCCCATGCTGAGTAGGTGTGCCCAGTGCCCGGTACCTGGTGCCTGTGCTGGGCAGGAGTGCCAGATACCTGGTGCTTGGTGCTTGGTGCCTGGTGCTTGGTGCCTGGTGTTTGGTGCTTGGTGCCTGGTGCTTGGTGCCTGGTGCTTGGTGCCTGGTACTTGGTGTTTGGTGTTTGGTGCTTGGTGCCTGGTGCCTGGTGCTTGGTGCCTGGTGCTTGGTGCCTGGTGTTTGGTGCTTGGTGCCTGGTGCTTGGTGCCTGGTGCTTGGTGCTTGGTGCCTGGTACTTGGTGTTTGGTGTTTGGTGCTTGGTGCCTGGTGCCTGGTGCCTGTGCTGAGCAGGAGTGCTTGACGCCCAGTGCCTGGTGCCTGTTGCAGCAGCTCAGGATCAAGACGGGGCTGGAGTTGATTTATGATACTGGGCTTAGATGACGCCCAGAGCTGGGCTCTGGCCAAGTCACAAGGATGATTTTCTTTTCCATATTCTTAATGTGTATATGGGCGGTGGCAGCAGGGTACGTGATGTCTGTGTGTGTGTGTGTGTGTGTGTGCGCGCGCGCGCGTGTGTGCACGTGCGCAGGTAGGTCAGAGGACAAATTCTGATAGGCATTTCTCAGACACTATCCACTACTTCTTATTTTTAATTTTAAGATAGGATCTCTCAGTGGCCTAAAACTCACCAATCTGGTCAGGCTGGCTAACTAGCAAACCCAGAGACCCACCCATTTCTGCCTCCTGAGTGCTGGGATTACAAGTGTGCACCCCCACAACCAGCCTTTTCTGGTTCTGGGATCAACCATAGGCCCAGTGCTTCCACGTTGAGTGCTTGGCTGACTGAGCTATCTCCCCATATCCCTCACATCCCTGACCACACATGGCATGGGGTTTATGAGGGCAGGGGAGGGTTCACGTCTATCAAGCCCTTGCTGTGTGCCAGCCTGGGCTGAGTATTTTCTTCTGTGATTACATTCTTTTCTGTAGTGACCCTGGGGTGGTGATGTTGAACTATCCTGAAAGCCATTTTGTATCCAGGGATATCGTAGTTAGAGAAAGTGTCATAAAAGCTAAAGGTGGAGTGGAGTTTTCAGGACCACCGGATGGTGGAGGACCACTGGATGGTGGTCACACATCTAGCACCTTTAACAACCATCTCTTCTTGCAACCGCAGCCAAGCCCAGAGAGGGTGGCAGGTGACTTGCTAAGGTCACGTGGTGAGTCAGGGTGACTGGGACTCATTGTCTAATGCTCTGTCTACCTCACCACATGGTTTCTACGTGGGATGGGGGCTTGAGATGGACAGAGATCCCTCAGGTGGAATTCAGGCTTCTGCCGGGTGTTGGGGGTGGGCTCAGGACTGTCTTACTCAGACTCCTCCTCTTTGGCGTCCTTCAGGCTCTCCAGGAACACCTCTTCCAGAATGTCAAGCTCCTCCATGGGCACCTGGAGCAGGGAGGTCACATGACAAACGAGGACTCTGGCCCGGGCATCATAGTGTCCTTCAAAGGAAACAGAATGGGCAAAGAGTCAGTGCAGGTTTTAAGTCAGGGATGCTAGCAGGGGTGCACACAGCGTAAACCCTAAACCTGGAAGCAGAAGTAACAGCCCCAGGGAAGCCAGCCTCAGGGCGGCTCTTGGCAGTTCCCACTGTCCTCAGGATTGTCACATGATCCTGGGCCACTAGGATAGGAAATGGGAATAGTCTACCTGGAGGGTTACAGGCACACAGGGATGTATGACCTGGTGTGCTTGGGTCAGGGGACAATCTTGAGGACAGTGGGAGATCTGACTGCCTGTGCCTGAGTGCTGGGATTAAAGGTGTGCACCACCATGGTCCAGTTTCATCCTCTAATTCTTAGATAACAAATATCAGTGTCCCAGAGCAGGGCGTCAGAATGTTCTCTTCACTTGTTTTTGCTGCTGCAAGAAACTGCCAGGCATAATCTTTTTTTAATTAATTGTGTGTGTGGTTTGTGTGAGAGCACATATGTCTTTGTGCGCTCATGTATGGCCACAGGTCAACAGGTTTCTCTCCAGCCATTTCTGTCTTGTCTTTTGAGACAGGGTCTCTCTCTCTCTGAACCTGAATCTTGCAAGATCTTGAAAGTTTGCTCAGTCTGACCATCAGGTTCCGGCAATACGCCAGTTCCTGCCTCCCCAGTGCTGGGATTATAAATACGTGCCACTGAGCATGGCTGGGGCCTGACCTCAAGTCCTCAGTCTTATATGACAAGCACTTATATGACGAGCACTTATATGACAAGCACTGTCTCCCAGTCACCAGGTTCTCACACACCTGCTCCTGTCTGCACAGACGGGTTTGATATGTAGCCCAGGCTGGCCTTGAATTCTCTAAGTAGTCCAAGCCAGCTTTGAACTTCCAATCCTTCTACTTCATATAACTGCCATCGCTAACTCTTTTCCCGGGTTCTTGAGGCTGCACACAGTCCTTGGCTCTTGGCCACATGACTCCAACCTCTGCCTCTTTTTTTTTTTATTTAAGATTTTATATATAGATATATACATATACATACACATATACATGCATACACATACATAAACACACACATCATATATACATATATACATTCATATATGTTCATATGTATGTATGAATTATATTATATTCATATATATGAATATACTGTAGCTGTCTTCAGACACACCAGAAGAGGGCATCCGATCCCATTACAGATGATTGGGAGCCACCGTGTGTCTGCTCATCACCTCTGGAAGAGCAGTCGGTGCTCTCAACCACTGAGCCATCTCTCCAACCCCAACCTCTGCTTCTTACTGGGTCTCCTTTCTCCCTACTCCAGGGACCCTGGGACTCCACCATGCCATCCAGATGGTCTAGAACCAGCTCCCATCCCAAGATGCTTTACCTGGACACAGCTCCAAAGTCACCTTATCACATGGGCAGCAAAGTCAGGCGTCCCACAGAACCGAGGGACCCAGAGTCTATCAAGCTTTGAACCTTTATTTTCCCCTAAGATAAGGCTTGGCCAACACCGTATGTCTGGACCCTCTCCAGCTCACTCCCTGTGCTCCTGCATGCGCACCCTCTCTCTCAGCATCCCTCTGAGTGACTGGCTTGCCTGTGTCAGATTAGACACAGCTGATTCATCCTAATGTCCTGTCCCAGCACCTGCCTTCAGTGGGGTGCAGCGTAAGAGCTTAAAATCAGATTATTTATTTATTTATTTATTTATTTATTTATTTATTTATTTATTTTCTGGCAGAGAGAAAGTTCCAGGACTTGGTATTCATCTGCTCTGCCATCTCCTGGCCCCGTGGAGATAGAAGCTGTCAGAGATGCAGGTCTCAGTTCCTGCTGCCCATCTGTGTTGTTTGAGGAACATGGCTGGGATGAGGATTCCTGGCTGGGGACACGGTTCAGTGGCAGTGCTGGCCTAACACACACTGGGGTCCAGCCTCAGCAGCACACACATGAACCAATGCACACACGCATGCATGTGCACACACACAAACCAGTTCCTGCCTTGGCTGGTGGGGGTTGGGGGGGGGGGAAGGTCCTCAGAGCTGGCAGGCACAGGTGTTATGATGGGAGCTGCCTACGTGCCCAGGGACAGACAAACATGTGTCCCGTCTTGGGGGTCACTAGGTTAACGCAGACAAAGGCACTCCTTTTTCTTTGAAGGAAAGCCTGTGACTCCCAGGTGATAATCGGGCTGCAGAGAAGGGTTTGCCAGGGTGATTAATGGGTGGTGAATGTAATTAGCTAGTAATAATACTCCAAGGTCAAGGCTGCAGTGATTCAGGCTGCCACGTGCATGGGTGATTAATATTCAGGGGCAGTATCAGGCACAAGGCTCCTTCCTGTAGCCTTTGGGAAGGGTCATTTCAAAGACTATGGGGGCTGGGCTCCTGGACTGGGAGCAGAGCTTCTGTTTGGGGCAGAAGGGTGGGTCCTGAGTCCTGGGCTATCTCAGATATTTTGGAGCAGGTTTCCTGCCAGCTTATCAGATGACCAATTCACTTGTAAGAAGTGGCCCAGCCAGCCACCCACTTTGAGACTCGGGCCAAGATCGGAGGCATTGGTCTAGGGCAGTGGTTTTTCAACCTGTGGGTGGATCACCCGGGGATCAAACGATCCTCCCAGAGGAGTCCGCTAAGACCATTGAAAAGCACAGATATTTACATTGTGATTCATAACAGTAGCAAAATCACAGTTACAAAGTAGCAACAAAAATAATTTTATGATTGGGGGTCACCACCCCATGAGGATTAAAGGGTCCCAGCATTAGGAAGGCTGAGAATCGCTGCACTGGAGTCTTCTGACTCTCCCAGCCCAAATACAGGCCATCAGCTAAGACCAGGGCTGCTTCTCCTAAGGAGGGCACTGGTTCTTAGCTTGGTTTGAGCTCTTTGCTCTGCCTCCTCTGCTGCTACCACCTGACATGGGTGTGACCATTGTTCTCTGACCTCCAGTTACCCTGCCTGTCCCTCCTCTTTCATTCTGGCCTCATGCGCTCTGTTGGCCCCATGGTAGCCAGAGAGATCCATTAAAACCTTCTGTCCGATCATTTTCTATCTCAGCTTAAAACTGCAACAGCTCCCAATGTCTTTAGAATAAAATCAACACATCTGGCCAAGGCCCACTGTGGCCTGTCCACTCCCAGGCCCCTGTCTGGCATCCTCTGCTGCCTGTCTCTGCTACAGGCTAGATGCATGCTGAGCTCAGAGCCTTACTTGCAGGCTTGCTGTCCGGAAAAGTCCCTTTGCTAGTGTGCTGCTGGGCTGGCCCGTGCCTACTAGTCAAGCTTCCACTTAAAACATCAACTCTTTGAACAGGCCATTGGCTCCTCACCAAGAGCGGCTAAGCCTCGGTCATTCTGTTTCCCTAAGGGCAGAGCTCTCAGCCTGCTCCTGGCTCTTTTCATACCTGTGCTTAGTAGGTGCACCGCAGTGCAATAGGTCCCCCTGTGCACCACAGTCCTCCTGGCCTACTAAGTTCTCTGCTGTATCCACAGCCCCACATGGTGCAAAAGACCTTTGTCATCTCTCCATGAGATCTGTTTTCAGGAACTTGGAGTCTTTCCTTCTCAGGAGACATGGTGCGGAAGGGGCAGGGGGGCAGACAAGCTAACTTGCTAACTTCCCCTCAACCCTGATTATGAACTGAGCTCTGACAATGCTTAGAACAGTCTCTCTGAGGTTTACGCTTAGCTCAGTCCTTCTCAGAGGTCACCTCCTTGGGGAAGTTCTTGCAAATGCCACCCCATGACCTGTGTTGTCTTGGCAGCAGCGATTCCTACCAATCACCATTTAGACGGGGGCAGTTTTGGAGCGAGAGATGGAGCTCAGACGGAGCACTTGCTTAGCATGCACGAAGCCCTGGCTTCCATCCCCAGCACTGCACAAACCAAGCATGGTGGTGCACGGTGGTGCATGGTGGATTACAGAATCCTAGCACTTCAGAGGTAGAGGCGGGAGGATCACCCTGGTACTTTGTCTCAAGCAAACAAATAAAAATAAATATGTTGGTAGTTTGGCTGCCTACTATTTTTTACTGTCTACCTCCCTTTCTAGAATACAAATTCCAAACCCACTGTGCATCCCTAACTGTCTGGCCCTGCTTGAAACAAAGAGAGGTTTATAACCTGCATGGATGAAGGGAGGACTCTGCAGGAATGGAGAGGTGGTCCACTGTTGGGAGAGACCCAAACTGTGGAGGGTTGGTCTGGATGAAGTCCTTGCTCTTTTCTGCAGAAAAATCCTATGATTTGTGGGCAAATAGATGGTTCAGGAGATATGGGTGCTCACCACCAGTAGGACAATCTGAATTCGCTCCCCAGAACACATATGATGGAAGGAGGAACCGAGTCCCACAAGTCGTTCCCTGCCCTTCACACAGACGCCGCACTCCGTCTGCAGTAAATAAATGGAAAGAGAATCCAACCAACTAACCTATGACTCGTAACCACACTAATCCAGAAGTTTCAGCTCTCCCCTACCAACGGAGCCACATTCTAAACTGCACTTCTGTTCTACCCTGCCTTCTCAAACCCTCTCAGCTTCCCGAGGAGGCAGCCATGGCGACTCACACCATCATGTCAGAGAGAACAGCACTGGGCTGGGTCACATGCCCAGGACTCTTAACAACTTGGGAGAGAAGTGGCCCATGCTCGTGAGCCCAACTGTGGTGTGTGTGTGTGTGTGTGTGTGTGTGTGTGTGTGTGTGTGTGTGCGCGCGCAGGTACACCAGGATAGAGCTCAGGGTCTTGGGCATGCTAGGCAAATGTTCTACACCAGTCCCAGAAATGCTTGACACTTGGCACTATTGAGCTGTACCAGGAGGACACTGTGAGTCCAGCCAGCACTAGATGCACGAAGTGCACAAAGACTCTTTTTAGTATTGCTCTGTTTTGTTTTGTTTAAAGGTGAAGGCTTCTCTGTAGCCCAGGCTGGTCTCACATTCTCAGTCGCCACTCCCCCACCCCAGCTGTATCCTGAGTGCTGGATTACACCCGTGCACTGCTGGACTGTCCCTAAAATTACTCTTCATGATGTCATGGTCATCCTACCAGTTGTAAGATGGTTCTGCCAAGACCGAGGCACACGTGCACATCCTCTTTAATAAGTCATGGTAACGGCTGCCCTCTGAGCTGGGGCTGGGGGCAAGGCTGGGAGCTGCCTGCTGCTCTGCAAGAGCTGCGTGCTTTAACACACACACACACACACACACACACACACACACACACACACACACACACACACACACACACACCCCCCGAGTCCTCACAGGCCACATAATGTATCCACCAGCCTACCCATTGTGCTGCTACCTCCCTGTCCACCAGTGCCCCTGATAATTAATTTCCTGGAACATTCCTTATTTATCCCTGCTCTTTCTCTAATGAAAAATCAATGAAAGAGAAGTCACATTATGCTTCAGGCCCAGCCTTGAATTACCTGTGGCCGGGGCAGAGGGCGCAGAGATCTACTTCAGAGGCTGTCCCCAGAGCTGCCTCCTCAGACACAATGCCAGCCACGTGCCTGCACATATACATGCCTATGTCACTGGAGGCGGCACAGCAGTCGTGAGTGGGCTGTGGATGATGCTTTGGGACTAGAACTCCACCACCTGGCTTCCAGCTATGTGGCCGCAGACAGGTTATCATGTCCGCCAACCCATATTGTCCTCTCTTGTAACGTGAGGACAATCATTGCATCTGTCTCCTAAGGGATTGTGTGGCTTCCACCAAGGATTGTGTGCTTGGAAAGGAAGCCCTGAGCTGGGAGCCAGGCATCCAGCAGGCACCCAGCGAGTTCTGCTACAGGAACTGTGCCCGGAGCCAGGCCAGTGCTCACAGCAACACTTCAGCACTTATTTGCCGGATGCTGCAAAATTAACCATCAATGGCCTGTATCTCAAGGACACAGCCAGGGAACTCAGCAATTGGGTCCCAGGAGGAACATTTCAGCCAGGCTAGCCTCATTCCCCAGAGCTCTGATTCTTAGGGGACAGGGGTGCAGTCTCTCCAGGAGGACTTCCCTCAGGAAGAAGAGTGTGAGGCACACACTGCTTCGGCTCTAGTGTGTGCACGTGCCTGGGACCCTGGCTTTGTATCGATCCGCAGGGGGTGCGTAAGAGTCACAGAGAGTGCATAGGGCAAAACTCAGGGTTCAGCTGCCCTGGCCCTGATTCAGAGTTCACACCAAAGTCCACGCTACCTTAGGTGGAACTTTGAAATACAACCCTGGCCTACCTGTTTCACTTCTGGGGCTGCGATTTCTTCCCTGTAAGTGGGGATAACAATACACACTACTATATGAGGTAACATACTAGGCGATAACTCACAATCTATATAAAGGGCCCAAAGAGCAGCTTGAATGACTTATAAGGATTACTGAGAGCAAATAAACAGGTCTCACCTGAGATAGCAACAATTTGATTTTGCACTGCTATTAGTGTGGGGGTGGATACAGAAACACACGTATGAGGTCAGAGGTCAGCCTTGGCTGTCTCCCTCAGTGGTCCTGTCACTGGACCCAAAGCTCACTGACTTGGCCAGGCTGGCTGGCCAATGAGCTCCAAGGCTCTGCCTGTCTCCATGTCCCCAGTGTCAGAGTTATAGAGGATTACAGCTGTGCTTGGCTTCCCTGGGTGCTGAGGATCTGAACACAGAGCCTCACACTTATACAGTGAGCACTTGGCTGAGTGAGCTCTCTCTCCAGCCCTGGAGACACTGTTGGTTGTCACATGAGATATGCTATTGACATATAACATATGGCGGTCAGGGAGGCTGCCTGAAATCCCGCAGCAGGCAGGACACCCTTCCACAGAGGATCCGCTGCCCCAGACTTCCACAGAGCCAGCTGTGAGAGCTGCCAGCACAGGGTGGTTTACATGTGCTGCATGGCTGGTTTTCACAGTTGTGTGGGCAAATAGATTGTGGGTTGCTATAGCATAAAGGAAATGATTGGCAGCCCACCCTGTTGCCAATATGGGATTGCTTTGTAACTATCATCCCCAGAATGTCAATATAGGTCAGTCTTCCAGGAAGTTCTGAGAAATGTGGCCTTCCATGGTGACTTCCTGGGAGGATTGCATGGGTGCTCATCCTGCCCAACACAGGGGGCAATTTAGTCTCCCTGCTGGGCAACTGCAGCCAGCCTCTGGAGGAGAAGGATGCTCAAAGTGTCTGCCCAGCTCTGATTGGGTGAGTTTTCTGAAGAAAGACCATCTGCCTATCATTCCTCTATTCCCTCTTTCTTCCTATTCACCATCCATCCATCCATCCATCCATCCATCCATCCACCCACCCACCCATCCACCCACCCACCCACCCATCCATCCATCCATCCATCCATCCATCCATCCATCCATCCATCCATCCATCCATCCACCCATCCACCCATCCATCCATCCACCTTAGTAAGGGTGCTTAGTAAGTGGTGGGTTTTCTTAATACAAACACAAAAGCAGTGCTGGTTGAGACACTACATTCAAAGATGCCCCTAAGAGAGAAGGAAGCCATTTGAAACCCACGCACTGATCCTGTCAGAGCCTGTGCCAAGGTTGCCCATAGTGTGGTGGTGTATGTTGGTGCCCCCATGTGCTCATGGTGGTTTGAAGTTTGCTGATGAAATGAGGAGTAGTCACATGGCTTTCTGGTGAGAAAGGAAACTGAGGCAGATGGAGGAGCAAGGCCAAGTCAGGCCCGTCTACCCAGTGGAGAGGCAACGGGAGAAAGCGGTGGCCTAAGAGGCTGGAGACCTGGTGTTGGTTGTGAGCCAACTTTTCACTGTCCTTCTCCTAGAAGGCTCCCTTCCCTTTCTTGACTTTGGTCTCTCCTGGTGACATGAGATCATCCAAATTGACCTGAGACCTCCTGAGACTCAGGTCTGCAAACTGAGGCATGTGTCTGAAGTGCTTTACTGGGGGCAGGGGAGTCAGGTGGCCACATGAGCCCCTAGGTCCAAGCTTGGTACAGAGTGCGTGCTCAACACACAATGTCTTTCTAGTCACTGGGATTATACTATCAGCTCTGGGTTAAATATGCACATCAAAAGCAAGTTGGAAACTTAGTCCTAATGCCTGTTCGTTAAGTGGTGGGACCTTTAAGAGTAGATTAAGTCTGGAGAGATGAAGGCTGACACAGCCAGAGTGGGTCCCAGCCCCATTCTGCTTTCTTTCTCTCTTTCCTGCCCTCCCTCACTCTTACATTTTCTGCCTCCGGACACTTTGACATGAAGGCTCTTGCCAGGTGCAGGTCCCTTGATATTGGACCCGGCCTTTCAGAACTTGAAGAAGTTGATCTTTGTTCTCTGCGAGTTACCTGGTCTCCGGCTTTCTGGCATAGCACACACAACACAGTTTAAGAGGACACCGAGCTGGAAAGTTCACTCACTGGGTAAAATGTTTGCTGTGCAAGCATGACAGCCTAAGTTCGGATCCCCTGAACTCAAGTAAAGTTGGACACTAAGGAGAAACGGGACGGGGAGACAGGAGAATCTCTGCAAGCTGGTGGGCTGGCTAGCCTGGTGAGTGACACAGGAAATAACAAAGGCTCCCTGTCCCAAACAAGATGAAAGGTGAAGACCGACACCTGAGGTTGTCAGCCGACCTTCACATGTGCACACAATATATACATGCCCTGTAGCATGCTCCTCCCACAACTGAAAATATAAATAAAGGACTAAAAGTATCCTCTGGACCAGAGCCTACAGTAGTCTTCCGGGATCAAAGACCGTTATTGATGACCTTGTGAGCCTGCTGGGGCCAAGACTCCAAATTTCCAGCAAAGCTCTGGAATGGAGATGCAGGAAGGATCCCGCCAGAGCCTCCAGAGGGAGCACCATCCTGCTGGCTGCATTTCAGACTCTGGGTTTCACAGAGGACACAGCGAAGTCAGGTGGCTAACAGGAGCCCCAGGAAACTAACGCGGGCAGAATGGGGCCCTGCCACTCACAGAGTAACTTTGGCAGATGGCATGGTTAGCCTTATCTCTGAGATGCCTTCCTCCATTACAAAATCAGCAGGTCTCTCCTGAACTCATTCAACAGGACTTCGCTAAGTGCCTGCCTGGTCCTAAGCTTGACCTACTGGAAGCTTCCCAGGGGTGGAAAAGGAAGACCAACCCTAAATGTGAGCAGTCACATCTCAAGGACTGGGGAGCAAGCCTGAATAAAGGGAGAGAGGAGAGAGTGAGCCAGCTAGTGCTTGAGTGAACACCCACCTTTCCTTGCTTCCTGACCGCCAGTGTCACGTGACCTTGCCTCATGCTCCTCCCACTACAACCAGAAAAGCTTTCTGTCCCCATGCTGTCCCCTCTAGGATAGATCTCACCCAGAAACTATGAGCCACAATTGTTACATCTCAAACCCAGGACAAATGGCCAAGGTGCCTATTTAGCATCTCAAAGCAGACCTGGCTGCCAGGTTCTCCCTGCATCTCTCAGCCCTTACCTCTTATGGGCATGGCTGGCACTGCCCATCTTCTACCCTAAACTTTTCCAGCCCAGGGTGGGCTGCCCTTCCCCCAGCCTCCCTTCCCTGTATAATTCAGCCATTTTGGCTATCTGGACCTTTTGTCTGCTCTGTACTCTCCTGGCTCTCCCCTCCCCTCCCCCACCTTCTCATGTGGCCCAGCTCAGGGTTGTGTTCACTCTGGACTCTCTCAGATGTCCCTGCCTCTGACTCTGCTCTCCCTCAGACCTACAATGAACCTCCTCCACCATGCTTGGAGCAGTCAGGCTCCTTCCTTTTGATTTCTTTTATTATTATTATTATTATTATTATTATTATTATTATTAAAAAATAAACCCTTTCTTTCTTAAGCTGGTAGATTCTTAAAGACTTTATTTTTTAATGCGATAATGTGGGTAGGTGTTTTGCCTGCATGAGTGTCTGTGTACCACGTGTGGTATAGAGTATCGGATTACCTGAGACTGCAGTTATAAATATGGGTGCTAAGAATTGAACCCAGGACCTCTGGAAGAGCAGCCAGTGCCCTTAACCTCTGAGCCATCTCTCCAGCCCTGATAGTCTATTTTTAAGTTAAAATAAACAGACAAACAAAATCAGGGGAAACCAGTCCTCTATTACCATCAATTATGCAGCTGAGTTTCCCACATCACTCTTACTTACTGCAGTGGATGGGCCTCTGCCCCGGAAAAGCACCTTCCTGCAGTGTCTGTCCGCCAGGACAGTGTCCTTGGTCACAGCGATGAGAAAGGCGATCAGTGCAAGAAACATGTGGTGGCAAGGAGGGCCACAGCTGTCCCTGCCAGTGTGGCGTCAGGGTGGATTGTAGGCCCGTGGAAGAGTCTGAGCTGCAGGCTAGAGGATTCTAGAAGCCTGTACCCAGAGCTTAATGGGCTGTTCTGGAGAGCCACCCATAAAAGGCTCCAACTTGTGAAAAATGCAAATGTATTTGGAAAAAAAGAACTGTAAGCTATGACGCTTTCTCTGTGTGAACTCAACTTCCCAGGAAGTGCTTTCCCCAGATCAGGCACTAAGGGGCACAGGGCCAGCTACAGCTGTTTAGCAGTTATGCTGGCTGGTTTTATGTCAACTTGACACCAGTTAAAGTCATCTAAGGGGAGGGATCCTCAATTAAGAAAATGCCTGTATAATATCCATCCAGCTGTAAGGCGTTTTAATTAGTGATTTATGGGGGAGGCTCATCCATGGGCTGGTAGTCCTGGGTTCTACAAGAAAGCAGACTGAGCAAGCCATGAGGAGCAAGCCAGTAAGCAGCATCCCTCCGTGGCCTCAGCATCAGCTCCTGCTTCCAGGTTTCTGCCCTGTTTGAGTTCCCATCCTGACTTCCCTCAGTGATGAATTAGGGTGTGGAAGCGTAAGCCGAATTAACCCTTTCCTCCCCAACTTGCTCTTTGGTCACGGTGTTTCACCACAGCAATAGAAACCCTAACGGGGACAGCAGGTGTGCACAATGCATGACTTACAAGGTCATAGAAGCTTGCACCAAAGTTGAGGACTCTGGGCAATATGTGGCAGAGTTAGAGACCCTGCAAGGAGGGAGGCCTCAAGAGACCGTTGGACGAAGCTGTGAAGGTGAGGCATGAAATCCAATGGCGATCCCAAGAGGGCGGAGAAACCAAGACCACGGGAAGCGTGCCTCAGAAAATTACAAACACCTATTGAAGTGTGCAGGCAGCAGAACTGGGGAGTGGGGCTGCTGGAGCCTGCTGGAGCTCGGAGCCCAGCATGTGCGGAGGGACCACCTAGAGCTCGGATGTCAGATTCAGGGTTGCAGGAAATGTTCTCTGTTCCTTCTCTGCCTCCATCCCTTCCTCTTGGATTGGGCTGCCTACTCTGTGCCTTCGGATGTCGGGAATAAACAACTTACACTTTTGGTTTTACAGGGACTTATAGTTAAAAGGTCACCGTGAGTCTCAGAAAAGGCTTTGGGCTTTTGGACAGCATTAGGACTGTTAAGATGAACTAATACACATTGCGTTAGGAGGTGGCTGCAGGCACTGAAGTCGACGCAGGTAGAATGTACCACTAAAAATTATGTGTCAGGGTATCACGTTGAACGGGGGCGTGGTGGGTGGGAGGTGTAATGACTCACCCTCAGTGACTCAGGGCATGGCTGTGTGTTCCCAGACAGGTTACATGAGGAAGGAAAACTCACCCTACGTGGGCAGCAGCACATGGATTGAGGTCATAAAAAGGAGAGCACCGACAGGCAACCAGCCTTCATCTGTCTGCCTCCTGACTGTGGATGCAGTGTGACTGGCTTCCCCTGCCCCCTCCACGCCTTCTCCACTGAGATAAGCTATGCCCTCAAATTGTGAGCTAAAATAAACCCTCCATCTTTGCGGCATTTTGTTCGGCACACCAACACACCCGGCAAGTGAGGGCTGAATGGAATGAGGTAGGGACAGAGCAAGCAGATGGACCAAGGACAGAAAGTTATAGTGTCCAGCCTAGGGATCAAATGCAAAAGTGGAGGGGGACACCCAAGAAGCTACAAGGAGCCACAGCTGGGAGAAGCCGCCACACCTGGGGCTTGACTCTATTGAATGAGGAGGTAGGAAAGAGGATGAGCAGCCCCTCCCCCAGGGCCTCGGGCCACACTGGAGGGGCTGGAATCCCTTGCTGGGTGTGAGGCAGGGAGACAAGGGTGGCCACACAGGCCTCTGGAAACGTCATTGAGATCTCAGAGGACAGCAGAGAACTGGCTGGAGTGCCAGCAAGGAGGAAACCCCAGCTGTTACCTCGGAGGCCATGACACTGCTAAGCTCAAGGATGCTGGGTGGTGAGGAGGGGACAGATTTGAGGGTGAGGGGGCAGAAATCAAACAAGCCGGGTCAATATCACATGGTGCTCATCAAAGACATTGGGCGAGACATAGGTGTGGCAGGGTCCCCAGCCTCACTGCGTGTGGACCACACCACAAAGGCAGCAAATCCACTCACCATTCTTGAGTGAGAAGCTCAGGAGGTCCTGTGGGAAAAAGGAGACAGAAATCGGTGAGGTGCTGACACGCCACCACCCAGCTCATGGGACAGCTAAGTATTAACTCCTACCAAGTGGAGATGGCAAAAGCCCTCCACCCTACAGTACAGTGGCAAGCCAGGTGCCAACTGGGCACGTGGGTGAATATGCAGGCCGCGGTGAGGAGGGAAAGGCCCTACATCCTGCCTGTGCACGTGGCTATCAGAAGTTGGTGCCACAAGCTCTGCCTACTGAAACTGCACTCAGAGAGGGTGAGCGACATGTTCAAGGGCACACAGCAAAGCTGCTGCTTCAGAAAAAAGGTCACCATAACTTGATAGAATGCAGGCTCTGAGGTCAGACCACCAAGGTTCAAATCCTGGCTTTGGCTACTTATTAGCTGGGTGACCTTGAGCAAGAAAATCTCTCTGTGCCTCAGTTTCCTCAATATAAAGTAAGGGTGATTCTACAGATTAAACATGCCTAATTTAAAAATCCCAATTAGATAGATACATAGATACATAGATATGTGTGAATGATGTATATGTAAAACTATATATGTGTATGTACACATGTATATGTATATATCCATACATGTGTGTATATAAGCTATACATATATATTTAAAGATTTATTCGTGTGCATGCATATGAACACTTGTAAGTTTATGTGCACCATATGCATGCAGGAACCTGAGAAGGCCAGAAGAGGGCGCTGCATCCCCACAACTGGAGTTCCAAGAGCAGTACGCGCTCTTAATGGCTGAGCTGTCCCTCCAGCATCCTACTTCCATTTCCAAAATTATTTCAAGTGAAAAAATTCCATACACTGAACTGTGGTTCCATGCAGAAAGGGGTAAACATCATATAAAATTACCTTCAGACTATGGGTGTAAGACACACAGGAAACAAATACCAGTTTTGTGTGTAGAACTCATGTCCCATCTAAAGATGCCTTAAAGATTATGTGTACGTTAAGTATTCCAGCTGTGGGCTGCTGGGGACAGAGACTAAGTCACTTCCCTTCCAAGTCAGTCCTGGGGGCTGAGGTGGCTGCATAGCCCAACACTCCATCACCATATATTCTGGGGATGATTATAGCAGAGCCTGATTCATTATGGTAACTTCCTTTACTACTCATTAATGCACAGAGAGCGCATTTATAGACGTTAACATGATTGATTCTCAAACAACCTCCTGCAGTAGGTGACATAAACTGAATAACCAATGTCCAAAGTGCTTACAACCAGAAGTCCCTTCAACACTTCCAGTTGGGAGGGGGAGGCTGGAATATTCTCTTAACATTTATTTTTATTGTATGGGTATGGGTGTTTTGGATGCATCTGCAGACATCTGTCTGTGCACTACTTGTGTGCAGTACCCATGGAGCCCAGAAGAGGGCGCTGTAAGTGGAACTGGAGTTGTAGATGGTTATGAATGGCCACACAGGGGCTGACGTACCTGACTGACTGCTGATGGGTTGTCTCTCAGAATGGGGTCCTGCAATAAAGTCTGAGCAAAGATGTCGGCTCCTTCGCCTCCCAGGCCACTGGCAAAGGCCATTATGGTTGGGAGGACACTTTCAGACAGATGCAGCCATTTCACCAGGCCCGTCACAAATTCTGTGCAGAAGGAGCTAGAAAGAGATATAGTTAGATCCAGACCTTCTGGGGAACGTGGCCTGGAAATGCCAATGGTGGATGGATGGGGTCACATATGTCAACCTGTGACTAGAGTCCAGGAAATACAGAGGTGGCCCAAACAGAATCCTAGGTGACACAGCTCCTACCTTCAGTCCCCATCAAGACTTTTTACCAAGAACCACAGAGGAGAAGGTAGCCAGCAGCTGCTGCCTATGTGACCTGGAGCCATGCTGGGGACCAGGGAACAGAGATGTGTGAGGACAGAGGGAGGGGCTTAAGCAGCCCCAGTTCCACCTGCAGAGTTGGGCAGCAACCCTGGGGAGTCGAGAAGCGCCTGGATGTCACCAAGGGCTCATTTCTGGTATGGTGTCCACTGTAAAGGTGGGATCCTAACTTCAGCAGGTGTGCTGCCAAGGGGACAATGGGGCCACTGTGGAGAGGCAGGAGCCCTGTGATCTGAGAGGGAAGTGCACTGTATCTTGGGGACCGTGGCAGAGTCAATGCTGGCTTTTGATGTAGGCTGCCCTTGGGCACAGGGCTGAGTTTTTGGCGAGGGTTGATGGGGCATGGGGAACGGGAGAATTCATTAGGAAGCAGAGAAACGGAAAAGGTTGAAGCCTACTGGTTCCAGCCGGCTCCCCACAGGGAAACTGGCTAGACCAGGTTGGACTCCTGGCGATATTTAGAGCTTCCTCGTGGTGAAAGAACCTGAGGAGCCCAGACCCTTACACAGCACAGCCCACCCATCCCATCCCATTCCTTACAGCTTCTGAGGAGCAGAGAGGCCCGTAAGACCAGGGTATTGCATGGTGGGGTGGGAGCTATGGTCTAGATCTGGGCGATGCTGTCACCAGAAGCTAGTCTGAAGTAGAGATCATTGGGACTTCCCTGGGAACCAGAACTTACAGATGGGAAGGAGGGAACAGAGCCGGGCAGAGGGTGGAGGGCAGCTGAGCTGTTTGTCAACATCCTGAGGGACACCTAAGCTGACACTGCCATTGACCCTGGGGGAAAGTTCTGAAAATGAGGTGCCCCGGTGGCTTCAAGTGGTGACTCTATGCCAGCTATCTTGGGGAGTCAGGTGACATCTTGGGAATGTGGTCCTGTGTAGCTGGGGCGAGCCACAAAGGTTATAGACAGCGCAGGGCTGAGCTGACAGCCCCTCCTTCATCCCTATAAGGAGAACAGAGTGCCACAGCAACTTGGGAAAGTAGTTTGTCCTCATTGTCTGTGCCTCTGTAAAATGGGTTTAAGAGAGCAGCTTTATAAGGCAGAACACAGCATGCTGACAGTGCTCGGTGCTAGTTGATGTGGTAACTATTGACAGGTAACTGAGGGAGACAATGGAGGAAAGGGTGAGAGTCTGGCCACGGTGACAACTGTCCTGGGGAATCTTCGAAGTTCCCAATTCACCTCTCTTATTTTCTAAGGCTATAAAATGTAGGTGACATCGGGACCCACCCCAAGAGTTATATAAAAAGATAAAATGACAGGAGCAGTGTATGGCATCTGCAGGCCTGCAGTAAATGTTATCTCCTGAGATGGCCTGTGATAGATAGATAGATATTCACTTCCCAGTGGGTCATCCCGGGGACTGAGCCAAGGTTGCAGGTGGGTGTGGACGGGGATGGTTTCAGGAATGATTAAGAGGGTGAACAGACAGCAATCAGTGAGTACACAGGGATGGCTCAGGGCCAACAGAGTAGTCTAGCCTGCCGGATGTTGGGGAAGTCTTAGACCTAAAGAACTAGCTTGTCCTATGAGCACAGGGTTAAAGAGCACAGCCACCAGCACTGCCACCTGCTGTGTGGTCCTGGGATCGGTTACTCCACCTCTCTGTGTCTGATTTTGAATATGTGACATAGTTGTGATAGTGATGAAACCTACTTCTTAGGGTTGTTGGAAAGATTAACAATGTTACTATCTGTCCTGGGCAAAGGATGGCTCATGGGAGGCACTATCTACTGACATATTTCCCTAATGGTTGCTCTCTGTTCACTTCGATGGCTGTGAGGAAACACCCTGACAAAAAGCAGCCTAGGGAAAGAAGGTTTCATTGGCTTACAATTCACCAGGTTACAGCTCATCAGCTCAGGGAGGTCAAGACAGGAACTTACACCACCAGATCTACACTCTTAGTCAGAGGTGGAACAAGTCCACAGATCCTTGCTTGTTTCCTTGTTCTCAGCTATATAATGGAGCTCTCTTTGCTATCCAGGATCTCCTGTTGAGGGAATGGTGCTGCCCACAGTGGGCTGGGTCTTCCTATATCAACCATGGAGTCAGTCCTCCACAGATATGCCCACAAGTCAATGTGATCTAGATAGTTCCTCATTGAGACTCTTCTTAGGTGGCTCTAGGTTGTGTCAAGTTGACAGTTTAAACAGCACAAAAGGATCTAGTGAAAATCTGTGCATGTGGGTGTGTGCAAGGCCTCAGCTTCCATCTCTAGCACCGTCAAAAATGAAATAAGTCAACAACAGCAAAGGCAGTGATGCTCATACAGCTAAGTCCACCTGTGTGAGGTCTTTCTATACACAGATTGTTGAATTCTTACTACAGTCCCATGAGGTCAGGGAGGTCTTAGATCAACCCCTGCTCCCTGGATATGACAACCTACATTCATACATGTTAAGTTGTACCTCTAGACTCACACATTTGTCTTGCACCCCCAGGTGCCATGCTTACCCATTGTGGAGCCATTTCCTCTCTAGCAACTGTGCCACCCAGGGTCATCATGTGCTTGTCACCCACTAAGATCATCCTTATAAGCAGGATACCCTGATTATCCTTATAAGTAGGACACCCTGGTTTCTGGGGTTCAAGCTCTCCAGCATCCCAAAGGAGAACGGGTCAAGGCTTCCTTGGAATCTTGGCTTCCTCATGCTTCCTCCAAAGTTCCTCCCCTCAAGGATCACAAAAGATAGCCTTCAGGAACCTGGCCCCTAGCTTGCTTTTATGAATAAAGTTTTATTGACACATAGCCATGCTCTTGTTGTAGCCACCGTGGGGCTACAACAGAGAAGTTAAGTAACTGACACAGACCACAGCCTGAAAATCAAAAATACCTGAGCCTTGACAGAAGGAGTTTGTGCTGAACTTTGTCTACCCAACCAGTTTTGACTTTTTTTTTTTTTTGAGACAAGGGGTCTCAGAATATAGTCTAAGTTGGTCTTGAACTTGTGATTTTCCTGCCTCAGCCTCCTGAGAGCTGACATTAAAAATTGTTAAGTGTGCAGCAGATAGAGGTCTGGGCCTAGAGCTACTGCATCTGGCACTACATTGCTTCGTTGGTTTTATTTTTATCTGTCTTTCTTTTATTCATTCATTTCTTTCTTTTTGCCATGCTGGGACTGAGCCTCCTGGCACCCTACTGCAGCACGTCATCCCATGGCCCCAGCTCGACATTTGAATAAATCAAATCCATTGTGAGGAGCAGCCTCCAGGATGCTCACAGGACAGATGAGAAATAAATAGTCCAGACACTAGCTTTGATGTCCCATGAGGACAAAAATGGCCACCAACTGTTCTGCAAAGATAATGGAAACCAACAGCAGTCTATCTGGGAGTTAAAAAGACAGAGGTTTTTTTTGTTTTGTTTGTTTTGTTTTTTTAAATGTGTTCTGCCTTAAAATTCAGATGGGTAGTGACTGGCACACAGCACAGGAAACTGAGGTGAGGAACCAGGGAGCCCGAGGAGAATACCGCAGGACATGGGACAGAAATCACATCCCTGGTATCCTCCTAGCAGTGTCAGAACAGCGGTCGGGCTCATCAGGTCCTTCTCAGGATGCACTCAGCTTATGAGGTGGTAGTGGGGTACCCAGCTTATCTGTTTAGGGGAGCTTTCAGAAAGATGGTGACTTCCCAGGCTAGGTACAAGTTAGGGACAGAGAAAGTGTTGCACTGACCTCTCTGGGAGATGGATAGGGGCTTGCCTGGTGAGGTGGTTTGAATGAGATGTCCCTTGGGCATCTATCTGAATACTTGGTCCCCGGTTGGTGGCGTCTGGGGAAGGATTAGGGGGCATGGCCTTGATGGAGGAGGTGTGCTGTTGGGGGTGGACGGTGAGGTCTCAGAGCCTCCTGACAGCCCCTGTGTGCTCTCTGCCTCCTGAACGCAGCTCTGAGATGTGGGCTCCCAGCTGTTCTTGCCATCCTGTCTCTGCGTTGCAATTGAGAATGCTAACCCTCTGAGACTGAAACTATAATTAAACACTTTCTTTTATAAGCTGCCTTGGTCATGTTATCACAGCAACAGGGAAGTGACTGAGACACCTGGGGACAGACTATCCAAGATGTTTCTCACTGCTAGATGGAGGCCAATGGTAGAGTTTGTAAACACCCATTACCAGGTATTGAGCACCTACTGTGTGCTGGGCATTGTGCTGTTTATCCTAGAGATGCAGAGCCAGACTGCTGGTCCTCGCGCAGCTTAAGTCAACCTCTCAAAGTCACAGGAGACTGGAAAGTATCAGAGTCAGGATGTGACGAGAGCTGAGCGTGAAGTCATGGAAGGCTCCGTTGCTCCCAGAGCCAAGAGTTGCTGCCATTTTCTCAGGGACTTCATTGAAAGCCAGGGCTCACTGAACTTTGGGAAGGTCCTGGAATTCAAAGGTGGTATCTGCCTTCCGAGGAGCTCAGGTGCAGGGGTGGCAGGTCTGGGAAGCATTCTACTGGGGACTGGGGAAAGTAGCCATGTGGCCTATGAAGATCAGTGGGGAAGATGCCCAATTGCCCCATGGGGTGAGGGCAGGTTGGGGAAGCCCTTTCAGAGGCAACCTCAGCCTGGCAGGTGGTACATTCAAGAGTCACGTAGTGTTTGGGGAAATGGCACACTGTTACTGCTTTCTCTGCAACATCTCTCCCCTCTGGGCTCTCTTTCCTTCCTCAGACTTTAGGGTTCCTAAGTTACTGTTCTGTCTCATCCTCACAGCAAGAAGGTTCCCATATTCACACCACTCTACTGACAAAGATGGACCCTGCTGTGCTCTCCCCCCATGACACGTTTTTTTTTGAGTACCCCATCCCTGCCCCACCCCGATCCTTGCGGACTGAAGCCCAGGCTCCTAACCACCTAACTAAACTGTCGCCAATGTGTGATTTAAGCCCGCACCTGGTAAATAGCATCAGTGACAGACATTAAATACATACAGGCACTTAACATTCCTTTGTCCCCACGATGTCCCACACCTCTGCTCGCCACTGTCACATCTTTTGTGGGGGGTGGGGGGAAGGGATGTCTCCCGGAATGAAGCATTCAGAGAGATCACACTTTTTCATTTCATCAATATGGCTGACACTATGCACAGTACATGGTAAGTGCCCAATAAACACATGTTTTATGAATGAATAGATTTCTTGTCCTCTATGGACAGTGACCTACTGGAGAGGGGCATGGGGTCTGTTTCATTTGTCACATACACAATGCCTTCCTTGAACTGAAATCACACCTGGCATCCGGTAGGAGCGCAGAAGATGCTTGAGAAAAGCATACATGAGAGATAACGGAACAAGGGGCACTTCATCCTCCTATGAGGCTGAGATTCAAGAGGCAAGGATGGGTCCCAGGCTTGGGGTTATCTGTGGGTCTGTGGAGCTGACTGGTTGTTGGGAGTCACCTCCCTGAAAGGGGCCTGGCCTTCCCCCTTTGAGAGACAGAAAAGCTCACCTTTGTTCAGGTTCTGGAAACAGCTGTGACAACGAGAAGCCACACAGGGCGGCATAGGCGAAGCGATTGGCCTCCGAGAGCTCCCGGCCCAGGGGCTGCTGGGAATCGTCTTCTGCAGCTGGCTCTGGTGCCACAGGCTGCCTTGGGTGTGGCCTGTTCCATGTGGCCATTCCCAGCCCCTGCAAGAGAGATGCTAGTGAGAGGCTTCCAGGGGACGGTGGAGGTTCCTAGAAGACACAGAAGTCATCTCTTATAAACTAACTGTAGAGGCTGTGCCTGTAATCCCAGCACTAGGACAGCTGAGGGAGGAAGCTCCCAGCCAGCAAAGACTAACACATGAGTGTCACTAAAATGAGGATTTCCTATTCATACCTTGTTTTGAGACGGTCTCATGTAGCCCAGGCTGACCTCAAAGCTGCTACATAGCTGAAGGTGACCTTGAATTCATGCGTTCTATCTCTGCGTCCAATGCTGGGATTACAAGCCAGGCCACTATGGTCAGCTCTATTCACACACAGACTAGGGGTGGGGGAGCGCACGTCTTTAATACCAGTGTTTGGGAGACGGCAGGCAGATCTCTGTGAGTTCAAGGCCAGCCTGAGCAGTGTAGGGGCAAAGATAGGTAGGTACCTGGAGGTCATTGGCCAGTCATCCTAACTCTAAGCTGCTGAGGTCCAGGTTCACTGAGAGAGACATTGTCTCAAAGAACAAGGTTGAGAGGGATTAAGGAAAATACCTGAGGTCCACACATAAGCATTTACATGTACAGTCACAAGAATACATTGTGTGTGTGTGTGTGTGTGTGTGTGTGTGTGTGTGTGTGTGTGTGTGTGTGTGCACATACCTACCACATACACACAGAATAGCTGGTTGTGTACTGGGATGAATATATATATACACACAGAGTCATTATCCTCCAACCGTGTACAGAGTAACAACTACACACATAGGCTATTTAGAGGAGACTCAAAGTCCCCCTTAGATGTGCTATGTAGCTTACGTGTGACTACTATGCTGTTTTAGACAAGGGCACTTGAGCATTGTCACACTTGAGTGTCTAGGGAGTAGTTCTAGCACCAGTCCCCACGTGGACACCAAGGTGTCACCATGGTCCCCAAATGGAAAGAGACCAAATGACCACCCACAGCAGAGGGTGTAGACTAAGTTCCATGACCATCGACTGACCACTACACAGCAATGAAAAAGAATGAGCCCTGGAGAGAACCATAATAACAGACACAGGCCACAAACTACACAGAACCAGCCGAGAGTCATACACAGGGTCCTGTGCATACACAGGAGGCCATGCATACACTGGGTCCCATGCATACACAGGAGTCCCTGCATACACAGGAGGCCATGCATACACAGGAGGCCATGCATACACAGGAGGCCATGCATACAATGGGTCCTGTGTATACACAAGAGCCCATGCAAACACAGGAGTTCATGCATGCACTGGGTCCTGTGCATACACAGGAGTCCCTGCATATATAGGAGGCCATGCATACACAGGAGGCCATGCATACACTGGGTCCCATGCATACACAGGAGGCCATGCATACACAGGAGGCCATGCATACAATGGGTCCTATGTATACACAGGAGTCCCTGCATACACTGGGTCCCATGCATACACAGGAGGCCATGCATACACAGGAGGCCATGCATACAATGGGTCCTGTGTATACACAAGAGCCCATGCAAACACAGGAGTTCATGCATGCACTGGGTCCTGTGCATACACAGGAGTCCCTGCATATATAGGAGGCCATGCATACACAGGAGGCCATGCATACACTGGGTCCCATGCATAGGACATAGGCACATAGGCAAAACAGTAAACAGCAGAAGAAGGAAGAAGAAAAGGGCAGAAGGAGAAACCGTGTCTCCAAAGGACTGCAAAGGCTTCTGGATGATGGAAATGTTCCCTATCTTGACCTGGGTGGTGGTTACATGTGTGTGAATATGATCAACAATCACGGGGTGTATACCTCAGATCTGTGCACCTGGTGTGTACCACACATGCATGAGTGAAGGCAGGATGGTGGAGACAGAAGTTCTCCCTGGTTCTTTGGGGAGAGGGGAGGCATAGAAAAGCAGGGGAAAGAAACAAGGCAAGCCAAGCCCAGCCAGGCATCTAAGCAAGGAGCAGAAGAAGGGATTCAGGGAATGATGTGCCCCAGACGTCTGTGTCTGGGATAAGAACATAGGCTCAGACCCTGATGGACGTCCAGCCCCCTCCACCTGATAAAAAGGAGACCGGTGGCTGGGTGTGGTGGTACACACCTTTAATCCCAGCACTCAGGAGGCAGAGGCGGTTGGATCTCTGCGAATTCCAGGCCAGCCTGGTCTATAGGGAGAGTTCCAGGCCAGCCAACAGAGAAATCATGTCTCAAGAAACAAACAAAAAACAAAGAAGGCGGAGGAGGAGGAAGAGGAGGAAGAGGAGGAAGAAGAGGAAGGAAGGAAGAAAAGGAAGGAAGGAAGGAAGGAAGGAAGGAAGGAAGGAAGGAAGGAAGGAAGGAAACCCAGATAGTTCAGCCTTGCCATACTTTGATGTTCGTCACTGACAAATGACTATGCAGCTGCCCAGGAAAGCCACTCCACAGTCACCAACAGAGCCCATGTGTGATCCAAGCTGGACTTGGGGCTCACGCTATATATGGCTTGTTAAAGGAATGAATGCTGATAATCATGATGGCATGTGCCTCTCTAGTCACAGCACTTGGGAGGCAGAGGGAGGCAGATCTCATGGGTTTAAGGCCAGCCTGGTCTAGGCTAGCTGGAGCTATACAATGAGACTCTGACTCAAAACAACACAAAAAGAATGCTTAGGGCACTCAGCAAAGAACTGTTTCGCTGGTGCTCAGTACAGAGTATGGGTATAATAAACAAGAAAATCTAATACTGGGCTGGGAATATAGCTGAGCGCCCGCCCTGCATGCACCTGACCCTGGATCCATCCCCAAGACTACACAAACCAGGTGTGGGGGGATGCACCTGAAACCATAGCCCTCAGGAGGAAGAGGCAGGAGAAGCCCAAGTTTAAAGTCACTTCAGGCGAGATAGCTGAAAGCCATCTTGGGATACACAGACCTTGTCTTGAAAAACTGTCTGTCCCTGGGTGCCAGGACTATAATTCTGTCTCCAGGTTACAAGAAGGGCTAGAATACACAGTTTGCACATCTGCAATCAGCCTCAGAGGGGAGCCACTGGGCCTGGGTCACACAGCCAACAATGGCAGACTGAGAGAACCCAGGCTAAGCTCTGGGCCATTGACTGTTTTAAATAATGGCCACGAGTCTAAGAACTTCTGAGTCTAACAGCTAATCCCACAGTCCTTAGCCCCTAAGTTTGTTTATATATATATATATATATATATATATATATATATATATATATATATATATATATGTATGTATTTTTTTTTACAAACTATCTCTCATATGTCCACAACCAATGTTTGCAAATTATTAAAAGCAACCAACTTTTTAAAATGGATATACTTAAATATCAACTTTATTTAGGGTAAATTGGATACTGATTAGTCTCTGGTCTTTGTAATGTTTCTATTTTTAAACAGTGAATCATGGTTGGCAAGGCACTTTGTAATCTATTTTATTCTCACAAGTACCGCATACAGTTAAGTAGGGAGTGAGGCAGGAGGATTCCTTCTTAGAGCTGAGGCGTGGGCACAGGGAGGCCAAGGTCCTTCCCCAATGTCACAAGATAAATGAGCGAATAGGCCTGACTTGGACTTTTGATTTTAAACCTCTTCTTCTCTCCTCTCCTCTACCATTATGAATCCACCTTCCCTTGTTTCAGATGGAGAAACTGAAGCCCAGAGAGGTGAAGACCTCAACCGAAGTCACCCAGTAAGACTGGCCTCCAGTGGCTGCTCCAGGACCCTGGGCTGGAGACTGCAAGCAGGTCGGCCTGGTCCTGAGGATCCGCTGTCAGCATGGGGGTGGGGTAAGAGGTCCACACAGTCAGCAGGGTCAGCAGTCTCTACTGTGTGCCATTTGCAGGCAGTGATAATTACACCTACTATCCAGGGCTAGCCCAAGATGGCACTGTACTAAGCTGGTATCTGGGGAGCCTATTAAGTTCTCTGTTTGAAGAAAAGGCAAGCCTGGGAGCAGACAAGCATGTGCCTGCTGGCTCCTAACCGCTGGGGAGGAGTGCGCTAGGCACAGGGAAAGCCGAGCTCAGGCTGAACACACTGGCTCAATCGCCGCAGTGCCCTGCTGTGCAAAGCATTCTCTACATACTGGACTCCTGACCTTTGCATCAGGACCAGGACCCAACCTGTCACTCTCCTGTTTAAAAGCTTCCCAACAATGGCTGCCATTAGTGGTTCTCAACCTTCCCAATGCTGAGACCCTTTAATACAATTCTTCATGTTATGGTGACAACCCCCCCCCAACCATAAAATTATTTCGTTGCTACTTCATAGCTGTACTTGTGCTACTGTTATGAATCATAATGTAAATTATTTGATATATGCCTCCAGGGGGTCGCGACCCACAGGTTGAGAACCACTGGCTTCCATGCTCTCCCCTACCCACTACCCCCATTGCTTCTGCTGCAGAACCTTATCTTGTGGCCTGGTGCCTGTCTTGTCCCTCACTCCCTCACCATGCTGGCTGCCTCTCTGCTCTCACATTTGCCTGCTGCTCTTCTCTGAGCCTCTGCCCAGGCCCCGCCCCCTGCCTGGAACTCCCTTCCCCTGACATCACATCTGGCTTCAGCCTGAATGTCACCTCCTCTGGGAAGCCTTCAGTGACCACCTGAAAGCATCTTAGCTCCTCTCAGCCAGCACCCCGCTCTACCTTAATAATGCTTACTTATAAATAAAAGAGTGTTGTAGTGGGTTGGCCTGATGTTGTTTGTATTTTGATGTTGATTCTGCTTCCTCTAGAGGGGTTGTCCCCTTGAGCAGTCCATCAGGTACTTAGGTGATGTCCTGTGACCCTTCTCCCCATTTTAACTGGTCAATAAATACCAGAGCCTGTGATTGGACAGTGGAGAGGAAAGGTGGGGCTGGAGGTTCGAGAGTGGGGACCGGTAATGAGAGGGAGGAGACTGAGAGGGAAGGAGAGAGGAAAGAGGAAGAGGAGAAAAGCCACCATGGAATAGAAAAAGAGCAAGCAGGAGAGAGAAGGAGAGTCGCCATGGGCTAAGGACCAAGAGAATATGGCCCAGAGGGCTGCCCGGTTGGGTTAGGAGCAGCCCAGGTGGAACACAGTAAATAGTGATAACTTGGGGTTATCGACATAGATTCTAACAACATGGAGGGTAGGCAGCTGCTCAGCTATTGGGCTGCCTAAGACATAAGGCTGTGTGTCTTTCATCCTGGAACATAAATGATCTAAGGCAGGCAGGACCTCTGTGTCGTTTTTTTGTTTGTTTGTTTGTTTGTTTTAATGTTTTTTACTACAGAGTGTGTTTCTGCAGACTGGCTTACCTGTGTGCACACAAGGAATGTAAGTCTCAGGGCAGGTGGAGTCCTTGCTTACGCCCCGAGCTTCCACTGGCTTAGACTACGGCATGCATCAAACACTGAAGAATGAAGGGGCTTTCATTCTGCGGGGATACAGACAACATACAGACACTCAGTGACACAACTGTCAAGTAACTTGGTCAAGGTCAGGGCCGTGAGAAGGGGAGGGGGCTGGCGGGATGGTTGACTCGGATCAGTGAACACTTGGGGCTCTTGTCTAGGACGCAAATTCCATCCTCAGCACCTGTAACTCCAGCCCAGGATATCTAGCGCCCTCTTGTGGCCTTTGTGGGCACCTGCACACACGGTACATATACATACATTTCATGTACATGTATAAAATAAAAAAAAAAATTAAATCTTAAAAAAGAAATGAATGGGGAGGAATCAAGACTCATACTCAGAGCTACACCCATTAATGCTGCACTAAAGTTGGAAAACATTTGAAAAGGATAGGTGGGGAACAGTGCAATCCCACAAGGCGTGGGTGGTTAGGAGGGGAAGGGATACAGGAGACCTGTGTGGATGGATGGGGGGAGGGGATGGATGTGGGGAGGGCTTCTCCCACAAAGGAGAGAGAGAGAGAGAGAGAGAGAGAGAGAGAGAGAGAGAGAGAGAGAGAGAGGGAGAGAGAGAGGGAGAGAGAGAAATAGACAAGAAAGTATACGGCAACTAGAGGGCTGGATAAACACTGTACAGGGAAACATGAGAGATGGAAGGTTACTAAAACAAAACTGGAGTTAAAAAAAAGAGAGAGAGAGAAGGATCAGGATGGGACCTGAAGAACCAACCTGAGCGAGTAACATAGGGGTGGGTGGGTTGGAGGGGTGTGTCCTGGGCAGAGGATACAGAGGGGTAGGTGGGCTGGAAGGGGTATGTTCTTGGCAGAGGGGACAGTATGTGGCAGACCCTAAGGCAGAAGAAAGACTAGGGTTTTGAAAACTCAAGGAGATGTCCAGGGTAGCCAAAGTTCTGTTAATGGCTGGGCATGGAGGATGGCTCAATTGATGAGACTCTGGGTGGGCGTTGTCATGGTGACTGGGCCCAGAGGTCCAGGGAAGGCTTTTCTCATGTTCAAAGGCAGTGGCTACCCCGGATGAGGAGATATGGGACCTCCCCGTGTTAGTTCTGTAGCTTGCTTTATAGTGGACATGATTTTGAAATAACAGTCAAAAGAATTCCATTAGGAGGATGTAGAGACACATAAAGGTCTTTTCTTAGGTCTCAAGTCAGCCATAAGTATCCATCCCACCACAAACTAACCAGCTAGTGATTTAAGACGCTTGTATTGGTGCTTGCTGGCTAGCAGACACCAGGCTGTCTGGTGGGGACGTAGAGGTGACCATGCCATGACAGAGAGAGACAATGGCTCCCCTCATGGGGACTGTAGATAGAGACAGACAGACAATGCCAAGGATTTGCAGCAAAGGAAACCCCAGTGGTCCTTACCCAATTCTGGAGAACCAACGTGGGCGTCCCTCTCTGTGAGTCCAAGGACAGGCTGTAAAGCTTCAGAGAGTTCTTCAAGGAAATATGCAAATTGCTCTACAGACTAAACCAGAAAAACCAGCCATGGGTCCAGAGGGTGTGGAACCTGGAGCAGGGGAAGAAGGGGCAGTCAGCCTGAGCTATGCCCCTTCACTCACTCAGGAGCCTGTCCCAGCAGAGCAGCAGCCAGCCCCCACTTAGTGGTCACCGAGTGCCAGGCAGAGCTCAGTCCAGCTCACAGGTGTCCTTGTGCTTTGGGCTGTGATGATACCTGGGCCCTGGGCTAGCCTTGGCTCCACAGGCAGGAGTTCTCTCTCTGTATTGCACTCAGTTTGCTGGATCTGGCAGAGCCACTACTCAGAAAATACTTACGGGTGAACCAGTTAAGGAGCTAGGTCTAGACGGGAAACTTCTCACATCCCAACGGGGCACCAGATGGAAAGGGAAGGTGGGTCTAAGTGTATGACATCACTACTCAGGGATGTCCCAACCCAGGCTGCCCCCAAACTTCAAACAATTTGAACTCCAGTTTCTGTCCATTTGTTAGCAACATTGGTTCACACGTGCGAGGCAAGAACTCCTTACACACTTATGTCACACACATACCATCACCACCACCACCACCACCCACACACACCACACACACACACACACACACACACACACACACACACACACACACTCTCACACACAAGGCAGAGTCCACTAAATTGCTTACTCTGCCCTCAAACTTGAGGTCTTTTTTTAAAAGATAGAAGCTGACTGGCTTGGAATTCACTACATAGACCAGGCTGGACCCAAATTCACAGCAATCCACCTGCCTCTGCCTCCCTGGTCTCCTGACTGCTTACGATGCTTGGCCATTAGCCTTTGCACCTCTGTGGAAATCAGCTGTCTGTATGTCTAGGTGTCTTGTGGCCCTGCTTTATCTGATGCTCTGTTTGTCTGTCTTTTGTGTCTTAATGTAGTGTTAGAAGTCTTGACAGCAGGCAGTGTGAACTTTGTCTTTGTGGTTTTTTTTTTCTTTTTCCCTTACTTAAAAATTATTGTGTGCTATGGTACTAGCATCTCCAAAATGCCAGGATCTTGTTCTTCAACTGGGCTATACTTTCACCAGTAGCCTCTCCTGGGCTCTTCTGGTGTCAAAGCCTTAATCCTCTCCATGACCCCTTCAGCCCCGGGCCTTCAAGGGCTGCTGAGGCTGCACCTGCACCAGTGGCCTTTCCAGAGCAGAGCCTCAGCTGCTCGCCATGACCCCTTTGTGCCTTTAAAACCAGTATCACCTGGGAGACATTTACACATGGCCAAGTCCAGCTGCAGCATGAGGTGTGACCTTGGCCACCTCTGGTGCATCTGTGCTGAGTCTCAGGAAACACTTCCCAGAAGATGTCACCTCACTGCTGTTGGTTTCTTCTTAATCACTGCCAATTTCCCAGCTTCAGCTGACCAGCATCAATTGTCCCAGCAAAGCAAAGGTTTCACTTTAGTGGTTACTCACAGTCAATTCTTCAGCCCCAGATGACCAGAACCACAGGTTTTTACTTCAAAATACGTAATGGTCTTGATCAAGTCTTTAAGGGACTCTCATACTTCCGCCTGTAACTTCAGACGCCAGGCTGTACATCTCCCAATACACTTATCTTCCAAGATCCTGGAGAACAGCTCACTTAGATAAGGATGCTTGATGGCTTTTCTAGCCCAAAGGTCCCAAAGTGCTGCCACAATCCTCCCCAAAACACGGTCAGATCTGTCACAGCGACGTCCGACTCTTGGTACTAATCTTTGTCTTAAGTCAGTGTTTCTATTGCTGTGGTGTATGTAACACCATGACCAAAAGCAGCTTGGAGAAGGAAGGGTTAATTTCACTCATCATTCCATATCACAGTTCATCAAGGAAAGCGGGTAGGGCAGAGACTCGAGCAGGGTAGGAACCTGGAGGCAGGAGCTGATGCAGAGGCCATGGAGGGATGCTGCTTGCTGGCTTGCTCCCCATGGCTTGCTCAGCCTGCTTTTACATACATCCCAGGACCACCAGCCCAGGGATGGCACCACTCACAATGGGCTGGGCCCTCCCACATCCATCACTAATTAAGAAAATGCCCTACAGGCTTGCCTACAGCCTGATCTTACGGAGGCATTTTCTCAATTCCTCTCAGATGACTTCAACTTATGCCAAGCCGACATAAAACTAGCCAGCACACACACCCAACCAGGAAGATTACTTTTGCTTCTTTAAAAGCTAACCGAAATTTTAAATACTTCATTGCTGCGCAAGAGTTCCTAAAAGTGAGAGAATTTGAATTGAAATGAAACCTGTGGGGAAACCATGCAGAGAGAAAAATCTTGACAAGGAAGACATTTTCCAAAATCACCTCTGCAAGGTGAACTGTCAGAGATGAGAGTTAACTTAACCTGTTTTCTGTCATAAAATCCCTTTGAACTCTCCAGAAGGTGCTGCGTGTGTCTGTCTCCACTTGGGCGGGGAACTCCTGGGACACGTGACCACGTGGCACGTGACCATGGCCCACTCCGGGCGGAGAGAAGCTGGACTCAGGGTGATTTTAGTATTTTCCTTTTCTGTTTGTGTCTCGTGAATTATCAGTATGAGTAAATACCAATTTTAAGATCAGAAAAATAGACATTTAAAGTTTACAATATTGCTGCAGTTTATAAAACACCCCTCGAAGTTCCCGGCAGAGAGGGCTTGGAGTTCAGCCTGTTACAATGTGTGGGGGTGGGGTGATGGCTCCACCTTTGAGAGGTGGAGCCCAGTGGGAGGAAGTGATGATGTCATTGGGGTCTATTGGGTCTGCCACTTCTGATCTCTCTGCTTCTTGGCTACTGTGGCCACAGGTTCCAGGCAGCAGGGCCAAGTGATCCTGACTGGAACTTGAATCTTTGAGCAAAATGACCCCTTTTCCCTCATTAGATTATCGTGACTAGCAGACGGGAGGATGGAGCTGGCTTGTGCTGGTCCAGATGTGCTGGCCTGTGAACATCAGCTCTCATTGCTACTGTGTTCAGTGCTGCTGTCAGCCTGGGACTGGCGGTGGGGATATTTACACCACAGAAAATGGCAAATGTGCATATTGCAATTTTCCCCCTAGAGAGGTGGCTAACCAGCATATTACCATATATGTATATGTACATGTATACACACACATACATACACACACACGCACACACATATATGTGTGTGTATATATATATACATATATGTATGTATATATATGTATATGTATATGTATATGTATATATATATAATTTGAGTTACTTCTTAAAGTACTTTTATTTTTTATGTGTGTGGGACATGTCTGCATATGTGACAGAGGTGCAGGTGCCTGAGAAATCCAGAGACACCAGACCCCCGAGAGCTGGATTTACAGACAGCTGTAAGCCACCTGATGTGGATGCCGGGAGCCAAGCTTGGGTCCTCTGGAAGAGCGGCCAGTGCTCTTAGCTGCCAAGGCGTCTCTCCAGCCCTCTAGTTATGTATTACAAAATGTTTACAGAGTAAAAAGATCTGAACGGACTTCACTGAAATGTTGATGAGCCTTGTCTCTTGGCTAAGGAACTAGAGGTTACTGGCTTTTAATTTTCTAGCATATTGTAATGAGCTCATTGATTATTATAATGGAAAGAGACCAATCAATTTAAAAATCACACTCTGTGTGTGTGTGTTTGTGCGCGTGCGTGTGTGTGTGTAAGCCAGAGGACAACTGGTGGGTAATGTTTCTCTCCTACTATGGAAGATCCCCAGAATCAAACTCAGGACCTCAGGCTTAGCAGTAGGCACTTGTACCTGCTGATCCATCTCCCTGGGCCAGAAAAAGACAAATTCAAATAACAGTCCTGTTACTTTCTCCTTGGAAGGGAGTATTTGGGCTTAGAACTCTGGCTCCATGTGGTCCAACCAACTAAAGCCCGGGTCACCGAAATGATCCACTGTTTGACCAACAGGTCCTGTCAGTCATAAAGTGGATAGGCCAGTTACACAGAGAGAGGGGATCTTTAGCCATCCACAGTGTACGGGTGAAGGAGCCTGTGGATCCAGCTTGGGGTTATGTGATCATGAAGCTGTCCCCCTCCCTTCCATCTAAGGAGGACGGTGGCACCTGTGGGGTAGGGGAGGTGGCACCACCGGAGCTGTGTACTCTGGTCCCCCAGGTCTCTCCACCCCTTGCTGTGGATCAAAATCAACCCCCACCCCAAAGTTAAACTGAGGTTCTAAAGTGCGTGTGAGGACACATTGATGCCAGGAAGCCTTGGATTCCTGTGGCAAGGAAAACTTGCTGTTGGTGCCAGCACCTCTGTGTTCTGCGTTTCCCAGCAGCCCCAGGGGCAGGAGGTCATGATGGAGGGAGTAGCCACTGTTTCCTAGAGCCTCCTGGTGATCCTGTCCTTTTCTAGGTACTGCAAAGACATCCAGGGACTCCAAACAAGGTCCATGTTTGATCTAGACGAATGCCATCTGCCAGGGTAACAATTTTTACAACCTGAGAGCCACCACACCCACAGAGAGGCTGTGTGTCCAAACTCGTGACAGACAGGGATGGTTCTGGAAAGACCTCACTCTGATCCTCAGTGATTGTGACTTGAAGCCAACCAAGCACATTAGCTATCACTAAGGAGAATGCTGCTCAAGTGGCTTTTTGTCACTCGTGGGACTGAGAGCCAGGCATTCTACAAATAGCAGCCCTGGGCCTTGAGAGCTCCGAGTGGGCGTTTGTTGACTGGCACCAAACACAAGGCAGTGGGATTTCTCCTAAGAAGAAAAAAAAAATCCCAAAGCCAGCATGGAAAAGGACATTAAGCATGATCAATAGCATGTTTTAAGTCATGAGAACACTGCATGGCCCAGGCCTGGATCAGACTCTGCACGGCCCAGACCTGGATAAGGCCCCGTACAAGAAGGAACTTTGTTTTTCTAGCTTCAGCTCTCTCGATCCCCTGAAGCAGTCTGTGAAAATCAATGTTCAACATAATAAGAATGTGTGTGTCTGTCTGTGGATCTGTGTGTGCATGTGTGTGTGTGTCTGTGTGTTTCTGTGCACAGAAGGAGGTGTTTCTCAACTTATTCTGATCATGAGTAAATTTTTAGATGGTTCTCTCAGGTAATCAACAGAGAGATGGTTACAGCATCTAGGGAGGGCTGGGAACTTGGAGTGCAGGACCAAGAATAAACATTTATCCCAAAAGTCCCTCCCAACACTGAACTGCAGTGGGTTCTTCAAACCTTTAAGAGTATGACTGAGGGGCTGGAGAGATGGTTCAGTGGTTAAGAGCACTGACTGCTCTTCCATAAGGACCCAAGTTCAAATCCCAGCACCCACATGGCAGCTTATAGTTGTAATACCAAGATCTGACACCCTCTCGTGGGCATACATGCAGGCAAAATGCCAATGCAAACAAAATAAAAATAAATAAATTTGAAAAAGATGCTTCAATTATTAGAGTATAGTTGAAAGCTCTCTCTGTGTGTGTGTGTGTGCATGTGTGTGTGTCTCTCTGTCTGTCTGTCTGTCTGTCTGTCTAGGTCTCACACACACACATACAGACATAGAGACAGACAGACAATCATTAGATGCTTCTGGAAGCAAGGATGCTAGCTTCCCCTGCTTGCCCCACCCATCACATAATATTCACTCACTGCCCCTGCCTCAAAGTCTAACTGAAAGCTAGAGATGAACGAGAAATGTTAGATCTCCATAGCAACGCTTCCACCACAGAAGAACCCAGAGAGCCTGGGACAACCTCCTTAAACACCAGAAGGAGAAGATGCTGAGCCCGGAAGGAGAGGTACCACCCTCCACCCCTCCAGCCAGCAGTCTGGGGGGTGGACAGAAGGGAGGATGGGTGCGGGACCTGCTCTGTGTGGTCTATGTCCACGTTTGCCACTGCTCTCTTCCCTCCTGCTGAGGCCCTGCCACAAGCCACCCACATTTCCACAGGGGTCACAGAGGAGGCTCTTCACCAGCCCCTTGTGAATTTCTGCCATTCATCAGACACCATGAAGACAGCACCATTTCAAGGCAGTCACTCTGTACCCCTCTACTCCGTTCCCAAGTCCCCCAGGCACTGTGGGAGCATGGCCTTTGTGCTCTCTGTCCCTCCGATGGGATGTTACCCCCCCCCAAATAACCATGGCGGTAGGGGTTGGGATGGAGTGGGGGTGACAACTAACTCCCTATTTAAGTCACTCTGCCTCCAGCCCTAACTTATGCAGTCCTCACATGCAAGAGGGGCTCTTTCTACATAACAAACCATGTTGCTAACAACATCTTCTGAGGTTCGCTGGGGCAGACTGCCACAACCCTCAACCCCACCCCCATTCTGCTTCACAGCAGCCTTGGGAGGAAGGCACTGTCCTGGTCCCCACTTGACCTGAGGAAGCCAACACTTACCAAAAGTGAAGGTCACATCACTGGCATGCTGTAGTCCTACCCTAGGCCAGTGTGACTTCAGATTCCAAGCTCAGTGACAGGGTGGTTTGTCTAGCACATGCACGGGCTCCCGGCACTGAAAAAATTTAAAAAAGTAAATAAAATGGAACCCCGAGTACATTTTCTTCTGATGTTTTACTAAGTGGACTCAGCTGTCACGAGCCTTCCTCCGTTTGTAGAGCTAATGCAGGGCCTTTGCCTCTGAAGCCATAGTCTGAGTTCTATCCCTTCCAATGTAATAACCTTGTGTGTCTGCCTCCTTGACCAGGAGCAAGAGAGAGAGAGAGAGAGAGAGAGAGAGAGAGAGAGAGAGAGAGAGAGAGAGAGAGTAGCTGAAGTCCAGAGCACTAGTGTGTCCCTGTCGCTCCACCCCAGGTCCCCACGTCCTCACGAGAGCTCTAGGTTCACACTAGTACTATCACCCCAGTCCTAGCTAACTCTTCTGTCTTGATGTGTCTGCTCCAGATGATGTCTGACGAGAAAGTGGCATTCTGGTCATGTTGTTTGAGGTACCCTGTGATAGCATCTGGCAGAGATGCAGCTGAGCAAATGGATGGATGGATGGATGGATGGATGGATGGATGGATGGATGATGGATGGATGATAATGGATGGATGGATGGATGGATGGATGGATGGATGGATGGATGGATGGATGGATGGATAGATGGATGGATAGATGGATGGATGGATGATGGATACCTCTCTCTACAATTGAGAAATGATTCCAGTATATCTTTGTGAAGGGCAATGGGTTTTATATACAACAGAGACCCCCAGTTTTCCCAAGAGGTTCTTTCTGCAGGTAGCTTTCATTACTGAAATTACATCTAGCGAGCAGCCTCTGATTCTATTCTAGAAGTCTCGGGCAGGCACACGTGGGCTGGCAATCTGAGATCGTTTCCAGTTGGGCTTAACCTCTGACACAGGTCCCATGACTCGTGTGGCTGGGACATTTGGAATGCAGAGCTGGGCTGGGCTAAAAAAAATCTGATGAGTGAGATATTTATCAGGAAGAGGGGTAGGGAGGAGGTGAGGCAGAGAACTGTTGACCAAGCACTCTGCGGTGCTCGGTAGGCTACAGCAGACATGGGTGAAGGACCTTAGAGTCCACAACCCAGAATTTTGCTCTTGACCCAAACAGGAAGCCAAGCCAGGTTTTAGGCAGAGAATAGAACCCTGGCATAGATCCAGCTGTCAGCACAGAAGGTCAAATGGAAAAGACTCAATTCTGCCTTCCATAACACATTCTCTGGCTGTCTACTCCTCTGTACCAGGAGTCTACGCTGAAATGCAGTATTTCAGAGCCCAGGATCTCTGCTGGGAGAGTGTTTGACCAGCATGCATGAAGCTCTGTGTCCCCACCCGCACCCCCCTTTTCCATCTGTCTTATCCCAGGAGGTGGAGGCTGAAGGATCAGAAAACCTAGGTGGTCATCATTGGCTACATAGTGAGTTCAAGGCCAGCCTGGGCTACATGAGTCTGAAAAACCACTGAAGGAGTACAAGAGGACTATCAACAATCTAATGTACAGACCACCTTCAGGTCCCACATCCACCAAGCCCAGGCTTGGGTTGGGTCTGGCCTTCCCAGTCCAAGTTCAGGCTGAGAAGCAGCAAGCTAAACCAGTCAGTTGTGTCCCTAGCCACGCTAGAGCCTGGGCCTACAAAGGCTCCAAGAGTTCTGTCACCCTGAAATGTTCCTTCAGTCCCGTGTCAAGCTTGCAGACTGGTGTTTTGTAAAAGAAGTCAAGGTGTTCCCGAGAGGTCACAGCTTGCTGGGGGCCTTTCAGGAAGCTGAGGAATACACCCTGACTGTCTGAGCCTGTGAGAGTCTGGAGGAAAACAAACAGGAAATGCTGGGTGTGAGGTGGGTGTTATGTTTCCAGCCCTGGAGGGAGCCTCAGCCTCCTCACCTGGAAGTCGGCCACCCCAGCTCTGTGTGTGGCTAAGGTTTCTCTACTGAGGAGAACAGGCTGTCAAGTCACTAGACCTGTGAGGAAATGCATCTCTGAGGCAGGCAATGGTTGTGCACTTGAAAGGCAGAGGCAAGTGGATCTCTGAGGCCAGCCTGGTCTACAGAGTGAGTTCTAGGACAGCCAGGGCTACACAGAGAAACCCTGTCTCAGAAAAGAAAGAAAGAAAGAAAGAAAGAAAGAAAGAAAGAAAGAAAAGAAAGAAAGAAAGAAAGAAAGAAAGAAAGAAAGAAAGAAAGAAAGAAAGAAAGAAAGAAAAGGCAGGCATCTCTGCTCGTTTGAGGCATAGCTCAGTGGTTTTTGTAAAAAAAAAAAAAAAAGCCTGAGTTTTGTCTTCAGCATCCCAAGCAAATAAATTTTTATTTATTTATTTTTAATTTTATGTATTTTGGTGATTTGACTACATGTATATTTGTGGGGGGGGATGTGGGGGGGGGATGTCAGATCCCCTGGGGCAGGTATCACAGCCAGTTGTGAGCTGCCATGTGGGGGAATTGAACCCAGGTCCTCTAGAAGAACAGCCAGTGTTCTTAACCGCTGAGCCATCTCTCCAGCCCCGTGTTTTGTTTTCAAAACAGGGTTTCTTTGAGCCCCATCTGTCCTGGAACTCACTCTAGACCAGGCTAGCCTCAAACTCACAGAGATCTGCCTGCCTCTGCCTCCCAAGTGCTGGGATTAAAGGTGTATATATCTCTATCTCTATCTATCTATCTATCTATCTATCTATCTATCTATCTATCTATCTATCTATCTATCTATCTATCTATCTAATTTAAAGACAGTTTCTCTACATAGCCCTCATTGTCCCCTGGAACTCACTATGTAGACCAAGTCAGTCTCGAACTCACAGTTTGAGATTAAATCCCAAGCACCAGGATTAAAGGTCTATGCCACCATCGCCATGCCTGGCTTTAATTTACTTTTGATTTGGGTACTGTGCTTTCCAATTCATGAAGCATCCTGACACGATCTTCAGCACTGGGAAGAATTATAATCCATGATCCTCTTGTGTTATAAGGAAATGAAGGTTCAGGGTGACACCCAAGGTGACACAGAGAGGAAGTGGCAGAGCCAGGCTCAAGTTCCTTGAGGGCATCTTTTAAGTCCAGGGGAGTGGGAAACTGAGGCTGGAAGCAGCATCTTCGGTGATGCCCAGAGGTTCAGGCGGTTTGGTAGGGTTCTAACTAGGAGGATGGGGCCCTGGGTTCCTTCCTGACTTCTCAAACATACTGGGTAATTGGGGATTTTGGTGGCCTTGTCTTTCTGCCTAGCTGATTCACCCTGAGGAGTCTTCACTACTGTGTCTTCAGAGCCTACACGATGACACATAGTAGGTGCTCAATAAATATACCCCGTGAGTGGCGTCCTGGGAAGCCCTACAGGGGTGTGTTCCCTCCTACTTGAAGGCAGCAGTGGCCTCAGGATCAAACCTGCAGATTTAGCCAGCCCCAGCTTCTACTCTGGGTCACCCCTGGCAAGGACAAGGACATCATGGAGGCCAGTTTTGAACCTAACACTGGGTCAAACTCTGAAGTCAGCTCACCCTAGTTAACCTCTTTGCTCTGACTGCCTGGTCCTGGCCAAAATCATCCCATTGTTCCCAGACTCAGTTTTCCCGGATGTAAAAACCTGTAATGTGAAATGTCCCCTACTCTGTAAAAACCCGCAGCGGGGCGAGAAGCCACGCCCCCGTCACAGCAGGAAGGGGCCGGGCCTTTCCGGGACTCTAGGGCTTCCCAGGCCTCGGGGAACTGAGTCTGGAGACACAGAGGGTGGGAGTGGGTGCCTGGAGCTCCCAGTACGCAGGGGGCGTCCAGTGACCCTGCGTGACCTTGAGCAAGGTCCTTTCTTCCCTTCAAACCCAGCGACCGGTGCCCTGGGCTGTGCTGGCAGGCGGGGGCCGCTGGCATGCTCGTTGGCATCAGTTTCCCCTCCAGCTACTCAGGAGTCCCGAGAGCACTTCCGGGTTCGGAAGCGCAGTGGAGGCGGCGTGGGGACGATCGGGGCTCCCCGCGGGCTTACCTGGAGGCGGCAGCGACGGATGGGACGACGGCAGAACTTCTGGCAGCCCCGCAGCTCCCGCCCTGGCGCTCCCCGCCTGTTCTCTCCCTGGCCCAGCCGCCCCACACCGGCCCGGGCCGGTCCCGCCTGCGCAGCCCTAGGGCCCGGGCCTTCCGGGCTGGGCCGGGCGCACCGCCACCTAAGCCACCAAAGCCATCGCCCGGGTGCTGGCCTTGGGACGGGACCCGCACTTCTGTGTCTCCCGCTCCCCAGGAAGCGAGAGCGCGGGGCACAGGAGGGGTCTGCAGAGAGTGCTCACCAGGGGCTGGGCTGGCATGAGGGGAGTTCGAGCAGACACTTGAAGGGGAAGCTTCCAAATTTTGCCGCCACACTTGAAAAGAGCCTGTCCCAGAAGGTGCCTCCCCCTCCTGTGCACACTGCTCGGTGAAATTTGCAACACCCACGCCTTCTGATCGTTCTTTCACTTTCTCTAATGCTCGCCAGTCGTTGCACCCGTGGCTCTTCCGTCCCACGGGCCTCCGTTTTGGGGTTCCATTCCTGTTAGACTAGCCACCCACTCAGCTCTAGTCTTTGAACAAGTATTTGCTGAGCACCTACTACGTGCCAGCAAGGTTATGGATTAGCACACCAGGCCTTCGGGCCCATATTTTAATCGTAGTATTTAACACTGAAGTTGATTGTTTTCCTGTTTGCCAATTTATAATCTGGGTATCCCACACTAGAACTTAAAGACCCCAAGAATGGAAGGGGGGGTTGTCTCCCATGCCTCATCCTCCGCTCTCCTCATTTGGGAGCCGGCTCTTGGTTGCCCAGGCAACCTGTGAAATTTCATCACACCTAATCTACAGGTGAGGAAGTAGGTGGCCATCCTGGTCAGGGCTGGAATCTGAGTCACCATGACCTCTGACGTCGTTGCTCTTTCCCCTGGAGAAGATAGGCTGGAGTTGGAAATGGAAAAAGTTCTCGAGCGGACAGATGAGACGTGCGGCATTCCAGCAGGGAGCCTTATGACTCAGGATCCGACTGGAACGCTAGAGGGCCTCCATCACCTGATCTCTCTATCGGCCAATCAGGACCTAGAAGAGCTAGGAGGTTATTGTAGGTCAAAAAAGGACAGTTGTGGAGGGTTGAAGGATTCTAGCTGAGATTCTGGGCATCACTAAGTTGGGGAAATAACCATACCAAGGTGGCACGCTCCCCCCGCCCCCCGCAAATATCATGGAATTTTAAAAGATCCTATTGTTGTCTATGAGGAATGGAGGATTGGAGTGACCAGAGGCCACCGATTAAGAAGCGGTCCTGAGCTGAAGTAGCCAGCCTCAGCCTGAGCAACTAACTACCTTAGCCTTTCAGATGTGAGACAGCTGCCGTTTTTTTTTTTTTTTTAATTTCAGCATAAGTTGATTTTAGTAAGTTCTTGATATTAAAAAAAAATAAATGTAACTCTGAAAGTTAAAAAAAAACGGTCATTCTCTAATGGAAAACAGAATCACAATGGATAAAGAAAATCAATATGGAAAATAGTTTTAGAAAAGAAGACATACTCAAAACAAAGTGATCGCTTAGGTGGGGTTTGGGGACAGTAAAGACGCAGGGAGAACACTGCGAGTGACTCCTCTGCTTTTAGTCCATAGCCACATATCAATATTGATTTTTTAAAAAAATCTTGTCCAATGTATCAGTGTTAAGATTGGAAAGTAAGGCAAAGGTCACATGGATTTTTGCTGAGGACTCTGCACTATTTCTGAAACTCTCCTGTCCGCTGGTCGCTCTAAAGCCCTTGTCACACACGTTTGCTAAGCAAGTGACAGCTTGCATCCTTACTGTAGTTACAGGTTGCCTCTGAGCTAAGCCCTGCTTTGCCTTTGTTTAAAAGGATCAGCAGGGCCTGATGGTGAAACCACAGCTCCTTGTTGCAGCGTGGTGCCAAGGCTGAGGCAGGGGGATCACAGGCTTGAGGCCTTCTGGGGGCTTTACAATGAGTCAAAGGTCATCCTAGGTAATTTAGTGAGACCATGTCTCAAAAATAAAAAGGCGAGGAAGGCTACAGCTCGGTGGCAGGGCCCTGGCCTGGCAGGTTCCTTCCCTTGACATCCATAATGAAGGAGTGGGCCCTGCGGGCCCTGCTTTTAGAGTCTGAGGGCAGCAAACGGGCCTCTCCACAGAAAGAAGTGAGGATAGTGTTCTCCCTGAGTGATTTAAGGCCTTTTAACATGTGGCTATGTACTAGCTAATAATGAATTTTGTATCACCAGGGTATTTGTCTCAGACTTTTAAAATGTATCATATTACGGGAGGGATGTCAAAGGTTCTCTTGTCTTTATTGGAGGTTGGCCCCAGGATCTGGAATGAGTGTTGAACTTTGGAAGTATAGCCCCGTCCCTCTTTTTAGGTCAGAGGAGGATATCAGGTATCCAGTTCTGTCACTTTCCACTTTTTCCTTCAAGGCAGGGTCTCTCCATGAACCTAGAGCTACCCTCTCATTTCCAAGGGGATGAAAGAAGGTTCAGACCTTCAGTGTGGACCAGAGCCTGGCCCTGCACTCGAGGCCTCTTGCCTGTCCTTTCCACTCACATCCCCCTGCAGCACTGCCTGACTTCTCTGCCCACTCCAGGGCAGCAGTGACCTTGCCTGTACTCTTGTCCCCAAGCTCTGATGTTCCAGAAGATGGTTGGGACCAGGTCATCTTCAAAGAGACAGTAGTATTAGAATATCTTTGCCCAGGGACCCCAAAGATACCTTGGCTGGGACCCACCCTAAGCCAGGAATGACAGGGGCTGTGGGTCTAGGTCCCAAGCTAAGACACGGGGCAGTAGTTATTTGATCAAATGAGGGCATTCTTCAAGCCTGGGACTCCAGTGTTCTCACCTGTGGGATTCCAAGCAGCGAAGCCTGGAGAGGGGTAGTCAGCAAGCCCAGCCTGCTTTTTAATCTTTCTTCCTTCAGCAACCTGCTCATCTCTGAATCCCCACGGTTCCTGTAGTTCATTTCATATTTTCTGTGACATTTCTCCCACACCCATAGGCAGCGATCAGATTTTAGGTTCGTTCTATTCACAAAGGAGGATTCACATTGCTAAATCTGGGCTAATTCCTAAAATCTCTAGCATAGACTGACCGTGCAACCTTAAGCAGGTAGATTCACCTGTCTGATCTCAGTGTCTTCCTCTGCACGAGAGGGAACACAGTGAGTGGTTCAGCGCCACAAGGCTGTCAGGAAGCCATAACGTGTCAGTTAGGGAAACGCCTGCCTGTCTTATGAGTACTGGGCAAACACTCTCCCACCAAATGGTAACAAAGTATTTCCTTGACCAACTGAAAACTCTGGGGTGGATTTTGTCTCCAGGAAGTAAAACGGGCCTGGAGGAGTAGGTGGGGAGACAACGTTCTTTTGCTGTCTGCCTGGCAGTCATCCCAAATGTCACACACAAGAGGCCAACAGGAGAGATGCCGTCTGTTCACCCTCTGGGAAAGGGTGTTCTTCAGGACTATGCTGGCTGCCTGTGAGAACCGGAGCTCATGCACACCCTCAACACTCTCGCTGCACTGGGAATTGTCTGGCCTTATAAGAAAAATAAGAAGTCACTGCCTTTTTCAAGGCAGTATACTGCACTCATGTTCTTGCTCGCTTTGGTATTTATTTTGTGAATTGCATTGGGGATGACTGGACCTAGGGCTTCACACATTCCAGGCAAACATTTTACCGCTGAACTCTACCCTCAGCCTGACACACAGTCAGACAGAAGGAGCCCTTGATGTGACCTCCTCACAGGCGTTCAGAAGCATATGGCCCCTCCATCGATCGGCTTGTGGCTCAACCAGGCCCTGAGCAGTTGGGACATCCAGGGAATCTTAGGACTAACGGAGTCAGACTTAACTCAGTCTGAGAAAAGGGAAGCAGAGAGCCAAAGACCTTGCTCAACAGCATGTGACCACTGACCAGGGCCAGGCACCCAAGGATCCAGTGGCAGAGTCCTCTCATCTCTCCTGACAAAGGTCCTGTCACCATGAACTGTGCCCTCCTGTTAGTCTCCTACTGCAGGAAATGGGGTGAATGGGAAAGGACAGTGCACAAGGCCTGGGGAGTCCCTCCAGAGTTTTAAGTCTGATCACAGGGACTCTCCGAGACAAACTTCCAGCTCCCACACTGGGCTTCTTGCTCTCCCACTTCCTCTTTGCTTGAACCCACCAGGGCTCATTTCTGAGGGTGGATTCCCACCCCCCCCCCCCCGCGCTGCATGAAAAAAGAAGCCCAAATAGTCCTGAAGAGATGACCCAAGGACCTTTCTAGCGACTGCCGCTCTGAGGCTGAGGTGGGGTGACACCGCCGAGGACCGTTGCATTTACGAGATGTTTTATCTTTATGACAAAGGAGCAAATAGGGCCGTAGATGTGATAAGAAGAGAGGCGCCATCTGGAAAGCTTTCGTTCTGTCATGTGAGTCTGGGAGTCTGATGGAGAGCTGAGTCTCTCTCTCTCTCTCTCTCTCTCTGTCTCTCTCTCTGTCTCTGTGTGTGTGTGTGTGTGTGTGTGTGTGTCCATGTCCCCTGAGATTCTCTGAGTCAAGCCCTCATGGTACGCAACTGGTGATCTCAGCGTAGATCCTAAGGACAATTCCTGGACCCACCCTCTCCACACCTCCCCATCTCTGTCTGCTGATCCTCGGATACCCTCTCCCCACTTTACAATTCCAATTCCATGTGTACTCCACCCTGGGGTGGACCCTGTGGGAAACCGTAAGGAGACTTTTGGCATGGAAGGTTTGGGATCAGTGTAGCAAGCAACCCTGGGGAAAACCTGGCAGTATCCCCTTGGGCTCTGGCACCCCAGGAGGGAAAGTGGGCAATGGCTAGAGATGGTCACAAACTTCCCAGGACACAAAACATCAAAGCCCAAATTTAAAAAAAATGAAGCCAGCTACATGGATTACAAAAGAGACCTGGTTCTATTTGCTTTGTAGTAAGGCCAATGTCCCAATATGTGTACAAAGGGATATATACAAAACTTAGGAGCTCTGGAATAGGGGTAGGGACCCCACCACCCTTGAGTCACTCATTCAGGGGGTGTCTCCTCTCTTTCCCCCTTTCCTTCCTATGCTACACAGGAACAGGCAGGTGCGATCCCACTGTTCCAGCACAGAATCCTTGATCCAACATGGCCAGTCTGGCTTTGACACGCAAGTCCAGTTCGAATGTGATTTTGAAAGGCGGCCCCTAGCCCCTTACCCATGCAGACTGTGAGGTCTGGGGGAGGAGGGAACCTTGGCAGCACTGGGCCTGTAGGGATCCAGAGTTCTCAGGCAATAGAAGTGATCTGGGTTTGCTTTTGCTCTCTGCAGAACAGAGTCCTGGGGCAAAGCCAGTTGCTGTTCTGGCTCTGGGGGTGACAGCAGAATAGGGTGGACATCAGGAGAGCCAGAGCAATGACAAAGGCCAACACCCACCGGATGACACCCGGGTAGATGAAAGGCAGGATAAGGACAATGACAAGAGCCAACAAGAGCAAGTGTACAGCCAGGCGCCGGGCAGCTACACGGTTGACACTTACAGTGTCCTGTTCTTCTTCTCCTGTCCAGTTGGCTGGCCGAGTTGCTGAAGCGGCAGAACCCACTAGCCTCTGAGGACATAGGCGCACCTCTGGGCATGGCAGGGCCAGACGCCCCACCATCGCCTCCTGGTCTCGCAAGCTGCAGATGAGGCCTCCCGGGACAGCAGTGACCTTTCGGCACAGCGGACAGGGGATGGACCAGGTGTCTTCCTGCACATATAGCAGAAGCTTCAGGCATACGGCACAGAAGGTGTGCTGACAGCTAAGCAGCTTGGGGGACCGAGCACAGTTGTAGGGCTCTCGGCACACCAAGCATTCCAGGTCACCCTCCACAGAGATGCTGAGCCGCCCGGTGGGCCCCAAGGCAATGATGGTGCTGGTGGTGGTGGTACCCGCTGGGATAGGCTGTGGGGCCTCAGTGCAGGACATTCTGGGTACAGAGGTGGAGGGACAAGGCTGATCCGCGCACGGGCATCCGCATGCGACATCCACCGGAGCTGCCAGGACTTGCATGGGTTCCGGTCCTGTGGGGACGCTTCCAGTCTCCCTTCTGCTCTCTGCGGGTACCTGCTGACAACCGATGTCTGGCATCTTGCTCCCTTGGTTGCCCTGCTTGTTTCTCCGCTTATGTTGGTCCTTCAGTTATTATTATTTCTTTACTCGAAACCCAGGGTTAATCAGTAACTTGGAGACCTGGAGACTTTGAATTACCTGATAGAAGGGCCAAAGTGGGTGGAGTCTCATGAATCAGGACTTTCCTGTTGGGGCCATGCCTGGTGAGTGTCTACATGACAACCGACAGGGACGCTGTCTCTACTACTACGCTCTGGAGCGCACCAGTGACACCCCATCCCCACCTCCACCTCCACCCCTGGCCAATCAAAGCCCTGGTGTAGGGAAATGAGCAGAAACCCCACAACCCTTTAGAAATTACATTTATTCTCTGTGTGTGCCGGTGTAGGCATGTGACACATGTCTTCATGGTCCACATGTGGCGGTCAAGGGACTTGAAAGAGTCAGTTCTCTTGTGTAACGAGGGGGGTTCTGCGGGGTAGAACTTAGGGTGTCACAATTGCTGGCATACTTGCTGAGACATCTCATCAGCCTTTAAAAATGCAGAGTACCAGGCTCCGAGGCACAGAGGGGTAGATGTGTCAGGCCCGGATGGGGTGTAAACAACTGTAAAGCTCTCCAACATCTCTGTGGTCCTGATGAGGGTGACTGGGAAGCATCCCTCTGAGAAAGGCCTCCAGACCTTCTAGATTTCAGACTCAATGCAGAAGAGAGTGTTTGTGCCTTGAAAACATGGGCAAATGGGTGGCATTAGGAAAAAAGAGAAAGAGAGATTGGGCGAAGTGTTGGGGACAGGAAAGTCTGAACAGAAAACCGAAACTAACAAGCACACATTGGCCCATTCAGTTTCTTGTCATCCTCACAGCTGCATTAGCAGCTTCCGGTTCCCAGGTATTTATCTCTCCTGTCAGTGCACCGCGGGAACAGACCCCTGGCTCTAGGCACCCAGGCATAAGCATAAACTGCTGTTATTTGGGTCTTCTAAGAGCCAGCTCTCCCGGCCTGGGTCCTCACCTGTGGTCTCCTAGAATGCCAGCTCTGTAAGAAAGGTCTGGGCACAGGGGCAGGGTGTTGGCTTGTTGGCTGCCTGCCAAGGGGCCTACCACAGGGGCAGGATCTTGCCATGTCCAAGGTCTGGTTCCCAGTCTCGTGGAACTCAGCCATGTCAATCCATGAAGATTCTATTGGCCTCTGGGTGGCTGGCTTAAGCTGGTAGGACTCCATGTGGCATGGTAGAGGGGACGAAGTGTGGCAGTCATGAAATTCTGTCCCCCTCACCATGCCTGGAATGAGAGAGCTGGGATGGGGGCTAGAGAGATGGCTCAGCAGTTAAGAGGACTGACTGCTCTTCCAGAGGTTCTGAGTTCAATTCCCAGCAACCACATGGTAGCTCACAACCATCTGTAATGGGGTCTGTGATAATGGTGTTCCCTTATTTCCCTTATAATATATATATATATATAGAGAGAGAGAGAGAGAGAGCAAGCTGGGATAGATGTCCCTTCCCTCACAACAAACAACAACAACAACAAAAAACAAGAACAACAACTAGCACCACAGTGAATCCAGAGATGGCTTGTCAGTGGCTACTGGTGTCAAGCTTCTTGGGTTAAACCCTTCCCTCTACCCCGAGGGGCTGTGCCTGCCACAGGTTCAGTCTATGTGTGTGGAGCCTCCAGCAGGCAGAGGCTGCCTGTTCTTGCTTTGTTCCCCCCTCAGGGTCCCCTCACTCTGGATCCCAGCCCCAGTTTCCATTCTTTCTGCCTTAGGCTGGGTCAGCGGGGATTTCTTTCTACCCCAGTTTCTACCAGGTTCGTAGAAAGGCTCCTGGCCGTAGCCCTGGGTGTCTGTGTACAGAATGTTTTCAGATGACAGTGGCCTGTCTTCACTTTGAGTGATCACTGCTGCCCCCAAACCCTCTTATATTGGTCTGAGGGAGATGCGGTGGTGGGCAGGTTCCTAGAGAGGTAGGGGAATGGGGACAGGATGGGGGACACGTCATGGGATTCAGGGTGGAGACTGACTGATGGTGTGAGATTCCATCTGGCTGGCTGCAATTATTGGTTCTGGTCTAGCACATGATTTAAGCAACACCAATGAGATTGGACTCTGGGGCTTCTATGGGAACGTGTGTGTGTGTGTGTGTGTGTGTGTGTGTGTGTGTGTGTGTGTGTGTGTGTTGCAGTGGGGGCTGGGGGGGGCGGTGATGGTTTTCTCCTGGGTTTCCAAGCTTAAGGATGAAACCCTGTGTGTGATGGTTTGTATATTCTTGGACCAGGGAGTGGCACTATTTGGAGGTGTGGTCTTGTTGGAATAGGTGTGACCTTGAAGTAGGTGTGTCATTGTGGGTGTGGGCTTTAAGACCCTCACCCTAGTTGCCTGGAAGTCAGTCTTCCACTAGCAGCCTTTAGATGAAGACATGGAACTCTCAGCTCTGCCTGCGCCCTGCCTGCCTGGATACTGCCGTGCTCCCACCTTGATGATAATGGACTGAACCTCTGAACCTGTAAGCCAGCCCCGAAGTAAATGTTGTTTTTTATAAGACTTGCCTTGGTCATGGTGTCTGTTCACAGCAATAAAACCCTAACTAAGACACCGTGCAAGGGGACAAGGCCACAGTGTACAAAGAACTTGCCGAGAAATAAGGTCAAGCTGTGGGACGATCTTTTTGTACCTGGATCCAGCCATGCCTGAAGCTAGAAATTTATCTGCAGATTTTTCAGTTATATTAATTTATGAAATGTGCTTTTCTTTTTTCTTAGTGCTGGGGCTCAAAACCAAGGCCTCATGTGCCTGGATTGTACCTAGCCCCCCACCCATCCCCCCAGTTCACAGTAAGTCAAGTCAAATTGGATTCCTGTTTCCTGCAAGTGAGAAACATCTGGACAATACCCTAGTAGCTGGGGGAAAGCAGCCTTGGCTCTCTGAGTGGGTGAGATTCCATAAGCTAGCACATACACAGCCCAGGGTGACACAGTGTGTCACTGTAAGACACTAGCTTCTCCTGTCTTAGTCTTATGTATTGTTCCTTTCTGTTCACTGGGTCTAGGGAGGGTTGAGGGGGTGGGAGGAGAAGCTTGTTCAGCCACATGCATTTATTATATAATAAATATATATAATAAAATTAAAAATATCAGAGGGACATGAGATGGCCAGTGTCTTCTCTCTTGCATCTCCCATCTACGGTGAGTAGTAGCTCAGTTGATAGAGTGTTTGCCTGGCATGCAAGAAACCCTGGGTTCAATCCCCGGCATGGCACAAATCAGGCATGGTGGGGGCATGGTGACATGCACCTGTAAACCCAGTAGAGATTGGGAGAGTCAGGAGTTCAAGGTCATCTTGACTACACAGTGAGTTCATGGCCAGATGAGATCCGTGAAACCCTGTCTCAGAATATGAAGGGAGGCAGAGAGATCGCCCAGTGGGTGAAAGAATTTGACATGCAAGCCCAACGACCCACGTTTGATCCTTAGAACCCATGTAAAACATCAATTTATTTGTCTGTAATCTCTGCACCTCATCCTGAGACGGTGGCAACAGGAGAACCATCCAGAAGCCTGAGGGCCAGCTAGACTACAGTTCAAAGCTTCAACGATAGAAGCAGCAAGAAGGACCCTGCCTCAGCAAGATGGAAGGAAAGAGCCAACTCCCCAAAGTTGTCCTTAGACCTTCAGGTGAGCACACATGGGTGGCGGGAGAGGTGTGTGAAGGGACAGTGGGAAATGTGATGGAGGGAGGATACTTGGGGTTCCTGTCCGAAGAACAACCCTTTGATGTCATAGTAACTGTCAATGACCTGGAAATGTGGGTTAGAGGCAGAGAGCTTCCCCAGCGTTGAATCTCTCGATGCAAAAGATAAAATCAATTGGTTGTAGTAACCAAAGAATTACAGGAAGATACAATAGAGAATATGAACCCTGAGTGGTGGCTCATGCCTGCAACCCCAGCACTCCAAATACTGAGGCAGAAGGATTAAGGGTATTAACATAAAGGTCTTAACATATTAAGGGTAGCCTGGGTTATATACTGAGTTCCAGGCTAGTGTGGGCTGTAGAGGGAGACCCTGTGTCCAATAAACAAACAAACAAACAAATAAAATGTGACTATTCCTTTTACTACTGTCCTGAGACATGACCTCTATTGAGAAACAGAGAGAGACAGACAGAGAAAGAGAGAGAGAGAGAGAGAGTAGACAAAGTTGTTTGCAAGTCAAGACAGTATGATTAAGACAGTGTGAAGAAACCCACTTCCTTCCTTCCTTTGTTCTTGATACAGGTCCTCCCCATGTAGGCTAGCCTTGAGTGCAATCCTCCTGCCTCACCCTTCCAGCTTTTTGGTTACAAGTGTGGGATTCACAATTCTGTTTCACGGAAGCCGCCTGACCTAAGGATCGTTGGCACCAACTTCCTAGTTGGAAATCTGACTCCTGTCGATTTACTGCGTGAGGTCTGGCGAGACTTTCAACCTCACCCAAGCTTGATTTGATAGAAAGGGGACAATAACACTTCAGAAAATTATGGAAGTCCACCATCCTCATTGGAACCCGTCCTGAGGAGGCACGGGAACCAGGGCGCTCTGGTGACTGATCTGGGTGAGGCTCCAGTCTCTCCTAGGGACTTGAGAAGATCAGAGGTGATCCGCTAGGGCTTCTGAAAGAGAAGTGACTCTGGCGGTTTGGGCACGTTGTCCTGAAGTCATCTATCCCAGGGGAAGTGTGGACCACTCCTGAAGACTGACCACGCCCCACATATTTGGATTTCGCCTTCTACCATGTGCTGCTGTGTGTTTGCTGCGGTGCTAGAATCTTTCCAACACTCCAGGTCAAACTTTTGTTTGTTTGTTTATTGCTGTACAAATACAAACATCAATTTTCAGCAAAGCTTGTGGTTTTTGCTTGGAGCTGCAGACTCTTCCATCCCGAGGCTTCCCACAGCCGGAGGGTGGTTCAGACATTGAAGCAAACTAAGAATGGAAACCAAGAGCCAGCAGTTAAAGGGGACTTCCCTGGAACTCACTCTGCTGAGGTCGCCTGGCCTGGCACTTCCACCTGAGCTTCAGGTCCTGTGGGAAAGCATTTGAGATAGCAACGATCATATTAAGCCTACCAGAGAGCCCTGCCCTGGCCAGCTACCGATGCACGCATGCGCGCACTCACGTTTCTTACCTTCCGGCCATCTGTGGCCTTCTCTCACATTTTATGTCTTGAAATTCTCTGCTCTGTGCTTTTAGAACTCAGCGACAGTAAAAACTAAACAAACAGACCGGATTCTGTTAATTCCGACTTCTACCACTGACGATAAAATCAGGACTAACAGAATTGAAGAATGACTGTGGCATTCACCCACCCCCACCCTCGTGCTGGGAATCAAACCCAGGGGCTTGTTCCACCATTGAGCTACCTCCCCAGTCTCAGAAACCTTATCTTTTTAAAGATGTGTTTCTTTCATGTTTTATATATGAGTGCTTTTGCCGGCATCCATGTCTGTGCCTGCAGAGTTCAGAAGACACGGTATCTCCTGGACGTAGAGTTACAGATGGTTGTGAGCTGCCGTGTGGGTGCTGGGGATTAAACCTGGGTCCTCCAAAGAGCAGCCAGTGCTCTTAACTACTAAGCCATCTTTCCATTCCACAGAACACCCCCCTTAAAAATATTTATTTATTTATTTTATGTATATGAGTACACTGTAGTTGTCTTCAGACACACCAGACAAGGTCATAAGATCCCATTTCCCATTACAGATAGTTGCAAGCCACCATTTGGCTGCTGGGATTTGAACTCAGGACTTCTGGAAGAGCAGTCAGTGCTCTCAACTGCTGAGCCATCTCTCCAGCCCCCCAGAAATCCCCCCTTTTTTGTTTTGTTTTTTTGAGACAGGGTTTCTCTGAATGGCCTTGGCTGTCCTGGAACTCACTCTGTAGACCAGGCTGGCCTCAAACTCAGAAATTCACCTGTCTCTGTCTCCCAAGTGCTGGGATTAAATGTGTGTGCCACCATTGCCTGGCTAGAAACCCATTTTTTTATACAACATTCTCCTCCCTTCTTCCTCCTCTTTTTCCTCCTTCTCATCTTCTTCTGGGCCTTTGTTTTCTTTTCCCTCCCCTTCCCTTCCTTTTCCTTCTCTCTATCACAATCCCTTCTTCCTCTCCTTTCTCCCCTCCTCTCCCCTCCCCTCCCCTCTTCTCTAATCTGCTCTCCTGTCCTGTCCTCTCCTCTTTTCTCCTCCCCCTCCTTTTCCATCTCTTTCCCCCCTCCCCTCCCCTTCCTTTTTCCTTTTTCAGACTGTCTGGCCCAGGCTGGCCTCACACCCAGATCTTCCTTCCCTCCTGTGCTGAGATCATGGGTACCCCCCATAAGGCCACGCTTACAAATCATGTTCACAGTGTCCGACTCTGGGTCTGAGACATAGTTTTGGAAATGCTGCTGGATCAAGCTTGGCCATCAGAAGGCTACTCAGATATTCTGAACTCTCCAGTTGGGTGCTTCCCAGTTTTGCTTTGGCCACCAGGAAGCTCAGTCATGTCAACAGAAAATACGACCTTTGTGATACACGGCCCCAGTCCCTCAGCTTGTATCTCTTACTCCAGTTTCTGATCTACCCAGTCTTGGTGAGCGGTATTTGACTTTTGTATTTACAATTGATTGGTACACAGTTCTTGTAAGCAATTCCAATGCTTTCTGATTATGGAAAGAAGAAAGAGAGAAAGGAAGAAAGGAAGAAAGGGAGAAAGAGAGAAAGGGAGAAAGGGAGAAAGGGAGAAAGGGAGAAAGGGAGAAAGAGAGAAAGAGAGAAAGAGAGAAAGAGAGAAAGAGAGAGAAAGAAAGAAAGAAAGAAAGAAAGAAAGAAAGAAAGAAAGAAAGAAAGAAAGAAAGGAAGGAAGAAAGAGGGAAAGTTGGCAAATATAGGCAGAAGACAGAGGAGGCAGCAGAAGAGTGGGCGCCACTTGGCATCCTAAAGCTTAAGCCCTGGGAGGGGGAAGGGCACCCACCTCCTTCCGCTCACACACACTGTCTTGGACACGGAAGGCTGGAGACTGTGTGTTCCTATCTCAGCGAGAACATTTCTCCTCCTGTTCCTACACACATTCCAGGGAGCAGAGATGGGGATGCGGTTCACTGGACCATGTGACGTTAACCCTCCCAAGCACAGTTTGTGACCCATTAACTCAGTCTCCAGGGTGTTCAGCTTGAACTCAGGAGCCGGCCTGACCACCCCATCTTTTCTCTCCAAATGTTAGGTTTCCACTTCATGGACAACACCCCCCCCCCACTCCCCAAAAGAAAGACATTTGGGTTGGGAGTACCTGGGCTTTGAGTGGAAGGTGTAACAGCTTTTCGGAGTAGGTCAAATAGACCTTCTGTTCCAACTCAAGCTTTGCATCCTCGGATAAGCAGTTTAACCTCTCTGAGTTTTAGCTTACTCCTCTGTCTGTCTGTCTGTCTTCTTTCCTTTGTTTGTTTGAGACAGGGTCTTTCTGTGTAACAGCTTTGGCTGTCCTTGAACTCACAGAGATCTGCCTGCCTGTGCCTCCCGAGCACTGGCGTTAAAGGTGTGCACCAGCAGTACCTGAAACTTTCGTCTTCTTAATGGAGATGAAAATGGTGGTTTTTGTTCCAAATCCTTTCTGGTTCTAAGAGTTGAGAAATTTCAACCCAAGCTGTGGTAGCTCGCAGAGACAAAGAACCCTTCTGGGTTTGCGTGACAGAATTCCAGAGGGAGTGTGGTGTGTTTTGACCACGTGGCTCTCAAGAGCTAACATTGGGAAAATGCTGTCTTTAGTCTAGTCATCCGCAACACGCCTAAGAAGTAAATATAATTTCTGCTTTGCACATGAGAAAACCGGGTGCCAGAGAGATTAAGTCAGATTACAGAGCTCACAGATGGAATGGCACCTGGGACATGGTCCAGAGCGCCGAGCCAACCCTCCGAGGGCTGAACCATTGCCTCCCTGTGGAGGTCCTTCCAGGCGGCTGTGCGCGTTCTTCCTCCTGTCCTCAGTGTCCTCTCTGTAAGGAGTTCTTTTGCACGTGTTCACGTGACTACTCGTGTTTGTGCGTGTGCGTGCATATGGAGGGGAAGGAGAACCTCAGAGGTCATTCCTCAATTGCTACCATGCAGGAACTGTGCTCACTGGTGTCTGTCACCCTGACACCAAGAAGAGACACGTGGGAAGAGGGACTCTCAACTGAGGAATTGCCTCTGCCTAACTGGCCCCTGGGTGGGCATTTTTGCGATTGTTAATTGATGTGGAAGGGTCTGGTCCCCTGTGGGTGGTGGCATCCCTAGGAAGTTGGGCGTGGTTATATAAGAAAAGTAAGCCAAAGGGAGCGAGCCAGTAAAGGGCATTCTGCCACAGTTGCTGCTCCAGTTCCTGCCTGGAGCTCCTGCTCTGACTTCCCCTGATGTGCAATGTGATCTCTAAGCTGAAATAAATCCCTTCCTCCCCAAGTTGATTTTGGTCAGTGTTTTATTGCAGTAACAGAAAGCAAACTAGGACATCACACACACACACACGCACACGCACACGCACACGCACACGCATATGCACACATGCACACATGCATGTGCACTCACATGTGCACACACATATACTGTATTTATATCATTTTCACCTCTGCCTCTCCTCCCCCCACAACTCCTCCTGTGCCCGCAACTCCTCCTGTGTCCCCCCAACTCCTCCTGTGTCCCCCCAACTCCTATAATTACTAATATTTATACACAAACACATATAACCTAGCAAGTCTATTTAGTGTTACTCTTGTGTATATGTGTTTAGGGCTGGCTAAGTGGAACTGGATAACTTATTGGGATTTTCTCCCCAGAGAAAACTGTTTCTCTCTCTTCTCTCTACAACTACCAATTGCTATGTTATTTTTTTTTAAAGGATTGGGACCCAGAGATATTTTCCCACATCCTCTGTGACTTGTTGACTAGTGTGTTCATAGCACAGGCCTGGCGCAGGTGACTGTATTGCTGAGATTTCACGGTGCAGCATCCCTGTCATGTCAAGAAGACTCTATCAGGCTGCAGGTATCTTGGATACAATCTTCTGTTCCTTCTTCCATTATGTGCTCTCAACCTTATGTGTAGGAGTCACATTACCAGCTGGCACTAGTACCATTATTCTCTGCCTGTGGTGAGCTGTGGATCTTTACAATTGTCTCCTTCTTCTGCAAAAGGAAGCGTCCTTGAGGGGGAGTTGAGAACTATACTTACCTGTGGATATAAGGATAATTATTTAGAATATAGTCAGAACCTATATTCATTTAGGAGAACGGCATAGTGGATTTTCCTCTAGGGTCTATGACTGATGTTTGGCTAGGTTTACTGTATGAGGTGTGAGTTGGATTTGTTTGTTTGTAGACTGAGTCTCTCATGGGGTTGGGGCTCACCAAATAGTCTAGGCTGAGAAGTGGATTTTCTACTGGTTAGCTCTCATGACGCTGGAAGGTGCTGTTCACGGGAGAAAAGCCATTAGCAGGTCTTTCTCCACTGTGGAATCTGGCAGCCACGGTACCAATCTGCTAGGCTAGATGTGGCCACTCGAGCAGTAGCGGCATGGTTATTAAGGTGGCAAGCAACTGCTTTCTGGTTGGACTTGAGACCTGCCAGGGGTTGGGCGATGGGATTCTCATCCAATGTCATACACCTATCAAAAGTCTGGAGAACCTCATAGGCTCTAGTGAGGAAGCTACTGCTGCTGTTCTACAAAGTGTGCAGCCTACACCTATCACATTCCCTTCTAAAGACAGAGCTATGCCTGCAAATGAGTGTTGCAGTCAGCCCTTGTCAGAGGCGCTTCTGTTTACGTCAGGCAGTGGAGACTGCAGAGACTCAAAGCTGGTCATGGTGCTGAGAATAAGTGTCTGAACAACAACACTTCGCCCTAAATGGGAATATACCTCTATGTCTACGTTATCTCCTCTCCCTATCCCCAATCCCTATATCTGTCTGTCTGTCTATCTCTGTCTGTCTATCTGTCTATCTGTCTGTCATCTATATATCTCTGTCTCTGTGTGTATGCATCTCTATGTATCTATCTAGCTATCTATCATCTAGATATCTGTCTGTGTATGTATGTATGTATGTATGTATGTATGTATGTATGTATTTCTATGTATCTATACATCTATCTATCTATCTATCTATCTATCTATCTATCTATCTATCTATCTATCTATCTCTATCTCTGTCTGTCTATCTCTGTCTATCTCCATGTATGTATGTATGTATGTATGATCTATCTATCTCTGTCTATCTGTCTGTCATCTATATATCTCTGTCTCTGTGTGTATGCATCTTTATGTATCTATCTAGCTATCTATCATCTATATATCTATGTATGTATGTATGTATTTCTATGTATCTATACATCTATCTATCTATCTATCTATCTATCTATCTATCTATCTATCTATCTCTATCTCTGTCTGTCTATTTCTGTCTATCTGTATGTATGTATATATCATCTATCTATGTCTGTCTATCTACCTCTTTCTTTCTTTCTTTCTTTCTTTCTTTCTTTCTTTCTTTCTTTCTTTCTTTCTATCATCTATCTATCTTTGTCTATTTATCTTCATCTATCTATCTATCTATACCTCCAAGGCTCACAGGACATTGCAGAAGAAGGCTTAGAAAGGCTATAACAACCGGAGAAAGGGGTGGAGCGATGTAGAACACTGTGTTCCAGGAATGACATGGCCACTGTGCTCTTGAACTCTCAGTAGCACAGGGTTGTGCCTATCACAGAGGGGAGAGGGACTGGCGAGGCCCCACCCCTCCCTGAGGATCTGTAGGCAGTTCACAGAAGGAAAGGGAGAGACATTTTTTTCAGTAGTGTAGCCACTGTTAGGGTGCCTGTGTTCCTGTAAGCAATCCTAATGAAACTCACTCACTCACTCACTCACTCACTCACTCACTCACTCACTCATTCATTCATTCATTCATTCATTCATTCATTCATTCATTCATTCATTTTTCTCTCTGTCTCGTCTCTCTGCCTCTCTGTCTCTGTCTCTGTCTCTGTCTCTGTCTCTCTCTCTCTCTCTCTCTCTCTCTCTCTCTCTCTCTCTCACACACACACACACACACACACACACACACCACATGAAAACAGGAGGAGGACTAGCTCGGAAGAGGTATCCTGTGGGGAGCCGGGGAAACCTTGAATGGTGTGAAGAGCAGAAGGGGTCCTGAGTGGATACAGACTCTTCAATCACAGATGGGGCTCGTGTGCGAGGGAGAGTTCATGAGATGAGACAGCAATCCCTAGAGGTGGGGATGGGCCAGCCTTGGTGTTTTATAACAACCCTTCCGAGAGAACAAACCAAGGTCCCATGAGAAGTCGTCAGCTCCTTCCAAGGACATTATCTTCAGTCATCTGATCACCTCTCACTTAAGAGTTCCACCCTTTTCCACATTGCCACCTGGGGGCCAAGCTTCCCAAACTGGAAATCATAGTCAAACCATACCCAAATGCAGCAACCCAGCCACTCCACACCAGGAGGACACCCAGCAAAACTGAAAGTGGAGCCTTGGCTGTCTGTCCACTTGTATTGCCAGGGTCTCCACTAGTAAGAGCTAAGACGAGGAATTCACCCAGGTGCCCATCAGTGGAAGACAGATGGGCAGACGGTGGTAGATCCACCCAGTGGAGTATTACTCAGCTCCGAGATGATGGTAATTTAGACACGGGCTGCACTGATGTGCTCTGAGGACAGCGTGTTAAGGGAAACAGGCTGCTCATAAAAAAGAGTCTATAATTTCATTTATGGGAGGCACTTGGGGCAATCAAAACATAAAGGCAGAGAGTCAAGTGCTCGTTGCCAGGGACCAGGGGGAGGGGGCATGGAGAACGGTTGTGTAATGTTTAGAGTTTCAGCTTTATAAGACGAAGAGCGTTAGAGAGGAGACCGGTGATGACGACTGTTCTGCAAGTATGCGATGCCATTAAGACATGTTTGAAATAGGTAAGGCGGTAAATTGTGTGTGACACATATTTTACAACAATAAAGGGGGACAATACCATACAATTGAATGAAGCTTGATGAACATTGGTGTATTTGCCACAGGGATTCTACCACCAGCGCTTGAAGACACCTGCTTTCCCGTATCTCCATCATCCTGGCCATCCTCAAAGCCATCTGATCTTACACAATTCAAGAAACTTTAGATGTCAGCTCATTTAGAGTCCTTTCAATGCCACCCCTTGAATAATATAAATAATGTCACCCCTTGAATAATATAAATAATGTCATCTTTACTTGAACCGTTTTGTTTTTGTTTTTGGTAACAATTTGTTTATTTTTATTTCATGTCATGGGTGTTTTGCCTACACATATGTATGCCTATCATGTATGTGCCTGGGGCCCAAGAAGACCAGAAGGCATCAGACACCCTGGAACTGAAGTTATAGACGGTTGTGAGCCACCATGTGGGGGCTAGGACTGGAGCCTGGGTCCTCTGCAAGAGCGGTCAGTGCTCTAACCACTGAGCCATCTCTCCCGCTCCAGTTTGTTTGTTTGTTTGTTTGTTTGTTTGTTTCTGTTTTTCCTAAGTCAGAGTCTTACTACATACTCCAGGCTGGCCTTGAACTCACAATGTAGCCCAGATTGGCCTGGAACGTATGATCCTCCTGTCTCAGTGCCAGGAGGGCTTCCCGTGCTTGGGTGGGTATCCTTCTCTTTCAGCTCAGCTAACACAGGCTTTTATTCACCACTGAGCTCCCTGCCTCTGGTCTCAGTGTGCAGTCCTTTCGCTTACTTACGTGAGAGAGCAGTGTCCTCTGCCTCTCTGTTACTTGCCTTTCTCCCCTGGACTCCCCATGTTACTTTATCTCATTTTCTGAGTCATCCTTGCTGATCTTCTGTCTCAGACCTGCTTCTGCTCAAGGTCCCCAGAACTCAGGCCTCCAATCCTCTTCAATTCCCTGCCCATCTACACTTGCCTGAATCTCATCCATCTTTGGCTTAAGCATCACCTATTGTCTTAGGGTTACTGTTGCTGTGGTGAAACACCACACCCAAATCAAACGGGGAGGGAAAGGGTTTATTTGGCTCACTTCTGTATCACTGTTCATCATAGAAGGAAGTCAGGACAGGAACTCAAGCAGGGCAGGAACCTGGAGGTAGGAGCTGATGCAGAGGCCTTGGAGGAGTGCTGTGTACTGGCTTGCACCTCATGCTCAGTATGCTTTAGTATAAGAACTCAGGACCACCAGCCAAGGGATGGCTCCACCCACAATGGGCCGGACCCTCCCTCAACAATCACTAATTAAGAAAACGCCCTACAGGATTACCTACAGATGGAATTTATGGATGGAGCTCCTAAGGGAGACTAACTTGTGTCAAGCTGACATAAAACTGGCCAGCTCACCTACACACCAACAACCCCTAGGCTTGTGGCTGAAGCTTGTCCCTGAATTCAGGATTTGCACACTCAACACCCCACATCTCCTTTTTTTCGAGACTGGTGTCTCAGCTTCCACATAGTCCCTAACTGAACTTCTGTCTGTCCCCCTTCCTTTCACCCCAGAAAGTCCAAGCTATTTGCATCTTCCTCCTGCCTTAAAACAAAAAGACTTTTGCATTCTCAGAGCAATTTTAAACTCACAGCAAAGTTAAGAGTAGTACCGGGCAGAGGGGAGATGTTTAAGCGCTCAAAACACTTGCTGTGCAGACCTGAGGCGTGGAGTTGAAGTCACCAGATGAGTGGATAGTCAGTCTGTAATACCAGCACCACCTCCTAAGCCAAGGACCCTGGATATACGTTTATAAATAATATAAATAGCAAAGGGGAGCTGAGCAGCAGGTGAATTCATGGCTCTCTACTTCCTGATTGTGCTTGTACTCTGCAGTAAGCTCTCACTGCCTTGATTTCCCCACCATTATGCACTATGCCCTGGGAGCTAAGAGCCAGGAGAGGCCTTTTCTCCCTTAAGTTGCATTTGTCAAAGAATTTTTTTTATAGCACTAGGAAAAATAAGCTAAGTTCCGAACTCACCTATGCAATCTCATTTAACTTAATTACATTCATAAAAACTCCATCTCTAAACAAGATCACACCAGGAACTGGACTTCAACATGCAGGTGCGAGGGGACGAGCCTCAGTCCACCGGGGAAATTCTAATTTGCGCTTTCTTTCTGCGATAAAGTAATCAGTCTAAAAGTAACTTGGTGGAGGTCAAGGTATCTTTCAGCTCACACTTCAAGGAAACATTCCATTGTAGAAGGAAGTCAGACCAGGAACTTAAGGTAGGAACGTGCATGCGGCAGCAACTGTTGGGGAAGGCTGCTTACTGGCTCACTCTCTGGCTCACCTGCCTAGGGATGGTGCTGCCCACAGTGGGCTGTGCTCTCCAACATCAATCAGCAACCAGAATACTCACTCACAGGCCAATCTAATCTAGACTATTCTTCATCTGAGGTGCCCTCTTCTCTGGTGACTCTTGGTTGCGTCGGGTTGACAATACAAACAAGAACAGGATGTGGTTATTGTTCTATCTCCCAAAGACTCGCTTGGTGCCTGGAGGCTGGTGTGAAATTTTACTGTGTCAGGGTTGCTTCTAACCTTGATGAACTGTTAGTTCATCTTTCTTACACGCGTTCTCGAGACCGGCCAGGAAGAACACAACAAACCGGAATCTTCTGCGGCAAAAGCTTTATTGCTTACATCTTCAGGAGCAAGAGAGCAAGAGCAAGAGCTTTATTGCTTACATCTTCAGGAGCAAGAGAGCAAGAGAGCAAGAGCAAGAGCAAGAGAGAGAATGGCGAAACCCCGTCCCTTTTTAAGGAGAATTATCCTCCGCCTAGGACGTGTCACTCCCTGATTGGCTGCAGCCCATCGGCCGAGTTGTCGTCACGGGAAAGGCAGAGCACATGGAGTGGAGAACTACCCTTGGCACATGTGCAGATTATTTGTTTACCACTTAGAACACAGGATGTCAGCGCCATCTTGTAACGGCGAATGTGAGGGCGGCTCCCCACACATCTTATACAGGCTAGCAGGCCAAATCTGCATTCTAACCTGTGCAAAGGAGCAAGAAGCAACCAGAAACTGCAGCCCACCTTCAAGGACACATCTCAGAAGCTGTATAGATCAACTGCATTTTTATCTTAATATTTGCCAAAACTTAATCGCATGACTCCACTTCTCTGTAAAGGGTTGTGGTGAAGGTAGTCTTTGTCTGAGAAGCCCAGTGCTCAGTTAGAATCCAAGACTCTACTGCTATTCTTGCAGAGACCTGATTTAACAAACAGTCACAGCTAGCAGGGGACTGGTTTAACAAACAGTCATGGCTAGCAGAGACCTGATTTAATAGTCATGGCTAGCAGGGAACCACCGTAAGGAGTCAGTACTCTGAGTCAGCCTTATAACTGCAAGAGGAACTAGCCCATGCCTGGCAAATGGTTCATTCATTTATCCAACAAATGACACAGAATATTGTTCTAGTTTACTTTTCTGTTGATAAACAGCATGACCAAAAGCAATGTGGAGATGAAAGAATTTGTGTGCTTAATACTTCCAGGTCACAGCCCATCACTGAAAGAAGTCAGGGCAGGAACTCAAGAAAAAACCATGGAAGAAAGCCGCAGAGTAGCTCACTCTCTGGATCGTGCTCAGTTTGCTTTCTTATACAGCTCAGGCCCCACCGCCTAGGGAATGGTGCCACCCACAGTGCGCTGGTCCCTCACCTCTCAATCATCTGGACAATTCCCCATAGACATGTCCACGGGCCAATCTGATCTGGACAGTCCCTCAAATGAGGTTCCCTCTTCCTAGGCAACTCTAGGTAGTGTCAAGTTGACAATAAAAACCAGCAGGACAAATCCCAGCTATGAAGTAGTCAGGAAGATGGGCACAGAGGACACAGTGGTGAATGTGACAGACAGTCCCCACTTTAGGAATTTGGGAACAAACAAGCCAACAGTAAATAAAGTAAAGTGTCTGTGAGAAAGGACAACAGAGAGAATTACCACAGGGTGACAAGGTCCTAGTCACTGGGGAAATATTTAGATTGAGAGTCAGGAGGTAATGGGTAAGCTGAGTTCTGAATGAGTGTTCAATCATTGAGAGTAATTGTTTTCAGCAAGGAAAGAAAACAAGCCAAACTTCTTTTGCCTCATGTCTGTTCCTAGACAATTTAGTTCTAGCCAGGGAAGGTTAAGAAAAGAAAAACAAACAAACAAAAAACAAAACAAGTAAACAAAACAAAACAAAACAAAAAACCAAACCAAACCACTAGAGAAAGGCAGGTGTCCATGCGGGCAGGGCATGAGGTGGAATGGTGGTTAAAATTGATTGTTGACGTGACAGGCTCCAGAACCACATAGGAGACAGCCTCTGGATGTGCCTGTTAGGGGCACGTGAGATTAAGAAAAGGTAGGAAGACCCATTTACACTGTGAGCAGCAGCAGCCTGTAGGCTGGGGTCCTGGACTGAATCAAACAGAGAAAGCAAGACTGAGGGTGCCCTGGAACCAGCTGCCTCCCACCCCTGCCACCATGCTCTTCTCGCCAGGATGGACTGCGCCCCCGAACCTAGCCTAAATAACTGTCCCTTCCTTAAGCTTCATTTGTTGGGGTTTTTGTCCCAGCAGTGATAAAATTAGTCAACACAGTAGCTCAGCACCTGGAGTGGGTCCGGAAGAGGGGTGCTCCAAAGCATCTGTCCAGAGCACCGGCATTCTTTAACTTGGCTAAAGATAACACGTGCAGCAGTTGATACAAACAAGAGGCTGAGCATAGTAGCTTAAAAGGGAAGGGAGGCAAATGGGGTAGTCATAGATGACATGAAGAACTCTCATAGTGTCTCATACATTACATTTGGTTAGTTTGTGTGTGTGTGCTTGAGCACGCATGTGTGTACATGTATGCACATACATGATAGGCACATGCTTGCCATGGGATGCAAGTGGAGGTCAGAGGACAGCTATTAGGGATTGGCTCTTTCCTTCCATCCTATGAATTGCAAGGATTGAATCGAAAGGTCATTACCATGAGCCTTGGTGGCAAGTACCTTTACTCACTGAGCTGGAGGGCTGGGTTCAGGGAAAACGTGGCAAACTGTGAAGTGTTACTTCTGTCTCATCCGTACACTTAGCACAAGCAGGAAGTGAGGACTAAGGCAGAGCTGTCGGATGGGTGCTCCAGCTGTCTGGCTGGATGTTAAAAAACGACAGGCAGAGAATCCCTTGACCCAGTGGGGGACTTACAAATTCCTGCTATGTAGGGAAAATTCCATCTAGTTGTTGACCATCTAGTAAGCTTGCCACACTTCAAAGCTCACACTCGATCAAGAATACAAACTTTCTAGATAGCTTATCAAAGCCAGGAAAGAAAACACACAGAACAACAAGCAGTTGTAACAAATTGCAACAATGATCCCTTGGGAAGAGGGGGGAATTTGATCTCCAGTACTGCCACAATGTATTACTTAAACTGTCTAGCTTTCAAGGAAGATCTAAGAAATAGTCAACGCAATAAGAACAGATGACCCATATGTATGTGCTGGCGGACAATCAGTAGACCAAGGAGGTGATGGGTATTTGGCTCAATAGACAAAGGCTTTAAATGAACTATTTAGAATAGATTTAGAGGCTGGAGAGATGGCCTAAGCTGGCTCCAAACTTGCCAAAGATAACCTTGAATTCCTGATCCTCCTGCTTTGCCTCTTGAGTGACAAGGTCACTGGTGAGCACCACCACGCCCAATTTTATGCAGTGGTGGGAACTGAACCCCGGGGCTTCATGTAAGCAAGGCAAGCACATTACCAGTGTCAATTCTGACCCTGTAGGGCTCTAAACGTAGTTTTATAAGGAACATAAAAGATAATATAACTGTATTCTCATAATCCTTTTGGCCCAATATGATTCAGAATACAACTATATAGGGCCAATTAAAAATATGTATTGGTGGACATAAAATGCATGCAGGTGTAGTTTATATGGCAATAACAGCAGAAAAGAAGGAGATATAGTTATAGGAATAATCGGAATTTGATGTTGACAAATTGAGGTGGGTTTGGAATCCATAGAACAGCCACTAAGAAAACAACTAGAGGGGCTGGAGAGATGGCTCAGCAGTTTAGAACACTTAGCCAGGTTCAATTCCCAGCATCCACATGGCAGCTCACACCTGTCTCTAACTCCAGTTCCAGGGCTTCTGGCACCCTCACAAAGGCATGTATGCAGGCAGGCAAAATATCAATTAACATAACATAAAACTAAATTATATATATGTGTGTGTATTTGTGCATGTTTGTGTATATACATATATACATATACATATATATAATTGATTTTTATGTAATGTTCATTGATATTTTGCATGCCTGCATGTATGTCTTTGCATATGTGTGTGTGTGTGTGTGTAAAACCAAAATGTCTGTAGTGAAATAAAGGATGTGGAAATTAATATTTTATTTTTAAATATAAAATATAAAAATTTTTAAGATTTATTTATTTTTATTTATAGGAGTACACTGTTGCCATCTTCAGACACACCAGAAGAGGGAATCAGATCTCATTACAGATGGTTGTGAGCCACCGTGTAATTGCTGAGATTTGAACTCAGAACCTCTGGAAGAGCAATCAGTACTTTTAACCACTGAACCATCTCTCTAGCCCCCAAAATTAATATTTTTTAAAAATTTAAATTTTGTGTGTGTGTGTGTGTGCAGTTTCCCATGGAGACCAGAAGGGGGCATTATATCTCTGGAGACTAGAGTTGAAGGTGATTGTGAGCCATCTGGTGTGGGTACTGGGAACTGAACTCAGGTCTCTTACAAAAGGAAGGAGTATTCTCTTTATCACTGAGCAGTAACTCCAGGCCCAGGGCAAAGAAATTACATAGGCTCAGGAGAAAGCCACGACCTAACATAAAAGAAGCCAGTCACAGAGAAACAGGAGCACCAGGGACAGAGAGAAGACGTTAGTAGACCAATAGCAAGATGTCAAATGCAAATCTTGTGCGGTTGGGGTTTGTCCTATGTGTAAGGTAATCGAATGTTCCACCTGACAGCAGATGGTCTAGGCTGAGCAGTTGCCTCAGTTGGTAAAGTGTCTACCACACAAGCGTGAGAATCTGAGTTTGGATCCCTGGCACCATGTAAAGAGCCAGACATGGTCGCTCACATGTGTGATCACACTCACATGTGTGATCATCGCCAGGTGGCGATAAGATGGGAGGTGGCAACAGATGGCCACAGCCAGTGTAGCCAGTGGGGGGTGGGGGGCTCTGAGTCCAGTGAGAGACCCTGTCTCAAAAGAGAAGATGGAGAGCCACAGAGGACTCAACACTTAATGTTACCTGTAATTTCCACATGCACACGTACACATATGTAATTGCACACACACACTAGCCAAAGAACGTACTAGAAGACAATTTCTTGTCTAAAAGAGATACAACTTAAATTCAATGACAAAATGGATAGAAAGTAAAAGAATAGAAAAAGACATAGATGGAGTAGTGAACAGAGTGCAAACAGGGCTCTCCTCGTATCAGACCAAATAAATGCTGCTGCGAGAGGCAGCGAGCTACCAAGAATATAGAACGATTGTAGATGCACACAGAAAAGCAACGGAGTCCAGGAATATATTAAGGAAAACCTGTCACAATCACAGAGAAAACAACAACAACAATTTACTAAGTCAATGAAGGCGGTCACAAAAGGCCAGGCATTGTTTACTGTGCCCTGTCCAGATCAGACGGATATATAGACTCAGAAGTCAGTTAGTGGCTGCTGGCATCAGAGGGTTGTGGAGGAAGAGGAAGAGCTTCACTCATGGACACAGGGTATCTTTGGGGGGTGTTAGACCTGTCCTAAAAATAGATACTGGTGATGGCTATAAAATATTGCAAATACATGGAATATGGTGGAAACGCACACCTTACCTACTTAAATTTTTGTGGTTTGATATTCACACCTCAATAAACAAAGTGAGTCCAAGGCTTCATTACTGGAGAAGGAAGATGCAGGAGAGAAAGGGAGAAACATGAGAGAAAGGCGGTGCTTCTGTGGCTCCTTGGGGGAGTGGAAGGGAGGGAGGGAAGAAGAGGAGGAGGAGGAGGAGGAGGAGGAGGAGGAGGAGGAGGAGGAGGAGGAGGAGGAGGAGGAGGAGGAGAGATTGTAAATGGGTGTGCATGACCATACACACACATCCTCGAGAGCACACATTCCTCATCTCGTCCCTTTTGGGACCAGGGAGCAGTGCTATCCCCATGACAATGAGCACAACCACCCAAGCCAGATCTTGGGTTCTAACAATGTTTCCTACCCAGGATTCTGTCAAGGAATCCAGGAACCAGGGCACCTTGGGAAAATGACACCAAGGCTGGAGTGGAGCTGGTCCACTATGTGTTGGAAGTTTGCTGTGTCGGACAGTGAGAATGTGCTCACAGCTCCACATCCTTCTGTCTAGGTGAGGAGCCGTTGTGGCATCAAAATAAGTCATGGTTATAGCGGATTCAGAGTCAACCCCAAAGCTAGAGACATTTTACAGAGTAACTGGCACGGAATCATCAGAAATGTGAGCGGGTAGGAAAGAAACTGGGGGATGGCTCAGTTGGCAAAGCACTTTCTGTACCAGCCCGAGTATCTGAGTTCACACCCTCAGCACTCAAGTGAAAGCCAGATGTGGCCACATCTGCAGTCTTAGCACTGGAGAGACAGAAGTCTGCCTGGTCCCCATTCTAGCTGAACTGGGGAGCCTCAGGCCAATGAAAAACTAAGGTGGAAAGCAGTAAAGATACCTGGTGTTACTCCCTGCCTTCTTCATGGGCACACAGGCATCTGTGGCCACACACACACACACACACACACACACACACACACACACACACACACACGCATACGCATGCACGCACGTGCGCGCGCACACACGCACACATGCGCACACACACACCACATATACTAAGTAAAATAAATAAAGGTACAGGAAAAAAATGTCTTCGTGTGAGTGGTACTTTGTCAAATTCTCAACTCTCTTCATTTCGTTGCCATGGTGAGAGCGCCATCATTCCTCAGCATCCACAGGACTGCAGATCAGGACACCCCCAAGAAACCCAAACCCATGAATAGATGCTCAAGTCCCTTAAACAACAGGGCAGGTGTTTGCATACAACCTATGCCACCCTTAGAGTAGACCAGGGTAAGCACTCTCTCAAGTACTGTCTGAGCTGAATGCCCTGGGCGCTGAGTAATGGCCATGTTCAGTGACTAGCAAGAAGATATGTGTGCGTCAGTGCAAATGCCAGGTTGTTCCCAAAGCCTTTTGTCTCCCAGTGGTTGAATTCACAAATTCAACAGAACCCATAGAAACGAAGACCAACTGTGTTTACATGAAAAGCAGTTATAGCCAAGCTCATTTGTTCTTTTGTTTTCTCCCCATCCACCCACCTCATTCACCCTGTGAGCACACGATTGCGCATTCCTCATCCTGTTCCAGGGGCGTTTATTAAACTTTTAAAGACAGTGGTTTAATAAGTTGCTTCTGTAACTTGAACATGCAGTAAATACACAAGGAACATTTTGGGATTTTTTTTTAAGCTAACAGGAGCAAACTCACTTGGTGTTTTGAGCTGTCCTGTAGGTCGGAATCATTTTGATTGTTGCTGGGTAAGTGGTGACCTTGATTTGAGGACAGTGTCTGTCTTCATTCATCATTCTCTTCTTGACACAGCTTTGGGAAAAGCCAGCCTCAAAGCACAATCTAAGACTCCAATCTCAAGCTGGGTATAACTGCTCATCTTTAATCCCAGCGCTTGGGAGGCGCAGGCGGATCTGTGAGTTCAAGGCCAGCCTTGAGCGAGCCAAGGTCTACAGAGTGAGTTCCAAGACAGCCAGAGCTACATAGTTAGATCCTGTCTCAAAACAAACAAACAAACAAACAAACAAACAAGCAAAAAATCCCCAAATAAAAAGAGATATCAAATCTCGAGTACACTTTAATTTTAATTATACAAATGCTGCATGAATGAATAAATTATATTTTTATTTATTTATTTATTTTTATTTATTTATTATTTTTTTTTTTTTTGGTTTTTCGAGACAGGGTTTCTCTGTAGAGCCCTGGCTGTCCTGGAGCTCACTTTGTAGACCAGGCTGGCCTCGAACTCAGAAATCTGCCTGCCTCTGCCTCCCGAGTGCTGGGATTAAAGGCGTGCGCCACCAAGCCCGGCAAATTATATTTTTAAAAGATTTTATTTTATTTGTGTGTGTGTGTGTGTGTGTGTGTGTGTGTGTGTGTGTGTGTGTGTGCATGAGTATGTCACATGAGCACAATGCCCTCAGAAACCAGAAGACAATGTCAGCTCCCCTGAACCTGGAGTTATATGTGGTTGGGAGTTGCCCAAGTGGATGCTGGGAACAGAACCTTGATCATCTGGAAGGGCAGCAAGCCCTCTTACCCACCGTACTGTTTAATGCAGGTGGAGCTCAGTCAACTCAGTGCTTGCCCTGAGTGGATGAAGTTCTGAGCTCCCCCCCCCCCACCTGGCAACACCCACATGGGCAGTGGTAGGTAGCCTGGATCGGAAGCCACATTGATGGCGGAGCTCCGCTGGCTTTGGTGAGCAGGGTCGCTGTGCTCTCCTGGGAACGCCCTCTCTCATATCCTTCCTCTGAGCTCTTCCCAGTTGTGAGAACTTTCATTCCCCTTCCAAAACTCATTCATGACAAAAAGCAGTCAGGGCTAGGGAGGGCAGCCCAGAGGCGGAGGACTTGCCTTGAAAGTGTAAGACACTCGGTTTCATTTCCAAAATTTAAAAAACAAAAGCAAGCAAGCAAGCAAACAAACAAGAAACAAGAAACAACTTCACTGAGCCACCCTGCTCTCCACCGAGTGAAGTTCTGGTTTGTAATCCTAGACCCGTGTTGCAGCAAAAGAGTAGCCTGAGATGTCGCTTTGTCGGTCAACAGAGACCTTGTGCTCTTTAAATAGCTGTGAATGCAAAAGAGAGGGAACAGAGGCAGAATTTCTTAGATCTAAATATGAGAAAGACCGTGGGTGAAGGGGTGGTGGCTGGAAGGTGGTCCTTTCATCGGTAGCTGTATGCAGAGGAGGTCTTTATCGAGAGGGCTTCACACCCAGAAGCCGTCAAAAACTGGACGGAGCTGGCAACTGAGGACACCCTTGTCCTGTGCGTGTTGGGACCTAGGACAGAGCTTCAGCAAGGGCTGACACTGTCAGCTTCCTGCCTTCTGTGGAAAGGCCTCTGAACACTTTCGTCTTTAAACAATTGGACCGCCTGTTGGTGGCGCTGTCTGGGAGGTTATAGAACCCTTAGGAGGCGGAGTCTTGCTGGGCGTGTGTCAGTGGGGGCGGGCTTTGAGTTTATCCCCTCCCCTCACTTTCAGTTCGCTCTGTTTTCTGTAGGAACCATCCTAAACAAAACAAGCAAGCAAGCGAGCGAGCGAGCAAGAAAACCCTCCTTCTTAAGTTGCTTTTGGTTATGGTGTTTTATTTTAGCAGCAAAAAAGCTGACTAGAACATTGCCCTTAGCAGATTGCTAAGTTCTTATGCTCGAAGACCTTAGTTCTGTATGCTCTAAAGGAGGTGGGGTGGGGGTGGGGGTGGGGAAGGACACATCACAAAGAACAAATAGAGCTCTCTGAAATATTATTTATTTAATAACAAATCAATAAATTCACATGACATTTTCTCAAGCACTTCTGCTCTTCAGTGGGAGTTGTCAGGAAGTTTGAGAGAGGTGCTACGGAGGCCACTCACGGTCACCTGGACAGGACAGAGATTCATGCTTTTCTTCTTCAGGTTCAAGTCTCCACCCTGGCTAGAACGCATCCTTGACTCACCCACAGTGTGAGGAGGAGGCACGACACACACACACGTTACTGTGCACATGTGATAGTTCACTGTGTTATTCATTTATATTTTGATGCTAAGAAGGGCGCCAGGAGGGGGACATATTTCCAGGCCTTCTTTAATCACAAGTCCCCTACCAATGTCTAGAATTGGGGTTAGATTTGGATTGTGTGGGACTCTAAGAGCTCCCAGAATCAACAGCAGGAAGATGTGAGTGAGAAGGAAGTCAAAACGTCCTGTAGCCCAGGCTAGCCCCTATGTCTCTGTGTTCCAGGATGGCTGTGAACTCCTGATCCTCCTGCTTCCACAACCCAAGTGCTGGGTGAGAAGCCAAGGGATGCAGATCACACGGAGCTGGCAGCTTAAAACAAGCTCAGCTTTATTGGCAAGCTTTCAGGCGAGGTTCACCCTTCCCAGGGCTGGGGGTAGAGAAGAGCTCGGGACCCAAGCTGCTTGCTAGGTTCTTATAGTCCCAGGCAAATCAGGCGAAGAACTGGTTTTTCTCCATATACAGTACTGGTTTGAGCACATGGAATTCTTTCAGGAAGGGGGCTGGTACCACCAGGACTTGGTGCCATCTGGGTAAAGGGCTGTAGCAAGCAGGAGTTTGGGTCTTTCCGACCCTGGCCAGGCTGATCTTTGTCCCTGTCTCAGCCTAACAGTGGGATTCCAGGGCTCTCTACCTACCTGGCTAAGAGAAGGATTTTGACAGAGTTTCCCAGGATGCATGGAGGCACAGGACAGAGATGCTGTTTGGGAGCTGGGACATGAGGACAGCAGACACTTTGCTGAGAATCGTCAGTCACTGGCTGTGCAGGGAGGCTCTGGTGTCCCACCACAGAGACCCCTGGCCTGGGTTTGGCTCCAAGGCAGCAGAGATGCCACCTTGAAGATAAGTCTAGGATGGCAGACCTGACCAGATTCTAGCTGACGACCGAAGGGCCCCTCCCTGAATCTTCCAGATGGCCCAAGTTCCCTCAGGACATTTGCACAACCCTGAAAAAAGGAGGGCCTAAAAAACATGGCCAAGGTGGAATTTTCCAGAAGCCAGGGAGGTGGGGCTCACGACTGAGACGGAACATTTTCTGTCTGATGGTGAGGGAGCTCGGCACACACCCACTACATAAACACTAACTTTGAGCCGCAGAATGTCTCCATCCTGTTGCCTTGAATTTGATCTGTATGGGTGGATTCCGTTTAATAGTTCATAAGAGTCTCACACTGCATTTTGGCAGCAAAGAGAAGGCAGGTGTTGTCTTGTTTGCTGAAGCCTGGGGAGGTGGGGGGAGGGACGGAGAAACTTGATCCCTGCATGGGTCCAGGAGGCCTTGCTTGGGTGTCACAGGGCAGTGTTTTAGCCTGCTTTTCTACCTATAAAATAAAATACCGTGGCCAGGAATCTGAAGCCACTGTATGTATGGTTTCAGGAGTCTCCAAAAATCTGCTTGCTTTAATCCTCATTCCTCCGTCAGCCTTGTACCCTATGCACATAAGGATATCTGGTCAGTGTCCTTTCGAGCCTGTTTTCACCCTGTTTATATGGTTTCACCTGCTATGGGCGCTTCCTACTGCCAGCTAGGAAGTTACAGCTACTTCCTACTGTTACAGCTACGGTGGGCAAGGCAGTCTCAGATGGGGCCTCACCTGCTCTTGTGTGCGCAGGAAAACTGCCTGTGGTGGTTTGAATGAGAAGTGTTTCCCTATTCCTGCCATGGGCTCAATTGTTTGAACATTTGGTCCCGGTTGGCAGTGCTGTTGGGGGATGGGAGGTTATGAGGTGCAGCCTTGCTGGAGAAAGCGTGTCACCAGCTGGGGGCTTTGAGAGCTCAGAGCCTCATCCTATTTCCAGTTTGCGCTCTCTCTCTCTCTCTCTCTCTCTCTCTCTCTCTCTCTCTCTCTCTCTCTCTCTCTCTCTGTTTCATGAGTGCGGTTGAAGATGTGACTGCTCAGTTTCTTGCTCTGCCACCGTGCATGCCGTGTGTGCGGGCTTCCAGCTGTAGAGGATCCATCTCTTTGGAACCAAAAGCCCAAAATGAACCTTTTCTTCTGTAAGCTGCTTCTGGTCATGGTGTATTGTAGTGTCACAGCTACAGAAAAATACCCAATACTGCCTGAATTTTAGATGTAGAATCTGAAGTTCAGGAGGGACATTCAGAAGGCCATTCAAGGTCACCCAGATAGGAACAGGTATGACAGAAATCTGGAGCTTCTTTCTCTGAATTCAAGCCTCAGGTCTGTGAGTTCCCTGGCTCTCTAGCTATTTTCAAAGAGGAAGTAAGTGGGTTTGGGGCCTGGAATGCGGATGCAGCTGAACCTGGTAGAGTGCTTACCTAGTGTGCACCAAGTGCTGGGTTCGATCCCCAGCTCGGGATAAAATGGGTGTTGTGGTGTACACTATACTCCCAGCATTTGGGAGGTGGGGCAGATCATCAGATGTTCAAAGTAATTCTTAGCTACATAGCAAGTTAAATTCAAGGTCAGCTTTGACCACATAAGACCTTGCTGGGGGTGGGGGGTATTACCCTACTCTGAGATTGCACAAGGTGTAGGCACCCAGTTTTGACTGTTACCTTAGACACGTGATCACAGCAGCAGCACTAATTTATGTGCCTCAATGTCCCCAATTGAATTCCAGGGAACAAGCATTGCTTTCACTGGATGTTTTGTGATCAAGAGAGGCCACTGGCAACGCGAAAAGAAGGGGCAGGAAGCAAAATTAACCAAGCTCCATGAGCGCATGGTTGAGTTGCAGAGGGGCATGTGGGACACATGCATCTTACAGTGTCTCCTGAAACTTTTTGGTTGAGGAATCTCCTTGGCCCCCTTTAAATGGAATCCCTGAGTTAGCTTTCAGCGGCTCTGATAAAATACCCAAGGCAAACAAGTTAAAGAGAGGAAGACTTGCTAAACAGTGGTGAGGCACTCCTTTAATCCTAGCACTTGGGAGGCAGAAGCAGGCAGCTTTCTGAGTTCAAGGCCAGCCTGGTCTACAGAGTGAGTTCCAGGACAGCCAGGGCTACACAGAGAAATCCTGTCTCAAAAAAACCAAGAGAGAGAGAGAGAGAGAGGAGAGAGAGAGGAGAGAGAGGAGAGAGAGGAGAGAGAGGAGAGAGAGGAGAGAGAGGAGAGAGAGGAGAGAGGAGAGAGAGAGAGAGAGAGAGAGAGAGAGAGAGAGAGAGAGAGAGAGAGAATTTGGCTCAGGGTTTCTGAAGTTTCAGTTTGTTGTAGATTGGCTCCATCACCATGGGATTTCAATGAAGCAGAGCATGGTGGTAGATGGGGCATGGAGGAGAAAAACTGCTTATGTTATGGTACCCAGGAGGCAAATGATACCCAGAGAGAGAGAAATGAAGGGGCCAGGGGCAAGGTACAGCCTTCAAAGTCATGTCCCATGACTTGCTTTCTCAATGTAGATCCCACCGATGGATAGCTTGGAACAGGATGACCTCATGAACTCGTCTGCTGATGACATCCTGAACCAATCAGCTCTCTGAGCTCTCATTTCTGAATGCTGCTGTCCTGGTGACCAAGCATTCAGCCCACGAGCCTCTAGGGACATTCGTGTTTACAGTGTACTGTGGGACACCTTCCAGAGCCACTTGGAGGGATCCTTAAGACTACCATGGTTTCACAACAGTCCAAGGCATTCCGGTGTTTCTCCCTGTCTCCCCTGGCAACCACCAAAGCTTGCTGGTCACTGCAAAGTCAAAGGAAAATCTGCACTGCAGTGCCTATCTCTGTCAGAAGGGGATGGATTGACGGGTCCATTCTGGAGGCCAAGTGATGGCAGAGCAGCAGTCCCAGCCCACATTCCCAAGGGCAGCTGTGTCCCAAGAGAGGAGATGACCCACCCTAGCCAGCCAGCCAGGACTTCAGTCCCAGATTCTCTACGCTAGGCACCAAGGGGTTAAATATCGCCAAGACGCATGAATGTCATACGTTTTAGCTTGTTTAACTTTAAAAGACTATGGGCACACAGAGTGTATGTGCTTTTGATTTCATAGCCGTAATAACTGTAAAAAGTAGAACTGGCTAGCCCATATCCAAGATGGCCAGCTGCACAGGCGTTTCGGAAAACCAACAAATAATACTTCTACTAAAAAATAAATAAACAAACCTACCCATCCCTTATCTGGATTTTTTTTTGTTCATTAACTAGCAACTCCTACGTGGGTCCAAAGCCCTTGGAAGACTTTTGGCTGTGGTCCAGGAGGAAGAATGGAAGTATTTTGATAGCAGGATAAGATCTAATTTGGCTGTTTGCAGACTTTGTGACCTTGGACAAATTACTTAACCTTTCGGTCCCTCCAAGAGCTATATTCAAATTCATTCAAGAGCTTACTTCCTGGAATGTGAACGGCACAGTACCAGAAGTTAACCGACCTTCAAAGGCAGTTGCTACATTACTATGACTTAAATCAACACTTTCTCAGGGACCTGTGCTGATGGGAAAATATAAATGTTGATCGTGGGGGAATCCATTGGACCTGAATATTTGACCTGGGAAACTTCATCATACATGCCTCTACCACACTCCCCCCACCACAGCCCCCTCACCACCCACTCCTACCACACCTCTACCCTCTCTCACCATACCGTCCATACCCTCACCTAACATACTCTCACCCCCACCCACCCACACACTCCACCCCACTCCCTCCCACCATACCACCCCCCTCCCACCACAGCCGGAAAGATATAGAGCATGACGTGCTGTGGGCTAGAGCAGGTGCAGCAAGCAACAGTCCCAGACGCCTACTAGGGAGGCACCGGCCATGGCACTGGGTGGAAAGAGGGTTAAGAAAGAAAATATAAAATCACTACATAAGGAAGTAGTTGGAAATGCTGGAAGGGGCCTGCCCAAAAGATGTCTGGCATGTAAGTTTCCTTAGTTCTATAATTAACCTACAAGGATGCCTGCCTCATATGCACTCTTAATTTTGAACAGGGTTCACTTTCTTTTGGTGGCACACACATACACAAACACACACATATATATATATATTAGCTTTAAAAATAGCTCACTATTCCATGTTCTCTTACAGCTGGGAACAGCCAAAGTGTGACCCAACTCTGGCCAAAGTGACAACGTTGGAAAACCAGGAACTCAAGGTTATGGCTGTTTGTGTAAGTTCAGGGCCAGCCCTGTCTCAGAAGTGGCACAGTGAGGCAAGACAAGGCAGAAAGGCACAGCCTCACCTGGCACAGCCTTTTTTCCTTTACTCTGTTCCTTTCCCCTTTTCTTTTCTCTTTAAGTGATTCACTTATTTATGTGTGTGAATACACTGTGGCTGTCTTCAGACACCAGAAGGGGGCATCGGATCCACTTACAGATGGATGAGCCACCATGTGGTTGCTAGGAATTGAACTCAGGACCCCCTGGTAGAACAGCCAGTGCTCTTAACAGCTGAGCCATCTCTCCAGCCCTCCCTACTTTCTGGAGTGGAGGATGCTGGATGCGGTAGCCATCTCACCACCAATGGCCCAAAGCTCCAAGTTAGTAGGGCTGATGAGAAAAATGGAAGACGCCTGGATCCCTGGAGGCATCGTGGAACCACCGTGGTTGTTCTGGGATGTCTATTTCTAGATGTTTTAGGTGTGAGAGTCAAACGTAGTTTTAGCTGGACCAGCACCAGATGTACAGTGGGTTCAAACTCTGTCTCGGGCACTATCTCTGTGACTTTGGTCAATCTATACAAATTCTCTGAAATTTGATGGTTATATTTGTGACAAAAATTCTGTAGGCACACTGCATGTGGGAGCCAGTATACAAAGAAGTGGCCTGCAAACCAGTGGGAGAATATATTATCTATTAGGCAGTGCTGGTGTTTAGTAGGTGGACTGGTGATGGTGTTTAGTAGATGGTGTTGGTGTTTAGTAGATAGTGCTGGTGTTTAGTAGGCAGTGTTAGGGACACTCTATAGGGAAAAATAAAGTTAGATCCTTATATCCTACACCATAAAAAAAAAAATACCTGCCAGGTGGTGGTGGCGCACACCTTTTATCCCAGCACTTGGGAGGCAGAGGCAGGCAAATTTCTGAGTTCGAGGCCAGCCAGGGTCTACAGAGTGAGTTCCAGGACAGGCAGGGCTAAACAAACAAACAAACAAAACCAAATCTAAATAGACAGAAGACATACTTAAGAAAGATATTTTAAAAGGTGAAACAAGCTGAGCTGCATCTCCAGCCCCCCAAAGCATTGATTTTAGAAGAAAAATAATGGGCCTAGCTATGAACAAATTATTATAGTATTTTATTTATTCATTTACGTTTGCTTTGGAGATAGGATCTCTCTGTCTTTGAATTTGCTATGTAGACCAGGCTGGCCTCAGACTCACAGAAATCCACCCGAGTCGGCCTCCCAAGCACTAGGATTGAAGGTGTGTGCCATTATGTCCTGCTCAGAATACTATTTAAATAAGGGACACATTAGCAAAAGTAACAGATGATATCCTTACCCAGTATGATTGGACTCTGCTTGTAGTTGACTCCTGTTGTTATGAATCCAAAACATTTGGGGCAGGGGGCTGCTGCCTGTAGACCAGGGGTTGACTTAATAAATATTGAGAGCCCTTCATACTGAGAGCCTGGGGGTGGAAGGGCATCTCCGTGGAACAGCATGTTCCCTAGCATGGATGAGGCCCTGGGCTTGACTCTCAACATTGTAAAAATGTATTTGTACATTCCAGGCCTGAGCCATCCAACCGCGCTATCACTAGCCACTGTTCCTTACTTAGAACATAATCCAGAGTGAGACGTAACGTAAGATGCACATCAGCTTTCAAAGACGTAGCGTCTCCATGACATGTTGATCAGCTTATGAAAACACACTGCTAAAATCAATTTTACCTTCTTGGTTTTACTTTTAAAAGGTGACTATTGATTAAACAACAACAACAGTTGAAGGGTTGGAGAGATGGCTTGGTGGTTAAGAACACTGGATACTCTTCCAGAGGATCTTGGCTTGGCTTGCGGCGCCCACATGGTGGCTCACAACCATCTATAACTCCAGTTCCAGGTTTTATGATGCCTTCTTCTAGCCAAGATACTGCACTCACGTGGTGCGTATCAAGGTGCAGACAAAACACCCATCAAGGTGGGAGGGTATGGGGGACTTTTGGGATAGCATTGGAAATGTAATTGAGGAAAATACGTAATAAAAAAATAAAAAACAACAACAACAAAACACCCTGGGCTGGAGAGATGGCTCAGCAGTTAAGACCACTGACTGCTCTTCCAAAGGTCCTGAGTTCAATTCCCAGCAACCACATGGTGACTCACAACCATCTGTAACGAGATCTGGTGCCCTCTTCTGGAGTGTCTGAAGACAGCTACAGTGTACTTATATATAATAAAAAATAAATACAACTTTAAAAAAAAAACACCCATCACATGAAATAAAAACAAAATTTAAAGATTTTTCTTAGAAGAAAGAATTTGAAATCCTTGTATGTGTAACACTTCCATACCATCACTATTTTAGGTTGTAGGAGATACTCCCATATGTCTTCAGTGATGAGGAATGGAATGCTCACTAGGAAAGTGAACCGAGGTGGTGAAGTAGAGTTCACAGAAGGGTCTTTTCTGGTGGCAGCACCGAGTGCAGTGAGGAACCCATGTTCATGCTTGCAGCTATGCCATCCAAGGGTCTGCTTGCAGTCCAAGCAGGTCTTCGGTTGCAAAAAGAAAGCCACAGTTGTGGTGCCTGCAATGGGGACAAGGCAAAGTGACAGACATCCATCCCCTAGAGGTGATGGAGTCAGGCACGCTAAGGTACAAGTTACTGGACTCCGTTCTGCCTCTGGACAAGGAACGATTTGCTGGTGTGGATATCTAGGTCCCCGTGAAGGGTGGTGGCCATGGCCACACATACAAGAGAGAGAGAGAGAGAGAGAGAGAGAGAGAGAGAGAGAGAGAGAGAGAGAGAGAGAGAGACCAATCTATGCTACCCAACAGTCCATCCCTGGTGGCTTATTACTAAAAGTCTGTGGATGAACCACTAAGAAGGAGACCAAAGATATCCTTACCCAGTATGATTGGACTCTGCTTGTAGTTGACCCCTGTTGTTATGAATCCAAAACATTTGGGGCGGGGGGGGGGCTGCTGCCTGTGCTTGCTCGAAACCAGAAATCCTACTGGTAATGCCATCTCAAGGATCAGGGTTCACCTTTGTAATAAACATTTTAGGATTTTAATACTTCAAAAAAAAGAAAGAGAGAGAGAGAGAGAGAGAGAGAGAGAGAGAGAGAGAGAGAAAGAATTAATTCACAGAAGGGGACCCCAGGTGAAGTGTCTGCCTCACTAATAACCAGAAGAAACAGGTGAACACAGAACAGTGCTGGCTGGACGCTCATCAATTCTGTGCACTATTTATCCCATGACAGTTGGTGGAATTGGAAGGTGGCTGGCTGCCTTGATGTCTGCCAACTGAGGGGCTGCTAGGCAAAACTAGTCTAACGCTTCAATAAACTGTAAAACCCATGGTTGGGGCTGGAGAGATGGCTGGAGAGGTAAAGTGCTTGCCCTGTAAGCCCAAGGACCTGAGTTCGATCCCCCAGAAACTATGTAAAAACCAAGTTAAGGATGGTAGCATGCTTGTAATCCCAGCACGGAGGCTCCAGAGATCCCTGTGGCCGGCTGGCTCGCCAACCTCAAGCATCTGTACTGCGCATGTGTGTGCCCACACAGCCCCAGAGTAACAATCCGTTACTCTGTTACAATATGTGTTACATATGTGACAAAGTGGATAGGTCTCAAGAGGTGTCAGGGGTGGGCGTGGGTGTGGGGGCGGACAAATGTAGTGAGACTCCCAGTTTGTTCCTCTAGTGCAAATTAAAAACAACACAAACGATCAACAGGGATTTTATTTTCAAGTTTCCACCTGCATCCCCATAAAGGAGGGAAGACAAATCACATGCATTTGCATTAGATGTGTCAGGACTGGCGCTGATGGAGAGGCGGAAGAACATGAAGCCGACTTGGAGGATGGAGGGAAAGGATAAAATAAAACAAAGTAACAAAATGATCAAATAAAACAAACAAAGGCTTTTCCCCACCTCCAGTTGTCCAATTAAGGCTACCAAGACAGAAGCCACCTGATTAAATTCAAAGAATAGGGTGAGTAACACACCCTTTTGAAGGAGCCTATCAAATATCCCAGTTAAATTTGCATTTCTGAGAAGTGCCTTGTTGTAAAGTTTATCAGGTTACTGTTGGTAACCTGGTCCCTGATTCCTGTGATGACGTCTTTAGGTGAACCCTGGCACTACCTCTATCTGTGTCACTAGATATGGCCAAGGCTCGGAGCTCAGCAGTACTGTAAGTGATAAGGGTCTCTCTGGCCCTTTCTGGTAATAACCACTCCTGATATGCGTTTAACCCAGGCAATGTGAAAGGCCTGCTCTTAGGAGCATCCTGAGAACAGTTAGGCCACTGTTTCTCACATCACCAGTGGAGAACACCCAAGAAGCAGAGAGAAAGCAGGCAATGGGGGGGGGGGGGTCACGGGTGTGATCGCCCTTCCAACCTTGGTGCAAATGTGATCTCTGCACATGGGAGGTTGAAGCAGGTAGACTGCAAGTTTGGGGCCAGCTTGTTTCACAGTGAGACTGGATCTCAAAACCTCAGTATTCACTAAGTCTCAGTTCTGGGGTTTAGTGGTTGCCTCCCTTCTGAGCCTGGGTTTTCATCAATAGAAGTGGAAGAGAAAAAAAAAAAAAAAAGAAATCCCTCACAGGATCACAATAAGAGAGGAGGAGCAGGAGGGGGCTGAGGAACACATATTATGCTTGCATAGAAAAATACAGGGAGCCGGGCGTGGTGGCTCACACCTTTAATCCCAGCACTTGGGAGGCAGAGGCAGGAGGATTTCTGAGTTCGAGGCCAGCCTGGTCTACAAAGTGAGTTCCAGGACAGCCAGGGCTACACAGAGAAACCCTGTCTCGAACTCCCCCCACCCCCCGCCAAAAAAAAAAAAAAAAAAAAAGAAAAATACAGAAGAGAGCAAGTCAATACTATGATCGTACAGTGCTTGGCACATGATATTCCATAAAGCCAATTATTACTTAAATCTAATATTCACAACCAAGCTGAGATTGGCTCTGTACACACCTGTGATCCCCAGCCTTGCTGAAAATCCTTGAGCCCTGGGTTCAGGGAGAGAACTTGCCTTAAAGAATCAGGGCAGAGATGCCAGGAAGTGGTGGCACATGCCTTTAATCCCAGCACTTGGGAGGCAGAGGCAGGCGAATTTCTGAGTTTAAGGCCAGCCTAGTCTACAGAGTGAGTTCCAGGACTGGAAAAAAAAAAAAAAAACAAAAAGAAAGGAATCAGGGCAGAGAATGATAATGTTGTAGCGTGTCAAAAGACCCTCATTCACTCAAAGAGCACAGAGACCGCCATCTCTGTAAAAAGCATGAGGATTTGACTTATCCAACATGCTGGGGAGCCCCCTCTGAGCACGCAGGCCGGAGGAGAGACCCAGAACAAAGAAAGAACACACTTTGGATACCTTTGTAAAGGCCAGATATAGGCAGCAGGGTAGTTTGGCTTAATTTAAGTGGTGTAGCCAATAACCTTTTTAGACATTGGTTGGTTTGTATAGGGTGACTTTCATTTTGTCTGTCCTTGAGGTTTTTAGTGTGAGGTGGGGCCGGGGAATTGTTAATCTTGTTTTGGAAGCTTAGTAATTTTGACGGTTAAAACTATGTTTCTATATTTGTTTAGTCAGTCAGCTTTTTTATCTGGCTCTATACTTGGCCTGTTAGTACAGTTTCGAAAGTCCTTTTGAAGGGGGAAGGTACTGGGTAGTCTTGAATTTATTTTGGATATTGCAATAAGAGCAAACCAGAGCCTCCTCTAGCTCCATGATGTGCACAAGTAAGTACTTTGCCATATGCATACACACTGGATAGATAGATAGATAGATAGATAGATAGATAGATAGATAGATAGATAGATGGATGGATGGATGGATGGATGGATGGATGGATGGATGGATGGATGGATGGATGGTGGATGGATGGATGGATAGATAGATAGATAGATAGATAGATACCAATAAAAAGCTGGGCTACCAAGATAACTCCTGAAGTAACTAATGACACCTATCGCCAAGCCGGAAGACCAGAGTTTGGTCTTGGGAACTCACATGGTGGAAGGGGAGAAGAGACTTTGACATGTCTTCTTCTCACCTTCCTATGTTGGCTAAATAGCTAATTTGAGGCCAGCCTGGGAAGAGATGATTCAGCTGTTAAGAGTATGTGTAACTGTCCAGCAGCCATGGATGAACTGGGTACCTGAAAGGGAGGCTGGAAATGAAAAAGGATGGGGCGGGGGGGGGGGTGGCGAGAGAAGGATGAAGCCAAGACGAAGGTTTCTGATCAAGGCTCAAAGTTTAATATTTATACCGGGAGAGCCCACAGACCCATCCTTTGTTTCAGTTGGACCATGTTGCAAAGCAAGCTCAGCTTTGCTCCTGTAGGAAATTGCAGGTGTGGCAAGGTGGAAGACTCCACCCGAGTTGGTTGGAAGACTCCACCTAGGTCATTAAGGTCCTACTGTGACAAACACTACTGTGTCTGTTTAGCTTGCTCAAGGCTGGGGAAGGGCACAAGTATGGTGGCTCTTGTGGTGTGGAGGACTTGAGGTTGGTTTCCAGCGCCCACACTGGGAAGCTCACAACAGCTTGTGAATCCAGTTCTTGGAGGTCTGACTCTGTTGCTATTGTGCACTCCCTGGGTGCCCATACACGTGCGTAAACATTTAAAATCAGACAACAAAAATAAACAAGACACAGACAGTAGTCCAGGCCTACCCAGAGTCAGGATCTTGTCTTCCCCACATCTTGTCCCTCTGGAAGGTCTTTGGGCCCCTGTCATCTCCTCTGGTAACAATGCCCACTTCTGGACTATGCCCCCCAAGGAATCCACCTGAGGCTTTTCCATGACGTCAAATGAAATGTCACGTGTTTCCTTTAACAACCGATTAAGCCACCTCATTGTCATAATTGGTTGTTGTCATCATTTAGTTTGGTTTTGCTTTGGGACAGGCTCTCACGTAGCCCAGGCTGGCCTCAAACTGGATCTGTAGCTGTAGTGGAGTGTGAGCTTGAATTTCTGCTGCTCTGCTGCTCTTGTGGTGGGGTTATAGGTATGCACCACCACACCTAGTTTATCTGCCGCTGGAGATCCAGCCCAGGGGTTCATGTGACCAAGGTGAGCTCTCTCTAGCAAGGTATAGTACCGGCCCCTTATATTTAATAAGCTATTGTGTCTGCTCTCCAATAGCCATGGAAACACAGTGGAGAAAATACTCCATTCAGTGTCATGGTCATTGTTCATTCTCATCAAGGATTAAGGGCTGTACATAATTGTGGGCACCAGGAGTCCCCAGGTCTGGAGGGCAGAGGCTCTGTGCTTAAGCAAACTGTACTCATACACAGACCCATCCACACAACAGTAACAAAACACTGAGCAATAGCAATGAGAGAGAGGACTATGTGAGACTTTCACTTCCGTGCCCAGCACCGAGGGAAGCCGAGACAGGGACTCAGACAGGAACCTGGAAGCAGGAACTGGAGGTGAAGCCATGGAGAAAAACTGCTCATGGCTTGCTGCCCATAGCTTGCTTGCTCAACCTGCTTTCCGACAGCACCCTGGGTCACTCCCTTCCCTTCCTAAGTTTAGTAATGATATATTTGCCTCTTCAGTTTTAAGTGCTCAACAGATAGAGTTAGGTACTGTATCCTGAAGGCTTCTTATAAGTTAAGGTATTAGCAAGCAAACAGCAGGGGTTGTTCCCTAAGTTCCCCCCAAATCTGGGGTGGGGTAAAATGTATATATGGGGAAGAAACAAAACTGTAGCTATTGAGCATTCTTCCTAGAAGTCTTTACCTCAGGAGAGGGTTTTGCTTCTTTTGATGTGGAAAGGGACAGCTCTAACCTTAGTCTAACCGTGGTTGCAGTTGGTGTGCCCTGTCAGAAAAGGTCTATTTGGGCAGGGATGCTCCAGTAGCCAGGCCACTGAGGCTGACTTCATCTGCCACGGAGACCATCTCAAAGAGTGGCCTCTGTGCTAAGTGTCTCTGTGCTTCATCCTGAGCTAAGATGGGGATGGGCCTCCCCCAGAGGTGCCCCTCGGCAACAGCTGAACTTCATGCACCGTTGGAAAGAGAAGAACAGTGAAGTGACCCATGGACATGTGCCATACTCCTGGCTGTCTGGGTGGTGGGATGGGTGTTCCCAAGTGTGTCCTGGTTGTCATGTCAACCTGCACGTCAGTCAGTCTGCATCTACCGTGCTGTTTCCCCTGCTCTTCCTAGCATCCTTTGACCTGGGGTTCAGCCACGACTTTTCCTATTCTTCTTTATGTTCACATGTCCAAGTGTGGGGTGTGCACACATGTGCAGATTTGCTTGTTTGTGCTCATGTATGTGTGGGTTCCCCCAAAATCTGGGGAGATCTTGTGTGTGGGTGTGAGTGTCAGAGACAACAGTGGCACTTCTTGTCGAGGCCCTGAGAATGTTTAGAAGTGTGTTTTGGCCAGGTAGTGGTGGTGCATGCCTTTATTCCCAGTGCTTGGAGGCAGAGGCAGGGGGATCTCCATGAGTTTGAGGCCAGTCTAGTCTGCAGAGTAATTTCCAGGACAGTCAAGGCTACACAGAGAGACCCTGTCTTGAAAAACAAAAACAAAAAACCAGTGCATATCGAAGCAATACATAAGTTTGTATACAGGTGTGTGTGTGTGTGTGTGTGTGTGTGTGTGTGTGTGTGTACACATGCCCACATTTGCCATGTCCCTTGTGAGGGGGGTTAGAGGACAGCTTTCAGAAGTCAGTTTTCTCCTTCCTCCCAATGACTTCCAGGAATCAAACTTGGGTCATGAGCTTGGCAGCAGACACCTTTAACCACTGAGCCATCTTGAGAATTTTAGCGGTACATCTCAAGGTGGGCAAAGAAGACAATGGAGGATCTTGGACTTCAAAGTGCCTGCTGAGGGCTGGAGAGATGGCTCAGGGGTTAAGAGCACTGGCTGTTCTTCCAGCGGTCCTGAGTTCAAGTCCCAGCAATTACATGGTGACTGCCTCACAACCATCGATAATGTGATCTGATGCCTTCTTCTGGCACACGAGTGTATGTGCAGATTCTTATAAATAAATAAATAAATAAATAAATAAATAAATAAATAAATAAATAAATAAATAAATAAATAAATAAGTAAGTAAGTAAGTAAGTAAGTAAATAAATAAATAAATAAATGGATGGACAGACGGACAGACGAACGAACGAACGAACGAATGAATGAAAAAACTGCCTACTGTCCTTGGTTTCTAATCTGCGAGTGAGTTATCAATAGTCTTTAGTGGATCAGGGTTGGTTACATGAAAGACAAGAAAAGGCATGAAAAGGGTCATGGATACACCCATGGTACCTTGAGTTATTATCTGTGCCCAAAAACCTAGGATGCACTTTTCTCCCCCCACTGGTTCCCTGGTCTTCTTTGCATCTTGCTTAGAAGTGGCGTCCTCTGGGAAATCCCCCTGCTGCAGGAGGCTTCCAGGGGGCAGGTGTTGGATTCTGCTCTCTGGAGATGATTCACTGGCTTGGGCTGAGAACTGGCAAAGTGGGCCTGATAACGTCTTTCTCTGTTACTGCCCCACCCTTGCCTTCTCATTCCTGGAGCTGTCCCGAAGGCTGCTGCTTCCCTAAGGCATACTGATCTCCCACGAAGATAACCAAGTGGCATAGGCAAGGATGGTGAAGTTCGAAGAACTGGACATGGAGCTTCAGAGAAATCCCTCCCTATTTCTGGAGCTGAAGGCTTTCCTGTAACTAGAATCACGCACCTGTGGGGTAAAAGTATGGAGGTCGGTGTTGGAGAAGCAAAATTCCTTGGATAAATGTTTAAGTCTGGATCCATGGGGCAGGACAGATGATTTTCCTGCCCTTGGCTTTTGTTTAAAACTTTACTGTGTTGTGGTGTGAGTGTGTGTGTGTGTGTGTGTGTGTGTGTGTGTGTGTGTGTGTGTGTCTGAACACACATGTTAATGAACATGCATCTATCCCCCAGAGAGCATGGATAGAAAGGCATTCATATTTGGATATTTAATGATGGAACCCCTCTGACAGCTCCATATTTTGGGGACCTCCTCCCACAGTGCCCAGTCAAATGTTACTCACATTTCAAAACTTGCTTCAGATCAAATAAATGTCACACTATGTCTAGTCTCTCCTCTTTCTCCTCCCGGGCCTGAGTGAGGAGGCCCATCTCATGGTTCTCCCAACATTCTTGACTTGGATGTTTTCATTCTCATGCCTTATGATAGCTTCTTTATCTTTCTGTCTTTTCTTTTTCTTTATTCTTCTCTTAGCAGTTCATCCTGACTACAGCCTCCTCTCCCCCTTCTCTTCTAAGTCCCCCCTCTCCTTCCAGAGCCAACGCTCCTCTGGTTTCCTTCAGAAAAGAGCAGACCTCCCAGTGATGCCAACCCAACACAGTATAACAAGATGCAATAAGATTAGGCACAAGCCCTCCTATTATGGCTGAACAAGGCAACCCATTAGGAGGAAAAGAGTCCCGTGAGCAGGCAAAGAGTCACAGACACCCCCACTCCCACTGTTAGGAGTCCAACAAAAACCCCTAGCTAAACAACTACAGCATGTGTGCAGAACGCCTGGTGCAGATACATTCAGGCTCTGTGAGCCCCTATGAGCCCTGCTAGTCGATTTTGTGGGCCCTGTTCTCCTGGTGTCCTCGACACTTCTGGCTCCTGCAATCCTTCCTCTGTCTCTTCTGTGGGCTTCTCTGAGCATCGCCTAATGCTTAGTTGCCAATCTCTGCATCTGTATCCATCAGCTGTAGGAGGAAGCCTCTCTGACTATTGAGCTAGGCACTGATCTATGAACACAGCAGAGTATCATTAGGGTTCGTTTCATTGAGGTGTTTTTGTTTTTGGTTGTTTGATTTTTTTTTTTTTTTGGTTTTTGTTTTTTTGATCAGTTGTGTTTAGTTCCACCGTAGACCTCTGAGCCATCCAGCTTCCAGATCCCTACCATTCAGGCAGTGCCGCCTCTCATGGTTAGACCAGTCATTGGCTGGTTACTCCTGCACGCTCAGAGCCACCATTACCCCCAGCACACCTTACAGGCAGGACAGGTTGTGGGTTGTAGGTTTTGTGGCTGGGTTGGTGTCCCCAGTCTCATCATTGGGAGCTCAGTCTGGTTACAGAAGAAGGCAGTCAGGCTCCATAGCCTCTATTACTAGGAGACCTTGATAGGGTCACCCTCATAGGAAGTTTCCACTCCACTCGGGTTCTACATTGTGACTTAAACGCCCACCTATTCCAACCTTTCCCACCCGATCCCTCCCGTTCCCATCCCCACCCAGCCCCAGTCCATACACAAAATCTATTCTTTATCTTTCTTTTTCTCCACCCAAAGGTGCAGAAGGGAAAGGATATGTTCGTATCACTTACCATGATTCACCCAGAAGATGGCTGAGAAAAGCTTGCTGAAGGATGAAGGCTACAGGTATTGCTGGAGCATCACTTTTCTCATCCCAAATAGAGATGCTCGCTAGCTCCTGTGCTCTCTGTAGTTACATGAGAGATACAATGTATGGGTCGGATCATCTATCATATCACAGAGCCATGCTGTACCACGGCACAGCCAGTCTTACCCTCCAGGGAGTGTGTCCCAAACTGTGAGTGCAGATGGTACCAGACGTGCACATGTGCATGCATGTGTGTGTGTGTGTGTGATGTTTCCTATACTTACAATAAAGTTTAATGTATAAATTATTAAATACATTATATGATTATTCTTAATCATAACAACTGAGAAATAGAACAGTGATAATATGTTATAATAAAAGCTATATGGATGTGCTCTCTGCCCCTCCTCCCCATATATCTCAGGGCGGGGGCTGGAGCAATGTCTCAGTAGTTAAAAGACTACTTCCTGCTTTTTTCAGACCAGTAGAATTCCGTTTCCAGCACCCATGTTCAACACTGCTCAACACTGTCTGTAACTCCAGCCAATGACTGGGCAGCTATGAGGAGTCTTGGAATGAATGCGTTTGCTTAGAGATCCTCAGTGACGCATCTGCGTGAATCAAAGTCCGGTGTGATGCACTAGCAGCTGGACGACAAGGGGCTTGACCTTCTCCCCAAAGGGTCTGAGCACTCTAGCACCAAGTGAAGCTTGGGAGCAGGCTGAGAGCGGAGGCCCAAGGGCTGCTCACCCGCTCCAGTGCAACCAGCTGACCATGGGTGCGAAATCTGTCTCGGCTGTACACGGGTTCACCAGCTGACCAAGGGTGCGAAATCCAGGGGCTGCTCACCGGTCTCTGTCTGTCTCTGCCCTTTTCCTTTGCAAAGTTCTCCTCTTCCTCCTCTTCCTTCTCCTCCTCTCCCTCCTCCCCATTCAACAACTTGCTGCACAGGGCATTCCATTTTAATCTAATCTAGCTGCTATCTTCAAGGAGACTGCCCACGTGAACCGCTATGGCTTGAATGGTTCCTCTTCAGCAGATAGAACAGAGTTTATTTGAAATTTCCCCAAGGGAAGACACTTGGCTTATTTCCAGCCTTTCCTGTGATCCTAAACACTCCAGTGATGGCTTTGGTTCCAGCTATTGAGTTGAATGGCATATAATGGCATATATAGGCACCTTTCAAGGACAATGTATTTTACACAAGAAAAGTGGGGCAACCCCAGCAGATCTGTCAAAAGGCTAATTTTATGAGTTTAATTAAATATATTCACTGGTTTTGTGATTTCCCTTTCTTTCTTTCTTTCTTTCTTTCTTTCTTTCTTTCTTTCTTTCTTTCTCTCTTTCTTTCTTTTTTCTTTCTTTTGTTTTTTTAAAGATTTATTTATTTATTTATTTATTTATTTATTTGTTTATTTATTATATGTAAGTGCACTGCTGCTGTTTTCAGATGCATTAGAAGAGGGAGTCAGATCTCATTACAGATGGTTGTGAGCCACCATGTGGTTGCTGGAACTTGAACTCAGGACCTTTGGGAGAACAGTCAGAGCTCTTAACCGCTGAGCCATTTTGCCAGTCCTTATTTTGTTTTTTTGAGACAGGGTTTCTCTGTGTAACCCTGGCTGTCCTGGAACTCTCTCTCTAGACCAGGCCAGCCTTAAACTCATAGAGATCCACCTGCCTCTGCTTCATGAGTGCTGGAATTAGTGGAATTCACCACTGCCCTGTGAATTCGTGATTTTAAAAAAATTATTTATTAATTTATGCACATAGTTATGCCATCTGCATGTATGTCAGTGCACACAGGTGTATGCCTGACTATAAGAGGGTGTCAGAACCCCCGGAACTGGAGTTACGGATGGCTGTGGGCCACTGTGTAGGTGCTGGGAATCACACCCAGGTCCTCTGGAAGAACACCCAGTGCCCCCAACCACTGCGCTGTCTCTCCAGCAGGATTTTATGCTTTTTAAAAGAGTTCTTTTCTTATTTAACTTTGTAGGTGCAAATGTGTGCATGTGTGAGCACATGCATGTGTGTGCATGTGTCTGGGAGGCAGAAGAGGATGTTGGCTGCCCTGGAGCTGGAGTTACAGGTGAGTGTGAACTTCTCAATGTGGGTGCTGGGAACGGACCTCTGGTCCTCTGGGAGAGCAGCAAGGGTCCTATCTGCTCCAAAGGAATCACTTTGGGCATGATCGCTTTCTTCTAGGCAAACTCCACAAATTGTATATATATATACATATATATGTGTGTGTGCATATATGTATATATATACATATATGTGTGTGTGTATATATGTATATATACACATATGTGTGTGTATATATGTATATATACATATATAGATATATACACACATACATATATATGTATATATAGATATATACACACATACACACACACACACATATATATATATATACACAAACTGTGTGGCTTAGCTTTATCTTGGGTATCTATGTCTGTATGTAATCTATATCTACATAGTGAGGGGTTAGATAACTGTGTTACTAAGTGATAGAAATCTTAGGTCTCCCTTCCTTGGGAGATGCTTATCTCAGAGTTTAGAGTTTTGTACCTGGGAACTTTAAAGAGAATGCCCACTTGCTTGAGGATAGTCCCAGACTGGAAACATTAAGGGAACAGTTCCAGAAATGGACGATGTGTAAATTTCCAGCCCCGCACCTACCTGAGCAGGGTCATAAAGGCCGGTGCCATCCTGCTCCATCCCGCCTGCACTTGAATCATGCCTCTGCCTGGCATGTTGGGTTATACAACGGTCTCCACCCATCTGTCACTCAGCTGCCCTCGTGATTATCACAGCAACTGTAAAGATACCTCAGGACTGCATTCAGCTCACCCTTAATTAATTAATGTACTAACGGTCCCAAGGGCAAGAATACTGAGGACATCAGGAAGATGTATCGTGAGTGCTGTCTGCAGTCTCGGGCCTCCTCTGGAATCACGTGTCTCCTGTAGATGGGGCGACCCCCGTGCTCACATTTAGGAATGGAAACTGGGTCTTCCGGAGGCTTCTTTCAGTGCTCTTTCTCCCTCCTCCTGCATGGTCTGGACGGTGCCTTAGAAGTGACGTCCCCTCCCCCTCCTCCTCCTCCCCCTCCCCTCCTCTCCCCGTCCCTCTCCCCTTCCCCCCCTTCCCCTCCTCCTCCTTCTTCTCCTCTTCTTTCTCCTCCTCCTCCTCTTCTTCTGATACAAGGTCTCATGTAGCTCAGATTTTCTTTGAATCCACTATGAAACTGAGGCCGGCCTTGACTTTCTGGTCCTCGCCCTGCCGCTGCCTCCCGACTGCTGGGATTGCAGGCATGCACCTGTGCACCTGTTGCAGTTTTTCTAACACACCAGCTTTCAGCTTTTTCTTCCTCAGACTTGATCATTCTGCTCTAAACCTGCCCGTGGGGCCTCTTAGTGCGGGTGTAGCCATGGATATATAGTAAAACCCTGTTTTATACAGATGAGCATAAGTCACATGTGTTAACATGGATAAAAGAAACTATCTGCACACTGTTTAGACAGCAACAAAGGTCAGAGAAGATAATATCCAATTTGGTCTCCTATACTGTCTGGAGATGCACACCCTGCCACAGTGAATGCTGGGTTTGTGTGAGGGCATTTCTGGCAATAAGAAGGACATAAAGGATTTCCTGTCAGTCTCTTGGACGTCTCAAGTGTTTCTGCATGTATTCAAAACGTCAGGCTTTAAGGACACAACATGCCCATGTAGAGAGAGTACTATCTTCATTTTGCATTTTCTTTTTCTTTTGTTTAGTTTTTGTTTGATTTTGTTTCAAGACAGGGTTTCTCTGTGTAGCTCTGGCTGTCCTGGAACTCACTCTGTAGACCAGGCTGGCCTTGAACTCAGAAATCCGCCTGCCTCTGTCTCCCAAGTGCTGGGATTAAAGGCGTGCGCCACCACACCCGGCTATTTTGTATTTTCAAGTGTCTGATGTTAAGCGTGAAGAGAAGGTAGGCAGTTAAAGCACATAAACTATCATCTAGGTAAGGTACAGATGGGCATCAAGGTGGGTCAAGTCCGTAATCACAGCACTCGGGAGGCTGAGGCAGGAGGATTGACCATGGATTAGAGATCATCCCAGGTTACATAGTGAGTTTCTGGTCAGCCTGAGCTACAAGGAAAAGCCCTGATAGAAGCATGCGTGCGTGCGTGCGTGCGTGCGTGTGTGTGTGTGTACATGGCGATCAACAATATCTAAGGGCTAAGTATAACACAGCAAACAGCAGCAATGATTGCCTCTGAGAGTGTGACTATAGGCCACTTTTTTGTCCCTTTTACTCCTTAATGTCATTTTTGGACATTATGTATCATAATTTGAGGTTTGAAAACCTTAGCGGTCATGATTGCAGGCCCCAGGGACTACTCAGGTGAGGGAGATGGGAGGTCACTGGCTGCTTTCTGCGCTGCCGCTTTACCTGCAAAGTGGCTCACATGCCTAACTCAGAGCCCAGCTCTTCTGGTGGGAGAACCAGCAGCAGTGTGCTGCTTAGTTTGTTTGCTTAGTTTGTTAGATTAAGCTGGCTGAAATGCTTCAATCACAGCGCGTCTCTCTGCTGCCCCCTTGTGGGCTCTGCGGGACCGACAGGCATCGCTTTCTGCTTGCCTGACTGGCTCCGAACGTGCCAGAGTGGGTGTGGTCGTGGTGCTAGGCACAGAGGAGGATGAAGCAGTCACAAGTTTATGCAGCGTGAGGATTACAGCAAACTCCGTAGGCAATTAGATTCTGGCACAGGGATGGGATGCCAAACAAAGAAATTGCTGCGGAGTCGTAAAAGATAAGCCTGAGGCTCAGGGGCCATCAAGTTATCGAAGAAGCATGAGCAAGCCCCGCCCCCTCCACCCCTTTCCCCATTCAGCCCGGGAGGTGGTCTGATGAAATCAAGGGAGGGTCACCCACCAACAGAAACTAACGTGTCTTAATTCCCCCTGGGAGCAGTTTGCTGGAGAAAGTAATAATGGATATTAAATTCTTTGTTTGCATTTATAAATAATTTAGTATACGGGCTATCAGGTTTATAGGAAAGCGGAGAGGTAGTCTGTGGAGCTGTGAGAGACTGTGTAAGCTCTGCTGTGCTGACAGCTCCTGAGGGGCAGAAATGGGAAGGGACCGGCCTCCATCCTTCCATTCCTCTGTATGTTAAGTGGGTGAGACAAGGGGTTGTAGGCATCCTGAAGATGAGGGCAAGGTCACAGAGGTCAAGTGGGACTGACAGGCTCAAAGGCTCCAGCACCACCACCTGCAGAGGAGAAAGAGGAGGGGCTCCATCGGTACAGGGGTATCAGTGGTGTGAGCATCGGGATGGAGTTCTAGCCTCAGCACCCATGTAAAGCTAAGTGTTGTTACTAAATGTGTAAGCCAAGCGTGGGGGAGGTAGGGACAGGGAGACCCAGCTTAGCTGGATCTGTGCGCTCCCGGTTCAGTAAGAGTCCCTGGCTCTAATAGTAAGGCAGAGAGCGAGCGGCTGAGGAAGCCTCCTAGTGCTGACTCCTGGCCTCTACATACAGGAGCAAGTGCGCACACATACACACGCGGGTACAAAAGATGAAAACAGAAAGGGGAATTGAAAATTGCATGTTGTGTGGACATGTACAAGCCTGCAACCATCTCTACAAAATAGAAGCAGAAACACACATTTACCCGTGCGCGCGCACACACACACAGTTTTCATTGAATGTCATGCTTCGCTGTCATCAATAGAGGCCCACTAGAAGATTGTCATCAATAATTACCTGTTAAATATTTGCAGCTTCAGGTTCAAAATCCTGAAAGCAAAATCCCAGCTGTAGTAGTACTCTGAACTCTACAGCCTGGGCAGCCTTTTTAGAGAGGCTGCCAGACAGAGTTCCGTCCTGTGCCAGGGTCACTGATGGAGCATGTCTGGGTGGTAGGCACGAGGGTGCCCCATGGCCTGGCTGATTAGTGATACATAATTTGTTCCCTGTGCCCACCAGACAGAGTGAGATGCCATTTACTTAAGCTCTCCAGAGAGGCACAGCCTGTGGCAGTCGGATGCGGCTAAGTTGATGTTTAACTCTGCTTAGGGTGTCTGCCTTCATGACAAGAACAAACAGATGGGACCATCAAGATTGATCCAAGGGTGGTATGGAAAGAACACTGTGCCCAAACCCCTATGGTCTTGCCCGTTTCTAGAAGAAAGTGATAAACATACCATGAGTCATGTCCGTTGATCACAGTGCACGTGCACGCGCGCACACACACACACACACACACACACACACACAGCTCTGTAAGGCTTCAGTTTGAAAGGATATATTTTGATACTAGAAAAAAAGACAATAAATAATAAATTATAATGACACACTCAACACTTGAACCCCCTGGATTCTTTTGTTTGTTTGTTTGTTTGTTTGTTTGAGACAGGGTTTCTCTGTGTAGTAGCCCTGGCTGTCCTGGAACTCACTCTGTAGACCAGGCTGGCCTCGGACTCAGAAATCCGCCTGCCTCTGCCTCCCGAGTGCTGAGATTAAAGGCATGCGCCACCACGCCCGGCTCCCACTGGATTCTTGTGGGAAAAAAATTTAAAAATAAAGGCAGGGCCTTTTTCATTCTAACCTCCCTTGCCAGTGTGCTTTTTCCAAACCATGTCTTCCATCTTTCAGTCTGCAGGTGTGTGTGTTTGCATCTAAGTATGTAACGTGCTTGAGCATCCCCCCATAGCCCATCTCCCCATCCCTTCCCAGGCCCCCCCACCGCCGTTTCCTATCAGCCCCTTGTGAAGAGACAGCTCACAGAACTGCAGGGTATTTTGGTTAGCTGTATATCAGACAGATGATTAATACCTAAGACATACGAAGAATTAAAAAAAAAACAACCTAAACACCTGGAAAAAAAATCAAGTAGCACAGTTAATATGAATGGGCATGGAGATCTGCAGTGATGAAGTATAAATGATGAATAAACACAAGAAAATGTTCAACATCTCTGGACATCTGGGCTATACAAAACAAACAAACAAACAAACAAATAGACAAAACGGAACAAAACAAGGGGCTGGAGAGATGGCTCAGTGGTTAAGGGCACTGACTGCTCTTCCAGAGGTCCTGAGTTCAATTCTCAGCAACCACACGGTGGCTCACAACCATCTGTAATGGGATCTGTTACCCTTTTCCGGTGTGTCTGAAGATAGCAACAGGGTACTCACATACCTAAAGTTAAAACCCAAACCAAAACCACACGTTGATAACCCAGCTCACTCTAGTCAGAATGGCCGTTGTGGAGAGATCAAATGGTAACCAATTCTGCCTGGGATGTTGAGTCCTTTATGTTGGTGACTGTGGTTCGCATACAGACAACACGGAATGGCTCCTTCTGCCATACGCTGTGTGGAGGAGAGCTGCTCACGTGAGCTGGTCTTTATTTTCCCCTGGCCTCCTCCTTTTAAATGTTGTACAGTATTGGGTGACTGTTCCGAAGCAGGAGACGTGGAGATCCCGATGACGTGCACAGAGGTTGTTTCTAACTGTGCTTGCACATCAAGGATACATTCTCGGATACAGTCTTCAAATACAGGGCATGTTCTTCTTTAGGAAGGGTGACGAGCTGTCAGGGTCGACACCCCCTCATCCACAGAGTTCAGCTTTATTCCTGTTGCTGTGATAAAATACTCAGACAAAAAGCATTTGTACTGGCTAGTTTTGTGTCAACTTGACACAGGCTGGAGTTATCACAGAGAAAGGAGCTTCAGTTGGGGAAATGCCTCCATGAGATCCAACTGTAAGGCATTTTCTCAATTAGTGATCAAGGTGGGAGGACCCCTTGTGGGTGATACCATCTCTGGGCTGGTAGTTTTGAGTTCTATAAGAAAGCAGGGTGAGCAAGCCAATAAGAAACATCCCTCCATGGCCTCTGCATCAGCTCCTGCTTCCTGACCTGCTTGAGTTCCAGTCCTGACTTCCTTTGGTGATGAACAGCAATGTGGAAAGTGTAAGCTGAATAAACCCTTTCCTTCTCAACTTGCTTCTTGGTCGTGATGTTTGTGCAGGAATAGAAACCCTGACTAAGACAGCATTGTAAATGAATTTTAGTAAACCCTATTAATTAATTATTAATGTGGCAGAGCCAGCTCCCCCAATAACAGAAGCAAAGTCCTATAGATTATTTAATCAGCTCTTGTACAATTACTGGTAGATTACCCCTAATCTATATTTCTATTTGCTAGACTGTTAATTCCCATCTGTGCTCCCCAAACACTTGCTGTTTGAATCTAGCCCGGGTTACTTCTTCTCCAGCAGTCTGTCCTGGGGGGAACATTTCACTCAGGCATGTGTCCCTTGTCTATCACGTCTAATGGAGACCTCTGCTCCCTCTGTCTACCTCCTCTTCGTGGTCCCTTACTGTGACCCAGCCCAGTAACTGAAACTCCGCGTCTTCTTGTCTCCCCAAATTGGCTGTAGCCACTTAATTTTAACCGATAGCTTTAATTGGGGAGCAGGGTTTAAATATCATCACTAAGTGTATGTGAGGATCTGCTCATAGGGGCAAGGGGATCTAGAGGGCCAGGTTTTGCATTTGAATACAGAGCAGCAGCAGACCAACCCTAGCACCGCAACTTAAGGGAGGAATACGTTACAGTCCATCCCAGGTGACAGTCTATCACTTCAGGGGAGTTAAGGCAGAAGCTTGAAGCAACTGGTCACATCACAGCCACAGTCACATAGAGAGGGGAACACATGCATGCATGTTCCATGCACAACTAGCTCTCCCTAGTCTTACATAGTCCAGGGCCCCAGAACAGAGCGTGGTGCTGTCCACTTTCAGGCTGTGTCTTCCCACATCAATTAACATAATCATGAGGATTCTTACAGACATGGCTGTAGGCAATCCTGATGTAGACGACCCCCCATTGATACACTCCTCCCGGGATATTCTAGATGACATCAGATTGACAAACTAATCCTGGTCAACATGACACACAGGCACATCACCAAGCCACAGCCCTCTATCCGTTGTCCACAGGTCTCATGTTTATCTCACAGTGTAAAATATAGTCCAACCTTTAAAAGTCCTCAAGTCTTTAAAAACCGAAACACTTTAAAAGTCCTAAGTCTCTTAATTATGAGCAACTATAAAAAGAAAAAGAAGTTATGTACTTCCAAGATACACTGGCAAGGAACAGAAGAGACGGAGGAGTTGGAGGACCTCTCTTTGTAAGAACTCGTTCTGGAAAAATACAACATTCATCTTTTATCAGAGTAGAGCTTTCACGAACCCACCTCTTTGACAAGAGATTTAATTTTTATTTATTTATGTATGACCGTGTATGTGTATGTGTGCATGTGTACATGAGTGCAGTACCTATGGAGGTCATAAGAGGGCGCCAGATCATCTGGAGCTGGGATTACTGGTTAGGAGATGCGGGCGTGGGTGTTGGGACCTGAACTATCTTCTGAAAGAGCAGCAAGTACTCCAGTCGGAGACTTCACTTCTTAAAGGTCTCGCTAATTCAGCACTGCCAAACTGGACACCAAACTTCAGATGCTTGAACCTTTGGAGGCTGAATCACATCCAAACCACAGCATGTCCTTCCTTCCATCTCTCACCCCAAGGGTCAAGCCTCGCATTCCTTAAGTTCCTCAAAGTCCAGGTCTGGTGCTGGAGACTCACTAGCATCTGCTCTTGGCCACTTACACTCATCCTTGAAGCTCCAACTGAGAATTTTCTCCTATGAGAAGTCATTTTGTATCTTTGAACTTCTTCCCCACCCCCGCCCCCTCCCCCATATCACACACACACCTTCCTAGCAGCATTCACCCTGCAGTCTTGTCATCACTGAATCCTTGCTTATAATAAAACCTTTGGATTTGGGGCTTTCTGTAGTCAAGGTCGATGTCTCTCTATTTCTGCAACTTACATGTGCTGTGTAGCAATCTCCTCTGAAGGGAAACATTCTTTCCAAATGGAGCCTCATGAGATTCAGGAAGTGAACAACTTAGGAGTCTCAGGAAGTTTCTGAAGCTGGCAAGACCAGTTTATGGCAGCAGGTGGAGGAGACTCACTGACCTGCTGAGCTGCCTGTAAGCTATCCAGGGAGATCTGGGGATACAGCTTTTCTGAGTTGGGGCATCCAGGCAGGGGCAGGCTTTTGGTGATGTAGCTGCCTTTGGGACATCCCTACTTCAGTAAGTAATTCCTCATTTATACTCTTATAAGTCAGCCCAATAGATGTTGTTGGTTCTCCAACTTGACCTTCAGTGAAATCATTACTTATTATTGATTTTATGGCACAGGGTCTTACTCTAGCTTAGTCTAGGCCAGTAACTCTCTGTAGCCCAGGTTGGCCTCAACATCATGGCTCTCTCCTGCCTTAGCCTCCTTACTGTTGGGGCTCTAAGCATGAGTTCCCATGCTTGCCTAGTGTTCCCAGGTTAGGTATAAAAGACCTCAGTCAGATAGAAGGTTCAAAAGGGAAGGCAGTGACATTATTGTAGAAAGAGGGTGCTTAATATAAAAGGAGCCAGGAGGAGAGAGACATTATCACCGGTGATGATAACCCCAACAAGTGGGCATGGCTTGGGGTAAACAACTCTCCTGGTTTTCCCCAACACTATCAGTTTGAACCAGAAAGTTGTGTGCGTCCCAGAAACAGCTTTAGTCCAGGCAGACCTAGATTGGCCATCCCAGGATGAAATCCCAATTATTGGACTGAAGGGCTCTTTCTGCTTTCTTCTTTGGATTAAAGGGGGAAGGACAGGATTAATGAAATATCTGGGCTCCAGAGTCAGACAGAGCTTTGCTTCTCAGCTGCGTGGCCCTTTCAGCTAGTTAACTTTTGTGGTTGAAGTTCCTGTATTTTGGGAAAAAAAAAAACAAACCAAGTCACATAGAAGCATGTCTCTCAATGAGTGCTCACCATGTCCGTGTGTGCGTGCTCCTGTGTATGCACGTAGATGGAGGCCAGAGTCAGCCTATCCTGCTCTCCACCTTAGTTTTAAAAAAGATTTAGACATTTTTATTTTGTTTATGAGTGTTTTGTCTGCATGTGTGTTGTTTGTATGTATGTGTGTGCATGTATGTATGTGTGTATGTGTGTATGTATGTATGTGTTGTATGTGTGTATATGTGTGTGTGTCTGTGTATGTGTGTGTATATGTGTATGTATGTGTGTATATGTGTATGTATGTGTGTATGTGTGTATATGTGTGTATGTGTGTGTGTGTGTGTGTGGGTGTACCATGTGTATGCAGAGCTTGTGGAGATCAGAAGAGAGGACCAGCTCCCAGCTCCCCTGGAACTGGATTACAGATGGTCATGAAGCACCTTAGCACCTGGGAACTGAATCCAGACCCTCTGTAAGAATCACAAGGGCTCTTAGCCACTGAGCCACCTCTCCAGCCCCACACCTCACCTTTGACAACTTCAACCATGTAAAAAAATGCATTTGATTTTATACACTCTTACTTACTCCGTCCCTCACTCCCAGGAATCTCCATCACCGTCTTGACTTGATATTTTGTGTGGGTAACCATAGGCACAATGAGTTCATGGTCTATCTCATTTCTTGTCACAGGATGTCTTAGTTAGGGTTTTATTGCTGTGAGGGAACATCATCACCGAAAAGGAAGTTGGGGAGGAAATGGCCTATTTGGCTTCCTCAGTTGAGGAAGTGTCTCCATGAGATCTGGCTGTAGAGCTTTTCTTAATTAGTGATCAATGGGGGAGGGCCCAGCCCATTATGGGTGGTGCCATCCCTAAGCGTGTAGTCCTGGGTTCTATAAGAAAGCAGGCTGCGTGTTGTCAATTCCTTTAGGCTCTGCCCAACAGTTACCTAGCAACAGCTTGCGTTTCTCCCTGCCAGGTTTGAAGACCACTGTTAACCATAATCTCTCTCTCTCATATCCCTGACTGGACCCTACCTCTGTTTCTCTCTTCTCTTTCTGTCCTTCTCTGTCCCCCTCCTTTCTCTGCCTCTACTCCTTTTCCAGGTTCCCTTCCCTTCCCTCGATAAACTTCCTTTTGTTCTAGGCCTGTCGTATGGTGGTGAGTCCTCAGAGGAATGGGCCTGCTGAGGTTCTCCTGCCGCCACATTATACTGCCGTTTTATAAAACATAACACTGAGCAAGTCAGGGGAAGCAAGCCAGTAAGCAGCGCCCTCCATGGCCTCTGCATCAGCTCCTGCCTCGGGGGTTTTAGACCTGCTTGAGTTCCTGTCCTGATGGCCTCCAAGGATGGATGCTGATCTTGAAGTGTAAGCCAACTTGTAGCTCACTGATTGGCTAAACTGCCTGGCAGTGAGTGCAGTGGGCTGTCTCTTCCTCCTTAGGGATGGGATCACAGGGGCTCTCTGACAGGCCTACCCTTCTTAAAGTGGGTGATGGAGATCCGAACTCAGGTCGAACCTGGCATATGGAGCAAGCACTTATATGGACTGAGCTATTTCCCTAGCTACTGTAGGCTGAGTTTTTAAAGGGTCTGTGCACGCACGCAGGCGTTTGTAATTGATTGCGGATTAGCGCATTCTAGACAAACATATTCCCTTATCATCCTTTCCTTGTCCTGGAACTCACTCTGTAGACCAGGCTGGCCTCGAACTCAGAAATTCGCCTGCCTCTGCCTCCCAAGTGCTGGGATTAAAGGCGTGCGCCACCAGGCCCGGTCACCCTTTCCTTCTTTTCCGCATTTTTTTGCTCTTGCCTCTCTTCTGACATCCTCAGTCATCCTTGACCTGTCTGGTCCCACTGCGCCTCACTGAGCACTACCCACCACGAGGGGGCAGAAAATAACCAACAAAACAGGTGCTTCTCTAGTCTTCCTATCTTTCTCTATGGTGCCTGCTGGCCCCGCCCCGGGGGCGGAGCTACCACCACGTGACCTGGCTGCCAGGCGACCGCGCCGGCGCAGTGGCCGCGCCGCTGTCGCCAGGCGTCGTCCCCCTGCGCCGCTCCGCCCGGTGGCCGGCTGAGGCTGCGGCCCCGGGCTCTGCGGCTCCGGCTCCGGCTTCGGCTCCTTCCGCGGCGAAGCCGTGTGCCGCCGCAGCCATGTCCCGAAAGCAAGCGGCGAAGAGCCGGCCGGGCAGCGGCGGCCGCAGAGCCGAGGCGGAGCGTAAGCGGGACGAGCGGGCGGCGCGCCGGGCGCTGGCCAAGGAGCGGCGGAACCGGCCCGATCCTGGCGGCAGCGGCTGCGAAGAAGAGTTTGTGAGCTTCGCCAACCAACTGCAGGCCCTGGGGCTGAAGCTGCGGGAGGTGCCGGGGGACGGGTGAGGCGGGCCGGGAGTGCGGGAAGCGGCGCTGGGGATGCGCAGGGCCGGTCGCTGAGGGGGAAGCAAGGGTCAGGCTTGGTGGAACGCTGCGGCAGGGTCCCCCGAGGGTCCGAGCGGGTCTGAGAGGTGACCTCGAGGTGCAGCTGTCATGAAGCCGAATGGGAAAGGACCTAGGTCCCGCTCGGTGTCATGCTGGCCCTCCTGGGTGTCCTCGCCCACTTTTGCACTGGGGTATCGAGGGCGGAGAGCTAAAGGTAGCTTCCACAGAGCTTGCTTCCCACGTTTTGGGTTCCCCAAGTAAAAGGCATGAGAGTCCCGGGCCAGCTGTTTCTGGGAGCCGGATACAAGAGTAGCAGCTGGAAACAGAACGGAGGAAGGCGAGGGGAAGCAACTTAATGGAACGGGGACATGGGTCCAGGAACGTGGGGAGAGAGAAGGAAAAGAATAAAGAAACGGGGAGAGGAACGGGTTAGCAGGTCCGAGGGAGCCTGCCTGCTAGGTGTGTTGTTGCAAGAGGCACTGTTAGTGTGTTCTCCTCTAGGAATGGTCAGGTTGAGCCATGGAAGAATGGAATACAGCTAAGGAGTCTACAAAGGCAGATGTGGCAATGAGACTGGGGGATTTGCCTGGGCTATAGGGTGACAGGGTTTCAAAAAACAAAACCCAACAAAACCAAACCAATCTTTCCCTCTTGAGAAAGTCTCGCTATGTAGTCTTAGGGCTGGCCGGGAATCCCCTGTGTAGACCAGGTTGCCCTTAAACTCATAGCCATCTGCTGGGATTAAAGATGTGTGCCTCTGTCCCACTACATAAAGTATTTTCTTCATTTGATACACTACGCTGAATTTTATTGATCAAGACTCAATAAACTAACCCCATTTGTATCTCCTGCCTTCAGAGCTTCCGGCAAATTGGATAGGTATTTTGTTTAAGTTGCAATTAGAGTTAATTGTATTCAGCTACTGCTTCGAACAGTTCCTGGGTCATAGGAGGCATTCAGCACTTTGTTTTTCAGGGATTAAAAACTGTTAAGGGAGGCCACCTAGCTCCAGTAGAAGTACAAACTGCGGTAGACATCAAACCATCAAGTGAAGCTGGGCGAGGTGGTGTGGGTCTTTAATCCCAGCGCTGGGAGGCAGAGGCAGCGGATCTCTGAGTTTGAGACCAGCCAGGCTTACAAATGGAGCCAGGGTTGTGACACACAGAAACCTGCTCTTGAAAAACAAAACAAAAAGCATCAAAGTTGAATGCCGTGGCCCCAGGTGTGGGCATTCTGCAAATGGTTAGATTGTATCTGTCATACTGAGCAGGGTTTCTCTGTGTCAAAGAAATAGGCTAGGGAAATGGGAACTATGGAGAGATACAGTAGGTTCCCAGGAGGGAGGCATGTGGCAGTAGGTCACTTATAGCTTGGTTTGGGGGCCCTTTTGTATTCTGAAAAATGCTGTGGAATAAGCACACATATGCACTGTATGAGCCACAGCTCAATATTTACCATATTCATAATTTAAAGACAGGAACCCATTAGCCATCTAGCATTGAGATAGTAGCGATACACACACACACACACACACACACACACACACACACACAGAGGCAGGAGATCTTTATGTAGCTCTGGCTGTTCTGGAACTCACTACTATGTAGACCAGTTCAAACTTACAGAGATCAACTTGCCTCTGTGCTGGGATCAAGAGCACTGCGCCATCATGCCCAGTAAGATGTCAGGCTCTTGAGAACTACGGATGAGAGAGTGAGGGTGAAGAAGATAGAGGCCTTGGTTCTGAGCTTGCGGATACCCTGAAGGGGTCTCCAGGCGTTAATACCTCTGGGCTATACTTGGGGAGCAGATCTGGGGGGGGAACAGGTTGGTATGATCTTCATAAGGGACCACGGTGGTGCTATTTTGAGGAAGTGGCTGACATGCCTTGAAGTGCCAAGAAAGACCTTTCCTTCCTCAGCTAGCAGGGCCAGCGACTTCCGTGTGCAAGGTGCCTCTCACAAGAAGCCATGCTGGAGCAGTTCACAAAGGAACAAGAGGAGTTTGCCTCTGTGGGATGAGTGCCGGGTGGAAGGCCAGAGCATGCGTGTCTGATAGCTCCGAGTGCTGCAGTTTAATGGGAGCCCAGTATAATCAGGGTAGGAGCACTGGGAAGTGAGGGGCAGAGGCTAGCTAGCTACTTCCCAGTCTGTTGTTTGGCAGTGTTTGATGGCTCCATGACAGCCTCCTGATGTGTACAAACCTTGGCTGGGGTGACATCTCGTGGGCTGGCTTTGCTGGTCTAATGTGGCACTGTCATTTTTCCGTCTGTCATTGCAGTGAATGTTGTTCCCCGTGTAGGTGGTGGTTTGGAAGGGTCACAGATCTTTCTTTTCTTTGAGACAGGGTTTCTCTGTGTAGCCCTGGCTGTCCTGGAACGCACTCTGTAGAGCAGGCTGGCCTCGAACTCAGATCGCCTGTCACTGCCTCCTGAGTGGATCACAGGCCTCCCCTCCTCACCAGCCTCCCCTCCTCACAGCACTGTCCGACGAATGGATTATTTTATGAGTTAATATTTGTTGAGTAATATCCGGTTAAGATATAGTGATGTTGCTAATATAAAAAATAGTTACTAGTTTCTACTGTTTGTGTTTTGGCCTAGTTACAGCTTGGATGGCCTAAGATGGGGACTTGCTGTATGTAGTAGGTGGCTCCTTGAAGCGTTCTGTACTCGCTTGTTTTTCTGAACTCTAATGCAGGGCCTTACGGCTGTGTATCCCTAACGTGCAGTGGTTCTCAAGCAGGGATGGTTTTGCCCCCCGGGGGACTGTTGGACTGCCTGGAGACGTTGTTGGTTGTCACAGCTGGTGAGGAGGGAGGTGGTCCTGCCATCTGGTGCCCATAGGACAAGGATGTACCCAAGGATTGACAGTGAGCAGGACATTGCTCCCTACACAGACAGACCCAGGTGTCAGTAGTGTGGCCGCTGAGCAGCCCCACAGCCCCACAGCCCTGCGGTGGGGAGATCATGACTCGGGAACCAGCCGGATCTCTGGGAGGCCCCGAGGGCCATGAGATGCTAGCTTGGTGCCATCTGCAGTGTGTGTTCAGGGCTTCCTAAGGGAACCCAGGGCACTGTAGTGCTTGTTATGTTTCCTCTGTCACTGCCTTATAATCCCATCAGAAAAACACGTTATTTTATTGCAGGGTTTTTTTTTACTTGACTTTGGTGGCCTCAAGTAAAGGCTGGCAGATGACAAGTGTTACTTGCACACAGGGTAAGTCTAGCTAGTAATTCCCTTTAGTGGAACATTGCCTTAATGTTTGGGAGAGCCATGGCTAGAGCCAGCTTGCCCAGGTTTGCATCGTGGACCCAACACTTTTCCCGCTGGCCACCTTGCTAGCCACCTTGCTAGCCCTGTTACTAGCATTTTAATTTTACAGAGCAAACACGATGCTTGACAGTGGCGTTGTTGTTCTCTGGTGACAAGGTGAGCAAGCTTGGGGCTGTGTCGTTCCCGGCATGTTCAGGTGTTTCTTCCTTCGCTCTCGTTAGAGCTTGGGCAGGTGCAGACTTCTGCTTGTTCTTGTCGCTTAAGTACTCAATGGGTGACGTCCCACGTCCTAGCTGGGTAGATTTAGTGAGATTCAGAAAGGTATCGGTAGGTGTGACATCATTTTGGGAGTTTAAGGCCTTAGGCCTGGAGTGGTTTGTGAAGTCTGTGCTCTGAGCTGAGGCGCTGGTTATCAACTCCACCACTGAACCAGCGGAGGCCCTGAGAAACGGAATACCTATTGATTTGACCTGGTAAACATGGCCGAGAGACCTTACTTGCTGCCTCTCAGGTAAGGTTGAGGTCTGCCCTAGAGCGCTCCCCTCAGCATCTGCTCAGAAGAGCCAAGGTGGCTGCTCCCCGGGGCACAAGCACAGCCAGGCGTGTTAGACGAACTCAGTCGGTTTCTGAAAGATCTTACCCAGCATCTCTGTTTTGATAGCAATTGCCTGTTCCGGGCTCTGGGCGACCAGTTGGAGGGCCACTCTCGGAACCATCTCAAGCATCGCCAGGAGACCGTGGACTACATGATAAGGCAGCGGGAGGACTTTGAGCCCTTCGTGGAAGATGACATTCCCTTTGAGAAGCACGGTACGTTCCCCATGGGACGCTGGGACCCTCGGGAGCCAGGCTGGGTAATCCGCCCACCAGCACCCGCCCCCACCACGGCCAGGGTTTGCTTATGCGAGTTATGCTATTCATTTACCCAACACTTTCCCTGCATATTCTGTGATAAGCCCAAGTTGTACAGCTGGGAATCCATAGATTTAGATATATGTCTCCTCCAATCAAAGAGTTGGCTAGGGGTGTGGCCCAGCCGGAGGGTGCTTGATCCTCACACAACACCACCACCTCCCAGACAGAAGAGAAAGGAGGTGATGATAGCGGACCAGACTTTCCACCTCTTGCCAGTGGGGTGGGCGGTAAGCTGTGCATACACAGAGGCTACTTTTTAGGCAGTCCACGCGTGGAGGTGAGAGAGGTATGCAAAGATGCTAGCATTTTATGGAGTTTTTCTTGATTTTTAAAATTTTATAAAAAGGAGATAATAAAACACCTGAAAGGATTTTTTTTTTTTTTGGTAAAGATTAAATTAGCTAACAAAATTAAATTCTTAATAAGTTAGCTGTCTGAGGATGATGGGACTATAGATACGTTTAATTGTTTTCCATACTTTTTTTTTTAAATAATCATGTATTTATACCTAGAAAAAAAGAAAACAGCAAGCCCATGTTAACATTAACATCACAAAAACCTAAACACAGCCCTTCCACCACCCCTTTTTGAGGCAAGTCATTGGTTTTCATTGTAATGATTCTAATTAGTTGTAACTTAATTAGGCAAAAATCTATCAAATATGTATATATATGAACTTCAAATGTTAGTTTTGAGAAATAATTACTAAGGCTCTATTACCCCAGGTACTGACAAGGTTAGGTTATAGATACCATTTATCTTTTGGTTTGGGTGTGTTTGTAGCCTGACCTTTTGACCTTCCCAGATGTTACCCATGCCACTGCACCCAGTTTATGGGGTGCCTGGGATGGGACTCACACCCTCTTGCATGCTGAGCAAGTGCTCTCCCAACTGAGTTGCATCCTCACCCACCACCACATCTCCACCACTCGGTTTACAACTGTGTCTTACCAGGATCAGGCAGTGTAGTCTCTGTTCTGATGACAGTGTAGGGCCACATGGAGAATGGAAGGGGGCTAGTCTCGGAGGAGAGGCTGGTGAGGAGGGGAGGCAGGTGAGGAGGGGAGGCAGGTGAGGAGGGGAGGCAGGTGAGGAGGGGAGGCAGGTGAGGAGGGGAGGCAGGTGAGGAGGGGAGGCAGGTGAGGAGGGGAGGCAGGTGAGGAGGGGAGGCAGGTGAGGAGGGGAGGCTGGTGAGGAGGGGAGGCAGGTGAGGAGGGGAGGCAGGTGAGGAGGCTCTCAAATTGGCAGTTCCAACAGTGATGCGGGCCAGTTTATTTTACTCAGGCAAGAAAACCAGGGGATTTAGCTCTATGCATGGAGGACAGATGGAGGTGTATGTCTGGGGACACTGTGGACACTGTTAGTGACCCCGTGCCCTTCCTGGTCCTCACTGGGAACGGGCACATGGACCTCTGGGTGGGTTGAGTGTACCTGTCACTGAGCTCTGGTGGCCCTCTTCCTGGGATTGTTGTTCAAGCCAGCAGTTTCAGAGCTAGCATTTTACAGGTGGGGGTGGGGGTGGGGTGGGGGAAGAGATTGATTGATTGATTGATTTTGGAGCTTTGTGCTGTTTAAAATGAATCATGTTACTGGGTGTGCAAGTGCACACTTGTCCTAGCACTCAGGAGGCTGAAGCCGGTCTGCCTGGAAAAAATAAATAAAAAAAAATTTAAAAAGATAGCTGACAGTGTTACTTCGTATGAAACTTGATCTGAATTCCACGTGGACATCCTTAGGGATGTCTTCTGGGGTTGGGGTGTATCCGCGCCTCAGAACAGGGAGCTCAAGGCTTCAGCTGCAGTGTGACGTCACTCTAGCTGTGCAGGGGAAAGGTATTTTCTTGTGATGTCACTGCATGGCTGAACACTGATTCATAAAAGCGTGAGCATCAAACAGGTGACAAATGGCTTAGGAGCAGAAATGAAGAGTGTTGAATGCCAGGCCCACTGCCTTTCTCTCCCTACACAGGGCCAGCTTTTCTGTCTGTCTGCCATGGTGTACTCAGTTTCTCAGGGACAACTGTAGCGCCTTTGTTCCGATGCAGCCGTACCTTGGCATTTGGAGGCATCCCTGTAGCATTTGCTGGACCAGTAGGCAGGTGTCTCAGTTAAGTGGTGAGGACCTGGTAACCTTTGCACTTGGCTTTATGTACAGGATTATTCTCACCCTCTGTACTGTGGCTCTGTAGAGTCGGCAGCATCTCTCCCCATCTGTATGGATACCCAGATCAGAACTCTAGCTGTCGTCCTTAATGCCTTGTCTCCCATTTCCTCCCACCTGCGCGTTCTGTGGGTCTTGGCCATTTTCCTCAGCAGTTTCCTCCACTTACCACCTGGGCTCAGTAGTTTTTATTGTCACTTGACATAACATAGGGTCACCTGGGAATGGAGGCTCCTTCTTACCTCAGTTGAGGATTTGCCTAGATCAAACTGGCCTGTGGACATGTCTGTTGGGGATTGTCTTGATTGCTAATTGGTGTAGGAGGGCCCAGCCCACTGTGGGTAGCACCATCCCTAGGCTGGTGTCCTGAGCTGCTGGAGAGAGCTGGCTAAGCATAGGCTTACGATGAGCCAGCAAGCATCTTTCCTGACCCTGCTTCCAGGGTCCTTCAGTAATCAGGTTGATGTAGAGGTAGACAATGCAGTAAGCACCTCCCCCCTCCAGGCTGCTCTGGGCACCGTGCTTGCCGTAGCACACAGCTAGACCACCACTTCTGAAACTCGGGTGTGGTGACCGTTCCACCAGGTTCCCTCAGTGCAGTGGGCCTGGCCTGTGGCCCTGTGATCAGTCAGAGCCGTGATGTAAGTTTGTTTTCCTCCAAAATCTGTGGCTCCTAGTGATCTGAGGGCCGAGCCTGTGCTCCAGCCCTTCCTGACCTGTGATCTGTAATCTTTCTCCTCTCTTACTCTCACCATTGCTTTTCTCCCGTACCTCTGCAGTCCAGGTTCCTGCCTGACGGCCCAGGTCACAGTAGCTCTGGTTCTGTTTGGAATGTCATCCACTGCTCCTTTTAACTCCTACTTGGCCTTAGAGCATCTTGGCTGTTCATCTGACACATGTCATCCTCCTCCCCCTGCACGCGCGCGCGCGCGCGCACACACACACACACACACACACACACACACACACGCATGCGCACGTGTGTGTTCCTGACATGGATCGAGGATATGAGCATAGCACAGCTCTGCAAATTCTGACACCACCTGCAGGTTTCAGATTGCCCCACATTGACAGGAACTTTCCTAACAGAGCAAAGTTAACTAAGGGGAAGACTCAGGCCGGCCTCAGAAGGCTCCAAGCGCAGTGCTGCTTTGTCCTTGGGAAGGTTTTTTTTTTTTTTTTTGCTCTTGGCATCTCTGTGTCACTGCATAGGGCAGTGTTGTCAGCTGGAAGTTGCTTTCTGCAACTTGAGCGTCCAGACTTGGTTGGCTGGTTGTAGCACATGGCTGCCATATAGTCTCTTAGCACCTGTAGCCAAGGGCCTGTCTGTGCAAAAGTGACTCATCTTTCTTCTTTAGAAATTCCAAAGGATTCTTTGTGGGAGCCTGGGGTAAAGTCCAGACCAGCCCTTTCCTGAAGCGCGCATTTATCAGGGTTGTCCATGGTATTCTGATTGTGATCTGGGTAGAGTGACAGAGTAGCCACTCTCCAGGGCTCACTCATCAAGTCAGGCTCTGTGGCCTTGGGCTAGTTTTAGCTCCCTCACCTCAGCTTGTTCCTCTTTCTCGTGGCCAGTCTGATAATCTTTCCAGAGCCTTGCCGCAAAGGTTAGAAGTGATTTCTGAGAAATCTAAAACACTGCTTGACCCGCGCATGCAGCATCCACTACCGCTGTTCCTGTCTGTTGTTTGCACGCCATGTCTTTTATACAGCTGGGCAGTTGGGAGGCACGCAGCACTCACTGAAGGGGTTAATCAGCAGACCCAGCACTGATGACAAGCACCCCTGCGTGTCGATCACCTCTAAGTTCCTAGACTGACCTTGGCAGTGGCCTTGGCAGATGTGTGTTCTTGCTTCTCACTGCTTGCAGCTGCGTACATACCCACCATGTTTGTGTTTGCTCTTTCCATCATAAAGACTTCATTTTTCTTTCCTGTTTCCATGCAGTGGCCAGTTTGTCAAAGCCTGGTACTTTTGCTGGCAATGATGCAATTGTAGCCTTTGCAAGAAACCATCAATTGAATGTGGTGATCCATCAGCTTAATGCCCCTTTGTGGCAGGTAGGTCACCTGTTTAGGAATGTTCCCGTACGCTAGCCCTGGGGATGTCCTTTAGATGACGGGCTTCACCTGTGAGGCTGACCTCCAGAGAATAGCTTGGACCGGGAGCCTGAAGATGGGATCTCCAGGGACTTGGAGCTACCCCTGTGCTGGGTGTACGTGGAGTCTGGAGTGTGAATTGGAAGTAGTTTACGACATTAGAGACATTCATTACTCAACAGTCAGCTACGTGGGTAATTTGGGGACAAACCTAATGTAGAAATACCTCAGATAATTCTATTGAACTATCTTAGTATATGAATACACACCGTAGCTTTGATGTATGTCCGTTCCCCTGTGGTTTGATGTGTGTGCCTTTTAGGAGTAGAGAGGCGCCATAAAATCCTTGATAATAATGACTACACTTGCTGTAATGACTGAGAAGTGCTGCTTTTTATTCAGCTTTATTTCTTTGTTTGCTTTTTTCTACAATAAATACTTTAGAGCAAGTGTTTGCTCCAGGATGAGGCATGCTAAGCTACACACCCCTGCATTGTGAAGTATGTGTCCATTTACCTCCCTCTCCTCCTCTGTGCATAACCTCGCCTGTCAGTCATGAAGCCAGACGGTCGAGAACATGGACAATGAAAGGCCCCCACCGGTGGCGCACCCCTCTCCCTGATTCATTCTCCCAGAATTCAGAGATTCCCGCCACTCTGGCTTAGCTCCTGGACACTTTCACTGTCCAGCCACTCTGTGTCACAATTTTGAACTTTGTCTTATTTAGAAAGTTAAAATGTTTTAAGTGAAGAAAAACTGGGGAATTCAGAAAAGCCCTGCAGGTGAGTAAGGTCACCAGGGTCACACTGACTGGAAACATTTTTAGTGAGTGTCTGCCTCCCCCCCCCCCCCCAAAACTTGGGCATATGACTGGAGAGTGCATATCACAGTGTTTTTACAGTGCATTTTAAACACACGTCCACAGATTCCCTCACCACACCCACCCACACCCCTGCATGCATTACTATATTAAAGTTGTGCTGCCTACATGCACTGCTTACAGATTCTCTTAGTCGTGGCCTGTCCCCTTTTCTGTTAGAAATATCAGTTACACATACCTGAAATCACCCTTTTCCGGTTTCTACTTGTATGTTCTGACCATCAGTAATGCTACCGTCAGCGTATGGACTAGCCCCACTCTGCCCTGTGGGATCACCACCCTCCTATATCTTCCAACCTCTGGGAGCCTCTGTTTGATTTCCTTCCGTATAGATGTACGTTTGTGTCACATAAATGGAAGTCGTCAGCCTTTTGTATCTGGCACAATGTCCTTTTAACAGCCTTACAGAGGACAGAGTGAAGTGGATACTGGTGAGAACATCTACTTCAGGGATGCAGCGAGCGAGCGATCGGGAGGGAAACAGGACCCGAGCCTTGGCCAGAGTTGCCAGGTGTCAAGTGGCAGAGAGGACCCTGTTTTCAGTGGGTGCTCTTAAGAGTGATCTACTGGCCCAGAAAACACACGGCTGCTCCTGCAGTTTCTGTTTGTTAATAGTTTACGCTGTTAGCAGGGTTGTCAGGGCACCAGAGTATATAGTGTGAGGAGACTGCTAAGAGAAGCCATGCACCTCCTAGGGCAGCCACCCTCTGCTTTCCCTAAAGATAACCCTTACTTTTTTTTTTTTTTTTTTTCAAAACAGATTTATTTTATGTATCTGAGTACACTGTCTCTGTCTACCAGAAGAGGGCATGGGATCCCATTACAGATGGTTGTGAGCCACCATGTGGTTGCTGGGAACTGAACTCAGGACCTCAGGAAGAGCAGTCAGTGTTCTTAACCGCTGAGCCATCTCTCCAGCCTCCCCCATCCCCACCCCCCATTTCATTTCTTTTTTGCCCTAATCCTTTTTTCCAAATCTTTTTGTAGTGTTCTGGTTTATGACTTGGAAAACAATGAAACGATACATTTAAAACATTTATTTCCATTGGGTCCCCCTGCTTGGTGATGCGGTCACGGTTCTGAGCTCTTGCATTAATGATGGCTTGGCTCCGACTCGTATGGCATGGATACGGAGACCTCCATTGTCTACCGGCCTGCCCTCTTGTGAGCAGTGTCCATGTATAGTATAGCAAGCAGCAGGCCTGTTAGGAACAGCTGCTGAATGTGGCTCCTAGCAATTTTGCTGACTATTCTAGATGGTTTGTATTTATAATATACGTATGTTGTTAGCACAGGTAGTAACGTTTAGGAACCTTGTTCTATGAAGACAGAGTAGAGCATTTCCCCAGTGTTCCTTTTGTGGAGCAACAGTGCTGCCACTGTGTGGAATGTCCATCCAGACCACTGTCTGTCAGACCTAGACCCTCTACAGACGCTTTCTCGGGTCTGTGTGGGGTTTGGGTGGTCCTGTGGACCTGTCACCTGGGACTTGCAGGGAAAACCAGAAGAGCGTGTGTGTTGGAGTTTTAATAGCAGCACAGTTACTGGGAGGCAGTCGGAATTATTTTCATTTCTGTGACATGGGTGTTTTTGGGGGATTTACCCCGACTAGCACCTAGTTTTGTATGTTTGTACATGATTTTAAGGAGTCCCAGGATGTGGTTGGGATGTGACGCCTGGTGGCCAGTGTGCAGGTCTGTGTGGGGTACTAGTACGGTTTTACTCTGTAGAATTTTGTCTGGGAACTGGTGTGAGTGGCAGATTTTAAGACTGTTGCTGCTTGTAAGTCTCACTGTGACTGACAGAAAAGGAAGATGAGTTTGTTAGAGCTAAGGAGCCCGTCAGGCCCATTTGCATGGCTCCATTTGAAGGTCTTCAAGAGGGTCTAGAAACTTTATACTTGACATTTTGCTCCTTTTTTTCAAGGATAATCTCTAACTGTTTGAGCTTTAGGCTCAGCAAATCTGGGTCTGTTTCTGGGTCTTCCCATTGGAAGGAGCCTGTGCACTCCAGAGGGAGGCACTTAATTTTAGGACTTAACTGCAGGCCTGTCTCTGGAGTTTGATTCACTTCCAAATGGATTTATTTGCATATTGGCAAATGTTACCTAGGCTCCTGTAAGCCTACAAGCCCGGAGGACGAGAGTTCAGAGACTGGTGGGTCCTAGCCAGGGACTATCTGTCTGTGTAGAGCCTGCAGGCCCCGGACTCCCCACGGGCCCACCTTGCACAGGCCCACCTTGTAGCTCCTCTCTGTGTCGCAGATTCGAGGCACGGACAAAGGCAGCACGAGGGAGCTCCACATCGCCTACCGCTACGGTGAACACTATGACAGCGTCCGGAGGATCAATGACAACTCGGAAGCGCCAGCTCATCTCCTAACCGACGTGAGTGAAGCCCAGCTCCTCCTGCTTTCAGGCCTGCAGGAGACAGGGGCAGAGCTGTGTCCTCAGCTAAGTCCCAGCGGCCCGCTGTTGTCACTGCCTCTCAGGGAGCCGGCGATCCAATCGATTGCTAAAGCAGTGCAGGTACCATACATATGGACTCAGGTATCACACGTATGCATGCCCGAGAGTCCAGACGAGGATGGCTCAGATCTACTGGGGTCGCAGTTACTGTTGCTGTGAGCTGCTGTGTGGGCGCTGGGAAACAAGCTCTGGTCTTCTGCAAGAGCAGCCCATGCGCACTCGGCTGCTGGGCCAGCTCTCCAGCCCCTCTCTACGTGGGTTTTGTGAGCATTTTGTCATTGCTCAGTCTGCACCTTCTAAGTAAGACCTACTGCATCCTTCCTTTTCTTGTGAACTGTATCTATTCTTTTTCTGTTCATTTTTGTCTTTTTGTCTAATGCTTTTAGGAACTTCGTACATTAGGGAAATATGCTTCTGTGAGAAATTACAGGTAGTTCCTAGTCTGTTATGTTTGTGTTTCTAGGGCTTGGGGTCATAACTAGAATGGCCTTTCCTGCTCTGAGGTTAGAGAGCGAGCTCACAGTTGTTTTAATACTTTTATAATTACATTTTTTGTTTTCTCTGCTTAGCCCTGGCTTTTCTGGAGCTTGCAGTGTAGCTCAGGCTGGCCTCCAATTCAGAGATTTGCTCGCCTCGGCCTCCCGAGTGCTGGACTAAAGGCATGCACCAGGCCTGACCTAATAGTTGTATTTTTATTTTTCCTTAGTTTTAACTTTTAGTTTTCTGAGGCAAGGTCTCCCTGCTACCCTACACTGACTTGGAGTTTGTGGAGATCCTGCTGCTCCCTGTTTCGGATGTGCGTAGTGGAGATATTACAGATGTGGATCCTTGCACCAGACCTGTTTGTTTATGGGATGTGAGCAGATGTGAGGTGCTGGTGTCAGCTTTCAGCCTTCTGCTTGCCTTGCCGCCGTGTGGCTAGACTGTCTCTGCCCTGTGCGCTTCCTTCCTGGGTTCTGACCCATGCTGGCTGCACACACTCTGTCCCATATGTGTTTGTGTCTCCTTTTAGCTGCGTGGTTCTGCTCCTCTGGCCTCTGTGTGTTGACTGTTTTAATTAACGCAAGTCTGTTGTAAAATATGGTACAGTTTTTCACTTACTATTTTTTTTTTATGATTTCCTGTTTTGCTTTTTAAAAATGGCTTGCTTTTTTTTTTAATTGGAATCTTTTCCTTTAAAGATGTATTTTTGTCTTCAGTTATGTGTATATGTGGATCTGTCTGAGGGCATGCATGTATGTGAGAATGAAGGCACCCGAGGCATCGGGGTGTCAGACCCTCTGGAGCTGACAGGTGGTTGTGAGCACCCGGGGTGCATGCTGGGACCTGCTCAGCCGCCTCTCCAGCTCCTCACCGCATCCTGTGTGTTGGTTTTTATTCTGTGGGACTGGGTGTTGTGCCTAAGTATATGCCTGCACCAGGTACCTGTTTGGTTCTCTCGGAAGCCAAAGACAGCATTGGATTCCCTGGAACACGAGTTACATATGGTTGTGGGTGCTGAGAACTCAACCTAGGTCTTCTGGAACAGTCAGTGCGCCTAACGTTCGGCCTCCTGCCTTTTGTTTTTGCTTTTGAGGCAGAGTCTCATGTATTATGTAGCCCAGGGTAACCTTGAATTGTGTATGTAGCTGAGGCTAGGAACTTCCGAGCCTCCTGCTTCTGCCTCTCCTGTGCTCCGAGTAGAAGCGGATGTTTTCCTGTTCGTGTTTCCTAGCTGGCCGTTGTTCAGATGACACCTTATGACTCAGCCAGGGGTTCTATAGAATTCTCTCTCAAGCATTGACATAAAACCCACCTACCATGGATTGAATCCCTTCATACGCAGCATCCGCTGCAGTTGGACCCCTAAGGTCCTTGTCCATGTCTTCTGGTAGCATTCGCTGCAGTTGGACCCCTAAGGTCCTTGACCGTGTCTTCTCGCGGTTCCTAACCCTCACCATCCCCAGAGGAAGCTCACAGCACCGAAGCCGTCTTTCTTTACCATGAATGGGATCGTGGAGTTGACCTTTGCTGTCTGGCCTTTTCACTTAGCATGCTGTTTTTGAGATTCAGCCGTGCTGTAGCACGTAACAGTTCTTCTAATGGTATTCTGTGTGTGGGTCTGTCACACTTCCCTAGTTACATTTCTATTGCTGTGATAGAACACCACGACCAAGGCAGCTTATAAAAGAAAGTGTCCATTTTGGGGCTTAAGGCTTCCGAGGGCCAGAGTCCCTGATGGCTGAGCAAAGGCTTGGCAGCAGGAACAGCTGGGAGCTCTCATCTGATTGGCTATTTATAGAAGGGACTCACGGGTTTCTTTACCGTTTTTAAAAAAAGAAGTTGAGTTGTCATTTTGTTGTTAGCTTTAAACACCCTTTATAGATTCTGGCTACTAGCTTCTTACCAAACATGCAGCACGTCTGCAGTTTTTGTACTTGTGCTGCAGTTGCTGTGGTCTTTCATGGTGGCTTGTGGTTGTTTTGGAGAGCACAGAATTATCTTGTCTAAGTAATGTTTCTTTTCCCCTATCTATCCCAAAACTTCTTTTTCGTTTTTGTTTTTGTTTTTGTTTTGTTTTTTCGAGACAGGGTTTCTCTGTATAGCCCTGGCTGTCTGGCTGTCCTGGAACTCACTTTGTAGGCCATGCTGGCTTCCAACTCAGAAATCCGCCTGCCTCTGCCTCCCGCTATCCCAAAACTTCTATTGTTTTGTGTGCACCAGTTGATAAGATTGAATGTCCATCGCTTGGTGCTGATGGCGGTAAACCCTCACTGTGCAGTGCTTGCTTCTAACTACAGTGGAGGCGGCATCCCAAGGGCGGCAGTGGCTGATCACTGCTCTGTGGCTGGGAGACCCTTACCTTTTTTCTAGTGGGACACCACTGAAGATAACTTTTCTACTGGTCTGTATCTCACATGTGGCTAATTTCCTGGGCCGTGAGGATGGATGCTCAGAGTGTAGGCTGCTGTGTGTCGAGACTGTCGGGGATATATTCCCCACAGCTGGGCTCCACTTAGACTTTTAGTGCAAAGTACAGCAATGTCCGTGCCCATTTATTGATGGGCGGCAGAAGGAGATGGTGGCTGTGTATCAAAGGGTGGGGAGGGGTGGTTTTAGAGTTCTGACTTGGGTTCTGTCATAGAGGCCTTTGTGCCTTGAGTGAACTGCACTGTAGTACATAAGCCTTTGGATGGGTGAGTGTGGCGTGCCTCATAGGTGCCTCAAGTTAGCAATGCCCTGTCCCCAGAGCATGCTGATAATCAGAGAACATGGCAGCCAGATGAGAGCTGGGTCCATGTGTTTTCAAGGCGAGCATTATAAGTTGAGAAGCTCAACAGGTGTGAAATAGGGAACCGTCCTCTGTACACAGCAAGCAGAAACATATGTGTGCTGCCAGACTTGCCGTCTGCTCTAGCACTGCAGCCCAGAGAGCTCAGGTGCCTTGCTGCTGCTGTGGCTGAGTGGCTCCTCCCAGCCTCTGTCCTCAGGGCTGTGCTGGACTCTCAGGGTGTGGGTGAATCTCGCCCCTGGACTCTCGGCCTGCAGTCTTCCTCCTGTATTGGATGGTTCGGGAGTCGGAGTCTTCCTGGGTTGGAGAGTCGAGTGGGATTTGCTGGAGCAATGGTTCCTATGCTGTTTCTTTCATTTAGTTCCAGATGCTTCATCAAGACGGAGCAAATAAAAAAGAGAAGATGAAGACAAAAGGGGTGGACGTTAAAGATGGCCTGAGAGATGACGTGGAAGATGCTGTCCACAAAGTTGGCAGTGCAACTGGATGCACGGTTAGTACCCATGCTCAGATACTGCCGTGCAGAGCCAGCCTGCCAGAGTCCGAGAGACTGGGGCGCTGCTAGCTCATTCCCTTGTTTGCTGCATGTCAGCCATTAATGCTCAAGGTCCTGAGGAGTGGGCTTTGTCTTTTCTGAGAGGGGCTTGCCCTAGTACAGGTCTAGTTTTATAAAGACGGTTTATTTATTAATGCACTGTCGTGGCTACTGCCTTGTTTGGACTTGATGTTCTTGGTGGATGAGGGCTTGGAACCGCTTCTCTGTGTTCACATGTGTCAGCTGATGGGGCAGAGCGCCGGAGCACCACACCAGCCACAGTCTTAGGCGTTTCTCTGTTTCTTTGATAGGATTTTAATTTAATAGTCCAGAACCTGGAAGCTGAAAATTACAACATTAAGTCTGCAATAACTGCCCTGCTTCAGGTGAACCAGGGGACAGGAAACGGTAAGGCTGTGACCGAGACCTGCGAATGAGCTGCAAGGGTTACCCTGCTGCTCCCTCGAGATGCTGTTCCCAATTCTCCTGACCGCGGTAGTGTCCACTCTGTCCATCCGCCCCCTTCAAGGCTGTGAGCACCTGCCAGTCAGCACAACAAGCGGCACTGCCCAGTGTCTGTGCATCTACATCTTAGCAGCCACCGTAGGGGACAGTGTAGGGGGAGGTCATATTCACTGCCCAGGGTCTGTGCATCTACATCTTAGCAGCCACCGTAGGGGACAGTGTAGGGGGAGGTCATATTCACTGCCCAGGGTCTGTGCATCTACATCTTAGCAGCCACCGTAGGGGACAGTGTAGGGGGAGGTCATATTTTGTTTCTAGATTTGGGATACAAATGAATACTTTATCCCTAAAAATTATCTGTTTAAAGTTTATCTAAGGAAACAAACCCTGCATGTAGAAAGTTGGCTGTGTGCCTTGCAGCCAGCCAGGGCTTTCCGTGAAACCTTCCTGACCATTGATGTAAGAGTCGAATTCCCTCTCAAGGAAGCTGGCTTTGAAAATGACAGGAATCTGGGGACCTGATAACCTTGGAGTCATTTAATTGCAGTTGCTTTATGTAACTGTTGGGCTCTTGGTCTTTACGGAATGCCTTTCTTTGGAAGATGCGGAGGAGAACCATGAGCCTGGTGACAGAGTGAAGCAGCGGGGCCCTTCACGTGAGGAGGCAGGCAGCGGCCGTAGACTCTCTGGAAATCAGGGCAGAAATGAAGGCAGGATGGAGACCAGTGAGGCTCGGGCCAGCCCTGCTGAAGAGAGCAAAGCACACAAGAGCCAGCTCCCAAAGGTGCGGCGAGGAGGGGTGGGGAGGGGAGGGGAGGGGCAGGGCGGGAAGGCAGGGCACGCAGGGAGTCTGTGCTGGGGTGGGAAGTAGGAATTCACCTTAGTGTGCAGTTTTTTAAATGTATGGAAATAGTTCTTGCAGAGCATCTGGGGACAGGCACTGAGACGCAGAAAGACCTTGCTTGTCCCTCAGTCGCAGTAGGAGGATGTATCTGCCCCTCTCTGTGCGGACGCACAGCTGCCTCTTCCGTCTGGTGTTAATGTCGAGAGGCACAGGGTCTTTGGATTGTCTGTAGTAAATGGCTTTTGTGTGTAAAGTCTTTGTGCTTTGCAGTATTTTCTAGCATGAAGCCCCAGGTGAAATGTGTGAAATGCAGGGTATGTCTCTCTAGTGAGTGAGGCTCTTGGTAACCTGCATCCCTGCCCCAGCTCCAGCAAGGGCCCACTAAGCCAGTGGTCTCCTGGTTAAAACTCACCTTAAAGGCAGATGTTCTGAGCTAGACTGACACCTCTGGTTCCATGTGCAGAAAACAATGATGCTTTCTGCGATCTTACTGCAGTTATCTGGAGTCTTAAATGATGGAGAATGTGTCTCCAGGCCCCTGCAAAGTCCGTCAGCTGCTGGACTAGGGACACTGAATTTGTGGGTCAGGGTTAGATTGGTTTATGAAGAGGATTTGTATTTGATGCTTCAGGAAGGGGACATAAATTTCCAAGTGTATTTGAACAGGAACAGAAGAAATTCTGGTCTCTTGGGCTCGAGTCCTGCAGCAGCAGAGACCCATGCTGCTCCTGTCTATTCCAGGTCACAAACAAGCAGCGGCGGGAACAACAGCGGCTGGAGAAGAAGAAACGCCAGGAGGAGAGGCACCGCCTCAAAGCCCTGGAGAACAGAAACGGCAGCAGGGACACGGGCAGAAGCGAGGCAGACATGAATACGCAGGTCACCTTGGTGAAGACCTTCGCTGCTCTGAACATCTGACTCTCGGGCCCTGAGAGGTGAAGGATGTACCTACGCTGCAGACAAGGCTTCCCAGCCACACCTCCTCCGAGGATGAGACAACTCTCAGCGCCCACACAGGAGCCCACAGGAGCCAGTGTCCTTCAAGCTGTTTTGTTGTGTGACGGTGTGGTGACACCATTCACCTCCTAGAACTCAAAACACTGAGCCATAGGCTGGTCACAGAGCGGGGCCATAGGCCAGTCACGGGGCAGGGGCTTTGTGTGCCCTGTGGGTCAGAGTGTGGTGGGTCTAGGCTCTTCCTGGATGCATGGGGTGGGTTCCTTGTACCGATTCTTGAAGTCGCTCAGCACAATCATTAGAGACCTTCAGTGACAATGCCCTCTGTTTCTCTCTCATTTCCAAGCAGGATGAGCGTCTTGGTTTCTCAGCTCAGGAGTGTGTTGGGGTTTGATTGCTTCTGATACGGGTCACCCGGACACATCAGTGGTAGGACAGGACCAGTAGCTCCCAGCAGCCAGGGAGGCCAAGGCCATCTCCTTCCTCCTGTCTCTGGTTCCTTTCAGAGAGTGTGGGTGCCCCTCCCCTCTCACCATGTGGTGCATGTGCCTGGCTATGGGTGAGAGCTGGGTTTGCCGGGAGCTGCACAGTGCAGGGGACTTTAGGACAGTGAGGAGAAGGGGTGGCATTGCTATGGCTCATCTCTGAGCTCAGAAATACAGGCTGGGTCTATATGCAGGCGGGGCTGGGGCTCTTGGGTTCTCCTTGGAACAATCTAAAGACAGCAGTCTACAGGAGTAAGGGTTCCATGCTTGAATTTTAAGTCACTGTATTTTTCTTTTTGCTATGCTAGACTCAGAAAGACGCCTACAGAGAAATGACTGGTTGTTTGCTCTTACAGGTTGTAAACTTTCTTAACATGAAAACGGAATGAAGTCCCATAACATAGATTGGCATGCTGGCTATAAGCCAAGCCTGTAACCCCGGCACTGACGCAGAGGCAGGAAGCCTGGGCTACGTGCTGAGTTCCAGGCTAGCTAGGGAAGGTCCCGTTTCACTCCCCACATATGAGGGGGGGGGGAATGTTACAAACAGGTTTGTTTTAAGGTAAACCTTATTTGGGATTTCAGTACTGGGGAAAGTATAGCAGTGGCTGGCGAGGCTGCCTGTGGCTAAGCTAGATGGCAGGGTTGAGGGCCTGAGAGGACCTGCCCCGCCGGAGGTGCCATTCCACAGACTAGGTTATGTGGACATTAAACTGTCACGTGTCGTGTGAACAACGACGACTAAGTCAGTGCCCTCCGGGAATCTAGTATTTGAACTAGTCCTGTATACTGGGTCAAAAGATAAATGATTTCTTCTCACTAAAGGCAAAACAGAAATTACAAAAGCATCTAGATGTAGACGCCGCTGTCTGGGCAGGTCTCAGGGAGGCCCGTCGACTGATCAGCAGGCTGCTAGCTTCTTCAGGGTAAGGATGGCCTCTGATTGTCCGTTTGTTCAGCTTTGGAACTCTGTGTTTGGAACACCCAAAGTCTCCTGGACTCCCCCAGGACGCTGCGTTGTTCCTGCCTACAGTATAGGACATTGCAACGCTGTGCAGATTTGTAGATGGCATGGTCAGTCCCAACAAGTAAGGGAGGGTGGTGGCCGCTGTGCTCTGAGGGATGGGAGCCAGTGTTTCCTGGGGTCACCCGGGCAGGGTCTGAATGAAAGCTCTCTGCTCCCAGCTTTGTACTGCCTGACGTCAGAACGCCAGGTCCTCGCTGAAAGGTCAGGGCTGTTACCAAAACCTCAGGATTGGAAGTCCACAGTGGCAGGCCTGGGTAGCGTGCTCGCTGGTGGAGTGCTTGTCTAGAGTGTGGGAAGCCTGGGTTCCGTCCCCAGCACTTTAAAATCCAAGCTGTGGGCAGCTCTCAGCAGCCCGAGTGGTGCCTTCTCCGAGCTGCTGTGCTGTGTGCCTGGCAGAGGAAGCTGCCTTGGGTTTCCTGGGTATCAGAGTCATCAAAGAGCGCCTCTCTTTACAAATTTGCATTTAGTTCTGGGTTACTGGCAGTAGCCTCTGCTTTCTGGAACACAGTAGCACTTACTTCAAAACAAGTTTGTCTTGTCACCGTCCAGCTTTCCAGTTTCAGTTGGTTGACTTAGTGTGCTGATTATTGGAAATGGGGTCCCTGCTACCAGCTCAGGCTCAGAATGTGGGTTCCACTACCTCAGTCTCTCAGAGGGAAAGGTAGAGGGTGGTCTGTCGCATCACCACATTAGTGGGTACCTGACAGTTACCTCATTGGCAGCCAAGGTGAGGCCCAGTGCGTTGAGCTTTGGGACAATGATGGTTGGCACTGTTCCTCCAGTCTCAGAGAAGCTGTCCTGGGAAGGGAACCTGTCAGCCTCCTGGCTGTGTCCCGGCTGCTACCCGAGAATGTCATGGTAGCTCACAAGGTGGCCACAAAGAAAAGCCATGGTGCTTCGTAGCAGCTCCCAGGCCTTGATACTGTGTAGGGAGGTTTGCTAGGTTTTCAGAATAATTTAAGGTTAAAGTTAAAGAAAAAATTGATGGCAGCACGTTTGTATTGTAGGGAGATGAGTTAGCACAGGCTAGACTTGTAGATAGCGCAGCCCACCAGGAGTTATCACCGGGGATACAGACCTTCCTTCAGTTCTCAGCAAGAACATCTACCTTGGAGTGACGTGTGGCCAGGGACTGTGGTAACAAGAAGCAGCTTTGGGGGTGTATCAGCTTGCATGTGGTTTCTTCCATAAGCTCTGAGAACACCTCGGACCATATCGGGATTGTGAAAGTGAAGAGGGCTGACCTGGCAGGGCACCTGGGGTGGGGATCAGTGGGGAACCTTCCTGTAGCTCTGGCACAGTTCCCACTTCCCTGGGGAACGGAGCAATATGTCCTTCGGTGGCAGGGCTGGAGGCAGTGGCTCAGGTTACCAGGTGGTGTCAGGTGGACTTGGCCTGTGCACTGCGGCCCAGAGTGAGCTCCCCCCCCCCCCCAGTCTCTCATGTTCTGAGGAATTACTGTCTGCCTGGGTTTTACCAGGATAACATAGAGTGCCCTTATTTTACCTCTGAAACAATCAGCTCGGGCATCCAGCTGGGTAGAGGAAACCCGAATCCCCAGGCAGAGGGTGTGAGCAAAGCCAGGAGGCACCTCCCAGAGCCGTGGCCTTCATGGCCCTCCTGGACCCGTCTCCAGCCCCAGCATCAGCTTCTTACCTCTAGGCCCAGGTCAGGTGCAGGGCTTCAGTTGTCTCTCTCAGGTTGGGGAGTGCTCACACAGTGCTGTCCCGAGCAGACCAGACCCAGAGGCACCGTCCTTGTTGTTGTTGTTGTTGTTTCTCTGTGTAGCCCTGTCTGTCCTGGAACTCGCTCTGTAGACCAGGCTATCCTCAAACTCAGAGATCCGCCTGCCTCTGCCTCTTGTGAGCGCCAGGATCAAAGGTGTGCATGGGTTACCACGCCTGGCCCCAAGAGGCACTTTGACAGGAACGTCCCCCACGTCCTTACACGTCCGCTGTTCCACCACCATCCTTGTGTGTGCTAAGGTTCTAACAGTTGACTGCTGGGCCCAGTTGGTGGTTTCTGCTGAGGGGAGGAAGGGAGGGAGGGAGGGAGAGAGGCAACCAGTGTCCCTTTGTTGTAAGTGGGAGCGCAATGTGTGACTCCCTGCACTTTGAGGCTGGGCTCAGAGAGCTCTGTCCCAGGTCAAGTTCTGACAGTTCATTCAGTCTGTTTCTCTCTAGAGTCTCAGTTCAGTAAGTCAGTTGAAATGGTGACTCTCCTCACAGTTACTGGAGAAGGCTGGTAGCCGTGCGGAGGATGCTGTCCCTGCATACAGTTGCACACTTGCACAATGAGTTTATGGTAAGCGGGGCGTACCTGCAGGCCAGGGCTCCTTTGCTGCGTCCCGAACATAGGAGGAACCTTTGGGTCTGGCTCTGAGCCTGCACATGAGCATCCTGCAGGCCCCTGTTTCAGCACCAGGGCAGTCACTGAAGTTCTTCAGCCCTCTGACAGAGCTCTGTTGAAACCTGAGCCCTGCTGAGGTGGGGCTCTTCTTGTCTTCCTGTTCTTGGGGGCTCATTTTTTCCATAGCGGCCTCCCTACCAGCATCCCTTACTAGCACTAAGCTCAGGGAAGGGAGACGAGCCTGCAGTCAGGCTCAGCACCCCACACCCCGCTCCCTTCCTGGTCACAGGGATGGATGGATGGATGGATGGATGGATGGATGGATGGATGGATGGATGGATGGATGGATGGATGGATGGATGGAGTGAGTGCCCATCCCCCCAGGAAGAGGGCCAGTGTGTCTGCCTTCTCTCTTTTCCTAATTGCACTATGCTTGTTCTGGCTTCAGTCTAGAGGTGTCTGAGGTCTCCATGGGATCATGACCCTTAGACTCAGCAAGTCTGCCTTAGCTCTAGAGCGTAGTGGTGAGGAATCACCATTTCCTGGTGTCTCGAGCCCATTTCCCTCAGGCCATCTCTCTCCACAGCGTGCGTTCATCTGAATCATTTACTCTTTATTTTCTGAAGTACTGTACTTGGCTATCTGCACTGTTTTAAGAACCAAATGTTTTTGTGTTTTTAATCCTCAACACTTGGTGCAATAGAAGCCGCAAAGACGTGCCACTTTATCTCTGGAACTGATTTTGTATACCAATAAATTCTAGTTTAAAAGCAAAGTTCAGGTCAGCTTGTTGACTGTTTTCTTCGCTTGGGTGAGAGGGGCTAAGAAAGCATGCTGGGAAATCCCTTCCCCCAGCTGGGCAGCCATTTTGGATCTAGCAGAGGTAGGATGGATACAGGGGAGTATGGCCGTCTCATGGCCGGGCAGATTGTTGTCAAGACCTACCCAGCACCTCATTACGTGTCTGACGATGTATATGTCAGCTGCCACCCTTGAGAATTACCTTCTTCAGGACACCACCAGCGTGCCTTCCTCTCGTAATGCCCCTTGGCCTTGAGCAGCAGAATTCATAGATTTCCCTGCTCTGACCCAGGTTTGCTTGGGCTGCTTGGAAAATGGATGCTCTTCGACTGCAGTGGTGCACTCTGACTACACTGATGCGCTCCAAGGACCTGTGGTTGCAGAGGATGGAAACTGGTCCAGCCGCTTCAGAGATTCTAGCTTTGCACTTTGAAACTGGCCAGACTCTGTGGCAGAGGGATCTGGGTATTACTTGTATCCAGTTTATTCACTCACCCAAACATCTGTTAACTACCGACTTTTGGGTCTCTGGAAACAGCTGGGACCCTGTTTGCTAAAGGCGTCCAGTGTAGGGATGAACGCAGACTCATAGCAATGAGCCCAGAGGACTCGTGGAGAGGCAGCACTGTGGGCTGTGCACTTGCCTTGCACCCACGCACGAGTCTCTTAAGTTCCATCCCTAGTACCATATAAATGTCACAGAGGTGCACGCATAGCAAGCCCAGGAGAGTCAGAAGTTCAAGGTCGTTCTTGGCTATATTGCAAATTTGAGGTCTGCCTGGGCTACAGTGAGACCCTGTCTCAAAAACAACAACCAAGGAGCCCAAACACAAATAGACCTAAAGAAAGGCGGAGCCGATGGCTCAGGAATTCAGAGAAACCAAGCGAAGCTTAGTGGTCTGTGCGTGAGAGGGGAGGTAGGCATGGAGCTAGGGAAGGACCAGTGTGAGCAAAGCCCCTCAGAGAAAAGCCTTGGCTTTAGGGTGGAGTATGCCTAGAATACTCAAGTTGGGAGGGAGGCTGGAAACACTTCATCACAGCTCCCCAGAGGAGCAATGCTGTTCTTCCCCCAGTGAGGTCTAGACGCAAAGCACACTTAGTCCAGCTGGGCTGGGTGTTGGGTGTGTGGACTTGGCTCTACTGCCTTGTGTTCTAAGGACACGGCACTAGCAGCCCTCCAGAAGAACTTCCGCAGCATCTCTGCTGACAGCTTCACTTGTTTACCTCTGGGGACATCAGCTTGCATTTAAGGCTAATGACTCAGATGGGGCGACTCTCAGATGGGCGTCCACTTAAGCTCTTGCTCCCATGGTGGGAAGCCAAGGGGGCTGGTCGAACGAACCAGTGTACTGTTTACCAACTGTGTATGGCACCCTTTCCACAGATAGTTCCAACGGAAGCAGGCATTTGGAAACTGCCTTTGCTAAGAGGCGCTGACTCCGAACGTGAGCTCACAGGCAGCAGAAAAGCTGGCGTCCTTGCCTTCATTTGTTGTCCGTCTCCTTTCTGCTGGCTCAGACTCTGACTGCCCTGGCCACTCAGGTTCTAAGGCGCATTAGTCTCTCTAAGCCCTTCAAGACGGAAAACACAAAAAGCCATTGTCTTAAACCTGCAGTCAGTCAGTCACCTTGGACTCCAGGAAGAGAAATCCTGCAGGATGAACAGCCCACAGCGGGGAGGGTGATTGTGTCTGCAGAGGCTGCAGCCTGGGGCTGATCATCCTGTAAAAAACTAGATTGGACCCTTGGCGAGGGCTGGAATGAACAGATCTAACAATTCAGGGCCAGACCCGAGGCAGTGATGGGCAGGAGCAGTTCATTAACCAGGATTACCTACACATGCCTCTTGCCCTCAGTTTCCTACTGTCTAAAGCTCTTATCCATACCCCCAGACCAACTTGGAATCATTAGACCGCCACTTCGTTTCTCCTCCTTGCCTGCTGTCCAAACCTCTTTTTGCTTTTTAAGACAGGTTCTCTTGTAACCCAGACTGGCTTCCAGCTCACTGTGTAGCCGAGGATGACCTTGAACTCTTGGCCCTCCTGCCTCCATCTTCTGAGCTTCAGAAATAACAGTCCTGTTGTACCATATCCAATTTATTCAATGCAGGAATTGAACCCAGGATTTCCTGTATGCTAGGCAAGCACTCTACCAATAGAGCTTCATTGCTTTCAGAATTCTCTCTCTTTATTAATTATTTTTTAAAGATTTATTCATTTATTTTATGTATTTGAGTACACCATTGCTCTCTTCAGACACACGAGAAGGGGGCATCGGATCCCATTACAGATGGTTGTGAGCCACCATGTGGTTGCTGGGAATTGAACTCAGGACCTCTGGAAGAGCAGTCAATGCTCTTAACCCCTGAGCCATCTCTCCAGCCCTCCTGTCTCTTTAATTAGGATACTGGACTGAGTGGCCGAGCCTAGCCTGTGGAGCTGCTAGAGCCAGAGCTTTTGCCCCAAACTCCAGGTATATCACACACCCCCAGAATCAACTGGACAGATACTGTAGCCTCACTGGCATGATGAACAGAGTAGATAAAGCAGATATACAAGAAGTAATTGAGTGTGGATGGAGTGTCCATAATGCCCCAGGCCCTTATTTAAAACTTAACCCTGCCGGGGAGGCTGATGGATCTGCCCATTATCATCAGGCCCTTCAGTTAATTCGGACATCTACTCGTTTATTAAGCAATCTGCATAATGGGGGCACTCTGCATATCACTTTTGACAGCACAGAACACGGAATAGGCTGGTCCCAGATCAAAGATGGCAGCAGGGGCAGGATGCAGAGCCATGAACAGACCCACATAGCTGGGGAAGGCAGCACTAGGAGAGACCCAGACAGAGCTCTGCAGTTTGACCAAGGCTGACACCCACTGGGGTTTGGAAAGGTGGAACTTGGGATGCTTTTGGAATACACGGGCTATTAGGATGAGGAGCTGTGGCTGAGGGGAGACTACAGGCCAGCAGTGGGGACATTCTGGGGACAGAGAAGGTGACTGTGAGAGGAAGCAGAGCCACCACTGCTTGGCAGGGGTGAGCTTTGTTAGGACAAAAAGGCCTCAGGACCATGGCTGGGCCTTGAGTGGGAGAGCATGAAAGAGGAACAATAGATGAAAATCAGCTTAGCACATAGGCCTTAAAGGAGTGGGGGTGCTTTCCTTTCAAACTCAGAGAGGAGTCTCCTCAAAAGCTTAGAATAAGGGAAGGGAGAGAGCAGCCATGGACAGGATCAGGCTGGGCACGGGTCAGAGAAATCCCAGGAACAAATGAGCTACGTGAATTGTATAAGTTTTCAGGGACTGGCAGGAGGTTTTACATGGCACGAGTTAGTCTGGGATAGCCTGTATGTTTTACAGGGAGAGCCTACACGATATATGGGCATAGCCTACATGACTGGAGTATGGAGGAGCTAGGTTCGGGAAGGACCATAAATGAGGGGCTGTCGCAGCCATCACGCAGATCAGCTTCTTAACTCTTGCTGCAGTGGGGTTTGTCCTCTTAGAGTGACTGCTGTCTTAAAATGACAAGCCTGTGATCTAACAGTACCGCCTTGAATGCCAAGGGTCAGTGGACAATAGTGGACAATGGATGATTTGTGGAGAACCTAGGAGTGACACAGTAGAAGTCAAGGAAAGTATCAGCAGATGAAGACGGTGTGGAGAATGGGGTTGTCTGCTGCCAGCTGACCACAGCTTGCTTTTCTCTCTCTCTACAGCATCATGGGAAGGAAGAATAAACATTCATGGAAGTATTAAGCCTTCTAGTCATGACCGCCAGGAACCCCAGAGGAGCAGGTGAACGTCTATGACGTCACAACTAGGCTCTTCCATTAACTCAGGAATTCCATCGTGATTTGTAATCACTTACTCAGCGAGTTATTTAATAGAGCACTTTGTGTGTGGCGTCTGTGATGGGCATAATAGGAACAGAAGCAAAATCAATCCTGATCAATCAGCGTCCCCTCCCCAGCCTCTGTGAGCCCCTTGCTTCCTCTGCTCGCTTAGCCATCCATCCCTTCATCTATCCATTAATCTGTCATCAGTGGTAAAGCCACCCATCCATCCATCCATCCATCCATCCATCCATCCATCCATCCATCCACCCTCCACCATGCACCCCCACCCCCCACCCAAGAGACGGGGCATGGAGGCGTCTTCAGGAAAGCAGCTTTTAATTATGTTGGTGGTCTCAGTCGAAAACATGAGGGAGGAGCTGGTAACAGTCAAACAGGGCCTGACCTTAAGCTGAGACTAGAAAGATGGCCCAGATGTGGAGGAAGGAAAGCTGATTGGGGATGGGGACGGAACAAGCTCTCCCGTAAGCATTTGGCAGAGACTAAACCACGTGGCAGTGTCTCTGTCCTTCCTTCAAGGTCTCTGGGAAGGCTTCGTAAGCAAGGAGGGGGTGTGGGAGAAATGTCACGTTTATGTCTACTCAAGGACACTTTCCATTTCCCTTTTCCCTGCCTCTCAGAGACCCCACTTCATTCACACACATGGATCCGCCATGCCCCATGCATCCATCTATCGACCCACCACCCACTCATCACGCACACGTCTGTATGTCCATCTGTCCATATGTCTATTAACTCATCTCCTTGCCATTCACATATATATATACATCTCTCCACGAACCCACCCATTCATTCCCCCATATACACACACCTACCCATCCATCCACCTGCTCACCCATGCAGTCCACTCATCATACATACCTCTATCCTCCCGTACCCTCACCCACACAGGCACACATGCATATGTCTATCCATCCATCCACTCGTTCACCTACCCATCCATCCATGTATCCACCCACCCTCCACCCCCACATCACCCATCCATGCCTCCCTCCCTCCAACGAGTTCACATAAAGCACTCAGGGCCTGGATTCTGTAAACACCTAGCGTTTAATGTTATGTTGCTACTCTGACAGCCATCAAGTCTTAGGGCACAAATGCCTGTTCCTGCAGTAGGCATCGAAATGCACTTTATATATATTTAACTAAACTGGAGCACAGGTGTGTGTGGAAGCTATCTCTGTCCCATCTTCTTTGTGCGAACATTTGTGACAATTGGCAACTCTCCTAGATTTCCTACACACCTGGGGTGGGGTGGGGGATCCTGTTTTTGGACTGATTCTGTGTTATGGTTTGTATATGCTTGGCCCAGAGAGAGGCACTATTAGAAGGTGTGGCCCTGTTGGAGTAGGTGTGTCACTATGGGTGTGGGCTTAAGACCCTCATCCTAGCTGTTTGGAAGTCAGTATTCTGCTAGCAGCCTTCAGATGAAGATGTAGAACTCTCAGCTCCTCCTGCACCATGCCTGCCTGGATGCTGCCATGTTCCTGCCTTGATGATACTGGACTGACCCTCTGAACCTGTAAGCCAGCCCCAATGAAATGTTGTCCTTATAAGAGTTGCCTTGGCTACGGTGTCTGTTCACAGCAGTCAAACCCTAACTAAGATGTTCTGCCTCAGCCAGCCTGGCATAGCTCTGAGGTTTCTAACAACATGGCTGCCATGGTTACTGCTGCAGCTGCTGCTCTCTGCCCATCAGTCTCCTGGGCAGCAAGAGCCTTGCCTAGAGCAGTGGTTCTCCACCTTCCTAATGCAGAGACCCTGTATTACAGTTCCTCAGGTTGTGGTGCCCCCCTCCAAACCATAAATTTATTTTTGTTGCTACTCCTCAAGTGTAATTTGGCTACTGTTATGAGCCATAATGTAAGTATCCATGTTTTCTGATGGTCTTGGGTGACCCCTGTGAAAAGGTTGCTCAGTCCCAAGGGGGTCGTGACCCACGGGTTGAGAACCACTTCCGTAGACAGCCTGCTGCTATGAATCAGAAGGACACAGGTCTGTATCTGACTTCAAGTTCAGGGTTCTCCTTGCTTTGTCAGCCGTTTCCACCAATCTTGAGTCAGTGTCCGGGATTGTACCTGGGACAGACTCGTGCAAATGGGATCTAGATGGACTCTGGATTCATTCGCTGAATAGTTATTGAGTCCTGGAAAAACCGAAGACTCTGTGGTCCACGGGCTTACAGCCTGGTCTGAGGTCTAAGCTGGGTCACTGTGGGCTTCTCAGGAGTCTTGTTTCAAAGTATTTCAGTTATTGGATGGTTATACAATTATTAGTCCATCAAGAATGACCTACAGTCAGCCGGGCATGGTGGCGCACGCCTTTGATCCCAGCACTCAGGAGGCAGAGGCAGGTGGATTTCTTAGTTTGAGGCCAACCTGGTCTACAAAGTGAGTTCCAGGACAGCCAGGACTATACAGAGAAACCCTGTCTCCAAAACAAAACAACCAAAACAACCAAACAAACAAAAAGAATGACCTACAGTCAACCATATCCAGAAACAACCTCTGGTCTCCCCACACATTGTAGGCCCCTTTTCTAGACTTTCCCCTGCCTTCATGTCCATTGTCATCCCATTGATGGTGGTGAGGCCACCTGTCACTAGCCCAGGGTGCACTTCAGTCAGGAAACCCAGTATAAGCCAGAGCCTATATCCTTCCTAACAGTCTGAAAGATGGCCACCAGAGGGCGCCACAGGACCACACTTCCTGTCAAATGAGGGTCAGGCTCGTGTCCCTCCCAAGTTTTTTACTTTATAGCCTTGTTTGAGTCAGTCACAACAGACGCACCTGCCGCCCACTTCTTCTTTTTTCAAGCGATGAGATGCTTCCCCTTTCAAAGTTCCCCATGACACATCCCTTTGATTTCATGCTCGAAGAGATCTTGTTATACCATGAAGAAGATGAAGGGAGTGGATGTTTATCTGGTGTCCTCTGTGAAACTCACCCTGTGCGATAGTTATGCTGCTTTGAGCCATGGACCCAGCTCCTCTCGCTCAGGCTGCTGCCCACTTATTACAGATGGCTGAGGTATTGCCGCTGTAGTTAGGAGTAAAATCTGCCACAGGTCTCTCCTGCTGGGAACCCTTTAATGATCCCAACATGCTGAACTCTTCTTTTCTGACTCTGTGTTTAGAGCCCGAGTCAGCTGTGTAGGCTCACAGCTAACCTGCACGGACACCTGAATGCATACCTGGATGGGCACCTGCACAGACACTTGCATGGACACCTGGATGGGCACCTGCATGGACACCTGGATGGGCACCTGCACAGACACCTGCAAGGACACCTGGATGAGCACCTGCACAGACACCTGCACAGACACCTGGATGGACACCTGGATGGGCACCTGAACAGACACCTGGACCTTCCATCTGTTAGGTCCACTTAATGCAGCCATACCTGAATGTCATGATGACACAGCTGGTGCACACTTCTTCAAGCAGTGAAGGGCCTGGAGTTCACCTTCTGGGCAGAGTATTGCCCTTCTGGCCCTCAGATTCCCATCTATCCAAAAAGGAGATTGGACTAGAGGCAGACCTCAGTTGATAGGCATTTGCCTAGCGCAAGGGAAGCCTGGGGGTTTCTTCCCAGTATTGTGTAAAACCAGTTGTTAAAGCGCAGAATCCTAGCACTCAGGAGGTGGAGGCAGGAGGGTCAGAAGTTCATGGTTATCTTTGGCTACATAGCAAGTTCAAGGCCAGCCTGGGTTACATAAGACCTCACCTCAAAAAAAAAAAAAGTGTTTCTGTTTTTTTTTAAAGGTGGACAAGATGGGTTTGCTTTCCCATCTAAATTAGTCCTTGCCAGTGGGGGCGTTTTGAGGTCTGATGACAACAGGAACATATATTTAGGTTTGCATTTTTTTTTGTTTGTTTCTCATAGTAAGCCATCTGGCCAGAAATGTTCCTTCCAGAGAGAACCATGACAGTCTTGGATAAGACTGGAGAGAGAGAGAGAGAGAGAGAGAGAGAGAGAGAGAGAGAGAGAGAGAGAGAGAGAGAGAGAGAGAGAGAGGTGTGTGGCCTGGGCATGGTGACACATACCTTCACCTCAGCCCTCAGGAGGCAGGGGCAGGTGGGTGGGCCTCTGTGTGAGCTTGGGTCAGGCTGTTTCAAAGTCTGAGTTTCAGGGCATGGAAACGTGGGAATTCACTGCTGTAGAAAACAAAGGACTTATGGCTGGCCCTACAGACAGGAGCCACCATGTCACCTCTCTCCCTACTGTATGACAGTGCTTAGCATTGTGCTGGCCCAGGATAGGTGCTCAAAATATGACTGGATGGATGGATGGATGGATGGATGGATGAGGGAACGCAGGTAAACAACTGTGTAAAGTCTGAAGAAATAATGGAAGACTGTTACAGGAAAATAGACTTCTCTTATTCAGAAGAGGGTATTGAGATGCCAGAGGCGACTTAGTGGATCTTGTGAGCGCTGACGAGTCCCGTGACTTCTTCAGCTGATCCCGTGGATCTGGTGTGGTCCTGGAGGCCAGAGACCAGGGCTCATGATCTCTGGGGGGGGCGGGATGAGTCTGCTGGGAGAGGAATCTGGGTTCCGAGCTTCTCTGGGCCTGAGACTGCAGCAGCCTGGGGTGGCTATGGAGCCGAGCAGGGCCTCAGCAGGGTGGGGTGGGCCCAGTACACAGCTTGTTGGGGTAGTGGGCATACTTGCGGTTGTAAGTGTTCAGGTTGTGGCGAAAGCAGAGAGCGGCTCTCTTGTCACACTCGCAGGTATGCCGCTGGCAAGCCGTTCTACCAGCTAGAGGGGGATGGAAACAAGCCAGGGACTCAGGTGGCAGCTGGGCGCTGTGCGCTGTGTGGTGGGCGGGGTGTGTGTGTGGTGGGCGGGGTGTGTATGGTGGGCAGGGTAATGGCGGCTCCCTGCTGCTCTGTGGTCCAGCTTCCCAGCTCCGTCTTTAGCCCCTTTCTTACTTCCTGTGGAAGCCCACGCTCAAGGGGATGCTCCGTACTTTTGCCTGTCAAGGATTGCGTTGGGGCTGGCTTGCCAGCTCCAGGACACAAAGAAAGCCAAAAGTTTGCCCAGGGTGTCTCCTTCCTCTCCAACCTCACGCATAGGTCTTAGCCCTCTCCTGCCAGAGGCTTCGTAACCTCTCACCTTCCTCCTGCCAGGGCTGTACCAAGACTTCACAACCTCTCAACTTCCTCCTGCCAGGACTGTAACAACCCTCCCATATGTGATGTTAGAGATGCCCGGGATCTGGGCTAGAGGCTAATGCTGGGGCTCCTGGGGACTTCAGCCTGTCTTAATCAGAGTAGACAGAGCCTGCACCCAGCCCAGGTATCAGACTGGTCCACTCTGCCTTCCTGAGAGCCGGCTGGCATCCTCATGGCAAGCGCCAGGTGCCTGGAAGACTTCTTTCTGTCCACGTGGTTGTCTGTTTCTGCCCGGGGTAGCTCTGGTTCTTTTTTTGTCCCCAGGAATACACCTCCGTGTCTAGAAGGGTCTAGTGTCTCATTTCCCCTTCAAAGTGAGCATCTCCCTTCAGTATTCTGCCCACACCTGCTATGTCAGCAGGACTGGAGGTCCTAACAGTAGGCAGCTGTGGAATGGGTGGGGCTATCTCAGTGTAACAGGCAAAGAATCACACAGATTTTCTACAAACTATTCCTTTGCTCAAAGTACCAGGGAGTGGGGGCATAAGGCAAAGAGCCTGTATCTCTTCAGCCTGATTCCTCCCTGAACACCCTCTCAGTGCCATCCCAACTGGGAACCACCCGACCCTTGCCTGAGCCCTCAGTGACGAGGACTTGATACGGCTGCCCGGTTGAGCAATCTCTTAGCTCACACTTTGGCACAGACCTGAGTTCTGTGTTGAGCCCAATCCTCAGGCTGCTGGGTTCTTCCCTGGGCCCTACACCCACCAAGGCCTTCTCTCCTCTGGGCTAACTATACCTGGCTTTTACATTGTGATGAAAACTTTAAGTGCCATTTGGGTATTCTTGGTTAAGGCTATTTCCCTAGATAAGGCCTGGAGGAAACCTAATAGGGCCCAATGGGCAATGAACTGGGCAAAGTGAAGGAGGTGGGGCCAGCCTACCAGTCCCAGGGGGTGCAAATAGGAGCTGCTGTTCAGTCATATCCCCTTCTGCCTCCTCCTAAGGGAGGATTGTTGGACTCTAGCTCTGGGAGTGGCTCAGCTCTGTCCCTTCTGGTGACTCCTCAGAGGCTGAGCCTGGGCAAGGGCTCTATGGGCGGGGTCACGAGGCTGTACAGCCCAGATGCCCTGTAAGAATCAGAAATGGTGGACGGGTGTTCCCACTCTTATGTGATGATGGGATGCTTAAAGGGTCTGGCCCTGTGACAAGGATCAAGGTCACCATCTGGAGGGACTCCTGCCTACCCGGTGTCTGGCTCACTCCAGGGTTGGTCACCTACCACAGAAGATGTTGTCTCGAGTGATAGAGAAGAGGTACTTTTCCAGCTTGGGGTCACAGCCCAGCTTCTCCAGGCGGCCATAGCAGCAGTCATGGGCATGACAACACCTGTGGGGGCAGAGTTAATCTGGAGGGGCTGTTAGTCAGGCTGGGCTGGGCTGGAGCAGCTCCTGGGACCCCAGGACCCAGGATGGAAGCAGAGTACGAGTCCCTGCTGTCTAGGTGCCCCCAGCTTCTCCTTCCTCCCAGACTGCTCCCCCAGGTCCTCCAGGCAGTCCTCCTGCTCACCAATCCGTCTCGTCCACTGGCCAGTGGGAGCCACCGACACCGCAATAGCAGCCATAGTCATTGTACTGCAGGGCAGGCTTTCCCGTCATTCTCTCAATCATCACTCCAAACTGGACCAGGTTCCCGCCAGCCAGGGGCACTACAGAAACGGCGGCGGCAGAGGCCACAAGGTTCCACATGGCCGGTGAGCATCACATCCAGGGACCCATCCCGAAGTCCCCTTAAGATCTGACTCCAGACATTTCCCCAAGGATTCAGTAAACCTCCCCACTGCAAAGCACCCAGCTATCAATAACAAGGATACAAAGTAACATGCTTTGTGCTTCCATCCCCTAGGTAGCCACCCCCGACCTGTGTGCTTGTGTGTGTGTGTCTGTGTCACGCACACGTGCATATCCATGGAAGCCGTGGTTGGTACCAGTTTCCTTTACTTTCTACCTCACTGTTGAGACAGAATCTCTCGGTGAACCTTGCCTATTTGGCTAGACTGGCTAGCCAGCGAGCTGCCAAGATTCACTCCTCCACGGCCCCCGGGGTTACAGATGTGTGTCTCAATGCCTAGCTTTTACATAGGTCTTGGGGATTCGAACTCAGTCTCCTACCCATCCCACGTTCCCCACTCCGCTTCACTTCCTCATGCTATCCTGGACCCCTACACTGACTCTTTACATGTCTCTCAGGAAAATCTGAATCTCCCTAGCCCTCAGCCCCTGTCTCCCCAGCAGCTCTGTCCCAGAATCTTCTGATTCTGCGGTGGGGAGGCACTCATCCCCACAGGCTGGGGATCCCATGGCTCTCAAACCCTTTCCCACTGCATTCTTCTGGGCCCTTTCCCCTGCCCTTCCTCTCTTCCAGTCAGTGCTGCCTCAGGAGCCTTAGGATGGCCAGGTGGGTGGTGGTGGGAAGGCGGGCGGCCTCTAGCGAGCCCTGCTCAGGTATCCAGAGTATGGGGTGAGGGAGGAGAGGAGGAGAGAGGTCATGAAAGTCACTTACCCAGGAGGCAAAGGCAAGCCAGGGCAATGGGAGGTTTCATCCTGGGGGAGGTAGGCAGGGGGCATGGGAGCCTGCTGCAATGGGAGGAAGTGAGCTGGGGCCTCTGATCTCCAGACACCTCCCAATTAGTTAAATACACAGGGCCTGTCCACCCCCGTCATTAACCCTGGAGTGCCCAGTGATGCAATAATTCCGACACTTTGACTAAGTTCCCAGGGGAGGGGCCAGCCAGTTCCCCGGGGGGCTCTTCCGAGGGTGTGTGAAAACAGGGATGGGAGAGTCGTGTGGCCATCTTTCCTTCTGTTCCACCTTCTCTGGACCCCCACACTCTTAAATTGCTAACTTTGCTCCCGGGGTCTGTGCCCCATTTTTTCCCCTATGCTTCCTATTGTGTTCATTTCCTTGTAACCAACCCATTGGATGAGGCCCAGTGCTGTGGAGAAACTGAAGCTTTCTCGGAGCCAAGTTCCGAGTGTGTCCTGTTTCCAGTGCAGAAGTGTTCCTCCCCAACCGTCCCTCTTCATGACTGGTGACTGAGATAACTTGGCCATCTGCTTCTGTCAACACCCAGGGCTTTCTGAATCCTGTTTCCACCACGGATCACGCACGAGGCCCTGGGCAGTCCCTTTCCCTTGCTTGGGACCTCAGTGTTCCTGTCTGTGTTACAGAGACAGGGGCATCCTGCCTCACCTCCTTCATGAGAACTGGCTCGCACTGAGCATGTGCAGGGCCACAGGGGTGTACACAGGGCCAAAGACCCTCCATAGCCCACGACAGGGGGTGAGGTGGGGACTGACACAGACAGACAGACAGACAGACAGACAGACACCTCAGTAAATAAGGAGCTGGAATGTGGACCCAGGCAGCCCTAAAGGGCTCACCAAGGGCCAACTTAGCCCCTTTGGGCTGAGGGCGGGGGTGGGTAGGTGAGCGCTGTGCTACTCAGACCACGATTTGTTTTTTGTTTTTTGTTTTTTAAATAAAATCAGAGGAATGATGTTAATACAGCCTGGACTATGTCTGACTTTATAATAACACAATTATAAAGCCTAATTCTCTCTTCTCTATTTTTCTTCCAGTCTCGGGAAAAACTCTCATGGGAGGAGGCACCTGGGGCACGTGACTAATGACCCCTTGTCCAGCTTCAAGCCTCAGCTGCTCTGAGGGCCTGGGGTCTGTCTGCATTCTGTGGACTTGGCTGGGTCTCAAGAGAAGGAATCTAGACACCCTGGCCAAAGTGCCCTGTCCCTGGGAAGTTTCTCTGAAGAGTCAGGAGGAGAGCTCTGAGTAGCCCGACTCCCTCGGCTATGTGACTGGGGAAGAAAGGTTTTGAACACAGGAGGGGAGTTGTAAACAAGGCTATACACAGGGCCTCAACCCCACATCCAACCCTGCCCATCCACTTCCTGAAACCACACTCCTACCTCTGCCACCTCCCAGGGGCATCTGGGTACTGCAAGCTCTGTCCCTGTTGCAAAGGTGATGGGGACCAAGTCCACCTGCCTGGTACACCCTGCAGCTCTGAGTCACCGTCTACTGAGAGAGGTCTCTTTTCTTGCCATTTCCTTTTGATTTTTAATGAGAGTTCTTCTGGCAGTCCCTAGCTTCTGGCCTGGGTCACGAGGCCTCAAACCATGAGTCATAGGAACAGCTGACTCCCAACAGCATGGCATCGAAGTTTAGTCCCTGGGAGTAGGGAGCGCAAGAGGAGCCTGGATTCTGAGACAGTTTGCTTTTGAATCCTGACCTGGGCAGGATGGGACACTGAATGTTCCCATAGGGCTGTATCATGTTGGAGAAATCTGGGCTAGCTTCCTGGAGGAGGCTACCCCATTGAAGTGCAATGCTAGTGGAAGCTGGACTTAGAAAGGTTCAGACATTCCAGAAAGGGTGTTGGTGTTAGGGCCTTCACACCTCTTGTGCAATGTGGCAGAAATTACAGCAAAGTCAGGACCTGAATCATCTATAAAAATGGAAATAATTAGACTGACTTTTTAGGGCTGTAAGCCAGACAAAGGAGACATGAGATGGCAAGGCCTTTTGTGGGCAGCCTTGTCCTCAGGGGGAACCAATCAATATTGGGCAGGGGGAGGGGGGAAGCATGCAGGGAGCCTATGCTTCCAGCACACTCATGGGACCACTGTCTCTACTTGATAGTCGGATGGAAGGGTGGGGTTCCAGGGTGGCAGCTGGAGTGGTTGACATGGAGGTCAGGATGGATATGTGTGAGACACTGAGGAGCTCAGACTGCAGTGCCATTTTCTTGCTCTTGGTATTTATTTGTATCTTTGGGGGAGCTGGAGAGGCAGCCTAGTTGGTGCAGTGCTTGCTTGGCAGATCTGATGCCCTGGATCTGATGCCCTGCCCTGCGTGACCTGGGTATGTGGGTGCCCATCTGGAACCTCAGCGCTCAGCAGGCAGAGGCGAGAGTGCCAGAAACTAAAGGTCATCTTTGTGTGTGTAGGAGTAGTTTAAGGCCAGCTTGGGCTACATGTCTAAAATAATAAAGAGTAAGGGGTTTCAGGGGGCTGGGCTCAGTCGGTGAGACGGTTTGCTGCATAAGTGTGAGGGCCTGGGTTCAAATCCCCGACACCCACATAAATAGTCACGTGTGGCTGTACATGTCTGGAACCTCAGTGCTTTAGGGAATGGAGACAGGAGGATGACTGGGGCTTGCTGGCTGCTGGCTGTCTCTGTGTTCATCGAGAGAGACTGTTTCAAGGGAATAAGAGAGTGAGAGAGCAGGATACCTAATGTCTTCCTCTGGCCTCTTCATGCACATTCATGGGTGTGTATACCTGTGAGTACAGGTATGCAACACATGTACACACAAGCACACACATGTGTACATGTACCCACATACACATACATGTGCACACAGCCACATACACATACATGTGTACACACATGCACACACATACACACATGTGCACATACATGTATACACATATATACATACATACTCATACAACACACACATGGATACACACATGTGCACACACATGTACACACTTATACAACACACATATACACACATGCACACACACTTGTACAATACACATATACATGCATATACATGCACACACATGTACACACATACACATACTTATATACGCATACACATGCATACAGACATACTCAGACACACACATAGGCACACTCGTACAACACATACATGCATACACACATACACAGCACACACATGAACACATACCCCCCCTCTTTTAGTTTAGAAGTCAATACAACCATCACCATCAAATCAAAGGCTATGATTTACAAGTTCCCTAGAGAGCTGTGAGCACTGCTGCCAGCCAGCTGTCATCCTTCACTTCCTGTCACAGGCTTCCTATGTTTCCTAGAGTCTTAAGGAGCTCCAGCCTCTCTCTCTCTCTCTCTCTCTCTCTCTCTCTCTCTCTCTCTCTCTCTCTCTCTCTCTCTCTCATTCTCCCCCTGTGTGTGTCTCTCTGTCTCTCTGTGTGTCTCTCTCTGTCTCTGTCTCTCTGCTTCCTGACTGCAGAAGTCATGTGAGTGGCTGCTCCATGCTCCTGCCCCATGACTTCCAGCCACAGTGGACTGTACACCCTTGAACTCTCTGAACAAAGCAGCTGTGTTTGTCACTTTTCCAGTTGCTGTGACAAAATACCAGACAAAAGTAACTGGGGGTGGTAGTGGTGGTGGCACGTATTCTGGCTCACAGTTCAAGGGTGTACAGTCCACTGTGGCTGGAAGTCATGGGGCAGGAGCACGGAGCAGCCACTCACATGACTTCTGCAGCCAGGAAGCAGAGAGACAGAGACAGAGAGAGACACACAGAGAGACAGGGAGACACACACACACACACACACACAGAGAGAGAGAGAGAGAGAGAGAGAGAGAGAGAGAGAGAGAGAGAGAGAGAGAGAGAGAGGCTGGTGCTCAGTTTGCTTTCTCTTCATTCATCCCAGCCCTTAGGATGATGCCGACCACATTCCCCCCTTGGTTAAAACTTTCTAAAAGCTTCTTCAGAGATATACCCAGGAGTGTGTTTCCATGGCAACTGTAAATTCTGTCAGGGTGATGATGAGCTGTCACATGCGGTGACCTTATTAATGCTTCCTCAGTCAATAAACTAAACTGAGAACCTATTTGATGCTGGGGACCTACTCTGTGCTGGGGACCTACTCTGTGCTGGGGACCTACTCTGTGCTGGGGACCTACTCTGTGCTAGGGACCTACTCTGTGCTGGGGACCTACTCTGTGCTAGGGACCTACTCTGTGCTAGGGACCTACTCTGTGCTGGGGACCTACTCTGTGCTGGGGACCTACTCTGTGCTGGGGACCTCTGCTCTGGGGAGACACTGGAGAGCAAATGCAGGTGAGTTGCCTACTAGTTACAGCCAGTAAAGAGTCTGAAAGTACAGGAGGAGCCTTCGGGCCTGGGTGGATGATGGAACATGTTCTGTATGCCTTTCGGTCCTTTTCTTCCCTGTTCCTTCTCGGTATCATTTTTGTCCTTAAGCTGACTTCTATGGTTGGAAGATGGCCACATGTGTCAAAGGACCTCCTGCTTCCTCCTCTCCTTTGGGGAAAGCAGAGAAAGCTGACTTTCTTCAGACTTCAGAAGACCAGCTTTGCTCAGTCTGACCTCATCCTCGTCGCAGAAGGGAGCACGTGCAAGCTGGTTGACTCCTCCTTCAGGGCCACATGGAGTTATATGTGGTCGAGAGCTCTCCAATGTGAGTGTTGACCAACCACTTGACCACTACACCAGCTCTCCAATCCCTCAGGAGACATTGTAAGCACCAGGTTTCAATCCATGTATCACTCTTACAACATACCCATGATGGCCCAGGTAGCACCATGCCAATCAAGCCTCCCAAAAACTCTGAATTCGTTTATTCCAAGAGAAATGGCAAGCCTGGGAGGAAATGCCAGCAAGAGAAGATGTGAACGCTGGCCTGGTGAGACAGCTCAGTGGCAGAGCAGGTAAACAGCCCTGGGCTTTGGAGTCCTTGCTACCACAAACAAAAACAGTGTGAGCAGGGGGAGGGGGCGAGATGGCTCAGCAGTTAAGGGTTTGCTGCTCTTGTAGAGAACCCAAATTTGATTATCAGCATCCATATTGGTTGGGTGGCTCACAGTAACGTGTAACTCCAGCTCAGGGGGATATCAGGGGGCCCCCTTCTGGCCTCTGTATGCACTTGTGCACACACACACACACACACACACACACACACACACACACACGACACACACATACACAGAGATACATACACACCCATATAAATTAAAATACATTCTTTAAAAGTATGAGGAAGCTGGCAATGCAAAAAGCACATCTCAAAGTAAAAGCTAAGCAACCCAGGAAAGCTTTCAATATAAACAGAGAAGCTTCCAGAGCCGTAGGAACCACCATTGTTCTCCACCCTGGAGAAGTTCAGAACAGGGTCAAATGCCTGACTACCAACCCCTTATTCATAAAGAGAGAATAACTCGCTGCATCCGCATCAGCAGACATTTATGCTTCCAACACTGCTGGTTGAGAGCATGAAAGAATTCCTGGTGATCTCGGGGACACAGGCCAGGGAAATGTGTATGTATCCTTGACGGAGGTGTGGGGCTTATCAGTTTGATAGTCACAGAGAAGGGGACGATTAATTATCCTTGGATGCTGTATTTATTAATTGTCTCACCGTGTGACCACATGCCTGATATGAAGCAACCTAAAGGAGAAAGGATTTATTTTGGTTTGAGATGCTGGAATCCATCGTGGCAGGGAAGCGTGGTGGGCAGCTCCATTCAGATGCTGGGAGTTTGCCACAGAGTTTGTTGCATCTCAGATGATGGGAGAAGCAGAGAGCAACCAGGCTGGAAGCAGGGCTGGGCTATAACCCACAAGCCCATCCTTCCATGTTTCCCACTCCTTCCAGGTAGGTTCCATCTTCTACAAGCCATAAAACCTCCTGAAAAGCAGATGGAGCAGAAAAGCTCTGCCCTTGGTTCCATAATGAAGCTGTCCCAAAGTCATGCAACAGAGACTACCTGGGTCCTTCCTTCGCAAGGCCTAAGGGATTATCTCCTCCATCCAGCCTGCTTTCACCATTTCAGGAAAGAAGGAAGACCAGACTGCAGGCCTGCCAACATGTGAGAATCAGGCCATGGGCCACTTCCCTGATTGGGCCTGGGTAGCAGAGATGAAATCTAGATTTTGGAAGATGTTTACTAGCAGGGGAAAGTTTAAGAGTGCCCAGCCATGAAGCTAGTCACAGTATATCAAAATTAACTGGTGTGTGCTTGTGTGTGTGTGTGTGTGTGTGTGTGTGTGTGTGTGTGTTCGTGCGTGTATTTCATTTGCAAATCCAGAGGTCTCTGGCTGGTGGCTGGGAGTGTGACCTGCTGGAAGCACAAAGTGGTTAGCTAAACTCATTACAACAGATGGCCCCAATGTGGTAGGTAAGAACTCACTATTTAACATTAATTAGAGATTCCCAAATGGAATACACACCCATCATGAGTTTAGAGGGGAGAATTGGTTTCTCAGTGAGCTGAGCTGAGTCAGATGGTTACAAAACTTGGATAAAGGAACATAGCCACCTGCAGGGATTTACCCCAAGGCCCTTTTAAAAGATTCCAGCTGCCTCAGAGAATCTTAGCTGAGATGCTCGGAGCCCCTGCTGTGCAAAGAGTCAGGATGGCTGCTCCAAGGCAGAGAGTCAGATGGTAGAGGCAGCCTGCTTCCTACAAGCAAATAGTCAAAGGGTAGGTATAAGTAAAACGTGAAGATTTAATTGCTCTAAAGGATAGACGGGAGTATAATGATAATTGTTTAAATGTTCTTAAGTATACATAGTTTGTTTTTTTTTTTTTTTTTTTTTTTCCGAGACAGGGTTTCTCTGTATAGCCCTGGCTGTCCTGGAACTCACTTTTTAGACCAGGCTGGCCTCGAACTCAGAAATCCACCTGCCTCTGCCTCCCGAGTGCTGGGATTAAAGGCATGTGCCACCAGGCCCAGCTGTATACATAGATATTAAGTTCCACAGAAGGGAGAAGTCAGGGAAATTGAATGAAGAAATGCTTTAGAGAAAATTTGAAAGGTCTTGCCAGGGCAAATACTTAGGATCTTTGAACATGGTCTACATGGGATTTCTGGGATTTTTCTGCCTGGTATGCATAGAGCCTGGAAATAGGCTTACACAGTAAGATCACATAGATAATAAATAATTGAGGCTTTTGATCTTTAAAAATTAGGTCTGAAAGCAGGGGATAGGGAACCTAACCTATCTCAGACAGTAGACTTAGGCCTTGGTAATTATACAAAGAGAAAAGGGCATACTACCATATGTACCCACAGGGATATTAGTCTCCACAGAAGGGAGGATTTAAGTTTATATAGATGTATAAATAATTGAGGCTTTTGATCTTAAATTGTAGGTTATAAGCAGGGCACAGTGAAGAAGCACTGTCTCAACAGATAATACTTGTTTAGATTATTTTAAGTTCTTTGAGTTGTTTTAATTATCAAGATGTGAGTGGTTATGAGTTTGATGGCCATATTAAAATTCCTCTGGGAGAGAGGTCATGCTACACCTTTAATGGTTTCCGGTTACTGGACCAAGGACATGGAATTTTGGGAGGGAGGCTCTGCATTTGTGTTGACAGGGAAGGAAGAAAAGGCTTGGACCCCTTCCAGAGTGATATGGATCAGATATGACAGGAGTAGACACCCCTCCCCCACCAAGATCTTGCCAACAGAAAAGAAAAATTTGAGAAAAATCAAACAGGACAGGTAATTTGATTTACTGATTCCTCGACATGGGAACAGCCCAGTAACTGGCTTAGACATAAAAAATGTCTCTCGTCAAAACTTCAACTAAGATGAGACAATAAATCTTGTTGGTTATGGGATCCTTAAGGTTCATTGTGCCATCCTTCACATGGCATGAATGAAGATTTATTACAATTGGCTGTTGATCAAGTTAACTCATAATAGGATAGTTGTCTTTTACCTGCTCAAAGAAGGAACAAAATTTCATCCTTAACTGATCTGTGCACCTTGCACAAGCCATACAAAAATCTTAATGGTATAAAATTTTGGTTCATTGGTTATGAGATTCATATATTGCAGGATCTATGGCTTTGACAAGACTCATCCTCGGAGATGCTGCACTGACCTGCTGTTCCAGCCCCGCCTCCTGATGCTGTCCAGAGTCTTGGGTCCAGAGCAGCTTCAGGAGCTGCTGCAGATTCCAGATGATCTCACCTCACCCAGCCTTTCATATGGATCCAATCAGAACCTCAGTCAAGCTCTGAACTTTCCAAAACATGTGCATACTGGATAACAGATGCTAACGCTAGCTTTCTTAAGTCTAGCCAATTTTTCTAAGTTTCCTAGCCCTGCCCACCCTTTAAAGAATCACATTGACCCTACTCAGCAGGAAGAAGCCGTGGAAAGTCATCGTTCAGACCCCTTGGGTTTGGGCGTCTGATTATGGTGATTTTACAAATTATGGATAGATTGTCATTTTAAGAGATAATTTGGAAATGGTCATAATTTTGAACAGGGAGAAAGTAGATGGGATGGATTACTAATTTTACTCTTGAACAAAACATTGTGTAGCCATAATCTTACATCAATAGAAATCTTTGTAATTGATGAAAAATTGAAGTTATAATTTCTTACATTGGTACAGAATTCATATATTGATATAGAGCTAAGGTTTTCATTGGTATAAGTCTGTATATTGATACAAAATTTAAAATTAATTTTGTTACTCTTAGATAGACGTTGTGCCTATACAACAAGAATTTAACATTTAAGAATACAAGGCTTAGATCCAGTCCTTCTAAAAGCTGTTTAGGATGATTAAGTAACACAAGTTAAGGGCCAGATAGTAAACTCATGGTTATGTTGGATTCTGATTTAATTATAATAAAGTGTTTTCAATTTACTCAAATAGAAAAGGCTAAGAATAGTTAAAGTTTAACAGTTCAGATATACTTTACATAGATCGTCTTAAAAAACATCAGAAATCCACAGAATGTGACATTTAATATTATTACATCATTAAGGATCACTTGACAAGACATGTCATCCTAACAGCTTCCCCATTCTCTTCCAAAGAAGAAATTGAGCATCAAAATCTCCATAAAGTAATGGCAAGGCAGATAAAATATTGTCCAAAGAAGACAAACAGATGTCGGATAGTTGACTGCTACGCTCTGCCAAGACAGGGTAAGCTAGTCCTTCATATTCCTGCTTCATTTCAAGGTCTGCCAGATGGCTCTGGGCCAGAAAACTGAAGACTGATGCGCAGACATTTTGAGAAATAGGGGACTGTCCTGGCAGTCCGCTGTCCTACAATTTGTTTAAGTTTTGGAAACTATGTTTTGTGCTTCCTAAATATTCAGGTAATATTTAATTTGTGCTCGTATTTCTGATGGGGTTGACGGCTAGTTATAGTCTCATGATCAAACTCAAGTTGTTTAGCATTGAGAGAAATGATATAGCGTTAAAAGGATGGTTTCCAGATGGTAATACAGACGAAAATCAGGACATAATCAGGTATAGAATTATAAGCGCTTTAGTTAGGATAGGTGGTAGAGTACTTTACCTAATTGACAAATATGATGGACTGGATGTTAATTGTATAGCATACGTTGTAATTTACACAATTGTTATGGTTATGTTCAATTTGTGTCTGAGAGAAGAACCTCCTCGTTCTGATTTGGACAGAAAAGGTGAAATGTTGGGGATTGGTTCTAATGCCTTGAATTAATCTGGCTCCCCAAATCAGGAATCTGTGTGTCCAAATGCTGAAGGTCCCTGTCCCCAGTTGGTTTTTGATTGATCAATAAAGAGCCAATGGCCATTGGTTGGGCAGGTAGACTGAGGCAGGACTTGGAGATTTGTGTGGGTTAGGAACTAGGAGAGAGGATGGGACAGAGATCACCATGACAGGGAAGAAGAAAGAACAGATCCAAAGGCCTGCCAACATGTGAGAATCAGGCCATGGGCCACTTCCTGGATTGGGTCTGGGTTAGCAGAGATGAAATCTAGATTTTGAAAGATGTTAACTCAGGAGAACCAGATGGGAGTGTTTGCTAGCAGGGGAAGATTTAAGAATGCCCAATCATTAAGCTAGTTATGGCATATCAAAATTAACTGGTCTCTCTCTCTCTCTCTCTCTGTGTGTGTGTGTGTGTGTGTGTGTGTGTGTGTGTGTGTGTGTGTTATTTGTGAATCCAGAGGGCTTTGGCAGGTGGCTGGGAGCGCTACCTGCTGGGAGCACAGAGTGATTAGCTAAATCACTGCCTCAAGAGACCACCATCCTGACTTAGATGATTACAGAGATCATCATTTTTATTCTTATTTTTCTTAGGGAGTTTATTTTTAATTATATGCATACATATGTTTATGTATGCGTGCGTGCGTGCGTGCGTGCATGCGTGCGTGTGTGTGTGTAGGATTTATATACATGGATGCAGTGCCCGTGGAAGCCAGAAAATGGCATCAGAGCCCCAGGAGCTAGGATTATTGGGGTTGTGAGCTGCTTGATACGGGTGGGAACCCAACTCAGGGACTCTGCAAGAACTGCAAACTCGCGTAACCTCTGACCCGCACAGTCACCAGCACAGGCTTGCCTGCTTCCCGAGCAGCATTTTCTCTCTTGGTGAGTGACAGGCCTTAGGTTAGTGCTCAAGGGAGGGGATAATGACCCGCCCTTGTTCCTAACCTAAAAGCTTCCTGCCAGATGGCGATCTTATGATCTTCCTGACAGTTCAGAAAGTCAAGTCTCCACCCAGCCAGAGATGCAGACAGCTCAGATCCCATTCTTCTGATTTAAAAAAAAAAAAACCTAAAAACCAAATTAAAAAAAAAAACCCAATCATGTCACAGAACAGATTTAAATGAATTAAAGAAACACAAAAATTTAAGAAGCACATAAAAAAAAAAGCCATGCGTGGAGCTGGGCAGTGGCTGAGCCTGACTGCTGAACAAGCGAGAGGAGCAGAGTTCGCATCCCTAGCCTTCTCCTCTAAGCAGGTGTGGAGGCATGTGTCTGTAACCCCAGCACCGGGTGTGGGGGAGGGGACACGGGTGGACTCCAGGGCTGGCTGTGTAGCCAGTCTAGCTGAACCAGTGAGCTCCAGGTTCAGTGAGGGGCCCTGTCTCTGAAACTCAGGTGGAAGAGCTTTTGAAGAAAACATCTTGACATCAACTCTGGCCTCTACGTGTGCTGGCACAGGTATGTGTGTGCATGCATGTGTGTGTATGTGTGTGTGTACATGTGCATGTGTGCATGCATGAGTGTGTGCGCATCTGTGCATGTGTACATGCACGTGTGTATGTGCACATGCGTGCACGTGTGTGTGCCTGTGTATGTGCACATGTGTACATGTATGTGCATGTGCACATGTGTGCATGTGTGTATGTGCACATGTGTGCATGTGTGTATGTGCACATGTGTGCATGCACAAAGAGTTAGGCTTTAATAGAATGGTATGTTCTTCCTTTAATCATTCTCAGCAAAGCCCGACTACCTCCATTTTCTTCCCTCGTGTCCAGTCTGTAATCGGGAGCTGCCCTTTCACATAGAATTTTTAATTTAAATTTCAGAGTCGCTGTCATGAGCGTGGTCTACCAGAAACGTAGACGGACAGACCTGTGTCTTCCATAATGCCTGAGTTTATTGAATGGCTACAGATCCACAGGTCCTGTCTGTTTCACTGACTGCAGTTGACCGAGTAGTTCCAATTTCCCTAGAAAGCACGGCTGTTGGTAACCACAGCTTCTTTCATTACCATCCTAGTTGTTAGTCCTAACTCAGAACTCACAGTACATGCTACACAGGTGAATATGTGTATTATGTGCATGTATGCATTAATAGATACATTGCATGTGTGCTCTCTATACACAATACATGCTACATGTACATATATGTTACAGAATGGCTATGAACAGGGCTAAAGAGGCACCAGCAGTCAGAGTGTAAAGAGGCCTTACTGGAGGCAGAGGAGGACAGCTGACAGAGGTGCCACGTCGCTGCAGGAGGATAACAGGCATGCAACAGTTCCCAAAGAACTGTTGGGAGAGAGGCAGAGATGACCTGGCAGTCCCAAGTTGCTGGGTCTGACACAACCACAGGGTGGTGTTCATCCTAACTGCAGAGGCATGCAAGTGAGGTTCAGGCTGGTGGATAAAGGGATAGATGGATGGGTGTACAGATGGTTGTCGGATTGGGCCTTATCAGACATCGGGGAGCCACTCCTCGTGCTGAGCCAAAGCCCCTGAGATGGTTGGGCACTCCCTGTCTATTGGTCCTTTGACACGCACACGCTAGGTAGCTGGAGAACAGGTTTGCGGGACCACTGATATTTCAGTATTAGGTATTCTTCTTATGGAGCCCAGAAGAAAATGCCATGGCCTCTGTTATTTTGGTGTGTTTGGTCAGTTTCTCATTTGGGTTTAAACATTCACACATTGACCTGTAAGTATGTTTTTAATTTTTGGGAACAAGTTATTATCTGTCTGTGTCTCCTGGCTGGTGCTGGACAGGGTGGTGTCTGCATGCACATTGATACGGTCTCCTGTCTCTGTATTCTTGATCAAAATGGAACTAAATGATGCTTGTTGTGTAAATGGAGTCACCCAGGGCAAAATACTCCCCCAATAGCTGCTGTTTCACCCCACATGGAGGAACTTAGAACAGGACCCTGCTGTGTCTCGGCAGAGGGCAACAGTGATGTGTCCTCCCTTGACATGGCAAGGCCATCTAAGGAGAAGCAATTACAACATTTCCCCTTAAGATGAGTGGCAGCAGACGAAACAGTTGGAGTCTGAGGCTATGAGGGAGGGACCTTCAACCCTGCTCCGTTTCAACGACTGATTTCAGTTCTCTGGTGATCCGATGCCCTCTTCTGGTTGCTTCAGGTACTGCATGTAAGTAGAGCGCTGGTTAACAGAAGATTGGCTGTGATCTTCACCACATAAGTTTCCTAAGTGGAAAGCAAAATAAAACAGGCAAGGAAAACTCCAGAGTGGCCACAACATAGGAAACACAGCATAAGCTACCATAGCAACGCTGCACAACTTAACTTCATATGTTACAGCTTTGAAAATAATCAAAATTCACTTAAATGAGGGGCAATGGTACTTACTGAACTGAAAGCAAAATTTAAGTACTGTTTAGAGAGCCATGCCAACAGTGAGTGAAGCCTCCGAAAACCAAGATGGGGGGATGGGTCCCGTTGGCTACATCTCCACGGGAACAAAACCGCAGCCACTCCACAATGGTGAAAAGCACACAGTAGGCCCACAGAGCACCCCACGGCCAGGAACTCACTGTGCTCATGACTGGGAGAAAGGACACTTCACAAAGGATACAGAAGCGGGATCCTAAATGCATTAGCAGAGGGAGATAAGAAGAAAACAGAAAATTGACAAGTGCTTTTATTTTTAAAAGGCACATGGCCCTGTGACTTGGCTGGAGACTTTTTCAAACATTGGGAAGAGAGGGGAACTCAAAGTGAACTTTTACGTTGTAGCAAGGGATGGGTTGTTGTTTTCGTTTTTTAAATTTTGTTTGTGTTGCTTTGAGTCAGTGTCTCGGGTGTCCCAGACTGGCCTAGAACTCACTATGTCAACAAGGATGACTTCTGATCGTCCTGCCTCTACCTCCCGAGTCCTGGGATCACAGCTGAGTGCTGCTATGTCCATTTGTATAGAGTACTGGGAATTGAACCCAGGACTTTGTGCATGCTAGGCACATCCCCAGCCTGAGAAGACAGGTGTTCTTATGTGGGAACACTTATGCCTTGTTGATTATGTTTCCTTCTGATGTGTAGAACATCCATTGATGTAACACTCCCGGGTTCCCACTACCCATACCCTTATTCCTTCCTGAGTCCATGATGGACAAATTTGGCAGAGAACTCTGGGTATGACAAACTCACTCCCTCTGCCCCCCCCCCCCCTTGATGGTACAACACTGCTTACCTGCAGTGCGCACGCCCTGACTCTCCTCAGGTTGCATGGCCAGCCTTGCTGGAGAAGGCTCTCACAATCTGGTTGCTCAGCAGTCCTGACGGCCTCGCTGGTTAGTCATCTAATTCTAAGGAAGTGGGATTAGGAAGTTTACTGCTTTTACAGTCAGCAGCTACCTCCTCCAATTTAGCTTTAGTCAATACTTTTTGAAGTCAGGAGTAATTTGATCTCTGTTGCCTGACTCACTTGTGTCTCTTAATTGGTCCCAATCTAGATGCGGACGCAGGGTTTTTTTTTTTTTTTTTTTCTGACCTTGTCTCCAAGCCTCTGTGCTGATGACTGAGCTAGGAGCTTAGTAAACAAGGGGACGGACAGGGGAGCCAAGTGCAAGTGTAAGCTTCTATGACATGCTCAGGAGACACAGCAGGGTCACAGGGAGGGGCATAGCACAGAGGCAGGGCTAGACCCCCGGCACATCGTGGACTCCGAAGGCTTTAGTATTCAGGCCACTGTGACTTGACCTGGAACTCCACAGAGCTGGCCTGAGCTCAAGGGAGAACTGGTGTTGAAGAAGGCAGATGGAGGAGTGAGGGACCCTTGTGGGGGAAAGCAAGCCTTCGGTCTGCAAACGCTGCAGGCACAGCTGCGGGCAGAGCAACTTCAGCCCTAGCCTTTAAAGTCAACTAAGTTCCTGCGTGTTGTATAGAGGACAGCACTGCCCAAAGAGCAGGGGGATTTCGTTAAGGATGCCCCTTCTGGTCCATTTGGCCTGAATTAAAGACTAAGATGTAGGTCAAACTATGGTGCCAAGATAGCCCCCCACCCCAACCGTCAAAAAAAGGTCTGATCCCTCTGAAGGGAGTTTTCATCCTCATTCCCAAGTGACCTTTTTCAATGCCTGACTCATCTTTGTGGTAGGGGCTCCTGAACTTCATGTGATGCTTAGCAATATTCACGGCCCTCACCCAGTCATATCAGGAGCATCCTCTTAGTCACCGTATATATGCTCTTCTGTTAAGTGTCCCAGGGCAGTTAGTCACCCCTGGTTGAAATCAATGCTCTAGAGTTTCCTTATCTTGGAGGATGCTCAACACAGTGGGAATGAACCAGCATCCAGGAAGTCATTTAAGCCTGTGATCAATTCTACTAGAAATCAGGGGCTTAACCCTGGGGCTTGAGGGGTGGCTCACATGGACATGGGCTGGTGCCTCACAAACAGCTGTAAGTCTAGTTCCAAGGGACCCACTCACCCAACAACTTCCTATGGCCCTCTTGGGTACCTACATTCACAGTTCACCTATAACTACACCCATCCATCCATATGCATACATAATTTTTAAACAGGCTAGTTCTGGATAGCTTGATTAGAGAAGGAAGGTCACAACTAATTGCCAGATTTCACCATGGACGGTTAAAAACAAATTATGGATGCTCTTTGTATAAATAACAATGTGTCATCTTACATATATTGAGGCATGGACATTAATGTGATAAGTAAGGTTCCTGTTGACTTGAGGGTCAGGAAGTGAAAGCAACCAATGTTGTACATAATATTCTGTCTCTAGGATCCAGATTGCATGGGGAGTTTAAAAAGAGATCAGAGTTACTTGAGAAGTGTGACTCAGTATACTTAATTTTTTTTTCCTTCTAAAAAAGAATCCTGAGCAGGAAGAGTGAATGAGGGAAAATGAAATAAACACAGGAAGACAGGAAAAGAGACCACGTGGTCCCTACCAGGGCAATCAACGTCAGCTGCTGTGATGGTTCATCCTGTCAACTTGATCACCATGGGGACGAATCTTTGGGAAGGTTGTAAGAAATTATGTAGACTGATTGAGGTGGGAAGACCCACCCTCCATGTGGGTGGCACCATTCCCTAGGCTGGGGTGCCAATTGAATACAAAGGAGGAAGCCAGAGGAGCACCTCTGTTCATCTCTCAGCCTCCTGACTGTGGACCGGATGTGCCTGGCTGACTGTGGACCGGATGTGACTGTGGACCGGATGTGACTGTGGACCGGATATGACTGGCTGACTGTGGACCGGATGTGACTGGCTGACTACAGACCTGATGTGACTAGCCAGCGGCCATGCTTCCCCACCGTGATGAACTACAAGGAGTCAGAGTAACCCCTTCTTTAACCTGCTTTTGTCAGGTGTCTTGTCAGCCCAGGGACCTATAGAAATGCAGATTCTTAAGCCCCACCCAGACCTGCTGGATCAGAAACTCTGTGGATTGGGTCCTGGAAGTAAAACTTACTGGCTCTTTTTTGGTAGTTCTGATGCTCCCTCAAGTGTCAAGACCACTGCTTTAAAGAGAAAGATTGATGTACTAGGGGTGTCAAGGAAGAAGAGGAAATGAGGTGGTGAGTATGGGCCAGTCGTAAGGGTGGGCTTGATAATGAACTACCTCCCTCAAAATTGCTTCCACATCTTATACTTTCTTGGGGGTAGGAGTTGTTTTTTTCAAGATAGGATTTCTGTCTGTGGTCCTGGCTGACCTGGAACTCGATCTGTAGACCAGGCTGGCCTCAAACTCACAGAGATCCACCCGTGTCTGCCTCCCAAATTCTGGGATTAAAGGTGTGCACCACCACTGCCCAGCACCACTGGCTCTCTGTACATAGTTTGAAAGTTTCACACAGCCTGGTCATGAGTGACTGTCAGACATCATAGGACACTGTTTTAAGACATCCAGTTTGTAGAGATGTTAAAACCAGGGGGGGAGATGTTCATTGCATAATATGTGAATTAGGCAAATTTCTAGACTTCACTTTCTTCTTGAGACATGGATAATGAGAGAGGGCCTGTATTTTACTAGGGTCACTCTGTTGGTGCGGTTTGCCCTTGGAGAATCTGTCATGTTATTTGAAGTGACTGCAGACTGTGATTCAGCTGTGCTGGGCAATGCAGGGGAAACGATGGGAAACTAGAAATAAACTATGGATTGCATCTTCCATCTGATCCGATCACACTCAAGCTATATGAATCATAGGAATCCCAGATAATGCTGACTTAAACAATATATAAGTATAGGTTTCCCTCTGGACCGGGCCCAGTGGACAAGCATACTGGCTGCCAGGCCTGATGACCTGGGTTTGATTCCTGGTACCCGAGTGGTGAAAGGAGAGACCCAACTCCCATACATTATTCTCTGCCTTCACACATATGCTGTGCCATGCATCTGCCCGTTGCACACATATACACATAAAAATAAATAGAACATAATTTAAAAAAGGAAACGTTCAGGAAGAGAACTGGGCTTCCCTACGCTCAGCCCTGTCCTTACCCGATGCCTTTATTGAATTTCTTTGAACTGCCTAATTTGAAGAGACGCCTGTTTTTCCTTTCCTCCTGTCTGGTAAGCATCTCACTTAATACGATTAAGCCGTACTCCAGCCCCGCCCTGCTGATAGCAGCACATACTCCCAGTTGCTTGGACTGAAAACCTTGCAGCCATCCTGAACTCCCGTCTAACGCTCACACCCCATGGTCAACCTGTCAGCAGGTCCTCCTGGCGTGGTCAAAAGGACAGCAATCTAATTCAGAGCTCTTAATTGGCCTTATTAGGGTTTCTAGAACCAGGTACCAGATTGTTCTAGAAAACAGAATGAGGATCCTATAGGCTGAGCTGAGGAGGCTGGGTTTGTAGACAGGGGACAGGGTGACATCGACATCAGGCGATGTCATGGGTGAGGGTTTGCAGCTGCCACCTCGTTGGAACTGTACTGCAATCCCTTGTGTTAATGTGACAATGATGCCACACTGTCTTGGCTTGCTCAAGGGGTGTGTTACTGTGATATCACAGTCCATGGGCACTGGCTGGGATTTGAAGCTTTTGGATTTCAGAATAAGAACAATGAGGGCAGGTAGGTCACAGTGAAAATGGGGGGGGGGTTTATTAAAAACTAGTAGGGCTTGGGAGATAACTCTGTACTATAAAATGCCTGCTGTATAAACACAAGCTGGGTGTGGTGACACATTTATAATCCTGGGATTGAGGGCTGAGGTCAAGAGAACCTCCAGGGCCTGCTAGTCAGCCAGCCTAATCAGGAGTCCCAGGCGAGGTGAGAGACTCAGTCTCAAAAGATGAGTTGAATGATGCTGGCCAGGGCCATGCTGTTTCTTTCTGAGTTGCCTTTTAAAAAAGGTTACATTTATTTATTCTGGGAGTTCCAGGCCAGCCTGGTCTACCTAGTGAGTTCTAGGCCAGCCTGGTCTACCTAGTGAGTTCTAGGCTAGCCAGAGTTACATAGCGAGACCTTGTCTCAAAACAAAATAGACAAGAAGATTACATTAATTTATCTGTGTGTTTTTTGTGCACGTGCGCACACACACACATGGGCACAGCACACACATGTGATCGGCACACAGGCGTATGGAAGTCAGAGGATAACTCGCAGGAGTCATTTCTCTCCTCATACCATCTGCATGCCGGGGAATGAACTAAGGTTATCAGGCTCCATAGCAAGTGCTCTTAACTGATGAGGCATCTTACCTGCCCCTTGGCTGCTTTCTTCTTCTTCTTCTTCTTCTTCTTCTTCTTCTTCTTCTTCTTCTTCTTCTTCTTCTTCTTCTTCTTCTTCTTCTTCTTCTTCTTCTTCTTCTTCTTCTTCTTCTTCTCCTTCTCCTTCTCCTTCTCCTTCTCCTTCTCCTTCTCCTTCTCCTTCTCCTTCTCCTCCTTCTCCTCCTTCTCCTCCTTCTCCTTCTCCTTCTCCTCCTTCTCCTCCTTCTCCTCCTTCTCCTCCTTCTCCTCCTTCTCCTCCTTCTCCTCCTTCTCCTCCTTCTCCTCCTTCTCCTCCTTCTCCTCCTTCTCCTTCTTCTCCTTTCTTCTTCTTCTTTTCTTCTCCTTCCTCCTCCTCCTCCTCCTCCTCCTCCCCTTCTCCACTCAAATTGACTAACAGATATTTAGATTGCCAGGCACTGTGGGTCCCCTGGGCTCTTTCAAGTAGTTCAAGGACACTCCTGGTCCTGGGGATCTCAGTTTGCCTCCCTGGCCCTTGCCCATCTGCTCCCCCTCCCCAACCCCCTGAGCTCTGTCACTGGGAGGCCAGAACCCTGGCTCCCTCTCCCTTGGCAGCTTTTCTACCCAAGATCTGCTCCAGCATCAGCTGTCAATCAAGTACAGGCACACCCTTGACTTCCTGGTCTTTCAGGCCTCCCCAACCACCACTGTGTGTGTCTGTCTTCATTTTCTGTGACGCGCAAATTTCCAATTGTGGTCCCCGCACCAGCTCTGCCGTACCCTGTTCCTCCCACCAGCTTTGCCGCATCCCGTTTAATAAGCCTTCCTTCTGGAAGCCTTCGTCTTCATCAGTTCAGCCATAAGACAGAGACTGCTTCTGCTGCTCGCGGCATCTGTCTTGGAATCTTCCAAGTAGCCCTAAAGCCTTAACCAGGCATCTGATCCCCCCACTGTTTCTTTCCCCACAGAAAAGACATCCCGGAACTTGGCCTTCTGCTGACAGCTTGGCCACTGTGTTAGAGAGCACCTGGCCCGTTCCTAGGAGTGTTTTTCTATCTGAGCATGGCGGAGGTCCATTCAACACTTCCTAACCAGTTCCAACCCTCCGCTGCCCCCTGCGGTGGAAGCCGGAACACCATGAGCGCGCCTCTCTCTGAGCAGCCCAGGCAGGCAGGCATCTTGGGAGGGAAGAGCCTAGCCACTCCTCTCAGAGTAGAGCGCTTACAGGGTAATAAATATCCTTCATGCAGCTGCTGATGTCCTCTTTAGCGCAGATGACATTCGTTGCACCTCCCTTCCTCACACACGAGGGAGAAAATGAGGTCGGGCACAGAAGCCCATCTTCTGTCATTTTTCAGGCTGTTTCCTGATGGCGGGTGCCCCGTCCCCAGGAAGCAGCCGGATGGGAGATGGTTCTCACAAAGTCGATAAGGCCTTGTTACACTTTTCTTCTGAGAAGAAAACCCAGGCTCAGAGACGCTACTTTGTTCTACAGCATTTTTTTTTAAAAAAAGATTTATTTTATTTTATTTCTCTGCATATGTGCATCTATCTGCGGCTTTGTATGTGTGAGTGCTCGTGGAGGCCAGCAGAGGGCGTCAAACCCTAGAGTTGTGCTTTGGCAGCAAGCAGCTGTGTTTCCTGTGTAGCTTCTTCCAAGGGCTCAGTGGAGCGCTCAAAGTAGCTGCGTGCTTAGTTCAAGGCGGCCAGGGTACCAGGGAATGGTCTATCAGCTGTCAAGTAAGGCGTTAAACCGTCTCAAAGCCCAGTGTCATAGCTTACTTAAAGACACATTAAAAAGGAGCACTTGCAATAAGGATACCATTAACACTAACGGGGTTCTATAACATTTCTAACGCTGAGCTTCTGCCTGGCAGAAGTCTCAGGCAGTCTTGGGCCCTTTAAATCTCACTTCCTCTGCAGATACACCCCCGGGGATCTTTTCTCCAAGGCTAGCTGAGGATGGGGCCTCTCAGAGCCCCTGACATGAAGATAAGGCTCCTGCTGCAGTCAGTGCTCATGCTTTGTGGTAAGGGTCCACCCATGACTTCTGTCCCCTTTCACATCTGGATTCCTGCTAGGAGGCTGTGATGGGGTGGGGGTGGAGGTGGGGGCGGGGTAACGTGTTGACTGTGGTCCAGGCATGGGAACCTGCTAGATGTCTAAAATGTCATTGGAAAGGGGACCAGCAAGTTAGCTGTTTGGGTTTATGGTCTCCATGACTACGATTAGGTTAGGAGACCATCAAGAGATCCAGGTGTTGGCCGGCATAAATGGCATCTTCTGAGCCAAATACAAGTGAGCACGGCCGGGGGAACACAGACTCAAGTTTCCCCGAATGGCAAACTCCTCTACCCACAGAGAGACCGCCTTGTGTAAGCTCGGCTGTCACTCAGCAGCAGGTGGCTCGCGAAGCAGGCTGACTGCAGAGGCACAGACGGTCTTCCAGTTCACACACTGTCTTCCATGAGGCAAGAACATCTCTGCCAGGACTCTCATGTTATCACCTTAGTCTGACGTTTGCTACGAGCTAGGAGAGATGCACCAAGCTTGGTGTACATTCTACAAATTGTATCCAGTGATGTGTGTGTGTGCCCGCGCGTGTACAAGTTTACATGTAGCCCAGTCTGCATGTGGATGTCAGTACACATGTGTGTGAATGCATGTAGAGGTCAGAGATGTCAGGGTCACACCTCGGCCCCCTCTCCACCTTCCTTGTGAGACAGACTCTTTCACTGACCTGGACTGGAATTACAGGCAGGTGTCACCACATTGGATCCCCGCCCCCCCCCCCCATCAGCTATGCCCTTTTTTTAATAGTTAATTTAGTTACATGGGAAACTAATACCAAAACACACTTAGCCCAGATGATCAAGTACTGCATAGGCAGACGCTCACGGGCAAACAGACGGTCATCTTTGAGCACCAGATCAACGCTTGAGAAGGTAGCTGCCACAGCTCAGCCTCTATCTTTTGCCTTAGGGTCTGTCCTCCAGCTTGTTCAGCAAGGTTTTTTTTTTTTCCTTTTTACTGAGTGAGCCATCTCCCCTCCCCCGTATAACCTAAGAGGACTTTGTTTCTGGATCTCTCCAGAGCCACAGAGCACCAACGAGCAGGGATCAAACACACTTCAAGCCCCCACAGTACAGCTGCAGACTCTTGGGGACACGCCATTTAACTTGGCAAGAGACTGTGGGAAGTTACTGCGGGCTCCGGCGGGATCATACGGGGACCTGGCTCCTAGGTCTGAGTCCACGGAAGCCTTGGGGTTTGTGGGTTTGCGGTTGGGTGTGATGGTGTCAGGATGCTGAGCTTGGGAGGAGACGGGGGAGGCCTGGTGGTGAAGGAAGATACTTATTTTTGAGGAAGTTCTGTTGTGAGTGGGGGTGAGGGAGACTTTTAGTCTGAGACAAATAATTAGGGTGCCCGATGATAGAACTCATAGTTGGGATGTAAGGGTCTTTCTATCTCATACTGGGGCTCCTCTGATTCAAGCAGGGTGTCCTCCCCATGTTGGGGTCTTATCCAACCAGAGGAGAAGCTCTGGTTTCTTTTACAAATCCACAATGTATCCAGGATTGATACTGACCAGGCGGATTTTTTTTTTTTTTAAAGATTTACTTATATGTAAGTACACTGTCTTCAGACACTCCAGAAGAGGGCGTTAGATCTCATTACGGTTGGTTGTGAGCCACCATGTGGTTGCTGGGATTTGAACTCAGGACCTTTGGAAGAGCAGTCAGTGCTCTTAAACCACTAAGCCATCTCACCAGCCCCATAAATGATGACTTCTGCTAGGAGGCAGCCTCAGATCCTGACAGGGATGGTGCCTTGCTGTTTCCATGACAACACCAACACCTATACTAGGACTGTTTGACTGTGGGCCACCCATGGGCTCCTGTTTTGAATGTTTTCTTCAGTTGGTGCTGCGGTTTGGCTTGGGATCTTTTTAGGAGGTAAGAGCTAGTTGGCTGAAAGAAGCCACGAGGGGCAGGGCTTTGAAGGTGGAGCCCACCCACTCCCATCCCGAGCTCCCGCTTCTCTCTTTGCTTCCTGGTCTGCTGTGGTATGAGCAGCCTTCATTCACCTTACACTCCTGCCCTTGTGATCTGAGATTTCCATCCGAGAGGGACTCAAACCCTCCAAAACTGCGAGCCCATGGAAATCTTTCCTGCTTTAAGATGTGCATGTCAGGCAGTCTGTCTCAGAGACATGGAAACAACACAAAGACATTGTACAGCCACCCCAACTCCTGGGCAAAAAGCTCGTTCCCCAGTACCAAGGGACCTTTTCACTTCCATAAAATACACTCACACGCTCACTAAGTACACGCCATACTCCCTCTGGTGGCTGGAATGAGTAATAGGCTTCGATAGGCTTGTGCTGTGAACACTTGGTCCCCCTGTTGGTGGTGTTTGGGAGCTGCAGCCTAGCTGGAAGCAGTGTGTCACTGACGACAGGCGTTGGAGGCTGAGAGCCTCACCCCTCTTCCTGTTCTTCCTCTCTTTCTCTCCCTCCCTCCCTCCCTCCTTCCTGTGCGTCTTTCCTGCCACAATGGACTTTTTCCCTCTGGAACTGTAAATCCAAGTAAAGTCTTTCATTCTTAAATTACTATCAGCCGTGATGTTTTATCGCAGTAATAACAAAGTAACTGATATACTATTACAGTATTAGTACCATAACCAAGTATTAACTTAACTAATTATTATTTTCATAATTTATAGAATTAAAAACATATAGACAGCTGGAGAGACGGATAGCTCAGTGGTTAAGAACTGGCTGTTCTTCTAGAGAACCAGGGTTCAATTTCCAGGCCACACGGTGGCTCACAGCTCCCTGCAGGGGGCCTGACACCCTCTTCTGGATTCCTTGGCCACCAGGTATGCATGTGGTGCACATACATAACGTGCAAGCAAGGCACCATGCACATGAAATAAATACATTTTAAAACCAACATAAAGAACACATTCCTGATCTGTATAGAACATGAATTGATTTCTTTACACCAAATGGAAGAATGCAGGTGTGAGAAGCCTCCTCCTGGTGTGTTATTTTGTACAGGCAATTCCTAAGCAGGCAAACTAACACAAGATGAATATTCTCGACATAGAGCCTTTCTCTGTGTTAAGGGTTTAATTGTACACACCTTCCAATTTATATGTTCAAGTCCTCACCTCTACTGTTTCAGAATGTGACTATGCCCACGAGATCCCAGAAACTGGGAGGTGGAGGCAGGAGGATCAGGGTTCAAGGTTCAAGGCTGACCTTGCCTATATAGCAACTTTGAGGGCAGCCTGAGTTCCTTGAGATCTTGTCTCAAAAACCACATGACTATGTTTGGAGGTCAGGGATTTAAATAGTGATGAGTTAAAATGAGGCCATTAGGGTGAGCCTCTACCTACGTAGCTGCTGTCATCCTGTGAAGAGAGGGGACACAGAGGGCGGAGAGTGGGAGGATGCAGAGGGAAGGTGGGCATCTGTGAGTTCCCGGGGACCTCCCAGGAGAAGCCCACCCCTTGCTAGTGCACTGCTCTCAGACCCCACATTCAGCCTTCTTGCTTTCCAGACAGGATCTATTTCTGTTTCTTACGCTCTCAAGTTTGTGATGCTCGGCTCAGGCAGCCCCTGGGAGCATCTTATACTTTTGCGTTGCTCTGGCAACCATTTTTTAAATTAAAGTTGGGCTTGCGCAGATTCAGTGCACAGCCAGTTTCCAGTTAATACCTTCTGCGATGTCCCAAATGGTCAGTGTAGAGATCTGCCTTCGGTCTCTTCCTCCGAGTGGCTGTCTCCTAACTTTTGTGACTCACCCCTCTCACTCCCCACAGCCACTATGAACCATACAGATAAGCCTCCTGAGTGCTGGATGACAAGTATATGTCCTAGTTTGCCTCTCTGTTGCTGTGGGTAACAGCATGACCAAAAGCAATTTGAGAAAGGAAAGGGTTCAGCATCCAGGACAGCAAAGGCAAAGCAGGAGCCTGAAGCAGAAACCATGGAGCGATATTGCTTACTAGCTTGCTCCCCATGGTGCGCTCTCTCTCCCTCTCCCTCTTCCTCTTCTTTTTGGTTCTTTTGAGAAAGGCTCTATGTAGCCCTGGCTGTCCTAGAACTTGCTCTGTAGACTAGACTGGCCTCAAACTCATAGAGAGAGTCTCCTGCCTCTGCCCCCCGAGTGCTGGGATTAGAGGCATGTGCTACCCACAATAGCTGCTTTTCTTATGTAGCCCAGGCCTGCCTAAAGGTGGCAGGGCCCACAAAGGGCTAAACTTCCTCCTATCAACCTGTCACCAGGAAAATGCCTACAGACACGGCGGGGGCAGGTTTCAGCTGACATTCCCTTTTCCCTGGGGACTCCAGGTTTGTGTCGGATTGACAGCTGAAGCTGTGACAGAGCAGTGACCACACTCAGCTACTTAAGATCCTTAGATTAAGTTTGTTGCTCTGCTCATTAAGGGTGATGCCTACCACTGTCCGGATAGCCTCCTGGGCTCAGTGCAAAATGGCAGACTCCCTTTACCACTAGGTGCTCTCCTTCTCTGACCATGTCTGGGGAACTTGAAACCCCCCCCCCCCCCCGTCTCTACTTACATAGTCTTGGAGTGATTACAGGTTCAGCTTCTTCACTCCTGGTAGGAACCCATCCAGCTAGCACCTGAGATTCCTGGAATACCTCCCTATGTTAATAGGCATCTTGGTACCCTAAACCTTCAGCCAATGACCTCTGCCCATCCTCATGTTCCTACCCCCAGCCCCCAAACCTATATGATTTTTGAATCACCCCAAGTAAAGTTGATCTGTCTCCCCGCAGTTGGTCCTGGTGTTGCCATAACTGCGCATCCTTACAGGGCTTCTGGCCCAAGTTCATAGTCTCTGCTTCCTTTGCCCTCATGGACCAATATTAACCAACGATCCCCAGGGGCAGGGATAACTTGGTCTTAGAATGGGTGGTCACATTATCCATTATTCTTGAGAAAAATGTCTGTGCATTGAGGAACACCATGCAACCACACAAGAGCGAAGTCTTACATTCTAGAAGGAAACGAATAAATGAATGGCCTGCTCTCTGGTGTACTCACCTTTTACTTACGTTAACAAAAAATTCTCAAGAAGCAGCCAATCCAGGGGTCACCAGGGTTTAGGGGAGCTGGCCACTGAGAGGCAAGTCTAGATTGAGGGTCACCTAGATCATGTTTAATCTATAAGCATGTCTGTAGCAGATTGTCTTGATAATTAATTGGGGCAGGAGGGCCTCGCCCAGTGTGGGGGGCAACATTCCCTAGGCTGTATAAGAAAGCTACCTACACACAGGCCTTCCAGTTAAGCCAGAAAGTGAGCCAGCAAGCAGTGTTCCTCCAGAGACCTGCCCTGACTTCTCCCAACATTAGTCTGGGGCCATGGAAGTGTAAGCTAAGTAAATCCATTCCTCCTCTTAAGTTGTTTTTAGGTCAGAGTGTTGTATAGGAACGGAAAGGAAACTAGAAGGGAGGGGAAGGGGCAAAGACTGCCCTTTAGTTACTGTATGTCCATTATAGATCCCACCTCTGCCTCCCATTGCGTAGGGACTTGGATAGATGGGTTGGGAAGCTTCCTCTGGGGGAGAGAGTGATGCGTTCACAGGGAGGCTCTCAATAGGCTGCCTGCCATCTCCCCGTAGCAGTGGGGAAAGGAAGAGGTCATGGTAGATGAGTGTGACCCTCATAGCCCAGGCCTAATATGTGACCCTAAATTTGGTGATAAAAGCTTATAACTGAAACCGAGTGAATTCAGTGAGAGAGTTGCTGCTGGCGTTTGCAGAGCTGCAATGTGGAACATTCCAGAAGGACCAGACTGCTCACCCAAGAGTGTCACTTTTGGAGGTATGTGTGTGGGAATCCCACACCTTAGAGACAATGAGGTATAATTTTTGATTTGAATGCAGAAGCTTCTAAAAATATTGCAGGATGGAAAATACTGCCTCTAAAAGAGTCCTTACAAGAAGAAGGGAAGCTAGGCAGCTCACGGATGGAAAAATTCCAATCTTGTAAACAGAAAAAAGGATGGATAAGTGTCTGCGTGAAAGGCAAAATTAGTGCTGTTTAAAAGAGCCTGGGGGGCGGGCGAGAGGGCTCAGAGCACCGGTGAGGGGGTTTATAAGCTGAGTGATTCCTGGAACCCACATGGTGGAAAGAGAACTGATTCCCATGGTGGTCCTCTGACCTCCAAATGCAGATCTGTACACAGACACACACACACATACATACACAGACACACATGCACACACATACACACACACACACACACACACACACACATGCACAGGCATACAGACAGATAGGCAGACAGAAAGACACACACAGACACACAGGCAGACAGCCAGACAAACACAGACAGACACACACACAGACAGACACACATACACACACAGACACACACACATAGACACACACAAACACACACACACATAGATACACACACAGACATACACACACACAGACAGAGGATTCCTATGGTCCCATGCCATGTAGTTAGTACAGAGTACCTGCTTGTAACCAGATTTGCTCTGTTTCTGGGGGTCAGGAGAAGTTTAGCCCATAGTGCAAGGTCACAGAGGGGCTATCTGTCACCTTCTCCAGGCTGTATGGGCAGCTGGGTGTGACTTGATCTGTGGGACCATAGCTCCTGACCCAACGCTTCCATCCTGAGCTTTCCTCTCTCCATAATCCCTCCCCCCTGCTTTTCTGCAATTCTCCCTTTGAATGAGAGCTCTTTTTCTATCTCAGACTGGCCTCAGATTGGCAGCCCACAAGCCTCAGCTTCCTGGGTTTATTTATGGGCCTTTGCCACCAAGATGGGTCTCCGCCTGTCTTATCTGTGGCCAACACATGTTCATTGTAAACAATGTCTTACCCCCAAACCTATCAATATTCCTTTAGTGCAAGGTTTAGTGGACAGTTCTTGGCTGATGGTCATTTGTAAAGATTTCTCCTTCAGTAATCCTGAAACGTCCCAATGCTGCGAGCCTTCAATACAGTTCTTCATGCTGTGGTGACCCCCCCCAACCACAAAATTATTTTCCTTGCTACTTCATAGCTATAATTTTGCTACTGCTATGAATTGTAATATTGATATCTGATATGCAACCCCTATGAAAGGGTCATTTGACCCTCAAAGGGGACACAACCCACAGGTTGAGAACCTAAGGCCCAGGCTTAGCCATTTTCCTGGCTAGCATCTTAAAAGGCCCAGTCAAACCTTTAGTTGCAGCTATTCACAGTTCAGACTCCAGGTATTACAAATTCTCAGAGGGAGCTACGATATGGTTTCTATCCTTGGAGAGTCTCAGGGGCACCTGGAAGATAATTTATGCCACCCATCCCAAGCTGCAGGGAGGCCCAGTGCCCAGTAGATGGCAGCATAGGACCGTCCAGCCCCATCTAATGGGGACGTGTGCTGAGTGGGGAAGACTCTGGGTTTCACATTGCCTTTTCTCCCATCTTCACCACCCAAATTACACAAGCCAACATCAGAGGGACAGTTCAGAGCTCTGGGTGGCCGAACATCTTTTCTCAAGAACCTGCAGGTGACATTTTACTACTTTCAAACTTGTGGCACAAAGAAAAAAACAGCTAATCACTTTATATAATAAGGGTGCCTGTCCCCTGTGTGGAGGGGAAGAGAAGAAACTTGCCTCAACCGTAGACGCTTAAATCACACCGAAATTCAGCCATTAGGTTTATTCCGCAAAGAAAGGGGCAAGAGGGTCTGGGGCTCTGTGCTCAGAGATTCATATCACTGGGGCAAATACAAAGGAGAGTCAGGCAGACTTGGATGGGCTGGTTTGCCTCTGGGAAGCAGACAGGTGCTCTCTGGCCAGTGTGAATTTGTGTGCTAAGTGCTGCCCACCGCACACAGAAACTTGTCTGCTGAGGTCTGAGGACTGCAGCCACATCTATCTCCCCCCCGTTCTTAGGTTAGGAAATCTTTCTTCCTGGAAGTGGCAAATGGTTAAGGGATCAGAAGAGCGCATATTCCTTTTCACTAAAAAAAAATCCAAAAGGAATTTCCTATTACAAGGTTTAACTCCTTGTTTGTTGTGATTTGAGGCAGTTCTCATCTGCCTGCCTCTGCTTCCTGGGTGCTGAGATTAGAGTGTATACCTCCACACGCAGCCAAAATCAAATATTTAACACACACGTTGGTTTACATGTGTTGGTCAGAGAAAATAGAGATCTAGGGATAACGGCTCATGTCTGAAATTCCAGCCCTCAGGAGGTCGAGGTGGGAGAGTCATGGCCAACCTCATCTGCCTGGACGACAGAGCGGGATTTTGAAGGGAACAAAAAAAAAAGGAGAAAGGAGAGAGTTTTATTTGGAGAGTTGTTAGTGTCATAGGCAGACAGGAGCATAGTGTAGCTACGGTCTCTCTCTCTCTCTCTCTCTCTCTCTCTCTCTCTCTCTCTCTCTCTCTCTGTATGTGTGTGAGAGAGAGAGACAGAGACAGAACAGGAGCGGGCAAGTGCCAAGCCTTCCCTTAGATACAATGAGGCATTGTTCTTAAAGATTTCTGAGAGACAGAGTGGATCCCACATCAAGAAGTAGCTGACTTAATAACTAACAACACAGTGTGTCTGAGTCAGGTGTCTGGAGTTCAAGAATGGTGGGGGGAGGGGACAGTCCACTCTAGTGAGGGTTTGTATGTGCTTCTGTTTGTGTGTGCTTTTTCATTTACATGCATTTTCATTTGCATGCATTTTATGTGTGTATGCATCTGTCTGTTTATATGTTCTCTGTGAGTTTGTGTGTGAATGCGTGTGTCTGTGCATCTGCACATGTGTGTTCATGGATGTCTGTGTGTTGGTGTCTCTTTGCGGGCATATGCATGCATGCACATTGTGTGTGTTGGTTTTGCATGTGTACACATTATATTTATGTGTGTCTGTGTGCCCTAATGAATTTGTGTGTGAGCTTATGTTTGTGCACACATGTAGGCATGTGTGTGTATACAGGCATATATGTGTTTGTATGTGAACATTTGTATGCTTGTGTGTTCTTGGTGTACGTGTGTACACATGTGTGTGTCTTTTGTGTGCATGTGTGGGTTTCTTTTGCATGAATTTGTGTTTGTGGGTTTTTTTTAACATCTGCATGTTGGTTCCTGGGTTTGTATGCATGTGTGCTTATGAATGTATATTTTGTGTGTTTGTGTGATTTTGTATTTGTACTCCACATGTGAGTTTTTGTGTGTGCATGTGTGTGTATACATGTTTATGCGCATGTTTTCAAATGCCTGTGTGCTTGTGCTTGTGAGTTTGTGTATGCATTCAGGTGTGTTTGTTTGTGCATGTATATATGTGTTGATGTTTGAATATGCATGCGTGTTTGTGTGTTCGTGCTGGTGATTTGTTTGTGTCTGTGTGTTTGTAATACCCCATTTTTCAGAGCTAGCAATGAAACAGGACAGTATAAAATAGCAGGAGAACAGTATAAAACAACTTCAAAATTATTCATATGTAAGTAAAACCTGAATCCCTGTGGTATTAGATCCAGTGGCCAGAAAACCAAGAGGAGGATTGGGTCTAGGTGGCTGAGGGCAGGAAAAAAGAAACAGCGTTCATTCACACACTCAAGACCAGTCAGAGACAAGCACACAGTGACCACGTACCAGCAAAGACACACGTGGTTAGACATACACTTTATTTTAGCATTTGTTCATCTGAGTAGACCTTTATAACCTTGAAATTTCATGGTCTCAGAAAGAATAGTTTAAACCAGGATTGAATCACACACACAGTCTGTTGTAAAAATGCAACTTTGAATTTCTATCATCATATAAAGATTCGTACCAACTTAAAATGTGAGACTTGTTTGCGTCTTAAAGGAAATAAAATAATGAACAGAGTTGGTTAGGACTAAGGAGTTTTATAATTGCTGCTTCATACCATGTGTTCTTCTTAAGATGGAAACATTACATGACAGGTTGTAAGCCCATGTGGCCGACATGGTTGCTATTTAAAAACGTTTGTGTTTACAAACACACACACACAAAACATTTGTGTTTACACATATACACACACACACATATATATGTGCAAACACAAATGTTTTTAAATGGAGTTGAATTTGGGTTACATACATATATGTCCTTAGCGAGAGCTGAAGAAAGCCAAATATCGTTGCAGATTATATAGATACCAACCTATACCCAATGAGCAACTTATAGGCGTTTACAGAACAATCTTAAGATATTATTTCTCTTGAGAGCAGAATGCCAATTTGTGATAAAATCTAAGCCCATGGAGGGAGAACAAGCTTAGCTTAGTGGATGCAGGCTGGCTGCAGAGAGAGGGGTGTGGGAGGAGCATGCAGGCTCCCGTGTATGCTGAGAGCAGGTTTGTTGCAGGAGGCAGTGGATTGGAATTAAGGTCCCAGTGTGTGTCTTAGACCCAACAGAAACACAAGCACCAGGAGAGTCTACCGAGTCTTGTCGCACCAATCTTATGAAGTATAATGTGGGGAGGGGCTACCTGTGGGCCCATGCCAAGGTGTTCCCCTGAGAAATCACTCCATGCAACAGATCTGGTTTATTTAGGGGAAGGGGGGGAGTGAGGACCTGGATAAGGGGTGGGTAACCGAGTGGACATGGAGACAGGCAGACAGATGGGAGCAGAGTCTTGAAGGCAGAGAAAATGGGAGGCCCGGGGGAGAACAGAGAACAGAAAAGGTGAGAGAGGGAGAAACAGGCTGGGAACACATGGAAACAGAAAGAGGGAGCATGCATGAGAGTTAGGGTGACAAACAGTCCTTTTATATGCAGCCAGCACAGGGGGATGGTGATGGCTGCTGCTGCTGACATAGGCCATTGCTAGGTCCCTGGGAGTAACCTAGTGAAGTCACCTAGAAGGTGACAATCTGTGTCTTAGTTAGGGTTTTACTGCTGTGAACAGACACCATGACCAAGGCAGGTCTTATAAAGGACAACATTTAATTGGGGATGGCTTACAGGTTCAGAGATTCAGTCCATTATCATCAAGCAGGCATGGTACAGAAGGCGTTGAGAGTTCTACATCTTCATCTGAAGGCTGCTAGGAGAAGACTGGCTTCCAGAAAGCTAGGATGAGGATCTTAAAGCCCATACCCACAATGACACACCTACCCCAACAAGGCCACACCTCCTAATAGTGCCACTTCTTGGGCCAAGCATATACAAACCATCACAGTATGTCTGTATTGAATCCCCTGAAACAGAAGTTATAGATAAGTGTGAGCTGCCATGTGGGTGCTGGGAATTGAACCCAGGTGCTCTGGAAGAGCAGTCAGTGCTCTTTAACACCGAGCAATCTCTCCAGCCTATCACTGCGGATGTTTTTCAAATGATGGTTTTTCTGTCTTAACTTGGTATCCTGTGTTGTAGAAATGATTTAAGCCCAGTCCAGGGTTTCTTCCCTCCCTTTGGTCATTCAGTTCCCGTTTAAAAGACATACAACGTTTATTATTTACAATAAGCCTTAAACCTCACAAGAGCTGGGCAAATACCCACCCTCCATGCTGTTAGAATCTACTTTCCTATAGATAACCCTGAGTTCTTACTTCCTGTGTTTCATCTGGGGTGCTCTTAACTCCAGCTGGACGTCCCTCAGGGCCATGCTTTCTTGCCTCCTAATCCATGGATCCTTCTTCCTCCTCCACCTTCTTCTCCCTCTCGTGGTCTCTCCTGGGTCTCCAGGCAGGGAACACCAAGCCCTGCCATCTCAATTCTGCCCAGCAATAGGCTGTCGGCATCTTTATTTACCAATCGGAAATAACTTGAGAGCAAGGTCACATAGCATCCTTGGGTTTATGTGTATACTCTCTTGTCTCTGGGGCAACCAGGTCTTGGGAGCCTGCACTTATCATTACAGCACACAGCGAAAGACCAAACCTCAATATCCTGAAACTTAAAAATAGTTATATATATATTTTTTGGTGGAGTCCTTGAGGTTTTCCATCTAGAAGGACATGACGTGGTCAAATTGACAGTTTGACAATCACACTTTCTTTGTCCTGCTTGGATGCCCTTTGTAGTTACCTGAGGGACTCTTGAATTTTTGCTAGTTGTTTTGTATTTGGCCTGGCATATATTTTACCCAGTCCTTACCACAAGGCTCCTCAAACGCTTCTTTGGATCAGAACAAGCCGTTATGGAACAAAAGCAACTGAGCACGTCTGTGAGGATGGATGAGAGAAAATAGTGTCACTCTCCAATAGAATGAGTGTATTTTCCTTATTTTTATAAACACTCTAAGTAGCTGTCACTTCAAACAAGCTTGTGATACTCACTAAAAGTTTTTTGACTTAAGTCTGCCAAAATAATATTTCTATAGACAGATTTTCCCATAGGCAAGGCTAGCCTTAACTCAGTATTTAGCTAAGGATGGTCTTGAACTCCGGACCCTGCTGCATTGTCTCCCAAGTGCTGGCATCATAGACATGAACCACCATGCCTGTCTTTATGTAGTGCTTTGTGCGTGGCAGGCAAGCACTCTACCACCTGAGCCACAGCCCCCACACTAATTCGGGGCTGACGATTTATCTTAAGGCCTGGATTTGATCAGAAGTGGCGAATTTTTTTGAAATTGTGATGATGGAGCTAAGGTAATGCCAGGACTTTGAGATCCTCCATAAACAAAAAGAAGTCCCAGTTAAATAGGAAAGAGATCCTTACGTTTAGCCAGCCTCTCACTGTGACTTTCCATTTTGACACGTGTGTTTTCATTTCTGACTTCTTCAAATATTTTATAAACCCTTGTCTCTCTTGTCCCCTGCAGTGATGTTCTAAATCTCTCACGGCCTTGAGCTGCCTAATTTGTGCACCAAATTTGCTAGATTTTAATTGCCTAGATTTATCTTCTAAGCCGCTCCAGATGGAGCCTGGGGCTTGTGCTGCCCATTGGCCATGCTCCTTCCTGTCAGCATCCTGAGAGACCACAAAGATGTATCAGGGACATCCAACCTGTGGGCTGTGGGCTACGTGTGTCTCAGGACAGCTACGAACACAGTCCAGGTCATTTGTATATCACCACGTCACGTCTCAGTGCCAGTCAGTGGGGTACCCGGTGTAGTGTATGTCATGGATGCTGTGTGGAATGGGGGATGGGGGTGGGCCTGAGTAGCACAGGGTTGGTCTCTGTTGTGTACAACGTCCAGGTCTGTCACATGGGTTTCTCCAGCCTCTCATGTGTCATTAGCAGTTAGAGAGAAAGTTGTAGGTGGGAAAGCCATCTGCGTGTCATCGTGGGTGAACCTGGCTTGGTTCTACCTGTGGCTAGGTTGCCTTTGTCCTAAAACTAGGCACAGGAGTGAAGTTAAATGGACATGGTGTTACCAGTGAGCTCAAAGCTGCGAAGGCAGCGAGACATCAGAGTCTCCCTCTGGCTAGATGGTATGATCTCCTCAGCCACCCAGCCTGTTGCTTTGGGAGGAGACACTCAGAGACTAGCCATCGCTCCATAGGGTTCTGGGTTTGACTGTAACTCTTTTCGACACTCTCCAGGTGTCATTGTGTCTTTCTCTGCCTATGTGTGACTGCAAGCCTAGAGCCATTTTCTACAAAGATGGTTGCTGAGTCTAGGGATAAATGAAATTTTCTTAAAAAAAAAAAGTCTTACTAAATGTATTTATTTGTGTGAGTGTGCATGTCCCCGAGCTCTGTCATGGACGTGGAAGCCAGAGGCCAGTTTTCAGAAGTTGTTTCTCCCCTTCTATTATGTGAGTCCCCGGGATTGAACTCAGGTCCAGGCTGGGTGGTAGGCACCTTGTCTCAGTTTAGGTTTTACCCTTGTGAATAGATACCATGACCAAGGCAAGTCTTATATGGACTTAGGGTTGGCTTACAAGTTCAAATATTAAGTCCATTATCATCAAGGCAGAAGCATGGCAGCATCCAGGCAGGTGTGGCACAGGAGGAACTGAGAGTTCTACATCTTCATCTGAAGGCAGCTAGGAGAAGACTGCCTTCTAGGCAGCTAGGACGAGGGTATTAAAGCGCATGCCTACAGTGGCACATGTCCTCCAAGAAAGCTATACCTCCTAATGGTGCCACTCCCTGGACCAAGCATATACAAACCATCACATTCCACTCCCTGGACCCCACAGGCTTGTTCAAACACATGAGTCTATGGAGGCCATACCTAGCCATAGCAAAATAAAAAAAAGTACATTGAGTTCAACTTCCAAAGTCCCCATAGTCTATAGCAGTCTCAACAATGTTAAAAGTCCAAAGTTCAAAGTCTCTTCTGAGATTCAACCAATCACTTAACTGTAATCCCCAAAACAAGTCAGGAAGCCAGCTGGGAAGACTCCAAACTCTGCATCTCTATGTCTAATGTCAAAACAGTCTTCAGAAATCTACTCCTTTTTCATCTTTGTTGAGTGAAACAAAGTTCTTTCTCCTGGGATGCTTCCAACCCCTGTCAGCAAAGCTTTCCTCGGCAGGTATCATATGGATCTGGCACTTTTAACATGTTGAAGTCTCCAAGTCAGCTTCACAGATTCTTGTTCCATTGTCTGGGGTCCACACATGATCTTCTGGGCTCCTCCAAAGAGCTTATGCCACTTCTCCAGCTCTATAGCACTCAAGGCTCTGGTTGACTCCATTCCACTGCTGCTGCTGCTCTTGGTGATCATCCCATGGTACTGGCATCTCCAATACACTGGGGCCTTCCACTGCAACTACACTTCACCTATAGCCTCTCTTAGGCTCTCTTCATGATGCCAAGCCTCAACTTCTTTTCATGACCCCTTCAGGACTCAACCATCAACTGCAACTAACTGCACCTTCAGTAATAGCTTTCCCTGGCTTCTCACAATGCCAAGCCTCAACTGCTCTCCATGACCCCTTCATACCTTCAAAACCAGTATCACCTGGGTGACTCTTACATATTACCAAGTCCAGCTGCAGTATGAGGTACAACCTTGGCTACTTTTGAACCATAGCTTCTTTATGCTCTCAGAAAACACTTCCCAGAAGATTTCATATCTATGTTGCTGGTCTCTTCTTCATCACCATTAATTTCTTAGCTCCAGCTAACCAGCATCAATCGTCCCAGTAGTCCCTTCTATTCTTGACTCTAAAGCCAGAGGCATGTGGGTGAAGCTGCTGAGTTCTGCTGCTTGCTAGGGCTGGAACACCCTCCACCCCCATTCTATTACCAGCTTTCTATTTTCTAACTCCTTCACTGCCTAAGCTTGACTGTTCCAGAACTTGCTCTGTAGATTGACTTTGTACTCAGAGATCTGCATGGCTCTGTCTCCTGAATTGGCATGTACCAATGGAAGACCTCTGGACTTAAGCTTTTCTTCTCCTAGAATTTGCTCTGTCCCAGGCTGGCCTTGATCTCAGAGATCTGCTTGCCTCACTCTTCTGGGATTAATGGTGCATTGAAGCTGTTCATGGTCACAGTTCCTTGGCTGCATCTAAGCTGTTCATGGTCACAGTTCCTCAGGATCCAGATCAAAAAGCCTGTGTCTTCCAGCTTCAAGATCTGGATCACAAGTGTGCCCTCCATTTTGGGATTGTAATTTATTCCATATTAAAATTCCAAACTATTCCTTGTTCAACTACAAACACAAACAATAAGCTTACTTGGGTGGGATCTTGCCCTGAGATCACCACTCTCTTAATCTCTTTTTTTTTTTTAAAGATTTATTTATTATTTTATGTAAATACACTGAAGCTGTCTTCACACACTCCAGAAGAGGGAGTCAGATCTCGTTACGGATGGTTGTGAGCCACCATGTGGTTGCTGGGATTTGAACTCTGGACCTTCGGAAGAACAGTCGGGTGCTCTTACCCACTGAGCCATCTCACCAGCCCCTCTCTTAATCTCTTTATCTCCTTAAATACGGGATTCAGCTCCATTTCACTTCCTGGTGTCCTTTTATTACTTGAACCATATATATATATATATTTTTATTTTTTTTCCTTTCCATTTTTTATTAGGTATTTAGCTCATTTACATTTCCAATGCTATACCAAAAGTCCCCCATACCCACCCACCCCCACTCCCCTACCTGCCCACTCCCCCTTTTTGGCCCTGGCGTTTCCCTGTTCTGGGGCATATAAAGTTTGCGTGTCCAATGGGCCTCTCTTTCCAGTGATGGCCGACTAGGCCATCTTTTGATATATATGCAGCTAGAGTCAAGAGCTCCGGGGTACTGGTTAGTTCATAATGTTGATCCACCTATAGGGTTGCAGATCCCTTTAGCTCCTTGGGTACTTTCTCTAGCTCCTCCATTGGGAGCCCTGTGATCCATCCATTAGCTAATGGATTGAACCATATATTTTATATTTTTCCTTTCTCAGCTTTCTCCTTTTCATTAAAACGTTCTTTATAAGACTAAATCAGAGAAAAAAGTCTCTGCTGGGCTTTTTTGAGACTTCCTTTGCCCATGCAATTAATATACATTTCTTTATCTTGGCCTCAGGTAGACTCTTCAGACAAGGGCAAAAAGCAGCCACATTCTTCACCAATATACCACAAAAACAGCCTCTAGGCCACATACTGAAGTTTTTCTCCAGTGAAATCTCTTGGGCCAGGTCCTCACAGTTCAAATCATTCACAGCAACAAAGTCTTCCATATTCCTATTTAGAATAGCCCATTAAGCCCCACTTAAAGCATTCTACTGCTTTCCAAATCCAGAGTCCCCAAATCCACATTCTTCCAAACAAAACCAGTCAGGCCTATCACAGCAATACCCTACTCCTGGTACCAACTTCTGTCTTAGGGTTTTACTCCTGTGAACAGACACCATGACCAAGGCAACTCTTCTAAGAACAATATTTAACTGGAGCTGGCTTACAGGTTCAGAGATTCAGTCCATTATCATCAAGGCAGAAGCGTGGCAGCATCCAGGCAGGCATGGTGTAGAAGGATTTGAAAGTTCTACGTTTTCATCTGAAGGCCGATAAGAGAAGACTGGCTTCCGGGCAGCTAGGTCAAGGGTATTAAAGCTCATGCCCACATTGACATGTGTCCTCTAAGAAGGCCACACTCACTCCAAGGCCACACCCACTCCAACAAGGCCACACCCACTCCAACAAGGCCACACTTCCTAGTAGTGCCACTCCCTGGGCCAAGCATATACAAGCCATCATACACCTTTACTTATTGAGTCATCTACCTGGCCTTTAAACACCTAGCTGGCCGATCGATCTTTAGCCCTCCCTGCCAGTGGTCTCCCCTCACAGCATGCCGCAACCTATCACTGGCCGGGGGAAGACACTGCCTCGGTTTGTTGCATTAAATTTTCCCTCCCATCCTGCATCCACCACTGAAGCCGCTCTCTATGTTTATTTAGATGCATGGTGCCTTGAAAAGGACTCAGTGTTTATGCAACTCTGTGTGTGCTTCTAAATTATACACAGGATCCTGCACCGTACGTCCCCTCCCACTTTTGTGCCGAGACTGAAAATTAGCAGAGACTCACAGCTCCTTTGCCAAAACCAGTCTGGCAGAGTGACAGCTGAGAGAGGAGCCTGGATCTGAGGGAGTGAGAAAAGAGCCTTTGCCAAGCCTTGTGGGAAGCTGGGGCAACCTGGACAGCAGGGTATAGCTGTGAGGAGCCGAGCTCGTGGGTGCTGGAGCAGGCAGAGAGCAGGGTCAGACAGTGGGCAGGGCGGAGGACACTGTTCTTTTTCCTTTCTTCTCTCTCATTATGTGGCCCAGGCTAGTCTCAAATTCAGGCTCCTCCTCAGCCTCTGGAGTGTAGGAATTACAGGTTCAAGCTGCTACGCCTAGCTAGGAGACTTTCTACACTGTATTTTCCTTCTGTTTGCTCCTTGATTCCGAGATAATTGGGCCCTGGAAGTGTGATGATGTCACCAGAGCCCTTTGGGTCAGAGGCTATGCTTTGGAAGCTCGGACAAGCCAGGCTCAGCCACCTGACCTCAACAGGCCAATTAAACAGAAGCAACAGAAACACAAAGAAAGACGTATTCAACATAGCTATGGTGGAAAGAGTAACACAGAGGTCTCATGAACCCCAAATTCATCTCCTTGACACGGCATACATAGGTCTTGACCTGAAGAGAGGCAAGAGGTAACTAATCGGCCTTGGCCAATGCGTGGTCCTACGTCACTCACCCATCTCCTCTGCTCTAACACCCCACAGTGTGGGCTGGCGAGCTGTCAAGCTGTCAGAGGTTGGAGTCTTCCTCTGGCTGGCACCAGGCTTTCGAATTTTTCTTCTCTCAGTGTGACACTCCTGTGGAGATTTCAAGTTCTTGGGACTGTTGTTGAAGGGCAGGGTTCAATGTCTTTCTAGGAAATAGATCTCCATTTCTGTCAGAGTCACAGCTATCCCGAATCACTATCTGGTGAGAAAGGGTGAAAACCAATGCAGGCAGTCTCCTGCCCTCAGAGTCCTTTCCTTCCTCTTCTCCAGTCCTTCTACCTACCGGGGGACACCCAGAATGGCAGGCCACACCTCAGGGTGAGGGTCGTAGCCAGTGCTGCCTCTTCAGGTGCTTGGTGACAAGGTGCTGAACAGAGTAGCTCCTTATGGTGGCAGCAAAGGGGATGGTGGAATGGGAGGTTTATCACTTTTCTGTCCCCTACCCAGAGTGACAGTCACCAGACGATAGGACATTTACCAGACAGCACAGAATGTCCAATTCAGTCCCGCCACATAAAAGAAAGTGTCAGCTGTACAAGGAAAGGGCAAGGATCCGCCAGAAAACCCATGAGTATAAACACTAATTATAAAGAACGTAGTTATTGACAGAGGCCAGCCTGCCGGGCATGAGAGAGCACGCCTGTAATTCCAGTGTAACGGAACTCAGCAGGTTCGCATCTCGGGGGCTGGCTTAGTTTCTTCTCAGTTTGCCATGACAAAACACCCGGACAGAAGCAACTGAGGAGAGATAGCATTTGTCCTGGCTCACAGTTCAAGGTAAGCCCGTGGTGGTGGGAAGTTGAGGTAGCAGGAAGGTGAGGTACCTGGTTGTTTGCAACCACAGAAGAGAGTAAAGACTGCTCCCCAGGCCTCCGTTCCTTTTCTCTTTTAACGACTTTAGGGCCCCTAGTCCAGGGCGTAGTGCCAACCACAACAGCGTGAATGGGACTCATGGCATCAATTCGTTGAGTCAAGATAATCTTCACAGACATGCCCAGAGGCCCTTCTGCCAGGCTGAGTCTAGACTCTATCTGGCTGATAGAGTGGGAATGACTCCCTACCCTGACCCCTGAGACAGGATATCTCTGTATAATCCTGGCTGTCCTGGAACTCACTCTGTAGACCAGGCTGGCCTCCAATTCAGAGATGCACCTGCCTCTGCCTCTTGAGTGCTGGGATTAAAAGTGTGGGCCACCGTGTCAGACTAACATTTTATTTATTTTTAACAGTTATACCTAGGCTTCTTCTGAAACCAGAGACAGTAGGCAAGCTACACCATTCACAGTTATCCTAGGGTCAAGGACAGACATAAAAAGTTAAACTGCTGGGCTTGTCACACGGGAAGCAACAGATGTTGTTTCTAGGTCCAACTTACATGCTTATGATCTTAAATATCTAGTAGAGAAATATGAATATTCCTGATGGCAAACCCAGGCAAAAATACATGCTTACAATTACCAGGCTGCCAATGCTTTCCATTTTACCAAAATATTTAAAGCTATCGTATTTATCAATAACTTGCTAAAGTCATGTGAGTTCAAAAGCTTGTATTAATTATTTTGATCCACATAGTCTCAATCTGAGTGAATGATTACATATCTATAAGCCAGTTAGAAGTGTATATCGGTATATAGGCCCATCATGTAACATGCATGTATGTAGACACACTTAAAAACATATGCAAAGATCTTATATCTGTGGTGAGGAAATGACTCTCTGTATAAGCCTGGAGATCTGAGTTTAGACCCTCAGCACCCAGCACCTCACTCAGCACCCAGCACCTCAGCACCCAGGAGGTAGTGGGTGTGTCTTAGTCAGGGCTTCTATTCCTGCACAAACATCACCACCAAGAAGCAGTTGGGGAGGAAAGGGTTTATTCCGCTTACACTTCCACACTGCTGTTCATCACCAAGGAAGTCAGGACTGGAACTCAAGCAGGTCAGAAGCAGGAACTGATGCATGTCTCTTAACTGGCTTGCTTCCCCTGGCTTGCTCAGCCTGCTCTCATGGCACCACCCACAAGGAGACCTCTGCACTTGATCACTAGTTGAGAAAATGCCTTACAGTTGGATCTTGTGGAGGCATTTCCCCAACTGAAGCTCCTTGCTCTGTGATAACTCCAGCTTGTGTCAAGTTGACACAAAATTAGCCAATACAATTGACCCCTTGTCAACTTGACACACAAACACATCACTAGGAAGCTTCAACCCTTAGTTCTTATTCATCCCCAAGATCTAAATAACTTTAAAAGTTCCACAGTCTTGACATATTAAAAGTTCAATCCCTTTAGAATATCCAGTATCTCTTAAAATTCAAAGTACTTTAAAATTCAAAGTCTCTTAACTGTGGGCTTCACTAAAAAAACTTCCTTCAAGAGGGAAAAATATCAGGGAAAAAACCAATCTCCAACCATCCAATGTCTGGGATCCAACTCACGATCTTCTGGGCTCCTCCAAGGGCTTGGGTCACTTCTCCAGCCATGCCCTTTGTAGCACACAGGTCTTCTACGCTCCTGCCGCCTGTATTCCACTGCTGCTGCTGTTCTTGGTAGTCATCTCATGGTGCTGGCATCTCCAAAATGCTGCTGTCTTCCACTGTAACTTGGCTTTAACAATAGCCTCTCATAGGCTCTCTTCATGGGGCCAAGTATCAACTTCTTTGCATGACCCCTTCAGTCCTGTGTCATCAATTGCAACTGAGGCTGCACCTTCACCAATGGCCTTCCATGGCCTCTCACAGTGCTGAGCCTCAGCTGCTCTGTGTGACCCCTTCATGCCTTCAAAACTAGTACCACCCTAGTACTAACTAACTAACTCTTACACATTACCAAGTCCAGTCATAAGCACAAGGTACAACCATGGCTATCTCTGGAACACAGCCTCTTTGTGCTTTCAGAAAACACTTCCCAGAAGATGTCACCTCAATGATGCTGGTCTCTTCTTAATCACCGCTAATTTCTTAGCTCCAGCTAACCAGCATCAATAGTCCCAGTAATGCAAAGGTTTCACTTTACTAGTTCTGGTATCTTGTTAACCACAGCTGATTCTTCAGTTCCAGCTAACCAGAACCACAGAATCTTCACAATCAAAGTAACAATGACCCTGAAAAGAGTCTTTAATTTTCCCTCTGAAATTTCACAAGCCAGGCCTCCATCTTCTGTACTGTTCTCAACATTATCTTCCAAGCTCCTACACAACATCCCACAGAGCTCTTAACATTGAATGGATCTTGTAGCTCAAAGTTCCACAGTCCTCCTCAAAACATGGTCAGGTTGTCACAGAAATACCCCACTTCTGGTACCAATTTATCTTAGTCAGGGTTTCTATTCCTGCACAAACATCATGACCAAGAAGCAAGTTGGGGAGGAAAGGGTTTATTCGGCTTACACTTCCATACTGCTGTTCATTACCAAGGAAGTCAGGACTGGAACTTAAGCAGGTCAGGAAGCAGGAGCTGATGCAGAGCCATGGAGGGATGTTCTTTACTGGCTTGTTTCCCCTGGCTTCTTGCTTAGCCTACTCTCTTATAGAACCAAGACTACCAGCCCAGAGATGGTCCCACCCACAAGAAGACTCCCCCTGCCTCCTTGATCACTAATTGAGAAAATGCCTTACAACTGGATCTTGTGGAGGCATTTCCCCAACTGAAACTCCTTTCTCTGTGATAACTCCAACTTGTGTCAAGTTGACACAAAATTAGCCAGTACAGGGTGCCAGTGCTGGGTAGTCAGAGACAGGAGGATTCTGTGAAAGTCTGACTAATAGAGCTTAAGTTTTCTGGCTTCTACATGTCCAGGCATGGGTCAGCGTGCCTGCACACACACACACACACACACACACACACACACACACACACACACACACACACACACACACACACACGCACAATTCTATTTCTCTCCATAGGTAGTCTTCTGACATTTGTGGACCAAACTTTAGGGTAAAGCCATTTCTAGAACAGGTAGTACTAAAGAACACCTCCTTTCTCAGGGTCTGCTCAGCCTTGAGTGAGTTTGGGGGTGAAGGCTCAGATGGCTCCATGTAAGCTAGCACCAGAGAAGATAACACACTGCCCAAACATCCTGAATTTAATGATGATGATGATGATGATGATGATGGTGGCGATGGTGCTGAAATTTAAAAATCATTGTATTACTGTTCGTATTATGATATATATGAGTGTGAGCACACAGGTGCCTGCCACTGCACACATGTGCAGGTCAGAGGACAGCTGTCTCCCCTTCCCACCATGGGAATCCCAGGGATCAAACTGGGGTAGGCAGGCTCATTTACTAAGATTTTTCTCTGAAACCTTTTTTGTCCTTTTGCTTGGACGGTTTTCTTGACTCGTCAGTTAAGGCAAGAAGCATTTTTGGGAGTTTCAAAGGTCCTTGGCAGTGCCTGTGGGGGTGTGGCACACGGAACTGCTTTCTCATGCCAGGTGAGGATCTCAGTATTACACAGGGCTCAGACTCCGGCATCAGGGTGATTTGAAAAGGCAGAACAGCTGCCTGGAGCTCGTAGGCTCAAGTCTCAGACCCCACGCTGTCAGTTCTGAGGAGGGACTCCAGGTGCCGGGTTGCCAAGGAGTCACTGTAAGTTGCAAAAATCACTATTTGGGGGTGAGAGGGAATAAACATCTACCCTTCTATTGGCCAAAATGTCTAAAACTCTTGTCTGGGGGTTGGCTTCTTTTATTTTTTTAAATTGCAGTTTGTCTTAATTCTAATATAAATGAAAAAATTAGCAGATTCAAAATAGACAGAAGGACACAACCGAGACAGACAACCGAAAGCATTTACTTGTTGGCCTGTACCTAGAATTGGGAGATCTCCCTGGTTTTTGATGGCTCTCTCCCAGGAAAAGAGAATCCTCTCTGAGCTGTTGGGGTATTTGAAGGATCAGCGCAAAGCCTCTGGGTTTGACACGTGTGCCTGCCTGCACAGGATTCTAGTTTTGCTCAATGGCCATGGCTCGGTCTGTCTTCTGGGTGAGGTCTGTGTTAGGTGTGTGAGCACAAAAATACCGTCTGTTTTCTTTAAGTGCAGTGTGGTGGTGGCGGCTTGACAGAAACCACTCCACTTTACTCTGATGCCTTCCGCATCCTGAGACAGGCCAGGAGGCTCGGGACTGGGGGGCAGGAGAGGGAGGTCTGTCTTTAAGAGGGATGGCAGCTGCAGGAAGCTTGATGTCTCGTCCCACTCTTGGTTCTCAAACAGGCCTTAGCCGGAGGCTCTGACAGGCACCACCGTTTGAATCTCCAATTGGTGGGTTCTGAGGTTCAGACCCAGCTAAACCGACCCAGAACCCTCATCTTCTGTAACCACGTGTATGTGTGTCTCTGTGTGTGCCCATGCGTACACACAAATGTATGCATATATGTGTGGAGGCCACAGATCAAGCTCGGGTGTCCTTTCTCAGGACGCCATCCCTGTACCTTGTCTATGGAGGCAGGATCTGTCACCGACCTCGACCTTGCTCATTCAGCCAGCCTGGCTGGCCACTGAGCCCCAGGGATCCACTTGCTTCATTTCTTCTTCGTTTACAACTAGAATTGTAAACAAGTGTGCACTTTTTGTACCTGGGTTCTGGGGGTTGAACATGGGACCTCACGTTTTCATGATAAATACTTTACGTATTGAACTGGCCTCTCCCCCCCCCCCGCCCCCTCCCCGGCCTCGAGGCCTGTACTTTTAGTACGCATACTTTATATTCGTCTCATTCCAAGTTATGAGAACACACACGCAGTTGTCTGATGAATTGCTTTACTTGTGAGGGCCTCCCAGGACTCTCTTAGGTACGAAGCAGGAAGTTGGATGCCAAGAGAAAGGTGGAAGTAGACAGATTCAAGGCAGTGGAGTGGTGGGGAAAGGTCAGCCTGACTCAGCAGACTTCTGTGTCTCATTCTGGGTGAAGACAGAAGGGCCCCCACCTTGCCTCTAGGGTGGGAGAGGGGTGTTTCCTTTATCACCGGGAAACTTGGTGGGGCTGGGAGAGGTGTGATGGGAGACGCGCATGTCCGGGTGTTTCAGGAGATGGCTCTTTTCAGCATTTGGGCTTCTTCCCTTTGCAAAACATGTTGGGGTAGAACTGGTACTTTAAACTGTAGGTTTTCTTGTTCCGGGCGAAACATTCAGCGGCGGCTTTATCGCACTGACACAGCCGTTTCTGACAGGAGTTCTGGTTTGCTAAAACCAGGGGAAAACGGACACGGAGCTGATGGTTATTATCTCCCGGCTGCTGCTCGTGGGGACCTGTCTCTTCTAAAACAAGCACTAGGGTTCCTGGGAAGGCCGAACCCCATCTGACCGTCTGCTAGGGACACACAGTGGCCACACATGGCGCTGCCAGAGGTTTGCCTCCTTCCCTAGCCACCTTCTTCTAGGTGTTTGTTTGTTTGTTTAGTGGCCAGGGTCTCTGTAGCTTAGGCTGCCTTTGACCTCTCTAAGTGGCTGAGGATGACCTTGAACCTGCCTCCACATGAGCGCTGGGATTCGGGTCATGCTAAATTTTGCCCATTTCATACACTGCAGAGGGCGGAACCCAGGCCCTCACCTATGCTAGGCTAGCAGCCAGCCAGCTGAGCTACATCTCTGGTCCTGCCTTCTTGCTCACAGGTCTGCTTGTGTAAGTGAGCCCGGCTGCAGAGGCCTCAGGATGGATGGGCGTACGGTCTGCCCTCTCTCTTTGCCTGAGGTTGGTCTTAAGGTAGCATGCTCTCTCCTGACTGAATTTCCAAGGGAAGGACACAACAGGGGCTTCTGGAAAGTGTTCGTTTTCCCCTCTCGAAAGAGTCTTAGAGAGAGAAAGCCACCCATCATTAGAGCCCTGGGTTCTTGGGAGTTTAATGCATCTTATAGAATAAGCACAGATGCTGACACTGTGCCAGAGCCCAGGAGCAGGACTGACCCTGTGCTGTAGAAGTTGCCCAGGCCTGGCAACATACTTTTGCGGATTCTCACCCATGTGTGAGCAAGGCTGCTTCCCACCCTGACTACTTTCTCCTGCAGGTAGCATGGCTCATTTGCCCCCCCCCCCCAACTCCTGTGGCCCAGGCACTCTGCAGCCAGGCTGACAAATGTGCTTCTTGCTGCTTTGCTAAGTAATAGATCCCCATTGCTGGAGTGCACGATGTCCAGAAAGTCCTGGCTTGACCGTGTCCCTTCATTGTCCCACTGCTCAGACTCATCCTCACCTGTCCATTGGGCAGCAGAGTGACTGACCCTGTCCTCTTTAATCTTTTGGCCACACTCTGCCCTGTTTGGGGGGTGGTTGTGTGTGCCCTGTTTTAGGGGATGTGTGTGCTTCACCGCCTAGGACTCAGCTTACACTCCACTGCTTGCAGGATCTACCTTAAGCATCAGGCTGGGCGAAGGCTTTTGCTGACTCCCTGTTGGGAGTCTTTGCCACCCTCTTCACCATTTGTTCTTGCTTCCTATTCAACTGTGAGGTTCTTACAGCAGGGATAAATTCCCTGCATGCACCAGCAAAGTTCCCAGCATGCATGCGTGTGCTCAACAACCTCGTGAAGGAAGCAGGCAGGCATCTCAGGGTCTTACCAGAACAGGTGATTTGGCCCCCTTGGTGGGAGTACTTGTATTTCAGTAACTTAGTACCACATCCACTTTTCTCCAGGCGCTTGTAGCAACAGTCATGAGTAACACAGCACCTGGATGGGGGACAGATCTTATAGAGGCTGCCTGGCATCCCAGCATTTCCTTTGACCTTTGTGATTCTGAGCAGAAACTCAAGAACTTAGGAGTGGTCCAGAGCAGAGCTCCCAATGTGCTGACCTCGGCTGGCTGGAAACCACTGGGACACTGAGGTAGTGGGTACCAGTTCCCTCCTAGTCCCACCCCAGCCAGAATGACAGAGCCATAGGAGAACTGGGGTGGCCTTACCGGTCTGTGGCATCCTTGGGGGAATCCTTTGCCACCCAGGCCACAGTGGCATCCATAGAAGGCATAGCTAAGCTCAGCTCTCTTTCCTGTCTTAAGCCAAATCATTTCCCCAAACTGCGCAATGTTCCCTTGGACCTGTATTGAGCCTGAAAGGAAATGGAGAAATGACCTGGTAAAGGGTGGTGAGCCCTGAGCCCCATCTCCACATGGCATCTCTCTGCTCCCTTCTCTCTCCACAAATGGCTTCTTCCTCCTCACACCGAGGAAGGGGCCAGGCTGACAGGAAGGAAAGCCAGGGGAGGAGTTCAGGGTCCACACTTACCAAAGGCCATGATCGAGGCTGCTAGCAGCAGGAGGACCTTCATGCTGTCAGCTCTGTGAAGGACAGGTACACACGGCTTGGGCATGTCCTCCCAGGACAGCTCAGCCTTTACTCCAGTCCTTGTTCAGCTGTCTGACTTAGCAGCCGCAGAGGCACATATGTGCACTTGCATGGGGGCTAGGTCACAGAGTGCACACAGAGTGGCTTCCGACTGTGCATTGCACACGTCACCCTTGTCCCTTCCTGGCTTCATGGAACGGTTCCTCATACAGGAATGATGTGACTCGTGCACTTCCGTCAGTCCTCCTGGGAGCCTGGACTCATTCCCCAGAATTGGGGGTTGAAGGCAACGTCTCCCCTCACTATATACTCCATCTGTGTCCTCCAGTTAGATTCAAGGCTTGGCAAGCCCACCCGTGGAGTCTGCTCCCGACAGTCTCCTCCCCAGCTCAAACTGCGCATTCTCTTTGCAAGCCGATTACATGCATGCACACACAATGCCTTTCTCTTCCAACACTACATGAATTACGTGGACACGCGCGTGCTGCCCTCCCATCCCTGTGACAATTACATCTATGTACACAGGATGCCTTTCTAACCCACTACTGATGGCATGTAAATACACATGCTCCCAAATTCTCCCCCAGCACCCTCATAAGCCCATACAACATACTTGTCCATGAATGCTGTCTTGTACATATTTACCTGATGGGGGCTCCCATCCACAGGCATGTCCATATGCACACACATACTCACACACACCTGCACAACCACTCAAATACATCCAAAGGGCAGGAGTTTCTGGGCATTTACCTCTTGGATGGTGGTATGGTTTCTTGTTCAAGGCCTTGTCTTGTTTTTCCTGAATTCCAACTGCCCTTAAATAGCTCTTCCCTCTGCAGGGATGGGGAGGTGGGTGTGGTCAAATAGTGGATTCACGGATGGGCATACCCAATGCCCTTTTTGTTCCCCAACAGCTGGCAGGGCAGCCCTGAGGGCTGGAAAAGCCTTCATACCAAGGGGTGCCGCCATCATAAATTTCAGCTGATTTTGAAACCTCTCCTGACTGGGGAACTTTCCATAAACCCATCTGGGTGTGACTACCGGACACCTCCCAGCAGTCACTTCTGAGAGCTTGCAAGGACTGTATAGAGTGTAGTGAATGGGTGTTTGAAGGTCTAGGATGTTTCTGTCTTCTGATACATCGGCAGCAGTCACTTCTGAGAGCTTGCAAGGACTGTATAGAGTGTAGTGAATGGGTGTTTGAAGGTCTAGGATGTTTCTGTCTTCTGATACACCATGACATTCAGGGATACGAAGGTTACATTGATTCTGTATGGCTTGTTCACCTCATCTGTCAATCATTCATTCATTGGGTCACAGAAGCTTTTGTGAAGTTTCAAGGCCATGCAGACTTCTTGGGAGGCGATAAGGATGAGTTCTTGGGACCCCCACTGTCCGCTCTAGCACGGGAAGGATTGGATGACGCAGTCTCTGTCAACCAAAGGGCCAGCGCCTCCATATTTCCTTCTTCTTCCTCTTCACTCTCTTCCTCTTTCCTTCCACGATTTCTTCTGCGTGTGTTTATATTTCTGTGGTTGTTCTTGTGTGTGCAGGTGTGTGTGCAGGTGTGTGCGTGTGTGTGCATGTGACATTCAGAAGACAACCTTGGATTTTTTTTGTTTGTTGGTTTTTTGTTGTTGTTGTTGTTTTTTGTTTTTGTTTTGTTTTGTTTTTTTGAGACCTGGAGTTCACAAAGTAAGCTAAGGTTACTGCCCAGCAACTCCTCGGGATCTGGTGATCTTGACTCCCGCTCCACTCCCACCCCCAGCATCTGGGTTACAAATGTGTGCTGTCACACCTGGCTTTTTTACATGGGTCCTGGGTACTGAACTCAAGTCCTTGGGACTGCAAGGCAAGCACTTTACCACGGAGCCACCTTACCAGTCCCATAGGAATTCTTAAATCTGGAAGAATCCATCAGCTTTTCTCCAGAACTGTGCTAGGGCAGACAAGGGCCTGCCCCGGCCTTTAGGGGATGGAGCTGAGGCAGAACACGGAGTTGGATGACGGCTAAAGTCTGAATGACCCCTGACCTTATACCTCTCTCCATCTGTATTTGGGGCTAGAAGCTGCCGGCTTCTGGAAAACTTAACAGTCTCTTGCTTATTCTGTGGCTGAAAACCCCTGGCTTCTTTTCTCTTCAGCTCTCTGTGCTCTAGTATGCGCTGTATCTTTATTTTATAACTCTCTGCTCCTTATTAAACACAGCGTTTTTACTCCTTTGACTCTCTGTGCTTTACTAAGCACTGGAAACTTAACTCTTCCTTACTGTTCTGTGCTTAAATAAGCACGAAAAATGTAACTATGCTTAAATAAGCGCTGGCCTCTTCCGCTGTACCTTCTTATTATTTGTGGTTAACTTAGTGCTAATTTCTGGTGACTTAACACATGCTGTTTAGCAGCAGGGGATTAAGTAAAAGGATTTATTGCTAGAGCTCTTTTCTCTGGTGAGTCAGCCAGGAGCCCCTCGCTGGCCAGGAAGAAGAAAAAAAAAAAAAGAAAAAAAGAAAGGAAAGGGAAGGAAAGAAGTCACTCGCACAGCCCCCACACACCTTGGATGAAGCAGAAACAGCTACACGCCTTTTTAAAATTGCTTTTGGTCCTTTACAGCTGTTAGAGACAAAGTTCTCTAGGTAAGAAGGAATTCCCTCATAGATAAAATGTTACACAAAAGGCGAGCTACAGAAGAAGCCTATCACCAAGTTCAAAGCAGTGCTTCATTCTGTAAGCTCATGGAAGTTCAAAGGAACCGTGTTTACACGGCCTGGCTTCATCATAGTGCACACCTGTGGCTCCATCCTGTGATCTGACCCAGAAAGGACATTTTTCCTTGATCACAAATGTGCCCCAAACCTATTTCTCTTCTTAATGTAATGGTGAAAGCTCACTGTATTCCTTATTATGCAGCCTTTACTTACCCTTCTGAGGAGTGGGCACATTCTGTTCTTGACTCTACCTTTATCACATCTTTCTGGCAAAACAACTAAAACCACCTCCTTAAATCTCTTTCTAAAATTATTTGAATCAAACCAGGAATTCTATAAAATCATTCCCTCATCTAAACAGCTTTAATTCATGAAAGTTCCTCTTTATGTCGAGCTGCAGAATATCTGCCCAATAGTATGGGCTGATGCCTAGGAATATTGGGCTCTGTGATAGTGGCAGGCAAGGCAGATCAGCAGTGGGAAGCAATCCTGAGACGAAGTCTTTTACGACCTTGCCTCTAAGAGCTCACCCATCATCATAAGACATGCAAAATGGTGGGCTGTTTCCGAAAAGGTCGCTTCAGCCTTTCCTAGATGGCTCCTGACAGAGCTTAATAGAGGGGGAAGTGTGTGACTGTAGGTTTGCCCCGACTGTCCCTAGTCCTTGCTTGTTTGGTGATAGGCCTACTAATGTGTCCTGTCTCCATGATGCTCTTATTCTCTTTCTTCAGGGATATAGTGACTCTGGCCTTAGGTCCTGAAGTAAACATCTCCTCCTGCCGCCCCCTGCCCCACCCTTCAACCCATGCTAAGAATTTGGCTTCCACAGCCTTAGGTAAACCATCCAACACGAATCTTGTAGACATTTCCATAGTAGAGGATGTGGGGTGCCCAAACACCCCACTTGTTCCTCACTTTCCAGCCTACGGCAGATGAGTATCATAGACGTGCTTCAGGCATGAGCATTGATTCGAAGGGTCAGTTCAAATGTTCACATCCAGGCAGGGACAAACACAAAGCAGATACAGCCCAAGCCCTTTCTAAGGTCCTCTTGGAAGATCATGAAGGTGGACGCCATGGCATGAAGGACAGCCATTCTGGAGCATTCTGCTAACCTCAGGGAACCTAGCATAAGTAAGAAGTGAAATAATTTTGTATAAAGCTATTGATAGGTGAGATTTTTATATTAAGTTATTGATAAGTAATCATTGCAACATCGTGTATTTTATACGGAGTCATTCAAGCAGATGTCCTGAAAAATTCAAACTTAGTTCATTTATTAAAATTAAGGTTTTCCAGCTGGGCAGTGGTGCCACACTCCTTTAATCCCAGCACTCATGAGGCAGAGGCAGATGGATCTCTGTGAATTTGAAGCCAGCGTGGTCTACAGAGTGCGTTCCAGGACAGCCAAGGCTACACAGAGAAACCCTGTCTCGGAAAACCAAGGTGGAGGGGTTGGGAGGTAGCAGATTCTTTTCTACTATGTTATTGGTTGAATGGTGTCCTCCTTTCATGACTTCACTTCCTAGTCAAGGCTTGGAGCCTTAGAATATGACCTTATTTGGAAATAGGGTAATTACAGACGCTAATAGTTATGATGACGTCATTAGGACCCTGACCCTATATTACTTGATGTCTTTACACAAAAGAGAAATGTGGGTTCAGAGAGGTGCTCACAGGGTGACATTTCTATTACCCAAGGAGTCCAAGATGACAGAAGGCATCCTGGACAGACTCTCAGCTCTCCTGAGGACCCAGCCAGCCACCCCAGGGGAGCCCCTCTTGTTTTTGTCTTGGAGCCTTGAACCAATCACTCTCTGCTACTTAAGGGTAGCAGGGAGAGGGTAGACTCAGCACTCCAGGACGTGTAGCCTGGGAGTTCCCTTCTCCACTTAGAGCCTTGCACTCAGGTAAGGCTGGTTTCTTGGCTTTGTCATCTCAGACAAGCCAGTACGGAACAGAGCTTACTAAAGGCCTTTTAATGCGTAGACCTCAAGCACAGAGCTGAACAGAGAGGTGTCCAGGGGAAGACTGAGATACCCCCCAGTAGGGGGTATGGGCTTCTCAAGGAACAGTCACTCCTTGGCCCTGTGGCTTTCAAATTTATTCAAGGCAAGTTGAGAGGCTAAAGAATTTCCTTTTATTAACAGGGTTGCAAGCTCACGAAAAGTGAATCTATGGGAGGTGTTGCCGGGAATAAGAAGTGATAAAAAAGAGACATCAAGGTTAATTTGCCTTTAATGCTTTCAGTTGAGATCTCCTTAGGGAAACGCCCGTCATCGATGCGGGCAGTTTTGGTGTTATCAGTAGTGTGTGGAGTTTCCTGGCACTGCCAGCCGGAAAGACAAACCGACCAGATCTCTGGATGAAAGGTTTTCGTCTCACATCTCCCCGGTGTTTGATCTCCCTATCTCACTAGACTACTCATTTTGGGGGAGCTTTGATGTTATTAGAAAGCCTCTGGACGCCATGGAAAACCATGGTTGCAAAGGCGGTTTTCCCAGGGCGAGGCTTATCCATTGTACTCTGGATTGGCTGATCTCTGTATTTCCCCCAATGTGGGAAACTGGACTATAGTTGGCGATAGAGGGGGAAACCACAGTGACGTAATTAAGCCTCCACAGCTGCCTCAGAGCCCCTGCATGCCTCTCGCCCGGCCCAGGGTCCTCCCCTGAGCAGCTGGTGTGAAGCCTATGTCAAGATTCAGGAAGACCTCGTCCGGCTCAGAGCTTTCATCCCCTCTGGTCCAGCCTCTCAGACTCTGGGATGCTTACTTCGAAGAAGCTACCCCCCCCCCCGTGCCCACCCCCAACATCCTGGTGGCTCCACTGGATCCAGGTCTTAAGATTGCATCAATTCTAAGGATGTCCCCAGACAGGATTTTTTCATTTCTTTAGGAATTTTTTTTCTCTTAAAGCTCTGGCCACCTGGTTGCGTTCCTTCCACTGACGTCTAATCGTCTTGAAAGTCATTGACCAGGACAAGATGTCTGCTCACACGGGAATCGTGTGCTGGTTGAAGGTGCGGAAGACCTAAATGTGTTCTCTGATGAACATCTTCAACCCCAGCCAGATGCAGCCGTAACTTTAAAAGGTCATAGAGGCATCACGTGGGATTCATCTCCCAGGATACCAGGGTGCACCCGTATTTGCAGTTATTGTGTACCGCCAGCGAAGCCAAAGCCATTTGACCATCTCAACAGAAGTAAAATAGGCACTTCATGAGATACAATCTATTTTCATGATTAAAAAATGTCATAAATTAGATATAAGAGAAGAATGTCCCTCAAAATCTTAAAGACTACGTCCAGAAAACCCTTAGCCAATGCCCTGACCATGGGAAGCTGCGCCATTTCTAAGACAAGGCAACCGTTTGCCACTCATAATGAGGCAGAAAAGAAAGAAGACTGAGGCACAGGAAGAGGGAAAGGAAAGCCTTCATCCCAAGCTCTGGCTGGTTTGACTTTGCTGCTGGCGGAGGCAGGAAACTCCACACACCGCTGACAGTGCCAGAATTGCTGGCGTTTTCCTTAACACACGGGGTGCGGGTGAGAATGAAAGAGAATAAGCAAACTTAGTAAACCACGCCTACGCGGGTCTCAGGTGGCTTCAAGGCCCAACATTTGGCACTTCTTGTTCCTGACAACACCCCTCATAAATCCACTTTACAGCTTTTTCCGGAAAAGCAAACTCTTTAACCTTTCAACTTGCCACGAATGACATTATTTGAGCAGTAGGAACAGAAAGCCACGGGTTTGTATATTCAGCCTCTACTGAGAAAATAAGTGCCTTGCCTGTCCTTCGAGAAGTCCACACCTAGACTTGGGTCTGTCTCACTGTCCCCTGGGCACCTCTCTGTCCATAAAATCTATGTCCAAAATCCCTTTGAATGAACTCCAACTCTACGTTATCCTGAAACTCTTTTCCATCGTGTGTGTGTCCAGGGATAGGATTTTACTTGAGTGGAAGTGAAGGCGGGGAGGGAATACCGCCGGCCGAAGGCAGCCACATGGAACCACTTGTTATGGTGATGTATGCTTTAGGGTGACAGAAGATAAAAGGCCTTGCTCTGCCAGCTGCAGCTGGCTAAGCTAAGCTGCTGTTCCCAGAACATAGACACTAGAGATAAGATAAGCAATAATGTGAAACACACACACACCACACACACACACACACACACACACACACACACACACACACAGAGAGAGAGAGAGAGAGAGAGAGAGAGAGAGAGAGAGAGAGAGAGAGAGAGAGAGAAAGAGAGAGAATTAAACTATTAAGGATTCAGATAACCCCCCTTCAGGGCACAGCATCTTGGTTTTAGTGAATTAGTTTATTTTTCTATGACCTCAGATATTTCTAAAGCAATTAAGTTATATTAATTGTAAGAGTAGCTGCTGAGTTGAGTTTAGTGCTGAGGACCAAACCCCTGGCCTTGAACATGCTAGGCGAGCACCCTCCTGCTGGACTAGAGCGTCAGCCATTTAGCTGGTACTTTCTGTGTACGACTGAAAATAAGTTTCTCTCTCTCTCTCTCTCTCTCTCTTTCTTTCTTTCTTTCTTTCTTTCTTTCTTTCTTTCTTTCTTTCTTTCTTTTTTCTTTTGTATTCTTCTCTCATACATTACAGCCTGATTGCAGCTCCCCTTCTTCTATTCCCCCCAGTTCCTCTCTCCCCCATATCTCCTACCTACCCCCAACCACCCCCCCTAAAAAAAAACAAAACAAAACAAGAAGAACAGGTCTCCCAGGGACACCCGCCTAACATGGTCTAACAAGATGCAATAAGACTGGACACAAACCCTCGTATCAAGGCTGGACGAAGCAACCCAGTAGGAGGAAAAGGGCTCCAAAGGCAAGCAAAAGAGTCAGAGGCATCCCTCCCCACACTGTCCCACAGGAACACTAAACTATTCAACCATCAGGTATATGCAGAGGACCTAGCTTAAACCCATACAGGGTCCGTAGTTGTCACTTTGGTCTTTGTGAGTCTCTATGAACCCTACTTGGTTGATTCTGTGGGCCATGTTCTTGTGTGTGCTTGACCTCCCTCTGGCTCCTACATTCCTTCATCCCCTTCTTCCAAGAGGTTCCCCTGGCTCCACCTAGTGTTTGGCTGTGTCCACTGCCGCCTTCTTTTGAAAAAAAGTTTTATTTATTTATTTTATGTATATGAGTACACTGTAGCTGTACAGATGGTTGTGAGCCATCATGTGGTTGCTGGGAATTGAACTCAGGACTTCTGCTTACTCAGGCCCAAAGATTTAATTATTATTATATGTAAGTACACTGTAGCTGTCTTTTTTTTAAAAAAAATATTTATTATTATTATCGAAAAAAATATTTATTATTATTATTACTCGGGCCCAAAGATTTAATTATTATTATATGTAAGTACACTGTAGCTGTCTTCAGATGCACCAGAAGAGGACGTCAGATCTCATTATGGGTAGTTGTGAGCCACCATGTGGTTACTGGGATTTGAACTCAGGATCTTTGGAAGTGTAGTCAGTGCTCTTACCCACTGAGCCATTTCACCAGCCCAAATTACAGCTTTCCCCTTGGTGTATCCTGTTCTTTATATACAGTGTTCTACCTGCACAGGCCAGAAGAGGGCACCAGAACTCCTTATAGGTGGTTAGAAGCCACCATGGGGTTGCTGGGAATTGAACTCAGGACCTCTGGAAGAGCAGTCAGTGCTCTTAACCTCTAAGCCATCTCTCCAACCCACTGCCTTCTTTAAGTTGCTATCTCTTCTCAGTACACCACAGGCCGGGAACAGGCCTTTATCAGTATGTCTTTTAAGGGACAGTTACAACCCAAAACCATCATGCCAGCTCACTAACCTCTTCCACTACCGACGGAATTTTCTAGAATGCTTGGTCTTTTCAAGAGTGTTAAGAATATCTGCATTGTCAGAGTCTCACAACTTAATATGCTGTGAAGTCCTTCTGGCCCTGACAGTTTGGGATTTCCATTGTTTGAAGTTCTAGATTTTGTTTTCTATTTTGGTGGCGACTGCTTCTGGAATTTTGATGGAGATTGCACTGAGAGCTCTCGTCAGGCTAAGCCTGGAGTTTCTTTGGCTGTTTTCTTTCTCCTGAATGACCTGTGCATCGATGAAAGCAGGGCAGCTGCTTTCTTATACAACCCAGGACCACTTGCTCAGGGATGACACCGCCCACAGTGGGCTATGGTTCTCTCACATGGACCATTCATCATGAAAATGCTCCCATAGCCTTTCTCACAGGCCAGGCTGATGGAGGCAATGTGTCAGCTGAGATCCCCTCTTCCCAGTTATGTCATAAGCCAGAGTAAGGCTTTGTGATTCCCTTCTGAGCCTCATCTGCTACAGCAGGGAAAGCTTTGTGGTTTTCTCATGGGTCTGGGGACTTTATTCACTAAGAGCGTCCTCCACTCCTTACAGAGCTTGCAGCCAGGCCCCAGTGACCTGAGTTCAAGCCCAAGGATGGTGAAAGGAGAGAACCAACTCCAAGTTGTTCTTTGACTTCCACACGTGTGCCATGATACCCAACACACACACACACACACACACACACACACACACACACACACACACACAGAATAAATAAATAAATAAATAAAATTCAAAAGTTAAAAGAGAATTATCTAAGGCTGGACACGATTTTCTTAGGCTGAAGTCTCTATGACTAAAGAGGGGAATGAAGAAAACCAGCCGAGTCGTTGCCGTGCTCCTATCTCTGGCTCTTGGTCTTCTGAGGTTTGAGTAGACAGCATCAGATCCCCGTGGCATAGAGCTTCCTCCCCACTTTCCTTGCCATAATGGACTGTATGCCCTCATACCAGGAGCCAAAATAAAGCCTTCACCCCCCTATGTTGCTCTCATTGGTATTTGGTCACAGCACTGAGAACTGTAATTGCTACAGTTATTGCCAAAATTGCTACAGTTCCTGCCACTAGGAGTATATAAGCTTGGCTGGTACACTGGTTAGTTTGTGTCAAAGTGATTCACCTGTGAAGAGAGAATGTCAACGGAAGCAATTGCCTTCCTCGGATTGGCCCTGAGCATATTTGCAGGATATTTTCTTGATTAATGATTGACATGGGAGGTTGGGATGGGGGTGGGGGGGGAATTGATGGTGACGCCCTGGACAGGTGGGCTAGGTAATAGAAGAAAGTGAGGTGACCGAGCCATGATAATAAGCTAGTCTGCAGCACTCCTCCATAGCCTCTGCTTCAGTTCCTGCCTCTGGGTTCCTGCCCTGAGTTCCTGCCTTCCATTTCCCTCCATGACGGACTATAAACAGTGAATTAAAAGAAACACGTTCCTTCCCAAGCTGCTCTTTGGTCATGGGGTTCATATCACAGCATCAGGTCCCCTGAGAGACATCGGGAGGATATTATTGCTTGACTCTGACCCATCTCCCACAGGCTCATGCATTTGGATGCTCGGTCTCTAGGCAGTGGTGCTGTTAGGCAGAGTTTGTGGAGCTTTGGGGATTTAGCAACCTAGTTAAAAGGAGTCTCTGAGGGTGGCCTTGAAACTGCTGCCAGTTTCTGGTTCTTGTCTGAGCTTTTTGCTTCCTCATTCACAGAGACCCAGGAAGCCTCTGAGGCTCATGCTTGTCTCCATGAAGCTGCTCGGACGTGCCTCTCCCTCCATGATGGGCTAAGTTAGTTCTGCCAGGTACTTTATCACAGAACTAAGAGACTGGATAGCTAGGTTGAAAACACACAGGTCCCCAACCTTGGCTTATGTGATAGTCTTACTAAAAATCGGTTAGCACCATTTTTGTGAGGTACCAGACAAATCCACACTGAGGGATTGCTGAACAAATGCTCTGGCTTCAAACATCAGTATCCTATACAGAACCAAGGAGGAGCTCCAGGCTATGGGGGTAACAAGTCACACCAACTGCATGAATGCCTAGAGCTTGATTGCAGAGGCGAAGAGACTCCGAGCCCAGAACTGGTGCTGCTTATATAGGCCTAGGAGAGGCATGTCTCACACCCGGATTGGTTATGCACTACGCCTCATTTGCATGTTCCTCATCCGATTGGCTACTCTCTCTCTCTCTGTACCTCACAGAGCCTCATTATCATACCTCATTTGCATGTCTCACATCTGATTGGTTATACTCTCAAAGCCTCATTATCATGCCCGGGCCAGGCAGTGTCTTTGCAAAAAACTTTACTGCATATGTACACATTGGTTGTTTGTCCAAACTTATGCGTGGTGGCCAGCAGTAGTCAGTGCCACTCTGCAACGGCACATGTGGCTTCCTACACCCCCCAAAGAAAATAAAAATATAAATAAATAAAATAAAACAAAAATGAATAAAAAAAAACCCATCTTCTTGTGGAAACTGCAGTGTCTCCCACAGTTTACTCTTTTGTCCACACATCTTTTTTTTTTTAAATTAAATTTATTTATTTTATGTCTATGAGTACACTGTAGCTGTCTTCAAACACACCAGAAGAGGGCATCAGATCCCATTACAGATGGTTGTGAGCCACCATGTGGTTACTGGGAATTGAACTCAGGACCTCTGGAAGAGCAGTCAGTGCTCTTAACCGCTGAGCCATCTCTCCAGCCCTTGTCCACACATCTTTACCTGCAAATGTTCATTGCAATGAGACACTGGTCTGGTTGAGGCCTCTGGCTTTTGTTACACTATCAATACTGCAACCTCACTGGGACTCCTCAGAGATATCCTGTTGTTACCTGTTGTCATGGAGATCCTGCAGCTTTGGATCTGCAGGACCCGCCCCTTCACATGCTCCAGCAGTCTATTGATGGTGTAGATGTTGGGATGGGCCAACTCAGAGCCCTGGATGTGGGCCTGGGTGGTAGCTGAGTTGGTCAGTCCACCAGCTCTCCTGCACCCACACCACCAGGGCAAACTCTCTGCCCCAGTAATTCACCCAATTCTACAGCCAGCAAAGGGCTGGGCCAGCTCTTCCACTCTCATAACCTTGGCCGGTTCACCGTTGCCCACAACATCAGGTCCAGTTCTACTGTACTGCCCAAGCAAGGTGCAGGGCCTGCTCTCCAGAGTGCTGCAGCCAGTGAGGGGCAAGACTAACTCTGCACAGCCCTTGGACATCAACATGGTCCCAGGTCTCAGTCCAGATCAGGGACATCCGCATGGCCTTTGGTAGTAATATGAGCCACAGACATTGACACAGACCCCTGCAGCTGCAAGGCCATAGACCCAGACTTGGTGCTCAGTAGCAGTGCTCACGGAGTGGGACTTCACCATGGCCTCGTGTGGCAGGGTAGACCACTCACATCAGGTTGTTCCTCACCACCCTCACATCTCCAGTTCCCCCTTTCTTCATAGAGCTCAAACTGTTCACCTTCCTTCTCTCTCCCATCTCTCCGCCACTTGCACATCACAGTGGCTCCCACTGTGGTTGGGCCATGCGGTGCTCAGGCCTGTGGGTATCTTTCCTAGTGTTAAATTTCTTCATGGCCAGGGCTAGAGAGATGGCTCAGCGGTCAAGAGCACTGGAGGCTCCTCCTAAAGGACCTGGGGTTCAATTCTCAGCACCCACACGGCAGCTCACAACTGTCTGTAGTTCCAGTACCCCTAGTTCCAGTTCCCCATTGCTGGGGAATCTGACACCCTCCCATACACATACCAGCAGGCAGAACACCAATGCACATAAAATAAGAATAAATAAGTAAAAAAAAATTTCACGGTCCTAAGTTTGCTTGTTTGTGTAAAATACTATCTTCTCATTGGAGGAGAAACTGGGGATGACTTATGGGTAAGTTTCTTCAGTTTGCCCTCAGATGAGGGAGAGAGAGACAGACAGACAGAGACAGAGACAGAGACACACACAGGGAGACAGAGACAGAGAAAGAACAGCAAATTATTAGGAATTGAGGATTTATGGATAAGTCTTATAACTTTAAGCAGAATTCAAAAATTTCAAAATGATATTTTGGGAGACCCGTGACCGCTTGATCGTGGAGTACCTCTGCTCATTTTCTTCTTCCTTTCTTCCTCCCTCGCTCCCTCTCTATTTCCTTCATCTTTCCCTCTCCTTCCCTCCCTCCCTCCCTCCTTCCCTCACCCCCTCCCTTCCTTGTTGCAGTTCTGGCTGGGCGAGGGGTGTCTGTCAGCTCCCCCTGTTGCTCTAACCTTAATTTCCAGACCCTTGGGCGATGTCTTTGGTGATGCACTGGCTCAGACCCAGCTTCCCGGATTGAACACTGGGTCCCCTAGGGTCCTCACCTTCGCCTTGTGAATCTGACCCTCCACCCCCCTCCCTCCCCGCCCCCCCGCAGGCAAAGACTCACACAGAAGCATTCCCTTGTAATTCAGAAAAAAACCTCGGAAAATTGAAACCCATGCCTCTGCTCTCCAAGCTCCGATCTAGCAACCCTCCCGAGACACTTGGCCTCCCCAGTGGCTTCAGCTGGACCCACTTCTCCTCCACCGTCCTGGGCCATCCCTACCACGGGCTCTGTGTTCGTGCTCCTGGCCGGGACAACACTTTGGCACCTGGGTCCTCAGACAGTCAAGACACTTAGCCTCTCAGATAATTAAGAAGGTTCCAATGCAGGCCCCACGGGGGTTAGTCAGGGCTAAGGGATTATCGAAGGCTTCTGAAGTGGATAAGGCTGTGACCTGGATAACTTGCCTCTCTTCCCCTGCCCTCCCCACTGGAATGCGCTGGGTGGCTGCCCAGGGCCCTGCTGCAGAGGGGCCTGTGCTGTGCCAGCCTCTGCTTTTGCTGGACTTTCTGCCACCATGAAGGCTGCTGGGGGCTGAGCGGGATGCTTGCTGGCCAGAGTTCATTGCGTGCTCCCATGATCAGAGTCTGTCCTCCTGTGTTGCAGCTTGTAGACCCTGATGCTTGTGCTGCCGGCCATAAACGCAGGGATCCAGACTCTGTCTACTGAGGCTGCTCCTAGGAACGGGCCCTGGGAACAGGCGCTGAGACCAGGCTACAAAGGTCAGTGACTGGGAGGGAAGATCCCAAAATGGAGGGGCAGTGGGCTGGAGAGAGAGCATCTGGGCAGGTGGAGTCTGGAGAACCCGAGAGGGGTTTGGGGAGCAGTGGGCACAGCTTCTGACAGAGGAATCTTCTAGGGTCTCAGGATCCCTTATAAGCCGTTTGTCAGACCAGGGCTAGGGTAGTTCCTGAGAGCAGTCATGTCTAAAGTAAGGGTACTCAGTATGGCCATTCCTAAAATGAACTAAGGCAGGACAGGGTTATAAATGGGGTGGATTGTGACTCCTGCTTACAGCCATCTGAAGGCTAGCCCAACTTTCTCATGTTTATTATGTACATGTTTGTGTGGTATATATACACATGTGTACAGGTACACATGTGCATGTATGTGTATGCATGTGGAGGCCATTTTGCTTCTCCAACTCATTTTTTGAGGCAAGGGGCTCTCGCTGAACCCGGAGCTCATGATTGAACACACTGGCCATCTACTTGCCTCCCCAGTGCTGGGATGGCAGCCACACACCCTGTACCTGAGATCTTGTTTTATTTACATGGGTTCTGGGGAGCAAGCTTAGGTCTATACCCTTGGCATGCTTGTATAGATGGATAAGCCATCTCTTCAACCCTGGATTTTTTTTTTTTAAATCCAAACCACAAGTGAACATTCCCCTTTGGGGAAAAGATGGGGAAAAGAGTTGGGCAAAGAGTTCATTCACATCTAATTAACCCCTCCCTCCCTAACTCCTGCATGCCAGCCACCTAGGGCACAAACCAAACAATCTAGAAAAGGGCGCCATGCCATTGCCAGCCCATACAAGGGGAGCTTTCTCCTCCCTCCAGCGCCCTTCCAATGTCTCCCTCCATTCCCTGAACAGTCCGATCTGGAAGGTTATTTGGCCTTGACCAAGGTTCAGCTCAGAGCTGAAGTACCCTGTGACCCTGAGGAGCCAGTTCTGATCTGCAAGGGACAATACCGCTAAGGGAGAAGTGACCAGCTCGCCACAGGCCTTCACTGTGGTGGTGATTTGAGTCAGGCAACGCTCCAGACCAGAAGTGGATGCCCCACCCACTCAAGGACAGGCTGTACTTATAGCCAGAGGAAAGGAAGTGGGGTGGGAAAGCCAGGGAGGGGCAGCCTGATTGGCCACAACTCACCGAGCTGTGAGCATCCGGTCAGAACAGTAGGGAGTTTGTCATGGCCCAAGTTCTGGATCTTAAAAACAAACTGAACCAGCCAACCAAACCAAATCCCCAAGCCTTCAGCCCAGATATTCACATAGGCAAGGACTTTGGACTTCTTGCGTTGAGAATATCTTTTAATTTTTCCACTACCACACTACCATGGATTCATTGTACAGAATGGTGAATTTCATAATAACACACTAATTTTTTTATTACCTTATTTATTTTTGTGGAGTGTGGAGACTTTCCCAAGCTACTGTGTGTGTGTGTGTGTGTGTGTGTGTGTGTGTGTGTGTGTATCTGAGGACAACATGTGGGAGTCAATACTCTCCTACCACCATGTGGGTCATGAGGATTGAACTCAGGGCCTCAGGTTTGGTTGCAAGCACCTTCACCCACTGAGCCATCTTGCCATAATGTCTCACTATGACATTCTTACAGATGTCACATACTCTGTACGTATTCACCACCCAGTAGCTGTTCTTGTCTCTCTTCCTTCCTCTCCTGGTCCTTTATCTGGTCTCAAACAGTCCCCCTTCCTGTTTCATGCAATATAGATAACTATAGATAAATGCTGATTGATAGATAGATGGATAAATAGATCCCACGTACAATAGAAAATGTCCTATTTATCTTTGTGTTCCTGTCATTTTCACTTAACTTGGTTATTTCCAAGTCAGTCAACTTTCCTGCAGACAATGCAATGTTCTTCTTTATGGCCGAATATCTCGGCATTGTGCGTATCTGCCATTCTTCTGTTGGTGGGCCTCTAGCTGGGCCCCATTACTTGTTGGGTGAGCTACTATTCTTTGAGGATAGATTTTTATTTATGTGTCAAAGTTTAGTCTACTGCTTACAGAGAAGACCTTGATCCAAATTTTATGGGGGCGGCATTGGACAAAACCTTTGGTTTAACAACATGGGGGCGCGTATCACAGCATAAGCTAATGAGGTTCCAGGGCACCTGGAGTCAGAGGCTTTGAAGTGAAGGCTGAGGCGGATTCACAGGAAGGCGTTTGGCTAAGGAAGACCTGGCTTGCTTGTTTGTTCAGCTTGTGGGTAGACTCCTACCCCAGGGCCTTAGCACCTGTGCTTCCTGCCTGGAGGATTCTTAAGATAGCCCCATGCCTGCCTCCCCACAGCTGTGTTTAGATAGTCACTAAGTAGTTATTGAAGGACGAGGGTGCTGTACCTAGAAAGATACACCCCCAAATCTTTTCTTTCTCCTAGCATAAGATTTCTAGGGAAATTTTGATTTTGTGGGCTCCATTGCTTCAGCAGTCTGATAGCCAAAGGGAAGCGTATGAATGCCTACACATTCCTCCCAGGCCGGCGACAATGGTGTACCTGAGCCTGTGATTAGGTGTGGCCTTGACGACTTGCTGTGAGGACTAGCCATGCATATCTGTAAGACAGGCTGCCAGGCCTGCACTGGCCTTCAAACCGAGTGGCTCTAGTGTTCCCTCTGGACTTCAAGGTTTTATCCAGTACAGTGAAGAAGACAGAAATGCCTTTGTTCTCTGAGACTCACGCTCTGGAGGGAGAGGTTCTCATCAATGTCACGACCAAGGAGGCGCGCAGTGTTTGAAAGAAAGAGAAAGCATGATGACCTTAGGTAGGTAGTCAGAGAAGGCAGCCTGGAAGAGGTGGCATTTAAAGTAAGACCTGGAGGTTAATGAACCAAGAGCAGCTCGACTGCTGAGTGTTCTAGAGGGCAGGGTGTGAAGAAATCTGAGTGGAAGTGCTGGAAGGTTCTAGAACAAACCAGGTGCTGGTGGAACGGCAGACCTGGCGGGGCCTGATGCCCAGTCTGGCTCCCACTTCACGGATGCTGTCTTGTCACTCTGCCATGCCACTGAGCAGGAGTCTGACCTGAAGAAAAAGTAGGGGAGGGGTTTCCGGGTGCCGAGGGAATGAAGCATTGGTACATCTTGAGGCTGGAGAGATGGCTTGGGGGCTAAGAGCACTGGCTGCTCTTCTAGAGGACATGGATTTGATCCCCAGCACCCACCTGGTGACTGACAACCATCTGTAACTCTAGTTCCAGGGGACTGGACAGCTTCTTAACGGCCTGAATGTGCTCTGTGCGTGCTATGTGTGCAGCCAGAGCACCCATGCAGTTAAAATAAATTAATAATGAAAATATTTGGATGCCGGGTGTGGTGGCACAAGCTTGTGCTCCTAACACTGAGGAGCCTCAAGCAGGAAAATTACTGTGAGTTCAGGGCCAGCCTGGGCCACAAAAGCAAAACCCAAAAATCAGAACAGTAACGTATCCAAAGGACACCAAACAAACAAAAACCAAAAATATTGAATTTTTTTTAAAAATCATTCCCCTGCCCTCCCCCTTTATTTTGTTCAAGACACTGTCTCCTGTAGCCCAGGCTGGACTTCAACTTGAGGTCTGTTGGTTAATCAGCTTAAACTTCAGCTCCACCTCCTGCCTCCACCTCCCTAGTGCTGGGATCCTAGGCACGCAGGGCCACATCCCTTTGATGCAGTGCTGGGGATGGGGCTTTGGGTTGCTAGACAACTGCCCTGCCAGCTGAGCCACACCCTGCATCTTCGTTTTACAGTTTTACAGAGTAACATGGAGATATCGTAGTGGTTAATTTGTCAGAGCGCCGTGTTTTTAACCCTTAAAGGGAAGGTTCCTTGGCTTGAAAGAGGAAGTAGGGTGTGTCCCAGCTCCGTCCCTATGTTCCTTTTCCTGGTATTGCCTTTCCTGACAAATGGCAGATAGAAAGTGCCCTATAGGGACAAGAAAGTCTCCCATGACAGCTCATTCTTTCCCCAGGACCCATGAGATGTCCTGACCTAAAAGCTGGGGACCTGGTGTTGGTTCACCCACCCCGCCCAGAGGGTTCTCTGGGATCTCCCTGGCCCCCTTAGCCCTTCAGAGGTTTGGAGACAAGGCTTCCCTGATCCACCTTCACAAAGCCACTTCCTCTAATCTGTGTCCTGTGACTCAGATGCCCCTTGCTCTTCCAGAAGCCTGTTCAGCCCAAGGCTGGGTCCTGGGTCTTTCTGTCCTCCAGGTGTCCTCGTGGTCTGTGGTCTGCTGGAATTCCTGTCAGGGAGGTTCTCCTGCCACAGTGGTCAAGGTGCCCCCTGCCGGTGATGTCATGGAAATTGGTTTGGAGGTGATGTCACACCTGTGAAGACTGAGCTGTGTCACCTCCCTCCCCTGTGCATTTCAACCCCAGAACAATCGTGGTCTCTCCCTACTGACTCGGACCACCTGGACATTGATCAAGCAAAGACACCAGACTCAACTTCTTTGCTAATTTCCCTAGGTCGACCCGGCTGCATATTAGGCCTGCCCTTCCCAAAATCTCTTCCAGAATCCCAACTCACTATTTAAAGACCTTCCCTTCTGTAATAAGTAAATGAAAGGGGGGGAAAAGCCAGCATTTATCGACACCTTCCTGTGTGCCTAAACACTTGGTTACGTCAACTCAGAACAGGGGGAAAAAATCACTGGCCCCGTGAAACCTGATGTGGAGACGTGGAACAGTCTGACTAACTTGTCTGAGGATACATGTCTTCTCAGATCTTTGTTCTGGGACCTTGTGCTGGTCTCAGGGGATGATCCCCATGGGAACAGCTGGCTGCAGAAGCCAGAAGGTGTTGAAGAAGTGTTTTTCTCCCTTACAGTTAGTTTCTAAACACCTGGCCTACTGCCGCTATTCTCAGTTCCCCGAAGGTGCCTGCGAGTCTGGCCCAGGCTGTTCATTCTGCCTTGAGAACCCTTCAATTTGACTGCCCTCCACCCCAACGCCCCCCACCCCCCAGCTCCTGCCCTTAGAAACAGGGTTTCACGTATTCCAGGCTAGCCTGCTACTTGATGCACAACTGCGTGTGGCTTCAAACTTTGGATCTTCCTGGGTCCGTCTCAGGCTCTGGGAACGCAAGCACCATGCCTGGTTTACGCAGCGCCGGGGACTGAGCGCGGGGATTCGAGCATGCTAGGCAAGCTCTGCCAAGTCATCAAGTCATCCTATAGGTTTTAGCACAGGTGTCGCCTCTTCCTCCTGGGCAGGGTCCCCCTTGCTCTGTCTGCTTACACAGTGCTAACTGAGCCACTGCTGGATACTGACCTCAGAGCCCAGCGCTTGAACTGTAAGATGGTCTGAGAGAGAGAGAATCTTTGCTCTTCGAATTCCGAGATAGGTCACTAATTGCTTCCCCTCCAAGGTGCCAGACTCGCACTGTGAGTCAGGTCGGGCTCAGGACAGCCAGGATCAGTGAGGCTTGCCATAAAGGAAACAGAATGCTACATGTCTTGAGAGAAGTTGGAAATTTAGAGCTTTGTTTAAGGTTTTGGCCCTGGTCTATAGGCAGCTGACTGCATGCTTTCTGTTTGTGCGATGCACACATGTGTGCACACGTGTGTTTTCATGTGTGGACGGGCCCATGTGGGCTTGTGGGTATAGAGAGCAGAGGAGCACTTTGGCTGTTGGTCCTGAAGCTCCATCCATCCTTTCTCTATTGAGACAGGCTCTCCCACTAGTCTGGACGTAGGATAGGCTGGCTGGCCAGCAAGCCCTGGGGACCTCCTGTCTCTGCCTCTCTAGTGCTTGGATGACAAGGACATCATGTTCATTTTTAAGAAATGTGGGTTCTGGGGCTCGAACTCACATCCTCACGAACTGCATTGCTAGCAGTATTGACTGAGCTTTCTCCCCGTCTTGGTTACAGGTTTGAAAAAGCACCAAGTAGGGTAAGCCAGGCCTTTCGTAGGAGAACCCACGATGCATTTGCTCTCTGGAGCTTGCTGGGTCTAAAAGGAGCAGGCTGGATGCCCGGCCACTCCTGCTCCAAGAACGCAAGCGTCCACAGTATCCCTTGGCTGAAAGCAAACAAGCAAGGGTCCCGGGACAGAGGCTCGGGCAACTCCGGGATCGTGAGCTCATGCGGCAGAGGGGCTCAGCTTTGCAGTCCTCATTTGCTTATGAGGAAAGCACTGGGTGTTTGGGGGGACAGGTCAGACTGATTGCTCCGAAACCTTTCAGAAGTTGTGTGGCCTCCATAGGCTACCTGTCCCTCAGTTTTCATCTCCTTAAAACAGAGCGGAATCACCAGGCATCCCAGGACTCTGAGGGGTTTAAGAAGTCTGTGGATGCTGATGTAGCCTTGGACCTAGTGGGTGCTCAGCGAATCCTGAACTTCCCCCTTTCTTCCTGGACCGTCATATGTAGGAAGCCCTCTGATAGGAAGCATCCCAGAGGACAGATGTCTGAGGTGACATCCAGCATGTTCCTGAGACCGAGCAGCTCCCTGCAGAAGGAGGAATCCTGGGAGACGTCCTGCAGGAGGAGGGCTCCAAGCAAAATTTTTCCCAGAGTTCTTCGGGTGAACTCTTCTAGATGTCTCCCAGGGGTCATAAAACCCTAGTCCTAGGCTAGGGTTATTGTGAAAGCTTAGGTTCTGGGAACAGGAGTGGCCAGGCATCCTTGCCTCAACCTTGGCACCAGCCTGCTCCTCTTACACTCAGACAGCAAATAAGTTCCGAGATGTTTAACTCATCCCATGGGGATTTCCTGAGACCCTTTTTGACATGAGAAGCTGTTCTTGGAACTGAGAGTAGACTCGATGACACTGGAATTCTGCCTTCATGAGCCCAACCTAACTTGCCAGGCTTTCTTTGCCACAGCTGGAGACAGCTGCAGCTCCAGTAGGGTTGACCTACGAACCCTCCCACGGCCCACCCCTCAACACCTCCGCTAAGGTGAGCATGGGCTGATTTGAATCGGGGTGTGTGACTGGAAGCTGGGGTTCCCAGGTTGGTACTGTGCCTTCTTATTCCTATATTCTGTCCTGTTGTCATTAAGTCTGTCTTGCAGAGTCAAGACTCCTGCCAAACTCTGCCCAGCTCCCACACCCACCTAGGCACCTGCTCAGAACTAAGCAAATATCTGCAGGCTGACAGGCTCAGCCGGGGATGGGTGGAGAGGAGTAGTCCTGAGGGCAGGTCAGGGTGTGTTTGTGTGTGTGTGTGTGTGTGTGTGTGTGTGTAGTTAGGGTCTGGAAAGGGGGCTGACGCGGTGGCGGGGGTTGTGCTGGTAGAGGAAGGACCAGGAGTTGGAGGGAACATAGTGAGGGACTCAGGGTGAACACCATGCACAGGTTGCTGGGCTTGCAGCACAGCAGAATTCAGGCCAGGACGGGTGACAGGTGACACGGAGGTTTCTACAGGGAAATGTGAATTTCAGAGGAAGCTTCCAAAGGCCACCGGAGGCAAAAAGGAAGGTGACACTGTTTTTGTTTTTTGTTTTTTTTGAGACAGAGTTTCATGTATCCCAGGCTGGGATTACAGGCATGTACCACCATACCCAGTTTATACCGGTGCTGGGAATCGAACCTAGAGTTTTCTGCATGCCCGGCAGACACTCTGTTAGCTGAGCCCGCGTCCACAGCTGCTGGTCTCCCATGTAGGGCGGCAAGGTCAGCAGGTGTTTGGGACGGAGGAGATCATTTGAGGGCTGGCAAGGGGCTTAGCAGGTAGACACTGCTTCCACGAGCTCTGTCTCCGAGCCCACCTGGGAGAGGGAGAGAAGCAACTCCTGTGAGTTGTCCTCTGACCACTGCATGGTGGGGGGGTGGGCGGGTCACACAGTAACCTGCTGTCCCCAAGGAGAAGATGATTGGTCAAGAAGGGGAACTGAGACCACAGAATGGACAGTTCTGGGTGCTGTACCCATCACTTCAGATTACAGTGACTGTGCCTTTACTAGCTGAAAGAAAGGGCTCTGCCTTGTCCACCGCTGGATTCCCTTTCGTGTCCGGCACACAGTAGATAAGTATTTTGTATTGAGTTGAGTTCCCAGGACAACATGGGAGAGCCTGTGGTTAGGTCCTAGGGAGAGAAGTAGGTATGAGGGTTTCTCACTGCTGCTGTTGCTGGGAGAGATGGAAGGGAGGAGGGATAGAAGGCCAGCAGGGCTGGGGAGCTAGCTCAGGCAGTACGGTGCTTGTCACACAAATAAGGCTTTGATCCTCTGGGTTAGAAGAGAGCCAGGCCCAGTGGCATCCACTGATATCCTAGGTATCTCTTGGCTTGATGGCCAGCCAGGTTACCTGCTTGGGGGAGCTCCAGACCAAATCAGAAACCCACTCCAAAAAGAAACAAAAAGAGCAGTGCATGGGGCGGGGGGGGGGAGGTGGTAGGGGGGTGGGCGGGAGACAGAGACAGAGAGAGAGAGAGACAGACAGACAGACAGACAAAGAGGTGATGAGGGACAGTAACTCATTCCAAGGCTTCTTTGTAAAGCACGAGTGTGAGGATTCATAAGAGTGCACAATGTCCTACTTCTAGAACATTCCACCTTTCATTTATTTGCATAGTTCAGCCTTTACCATAAGTGTTAATACATGCATTCATTCATTAAGGCTCATGACAGCTCCTCCGAGCAGATGTACCACCTGAGATGATTTTTCCAGTTAGTGAGGTCGTCTAGACTTTGAACCCAGGATGTAGAATCTGTGACATCACCCACTGAGCCATACATCCTTCTGCATGACATTATTTTATAGTTGTGTCTGGTACTCTCCACCTTACCGGAGTCACTGGGTTCAAGTTTCATATGAAGAAACAGAGAGGCACAGCTATTTGCCCAGAGTCACACAGCTACTAAGTGGTTCCGGAGGGAAAAGCTGGGTATAGGGATCCAGTAGTGAGTGAGTCGGATGTCAACAGGTGGTACCACATGCTAGGGCTAGGGAGACATCTTGCAGTGTCCCCAGAGGGGGCTCTACAGGCTCCTGAGAAATTTGGGGTCGGCAAGTTAGAAAGGAGAGAAAGAAGGGCTGCCCTCGAGCTGAGGCCGAAGAAGACAGAACAAAATAGAAGTGGTTCTGTGGGCTGGGAAACCACAAGGAACCAAGGGCTGGATCATTCCACAAAGGCCCACTGTGGGAGCGGAAGTGAGGCTGTGCCTGGGAGGGGATTTCAGGGCTCTGTCTCTGGATGGGGACTAGTCTCAGACCCACGTCAGCTCAAAGCAGCCACTTCCAGATATCTCCCCTGTGAGCGCCCCAGCTCTGAGGGCTGTATCAAGAATCTAGAGAAGGAGAAACCACAGGGGGTCTTGAAGTGGGCCTCCCTGGGTCCCCAGGAATCTTGGAGGCGGCCCACGCAGCAGTGTGGGAGGCGACAGGACTGGTTTAAAACCAAGCAGACCCACCTGCCGCCTCTTCTCCGGAACTCAGGACAGAGACTAGCAATCAGGTGAGACTCTCATTATGGGACTGCCCAATGGGGGCGGCTGGGGGCCCTGTCCCTCTGTCGGGAAGCAGCCAGCACAGCGGGCAGATATCTCAAAGCTGAGTGGACCATTGGACTCTTTCCCAGGCAAGAGATGAAAATGGAGGTCCAAGGCCTACAGGGCTCCCGCAGGTGGCCTTGAAGGACCCGTTCCTCACGTTGATCTTGGCAGCTCCATCACTTCCACATCACCCTCCATTCTCCCGTCTTGTCCATATCGGCTCTCCTCACCTTTCATCATCGTAGCCTGGCTCCACCCTGAAATTATCTCGCAGTGTCCCTGTGCCCCTGTGGTCATCGGATAAAAACAGACAAGCCATAACCTTGTCTCAGGGCTGCCTTGGGGCTGCAGAGATGCTCTGGACTCCTGCACAGCCGTTTCCAGGCCCAGCCACTGCCGACACCTCCCTGGAATTTGTCTTATCTTTGCAAATCCTTTTATAAGGACTCCTGCAGTACCCACGCAGCAACAGCCCAGCCCAGGGAGGTCTGGGTGAGGACAGTCCACAGGAGAAGAGAGTTGGCTGTCACGGGTGTGAGTCTGCAGGGAAAGAGAGCAGGATGGGCTAACTAGCGAGATTCACCTCAGTAGCTCTAGGTTTCCTGTCAGAGGCCATTGGGCTAACATTGACTGGCCTGGCCTGAAAGGGTTTTAAGTATGTGGGTGCTGGGATTTTGAAGGTTTTGACTGGTCTGACTGGTATGTAAAAATCATACCTGCAGGAGAGCCAGGTCTTAGCTGGAGGAACTGGCTAGCCTACAGGGGGCACATTCTCTTTATCAAGACCCTTGAGATGTCAAAGCGTTATGAAATAGAATACCCAGGCAGGGAATGTAGCTCAGTTGGCAGAGCACTCGCCTCGCGTGCAGTAGGCTCTGGGGTCCACCCAGCACCGTACAAATTGGGCATGGTGGTGCATGCCTGTAATCCCGGCTCTTTCTTGAGGGGTGGAGGCAGGAGGATCACGAATTTGACTACATAGTTCAAGGTCAGTCTGGGCTCCATGACACCCTGTCTAAATGAAAAGGAAGGAAGAGAAAAAAGAAAGAAAGGAAGGAAGGAAAGATGAGAGGAAAAGAACAAGGAAGGAAAAAAAGGCAAAAAGAAAACAGGAAAAGAGGAGTGGAGGTCGCCATAGAGAGATGGAGGAGAATGCTCAGGACAGGATTCTCTAGCTTGGGCTAAACCTAAACCTTTGGGCAACTGTTTCACCTACATGGGGCTTGTTCATCCTCTCCTCTCCTCTCCTCTCCTCTCCTCTCCTCTCCTCTCCTCTCCTCTCCTCTCCTCTCCTCTCCTCTCCTCTCCTCTCCTCTCCTCTCCTCTCCTCTCCTTTCCTCTCCCCTTCCCTCCCCTAACCCAATCTCCCCTCCCTCCCCGCCTCATATATATATATACACATATGCATATATAATGTATATATATATATATACATATATATATATATATATGTACAGAAGTTGAATCTGGAGAGTCTGGAGTCAGGCTGACAGCCAGCCAGTCCCAGTGAACCCCCTGTCTGTGCCCCACACCACTGGGGTTAGAGGCAGAGGCAAATACCCACTCAGCTTGCTTATGTGGCCACTAGAAGGCAAACTCAGATTCTCAGGCTTGCACAGTGAGGGTTTTTAACTCACCAAAGCTACCTCCCCAGCCCCTGGCCTGAGCCTGACAGTTCCTCAGTCTGTAAAATCAATAACTCTTATCCATTCATCCATTCATCTGACACAGATCCCCATTGAAGGGGACATACAGTGGCTTGCCAGTGTGTACCCATCAAGGCCATGAGTGGTTTGAGAGTGACGTGGATGGTGTCTGGCATCCTGAAGATACCCAGTGTGTAGTCTCTGGTGTCTCTGCTTCAAAAAAGCAAACAGCGAGATTGAGGTGGAAAGTAACATCTAGGGCCATTTACCCTGGGTGCTTAGAGCCCTCAGAGCAGAGGTTGCATGGGGACAGAACTGTCAGGAATGTCCTTGGAACTCAGAGGTGCTCCTGGACAAAGGCCAGCTCAGTAGCCAGGAGTCCCTGGAGTCTGAGATGCTGTGTTTGCAGGCCAGGTCTTTGAGGATGCCAGGGACCTGGGTGGAGAGCAGAGACCCATCCACTCCAGAACCTGAAGTCATTGTGGCACCAGGGAGGAAGTCCTGGTCAACCACAGGCCAGCCAAGCAGCTGTGGAGACGCAGGGAGTGGGGGATCCTGGGAGGGCGGGGAAAGCAGGCAGCTACCAGCAGAGGGACCTCATAGAGACCACATTGGAAACCTCGCATTTCCTCTGCGTATGGCCACAGCTGTTTCCAGACTTCCAGCCAGGAGTCGTGTTTTTGCTAAAGACAGACACTAAGATGGAAGCCTTAGAAGATGAACTTCATGAAAGACAGAACTCCAGGATCGGGAGAATTTTCCCCTCTAGGAGGGGTGGCATGGTTCAGTGAGGGGATCAAAGACCTGGGTTCACATCTGGCTGAGTGACCTCTGGCATAGTCCTGGCAGGCCCTTGGCAAATGGGGACAGTGACAGTAGGACTGTTGAAAGGCCTGCAGTGTGCCTAGAGACCACAAAACCCCCAGTGGCCATGACTCACTACAGGGGCTAGACTCCATTCTGGGGCACTCGTTCTGGTTGGTCAGTGCAGTAATAGTGGGGAGACCAACAGATAAAGCCCTCAGCTAACCATCAGGGAACCCAGAGACACCAGTCCCATGAACTACAGGAACAAGATGCAAGCTCCGGCTCCCTCCACCCTCAGTGCCCACCACTGATATGGCCTCTGAAGGCTGTGTCCTGGCTCCCTCCCCTGCCCCGCCCCCCTGCCATTTACATCTTTAGTGTGTGGTGTGTATGTGTATGGGCGTGTACCTGGAGATCAGAGGACAACTTGTGGAGATCTGTTCTCTCCTTCTACTATGTAGGTCCCAGGCCATCGGGCTTAGAGGCTGGCACCTTCACCCACTGAGCCATCTCACTAGCAGCCTTCCATGTTGATTCTTAGCTTCGTCTAGGGCCTGTCAAGTCCCGCCCTTAATCTTGTGTTAACAATATCCATGTATTTGTCTACCGAGGGGACAGAAGTGAGGGTGCTTGTCACTGCCACTTTTGGTTGGAGACTCTCATGACTCTCTGTCTCCAGGGAATTCCACGGATCAAGCCCTGAGGTTTTGCCTCGTGTCCTCGTCCTGTCTTTTCCAGCTGGAGCAGTTGGATTACCCAATGAGGGAGGGAACAGGCAGACCTAGTTTGGAGCCGGGTGGGGTCCGAACAGGCCTTGGCAGTGACAACTTAAGAGATGCCATGGGATGTCTTTTGTTTTTCAGAACCCAAGAGATGAAGGGTCTCCTCACACTGGCTTGGTTCCTGGCTTGCAGTGAGTACTGGCTCTATGACCTCTAAATAGGACCCTCCCCCCTCCCCCAACCTTGGGAGTGACCGGGAAGTGGAAAAGAAGGCGATCATTATTAGCCTTTGAGGTGAGGAGATCTGTGTCTCCTGCTTAGCTCTACCCTCATGGTGCAGGCAGAGATATCGGCAAAGGCCTTGGCCTCCCCGGGTCCTTGCTTTTGCGTTGGTGGACACGGTGCTGTGTCATGGTTGGAACACTGTAGGCCATGGAGTGAAGGCTGTGAACATGAAGATAGCTTGCGAATGTAGGAGGCAGATATTTCCCTGATGTGTAAGAATAGAATAAGGACAATCAGTGGGAACAAAGTGGAACACAAAACCCTTAGGAAACATCCCAGCTCCGGGCTGGGAGCAGCTCAGTAGTGGAGGATGATGCATTAGGTTTAAGGAAGGAAGGGGGAGATGGATGGACAGATGGACGGACAGACAGACAGAGACAGACTCCAATAGATGATACCAGAGTCATCTTCTGTTCAGCACTGAATATCACCCCACCTGAGAGGTGTCTGAAATGTCTTTGGGTTGTCACTGGAGAAGGCTGTGGATGTGGGTTTAAGCCGAGACAAAGTATTCATTAGCTGGCTGGTTGCTCTCAGTGTAGCCCCGAGCCTTACTCAGGGCGAGCTTTTAACACAAAACCTGTATCCCGGGGTTGTCATGCTTCAGTTAACAAGAACAATTAGCCAGAAGTAGAACTACCAAAGCCAAAAGGCAAGGTTAGTACAGTGAGAGACTTTCCCAGAATTCTGGACTTTGATGGATTACGTCATTGTTTTCATTTTGGCTGGCGGTGCTGTCTACACGCCTGCTTTACAGCTTCAATGGTGCGTCCATCATGGAGTCAGTTGTGCTAAGGTCTGGGGGCCTGTTACAGGACATCTAGCTTTAGGCTTCACTGACACCCCCTAGCCTCTCATACAAGCCCCATGGTGAGCTACCCTACCCTTTGATGTCTTGCTGGCTGTCTGGAGAGCTAGGAGAAACTTGAGATCTGAAGCAGAGAAAAGGCCCCTGGCTCCTTGCATCAAAAGTCCTAGGCGAGCTACTTCCTTCTAGATTTCCAGTTTCCCAATTTGTGGTATGAGTGAGCTAGCTTCAAGCTATGGCCTACTCTGCTTCTAAATTTAATTAAAAAAAATGGTTTTTTAGATAGCAGCTCACGTAGACCAGGCTAGCCTTGACTTTGCGTAGCCGAGGATGACCACAAACTTCTTAACCTCCTGCTTCTACCTCCTGAGTGTAAGGAGGCTACACATTCAGTTTACACGATGCCTGTGGTCAAAGCCAGGTTCAGTCACGCTAGGCGAGTCTTCTGTCAGCTGTGCCACATCCTTCGGCTCCCAAGTGCAAACCCTTCTGTTCCAGGCTGCATGCTGTCATCTGCCCGACCCTCCTCCCATTAACTGGGATAATAAGAGAGGGATGGGAGGGTGGCGGGGAGCAAGCAGATCTGCAGCAAGGTGCCTGGTGTCACCTGCAGGCTTGGGCTGTTTTCCAGGTGTGCCTGCAGTCCCAGGGGGCTTGCTAGAACTCAAGTCCATGATTGAGAAGGTGACCAGGAAGAATGCCTTTAAGAACTATGGCTTCTACGGCTGCTACTGTGGCTGGGGCGGTCGCGGGACACCCAAGGATGGCACTGATTGGTGAGCTGACATCATCACCACACTTAATGTTCTGGGCTCCACCCTCATCACCTCCCCTGACTCCATGTCTATTCTAAAAGACGAGAATTACAGCTGAGGCTCAGGACCAGAGAGAGAGCTCAGTGGTTAGAGTGAACACCACTCCCGCTAGGCGACCTAAGTTCGTTTCTCAGCACCCATGTTGGTCAGCTCACAACCACCTGTAACTCCAGCTCCAGGGGACCTGATGCCTCAGACCTCCTTGGGCACCAGCGTTCACATGTGCGTGCACTTGCACACGTACGCACACACAATTAAAACTACAATAAATTTCTATTTAACTTTTTTTGGAGAAGGGGTCTGACTGTGTAGCTTTGGCTATCCTGGAACTCACTATGTCTTACACTCAAAGAGATTCATCTGCCTCTGCCTCCGAGTCCTGAGACTAAAACTGTGCGCCACTCTGCCTGGCTTCTAAAAGAAATCTTTAAAATAAGTAAAGCCAAGGCTTTCTGGATGTAAGCAGCTTTTAAAGGAGCGACACATGACTCTCAGGAGACCCTAGATCTCAGTGGCCTAATGTGTCACTTGCTTTAGTGAAATAGAACAAATGATCCTTCTGTGTTGGCTTAATGCAACCATGACTGTTTACTTTGCTCATGTGCCTGCTGCCTGGGAGGCCATGGCTCAGTGTCCTTTTGCAAATCCATCCAGTGATGAAGCCAGTTATCAACTCTCATGATCTAATCTCTGGAAAAGCCCTCAGAGACACATCCAAGAATGGGATTCTATAATTTCCTAGGCCGCTATTAATCCAGTCAAGTTGATGGTCAAGGTCAACACCGCATTGTGCCTACCACTATGTCTAGATACTGTGTCTCAGCTTTCAGAGAGCAAGAGGGGATCTGGACTTTTGCTAGAGCAGTGTAGCCATCCTAGTAGACTATGCGAGATGGGACATGTTGTTCCTTGGAAGGCTCAGTGTACATGGTTAACAGTTTCATGCCGGCGGGAGTCATGATGGAGGGCATCAGATGACATTAGGGAGCTGGGGCCACAGTGAAGCTCGACTCTATGGAGAAGCAAGGGGAGGGCTTAGAATGACCTATGCAGAAATGGATTGTAGTTGAACACATCGTTATAAACTCCTATTTAGCTTAGTCTGTGATTATAGAAATTTATAGATATGGGGCTGGAGTAATGACTTGGTCAGCAAGGTCTTGCTGTACAGCATGAGGCTCTGAGGTTCGGATGCTGTTGAGCGAGGCGGTGGAGACAGGCGCATCCCTGGATCTCGATGGACAGCCACATTGGCTGAATCAGAGAGTCTCAGGTTCCAGTGAGAGACCGTATCTCAGAGAGTAAGGTAGAGAGTGGCTGATGGAGACACGTGACATTGACCCCTGACCTTCACGGGTGTTCAGGGCCACTGCTGACATCATGCCTGGCCTCAGCAGCTCTCCTTAGTCATAGAGGGACATTCTACAGCCCCTTTCCTGGATCGTTAACTCTAAAGCCAGAATCACATGGCTGAGGCTGCCAAGTTCGGCTGCTTCCTTGGAGCCAGAGCCTGACCCCCTCGTTCAAATATATTTTCACCAGCTTTCTCTTTTTGTTTGTTTCCTTCACTGCCTAAGCCTGGAGGTCCTGGATCTCCTCTGTAGACCAGGCTGGCTTTGAACTCAGAGATTTGCCAGCCTCTGCCTCCCCAGTGCAGATTAAAGGGATTAAAAGTGTGTGCCACAGTTACTTGGCCCTAAACTGTTCCTGAATTCCTTTCACAAGCTGGGTGGGACTGTGCCGTGAGGACACCTTTCCCCATATTCCACCCCACTTCAGGCTTTTCTTTAATCTATATATCTCCTTGAAACCCAGGATTTAGTACCATTCCACTTCCTGGTGCCTCTTTCATCCTCCAACTGTACATTTGATCAGCTTGCCCCTCTTCATTACAGATCTGCATAAGATCAGTGTTCTATTGCTGTGAAGGGACACCATGACCACAGCGACTCTTGTAAAGGAAAACATTCAATTGGGGGTGGCTTACAGTTCAGAGGTTTAATCTGTTATCCTCACAGCTGGAAGCATGGCTGCATGCAGGCAGATATGGTGCTGGAGAGGTATCTAAGAGTTCTACATCCAGATCTGCAGGCAGCAGGAAGGGGATGTCACACTAGACCTGGCTTGAGCATCTGAGACTTCGAAGTTCACCCTCAGTGACACACTTCCTCCAGGACCACATCTACTCCAACAAGAACACACCTCCTAATAGTGCCAGTCCCCATGAGCCTCAGGGGGGGGGGTAGGGCATTTTCATTCAAACCACCACACCTCCACTGTTTAGCTATTAGGAGGCAAAACCAGGTCTGTGAACTTCTGACCAGTGGCAGTTCTAGTGGGTGAGAGGAGCTAACTTACCAGGCACCATCGCTGCTGGGTCACACCCACTTGCCACAGGTTCTACCAAAGGGATGTGGCTGTAGTTTCATACCTGCTAGGGGTTTCAGCCTAAAAAGCATTCAGACTCTCCAAAGAATAGCTATTGATTTGGGAACAGGGCTGCATTGCAGTAAGATTATGAATGCTGAAACCTATTTGAGGAGGGTGAGCTAAGGGGAAGTTTAAATTAGCAGGAGAGCACAACACCTTTACATAAGCTGCTTAGATACCAAGCTCATTGGTTGTGGAAACCAGAGGCAAGAGCTGCCGTCTGTTTATTGGTGGAGATTCTGTTGCTAAGCAAGCCTTCTATGTAGAGCATCTTGCCTGAGCTGTCGCAGTCTTAGAGAAAAGTCAAACTTTGTCCCAGGTATCTGTGCTCACAGGCAAGGCATGGGAAGCTTGGAGTGCATACGGGACGAGAGAGAACTTCTCATCAGGGTGAGAGGTTTAAAAAAAACCTTCAGAGAGAATTTAGCTTTAACATCCAAGCACAGTGTCCCCAAGGTACCATTGGCTCTAATTTTGTTTAGATTTGGCTGGAACTCTCTCACTTTGGACTCTCCCACAGGTGTGGGGGAGTCAGGAGGGTGGCTCTGGACTCAGCATCCCCATCTCTCACCTCGACAGGTGCTGTCAGATGCACGACCGTTGTTATGGGCAACTGGAGGAAAAAGACTGTGCCATTCGGACCCAGTCCTATGACTACAGATACACAAATGGCCTAGTCATCTGCGGTAAGGGTGGCTTCTTATTCAGCCTGGGAGTTCTCTGCCCGAGAGGTGGGCCTGCCTATATCTTGTGAAGCAGAGTGAGGTTGAGGGACACAGGGCTGTGACAACCTCTTTAGACTTCCAGGAAAGGGAAGTCCCAGTTGAGACTCAGTATTCGCCAGTACTGTGGGCTTATAGACTTCCTCTCCCTGGAGAGAGTTGGTTTCATCTTCTTTACTTCACAAGTGTAATGACAGCTCAAAGGTTGGCCAGTGTGCAACAGGATCCCTGCCCAGGCCCCTAAATCCAAAGCCAGTTGCATCCAGGTGCATCTCTATTGAATGCCTCCCACAGAAACTGGTTCCACCCTCAAGCTAGGCACTCTACCCAAAGGGGGTGTGTCTATGGCACCAGGCTGGGGACTCCCTGAATAGAAATTTCAGTCATGATCAAGAAGAGCTGAGCATCTAGTTCTGCAGCGGGACTCCTCCCTCGGATTACACATCTCAGTTCAGGACCTGAGGCTCTTCCATTAGATTATGTATGGCCCCGATTCAGAGTCCTCCTCCACACACTATGAGATCCCTCAGAGCAGGACCCAGACGGGGAGTCTATGCAGACTAGAGGCCATCCTCTGATACGAAGTTGAACAAGTCAGCATTGATGGGTCCAGTCTTCCTATGCTCATTTTGTCCTCGGCATCCCTTTTTGCAGAACACGACTCCTTCTGTCCAATGAGGCTCTGTGCCTGTGACCGGAAGCTGGTCTACTGCCTGCGGAGAAACCTCTGGACTTACAACCCTCTTTACCAGTATTACCCCAACTTCCTCTGCTAATGTCCGCTGTGCGCTCTGCCCTGGGGGCACCTCCCACGGTGGCAGTCTCCCTCTGCTGTATTCCTGATGTGTCCCGCCTCCCCCACAAGGTCTTGGATCTGCCTTCCTCTGTGCACCAGTGGACTGGACAGAGCCCCCCCCCCCCCCCAGGGCTACACTCTTCCCTCCAGAGTCCGAGGAAGGGACTTTGATCTAGAGTTGGCAGACTCTCAGGATGGCTGAGCCTGCACTTGCTAAGTTGGCTCTGGGCCCTGAAGCTCCCCCGGCTCAGGCCAGCCGTGTTGACTTTTCTTTCAATTTCTGGAACCCAACTGTCATTAGCACCCTCCAGAGACCTTTTACTGGAGGAGAAGCCAAATTAACTCTATAAATCTGCTATGTAGATATTAAATAAAACCCATTCTCAAGGCTAGAAAAACACCACCCCAGCACTTCCTCTGACGGGGCTGGGGTGGGATTGCCCACGCTTTTCCAACCCCCCCCCCCCCCCGAGGCATCTGTATGCTCTCGGGGATGGAGGTCAGGAAACAGGTGGGAGCCTTGACGCCTTGATGCCTTTCATGGTTTGTCTTGAGTTCATTTTCTTCAACCTTAGGCTCCTTCAAGCCAGACCTGGGGTTTATGTTTCTTCTGGAGGAAGATGAGACACAGCCCTATGCCACCTTGAGCTCCTGGCTAGAGAGGGCAACAATCAGCTCCCAGCCCTGGCTTCTGGCAGCTGTATGGTCTTTTAAACCTTTGGATAGTCCGAATCTCTCTGGCTCTCCTCAAAATATAAAACAAGGCTCCTTCCAGGAGTATACTGGTGCACACCCCAATCCCAGCACCTGGAAGGTGGAGGCAAGAGAATCGGGAGTTCAAGGCCAGCCTCTGCTCCCTAGCAGGGATAGTAGCCTAGACTATGTGAGACTGTGTTTCAGAAAGGACCCTGGTACAGATACAGGGGAGCTGGGGTTCTGAGATGTCACTCAGTGAGAAAAATGGTTTAAATAAGATTCGGGGGGGGGGGGTAGAGATATATCAATGGCGGAATGTCTGTCTATTTTTCACCGAGTTAGGGGCTCTGAAAATCTCAAGTCATCTATCGCTTTATAAAAGACAGAACTTTCTCATAGCAACAAGACAGGAGGAAGAGATGTATTCAACAGTAAAGCAGTGTCCTTCCGGAGGAAGGGTCTAGGCTTCTTCAAATGGAGCTCCAGAATGTGCACGGGACACATCCGATCTATATTTAGAGACCTTTAGTGTTCAAACATTTTCTAAATAAAGCTAATTATATGAGACTACCCTGAATTCACATGTTTTGGTGTATGCTAGTGACTATATTTAAACAATACTGGAGTGGGGCTCACATGCTGGTTTTTAACTCATGAAAATTTCAAAATTGGGGTGGGGGGTGGTGTGCTGGGGAGATGGCTCTGTTGGCTCACTTCAAGCAAGCATAAGGACCTCGAATGGATCACCAGGAAAAAAACCCAAAACAGCTGGCCATGGTGGTATGCACTTGTAATCTCGGCAGTAGGGAGGTGAGCCAGGCCTCAATAGCCAGCCAGGCTTACCGAGTTAGTGGGTCCTGGGCCAGTGAGAGACCCTATTTCAAACAAAGCAACCAGCAATAAAAGTTCCAAACAAGAAGGTGAACCACACTTGGGGAATGGCACCTGAACTGTTTTACACACACACACACACACACACACACACACACACACACACACACACACACACACAGAGGCACACATACACAAACACATGCATAGGCACACTCACATGCACACACACACTCATGCATACATGCATGCATGCACACACATATACGCATGCATGTACTTCCCAATGCATGGCAATGAGCACAAACATGTACACTCACACACACTAAACATATATACTCACAACACACATTAAAAAGCAAAAACAAAACAACCCCCCCTTTTTTCCAAAATCAGAACCATTTCCTAAGCTCAGCTTTGGGTGGGTTTGTGGGAGATTCACAATTGTCCCTATGATCCGTGGTGTCTTCAGTAGAGATGCATGAAGAGACCTGGATCCCTGTTTCTCTTGTCAAGGTCAGAGGTCAGGCCGGGTGTGATGTTGCTGGCAACCACAGAAGGGCAGATAGTCAGTCCCTCTCTCTGGGTCTCCTAGCTCCAAGCCTCAGTATCTAAAGAAGCTCAGGCCAGGGATGCTGTGAGATTAGAAAAACAGGAGCCCAACATGGAGGCTCTGAGCTGGAAGGGATTATTCAGTGCTTCTATGTATCTACTACGTCCAGGAGAGGTTGGGAGACTGATCTCAAATCATACAGAGTAGCAACACCAGCCATCAAGAACCTGACTCTAAGCCCTCACTTTGCCCACCATGATACACTCTCTTCAACTCCTATTCAGCAAGGGAAAAAAAAAAACAGAATGAAGGGCATTTCAGTGACTTCCCCACTCTGGGGTTTCGCTGGAGCCTCAAACCAAAAGCCAGACACGTTTTTTTTTCTTCTCTGCTCTAACTGCCTCTTCGCATTCCAGAGGCCACCCGATGGTGGTTAGTCTGGCCGGTCTCTAGGATTCATCCTGCCTCTGCGGAGCGACATCCAGGGTCTTTGCCATCACTGCTGTGACCAGCTCTGATGAAGCACTTGAGTGAACCCCCAAGTCTGTAAAGAAACCTCCTCATGTTTGATCTGCCAAATCTCTAGCAGAAACACTGTGGGAGAACTCATCTCCTTGAAGTTTCATGGCTACACTTTAAGAAATATGGAAATTCGCAGAGTATAAAAGTCACTGGAGAACATGAATACATACTCGATACGCCCCTGGGACCACAGGACCCGTGTCAGCATCTGAAATTGGGCTTTGGATTCAAATGTGACACCAATATAGGCCAAATGTATGAACTCATGGATGCCAGTGTGTGTATGCATGAGTGGGCACGTGCATGTGTGTGTGTGTGCACGTGTGCATGTGCTCACATGCTCATAGCTGTCCTCAGACTGAAAAGGAGATAGATAATGGGGAAGCCTTCTAGTGGTGATGGAGGAGGGAGAGAGGACAAAGCGAGCCACACTAGGGTGGTAGCAGGCATACTGAGCTCGGTCATGCTGCATGCTGTCCCCAGCATTCACATGTGAGGCAGATGCTCTCTTCTCACAGTGAGAGAGAGAGAGTGCCACCAGAAACTCAAGGAGGTGGAGTGCTTTGCCAGAGGCCACACCAGTTCCCAGGAAGTTAGGTAGGAAGGAAGCAGCCAGCTGCCTGATGTTCAAGCTGGAACAGATGGTAGCCTCCTGCTTCAGAAGCTGGGAGCGAGGGCCGGGTCTTGCAACAAGTCTGGAGGAAGACACGTTTTTGTTTTTCCTAGGGTGAGTGTGGTAAGCTGAGTTTGAGTGGTGCTTCCCAGAATTCCTTTCTCTGCAAGCACTGGGTTCGCAAGGGAGCGGGGTGGGGGTGGGGAGGGGTTTTTGTAGTTTGTCTAGAAAGCAGAAGGGAAGTCCTGGAAGGTCAGGCAGGTCAAATCTGCTTGCAGCACAGACCTGCTGGGCAGGCTGTCTCACCTGGCAGGTAGGAACCTTCTGGGTCTCTCCTTCCACATTGGACCCAGGTGTGTTTTTAACTCGGGGGGAGGGGCTTGTGGGGGGGAAGGGAGGGGCTTCTGCAGGATGTGACACAGCAAGCTAGATAGAGGATGAGTGAGACTTTTTTTTTTTTTTTTTTGGCATGGTCCCAGGCTACCCTGTGGGGAGCTCTCTCCCTCCTGGCTCCCAATCTGACCTCTCCATCCACTTCATAACCATCTCTCCTTCCTGGCTGGCTGGCCTGCCAACTTCCAGTTGTAGCTCCAGACACAAAGGAACCGGCCTCCCTTACCACACAGAGCCAGTCAGATCCCTGCATCTGTGTATCATTGCAGAGTGGTGTCCTGCCTCTGCCTGGCCCCTGGATGGCATAGCTGTTGTTACTAGCTGTAGTTTCCAAGGAACAGAACTGGAAGGACGCTTTGTGGCTTGCTTCAGGATTATCTGGGATTGGTTTTTCTTCTTATTAAAAGGCATTTATGACTGGATTCCTTTCTCTGGGCACCTCTGGCTATCCTGGAAGTAGCTCTGTAGATCAGGCTGGCCTCAAATTCAGACCTGCCTCTGCCTCCCGAGTTCTGGGATTAAAGGTGTGTCCCTCCACCCCCTGGCTATGACTGGATTTCTGTGGTAAATGTGACGTGGATCATGGATTTTTCCACAGCCTGCAGGGCTCAAGCTGTGACTCAGTGGTTACTATGCACACTCCTTTCAAACTCTTGGATGACCAAGTAATTGGTGCCACAGAGTACTTTAGTGAAATTAAAAATAGGGAGTAGGAGAGCCTATAGGACCTTATATAGAGCTTATAGGATCTTATATAGATCTTATAGGAAGAAACCATGAATTTGAGGCTTTAAATTCCCACTCAAGACCCGCATGGGACATGTGTGTTTTCTTGCTGCCTGGGCAGGGGTGGAGGAGACACAGAGAGACTGGGGTGGGAGAGCCCTGGAGCCTCCAGATGGGACAGCTGTTCAGAAGTGTTTAGAGCAGATCAATGCTGTCCCAACAGATGTTTGGCCATGTGACTTGTTCTCTGTCATGTAACTCTGCCATGTCACAAACACTGACTTCAGCTATCAGAACTGCACTTCTCTCTTGCTTTGCAATGGGCCAGCAACAGGGACTTTCTTGTCTTGGTCATGACCTGGTCAGAGGGACCCAAACGGGAACACTTCTCAGTTCACAAGACATCACCCTACTGTCCCACAGGTCTGCTGGACAGACCTGATGACTAGCCAGAATTCTCTCTCTCTCTCTGTCTCTGTCTCTCCCTCTCCCTCCCGTCTCTCCCCCCATCTCTCTCCCTCCCTCCTTCCCTTCTTTCTTCCCTCCCTTCCTTTTTTCTGCCTGACTGCCTGTCTGTCTGGCTGTCTTGTCTTTCCTTCTTTCCATCCATCTTTCTTTCTGTCCTGGGGGATTAGGGTGACAGGGTCTTGATATATAGCCCTGGCTGGCCTGGAATTTGCCATGTAGACCAGGATGGGGTTACAGGTGTGCACGGTCACCTCCAACTGAAACACACTTTACAATAACACAATGTGAAAGAACCAAGTGGGGAACCCCCCCACTCAATTTCCAATTCGGTGTGCACCCAAAGAAACACTAGAGACTGTCTTGATGCAAACACACGAGGTAGTTTAATGACGGAGCTCTGGGCCGAAATGTATCTCACACAGGAGACAGCAGTTGTCGGCCACATGGCTCAAAAGCTAGGGGTTTTTATAGAAATGAGTCTGGGGCTGGGGGAGGAATTGGCGCGGTTTCACATGATTGGTTCATTTAAATATCAGCAGACTGTATGTGCAGATCGAGGTAACAGCAGAGCATCCAGTTAACATTTAACTTAGGTCAGAAGGGCGGGGGATAGGGAGGCGCTGGGCCAGTCAGGACATTCTTTTATGTCTTCCCTATCTTTATGGCTAGTTGGTTCCTGGGATGACTTTACAGCCTTTGTTCTTTGCTCTAGGCTCAAAAAGCCCTCCTAACTAGCAAGCTGCATGAGTCATGGACATTGAATTTTAATTCTTTCTTTCAAAGGTCTGCTGTCTAAGAAGCAGCTCCAGGGGTCTCATGGCCTGGACTCTGTTGAGACATTCCTTCTGATGGGCATAGCTAATTTGTTGCTGTATCTACCAAGTCATAAAGCCACATGCAATGCCACCAGCAAAGGACAGCAGGAATGTATAGGACATGGGGCTGGGGATGTGGGCAGGAAACACAGAAGCCTTGACACCCTGCCCCCCACCTGCCACGTTACTTAAGATACGATTGGTGGATTGTGTGAGAAGGTCCAGGTTTGTCTTGCTGAAGGTCCAGGTTTGTCTTGCTAATGTTCACCTACGCTTTCTACAAGCACCTGGCTGTTTGAATAAGAGGTGGTCACATGGTTGGCCTTCTGTCTTAATGCTTCAATCAAGAGTTATCAAAAGTAGACAATTGCTGGGCGTGGTGGTGTATTCCTGTATTCCCAGCACTTGGGATGCAGAGGCAGAAGGCTCAGGGGTTCAAGGTCATCTTCGGCTGACCTTGAGTTCAGTGTTCAATTTCAGAGTTCAATGACAGCCTGGGCTACTTGAGTCTCTGTCTCAAAGAGGTTGAGGGCGCTAGAGAGATGGTTTCACTGTTCAGCATATCTGGTGCGTTTGCGGATGATCTGAGTTTAGTCTCCCCAGCTCCCATCGTAGGCAGCTCACAACTGCCCGTATGTGCAGCTCTAGGAGATCCAGTGCCTGCCCTCTTCTGGACTTCTCAGGCATCTGTATTCACATGTACATGCGCACAGACATACACACACACACACACACACACACACACACACACACACACACACGAAAGCAACCTTAAAAACAAATAAACAATCCAAAACCAGAATGCGGCTCACAGCTTCCACAGGTGACCTAAGGCCTTTGATTTCTGTTCTCTGTGCCTCAGTTCTATGGCTGTCTAGTGAGCTCATAAACACCTTCATTAGTTTGCTGGGCATGTCTACCTGATAATGTGCTACCGGTTGGAAGCACACATCCTATTGCCTGGCATACAGTCGGCACTTGATAAATGGTGTGTGTCATGGGAGCGGATCACCAAACCAAGCCTGAACACTCTTAACTGCAATGTCAGCCCCTAAACACAAGGAAGGAGAGTTGGGACAGCTGTGAGCCAGAGGTAAGGAGGAGCCCCTCCCCTCTCTTCTCCTGAGCCTCATGGATTACCTCAGTGGATGTGACCAGAGTTCTCCTATAGGGAAGCACCAGTGAGATTTCAGGAGGAAGACGGCCGTTGTGAGTGAGACAGTGCTGTCAGGGAGACTCTAATTGAACACTGGGCAAACAAGCCTGCAACTGCTCCCAGTGGCTGCCCATTCCCACACTCCACCCTTTGCCTGTGTGTGTATCGGGCCCTATGCACCAGCTCCACCTAACCAGCAAAGTCTTCTACACCAAGGCTCTGCTCCAGACCTTCCTCTTCAAGACAGTGTGTCATCTCCATCCTCCCCAGCAGGGGTCCTCCTTCCTCTTCTGATCTCCCTCAGCCCCCTTCCCTTCCTAGCCAATCTCCCTCCCAGTTAATCCTCCCTCTCTGTGTGTGTATTTCTGCATGTGTGCACACATGTACTCATATATTCCCGTGTGTGAGTGTGTGTGTGTGTGTTGCCAGAGGGTAGGTGATCCTGGGAGGCTCTCACTGAATCTGAAGCTCTCAATCCAGCTATACAAATTAGCCAGCCAGCCAGCACCGGGTGTCTACCCATCCCCTGCCTCCTTAGATGGGCTCACAGGTGTTAAATACCATGAAGAATATTTTACATAGGTTGTAGGGTTTAGGGTATCAAACTTAAATCCTCATGTACATGCAACAAGCACTTCATAGACATCACCTGCCCTTTCTTACCCTTTCTGAATGATTCTGGGTCATCAGGTCAATCCCCCTGCACCAATCTATAACCACGGACTTACTGATCTTTCCCTAGCACAGGGAAAAGCTTAGGAAAACACAAGAGACCCTTAGAGGGAGAAAGGCTGCATTTCGGAGTCACATATTCGTCTATGCAAAGATTCAGAGTCTGGAGATGAGCCAAGCCACGTGTCAAGTCTGAGCACCCAACTCGAACTGAGTGAGGATTGTTTATCTCAGTGTCTAAAATTCGTTGAGTCATCTGTCATGAACTGCCGATCTAGCAAGTTCAGAATGTTGTCTGACTGGTTTCCCATGAATCAAAGCGAGCCAGTTGCTGGGCCAAGCTTACTCAGGTTTCCAATAAACCTGTGGGCTGTAAACTGTGAGCCTGTCATTACCTTCCAGATCATCTCTCAGTCTGGACAGGCCTGCAGCCTCGTGGAAGGTTCATTCCAGTGTGGAACGCCTCAGATTGTAGGACTGCCCTTTACCAAGTGTTCTGACCCAGGCCAAATCTCCCAGAAGCCCACACAACTAAGAGGGAACCTGAGAACTGAAAGAGTCTTGAGGAAGGTTGTACTCCAATCTGTGATGGAGGTAGAACTCAAAACAGGCTCTCTGACTCTGGAGTTTGGGGCGGTCCAAGCAATCCAAGCCTCCCTGTAGCCAATTCACAGGACAACTCAAGGGACCTGGACAGCGCTCCAGTGCTTTGCTAGGAGGCTGCTGTCCCAGGAGAAGAGTTATGTCTTGGTGGCATCCATGAGCTACTACTCTTGGCTCCCCAAGTCACAGTGACAGCAGACACATCACTTCTCCGTGGCTTTCTGGATCATTTCATGGGGCACAAATAAGCTGCCCTGGGTGACAATGAGCCCTGGGGAGAGACTGAAGGACACAGCCATAAAAAGTGTCAATAAAACACATCACCCATCGCCTCTGATGCTGACAGTCACCATGATGGCCACAGATGCTGGGTTCCACATGGGCCCCTGTGCTATAAAGCCATAGTACATATTTCATCATCATGATTCGAAACTGGTGGAGACAGGACTGAAATTCCTCTTCACGCATAGTAGTTGAGGCTCAGAGAGTGCCAGCGACGTGCACTCAAGAGACTGCAGCCTAGAACTCAGGAGGCCCCCAGCACTGACAACTGGACCCATAGAGTACACTGGGCTAGTTTAGTCTAGAATGTATCTTGCCTTTTGGCTCCGTGGCTCAGCCTTGGCTCGAGGGATAGATGTCATTTGTCCTGGTGAGAGGCTGGATCTCAGGTGTAGGTGTTCAGGGGAGGAAGGTAGGATTAGTGCTGGCTGAGGCAGAGTGCTAGAGGAGAAGTTTTTCTTCAGAGGGTGAGCCCAGGCCAGGCACGACCAAATCTCCAGTCAACAACTGTTTGAAGTACAGCTTCTGAGGCTGAGGCGTCTCGGTTGGCAAAGTGCCTGCCATGCAGGAAAACCAGAGTTGGAATCCAGACAGCCACGTAAGGAGGTGAACACAGTAGTGTCTGTTATCCCAACATCAAGGGGGCAGAGATGGGAGCATCTTTGAGGCTTGCCAGCCAATCAGCCTAGTCGTAAAGGTGAGCTCCAGACTGTCAGTAACAAACTGTGTCTCCAAAGATAAGGTGGAGAGCAAGCAAGGAGGACACTCAACACTGACCTCTGGCCTCTTATGTCTGCACACTCACACACATCCATCACATACATACACATAGCAACATAACACCGCACACACGCCCGCACACACTGCAGCTTCTTGAACTCAGCACGCTGGTATGCAATTATGATCCCAGTTATTAGCAAGGCTGAGACAGGAGGATCCCAAGTTCAAGACACATCTGGGCCATTTACGAAACTTAAAATAAAATAAAGCCTACAGAAAGTGCTGGGAAGGCAGGCATGATGGGATATGCTTAAAAATCTCAGCACATGGGAGGTGGAGGGAGAAAGTTCAGGAATTCAGGTGCTGCCTTAACAAAATATCAAGCTCAAGCCTCGGGACACTGTCTTGACCCTCAAAGGTGGAGGGTGTGGCGTAGCTCAATGGTGAGGTGATTGTCTAACATGTACAGAAGAACAAAGCAGAAACCAGGAAGGGAGAAAGAAGAGACAGTGAAGGAAGGGAGGGAGAGAAGAAGGGAGGAGGGAGAGAGAGGAGGAGGAAGGAGAGAGGGGAGAAGGGAGAAAAGGAGGGAGGAGGGAGAGAGGGGGAAGGGAGGCAGAGAGGGAAAGAGAAAGAGAAGAAAGAGGGAAGGGAGAAGGAGAGAGGAAGGAAGGAGGGGAGGAAGGGAGAAGAGAGAGGGGGAGAGAGGAGAAGGAGGGAGAGAGGGAGGAAGAGAAGTAGGAGAAGGAGGGAGGGGTTCATTTCTAGTCATTTACTTCAGATCTAGAGGAGGAGGGTCCTGAGGTTGTGGAAATGAAAGGGGGGATCCAGCAAAAGCAATATGGGATGAGGATTTGCTAATTAATTGATTAATGAATTATTGGAGGCACTCACATGCCATGCCGTGGAGGCCACAGGACAACTTGCAGGAGCCAATTCTCTTTTTCCACTCTGAGCCCCCAGAGATTGATGTCAGGTCCTCAGGCTTGAAGGCAAAGGCCTTCATTTCTACCTGCTGAGTCCTCTCACCCGCTGAGGGAAGAGGGCTTTGAAAACAAGGCAGGAGATGTGAGGGACGCTTGAGTCTCCCTTCAAGCTTCACAGGTGGGCTGGGGGAGGAGTGCTTGGCCCCTCTGCCCATCAGCAGAGCAGGGACCATGGAAGGTGGTAAGATGCATCCCTTCCCACTCACCCCTCCCATCCTGCCTGTCATGTGTGCACTGGCCAGACCCTTGTGTCTTATCATAATGAATTCACAGGGTTCAGAAGTTTTAGTGACAACAATTTGTTGTATAATCCCCACCTACTCTGGTAATCTGGCTGAGGCAAATGCTGGTATTTTTACTTCAATTTTATTTTTTTAGATGTATTTATTATGTATACAGGAAATTTTTTAAAATAAGTTTGGATTTTTTGGTTTTGGTTTTGGTTTTCTCTTCTCTTCTCTTCTCTCTCTCTCTCTCTCTCTCTCTCTCTCTCTCTCTCTCTCTCTCTCTCTCTCTCTCTCTTATGCATACAGATTTTTTTCTGCATGCAGGCCAGAAGACAGCACCAGATCTCATTACAGAGAGTTGTGAGCCGCCATGTGGGTTCTGGGAATTGAACTCAGGTCCTCTGGAAGAGCAAGCAGTGCTCTTAACCTCTAGGCTACCTCTCCAGCCCCTTTACTCCAATTTTAATGACTAACATTAAGTCTCAAATCACACAACGTTCCTGTCTATCTATCTGTCTGTCTGTCTGTTTATCTATCTATTTATCCATCCATTCACCCATCCACCCACCTACTTATCTATCTACCTACCTACCTGTTGAGGATTTTTGCAGAACCTTTGTATTTTGCTTGAGTCTGGAGAGTTGGCACTTAAGCTTTGGACTAGCCCTTTGTCAGTGACTGTTACCTGAGATTTTATGGGTTTATCTCTTTGAAAGTTTCTCTGAGCCTTTGCATATCTTAATTCAGAGACAGGCCTAGTAAAGCAGGAAGTCTCCTGTGGCTGGGAATTGCTTAGGTGATGGGTCTTTCAAGATCGGTGACATAAAAAAAAATTGTTATGTGGAAATTGACTTGTTAAAGGTGCCTTTCCTGTAACAATAAAAAGAGCTTCAAGGAGGCTGTTGGTGCTCCATCCTTGAGAGACTGATCCCCCTCCCTGCTGCCAAGAAGCCTAAATTCATCCTGCAGTGGCTCTCTTTCTTTGACCAATCATCCTGTGTAACCCACCAATGCTGACGTCTATCTATTATCCATCACCCTTCTTTCTGTCTAGCTACCGATCTTGGTATATGTGGCTTACAGATTGAATGCAAGTTTGAGAGGCTGCAACAGACCTTAGAGGACTTAGAATTGGGGGGGGGGAGACAGAAATGCAAATAGAGTCTATTGATAAGATGATGAACCCCCAATTAGCCACAGTTAAGTAAGGAACATGGCCAGAGGGTCTGGGTCCAGGTGGGCAGGCAGGTGTATGGACACTGCAGTTGAGGGGGTCTTGTCAGCACCTTGGGGGTAAGGTCAGGGCAGAGCTAAACTGAAACCTCAGGGACAAAGCAGGAGTTCTTTGCCTGTTGGTCCTAGACACACACACACACACACACACACACACACACACACACACACACACACACACATACACACACACACACACACCAGAAGACAGGTTGGCAGGGTTAGGTAGCCATCACTTTATGGGGTACAGGTGAAAGGGTTACAACCTTCCTGCAGTCTGATATGTTAAATGAGCTCTTGGGCCTGATTTCTCTGATATGATTTTAATATACCCGTATGCCCCTACAGTCTCAGTTCGTATAGGGTGGCTCCCTCTCAATTACCAGGAGTAAGCCATTTGTCAGTCTGCTGCATGGGTGGTGACCGAAATGGAGCTGTTTATCATCCTCCATCCTCCAAATGGAGTCACAGCTGCTTGTATGTGGAGCCTCTAAGAGCAAGATACCGAGGCTGTCAGGGTGATGTTGTCTAGGGTTGCAGGTGTGAACTCTTTCTCCTCTAACTTAAGAGTAAAATGATTTTGGCATTAGCCATGGTGTATTGAAAGCAGAAAACACACACACACACACACATGCATGCATGTGCACACTCATAGGTAGACTTCTCAGTAAGGCCCATGTACCAAGACCTGGAATCTGAGTCCATCTGGCAAGGCAAAGCTGTCATGTGTTTGGGGATGGGAGAGCCCTCTCTCCCCCGGATTGTCTGGTTTGGGCAATTGAGGGGATCTTGTAATCTTCACAAAGCAAGGGAAGCTGTCCAGTTCCCATCACAGGAACCTGTCCCCACGTGGGAGATTTGAAAGTACCACAAAACAGTTTCCCCTAGTGAAGAGAGGGGAAAACCCACCAAGACTTTGTCTTGGAGAGGGAGAAGAAGCCAAAGCCAATCATTTTCAGTGTTTACGGGAAAGGCTCATTGATCTAAGTGGAGTCTCTTTGTCTGGCCCTCAGCCCCTCAGCACAGTCTGAAAATCCCATGTAGAACTGAGCCAACCCTGTCCTCAAGTCTTCCCTTCCCATCAGTGGGAAATGCTCACCCCAAAAGAGATGGAGATTCACACAAAATGTCCATCTCAGCTAGACACTCCATCTTCCTCCCATCAGTCCGTCACAAACTGAGGACCAGAGAGGTAAAGCCAGTAACTCAAGCTCACACAGCGAGGACATGGCCCAATTGGGAGAAATAGCATGGGCTTTCCTAGCAAGCCTTACTCTGTATTCATTTATTTCTTCATCTGATTAGAAGAATCCCCTAGCCCCTCTCCAAGCTGGTACCAATGCTGGGATGCTGCAGGCCACCCTTGCCTTGCCTTTGTATTCTAGTTGAGTGTTGGGGATGGGGAAGGGGGGGTGCTGAATGAGTGAGGGACCAGGAGCAATTAGAAAGTGGAGTACAGAAAGAGGGAGTCAGCAAGTCCAAGGTCAGCCTGGGCTCCAAGGTGAGATCCAGGCCAGAACCATCTAACTAAAGGCTAAAGGCACTGTCTCATCCCATAAAAGATGAGAGAAAGAAGGAGGGGAGAGAGAAAGGAAAGAACAAATGAGAGAGGGAAGGGAGGAAAGAAAAAGGAGGAAGGAGGGAGGGAGGGAGGAGGGAGAGAGGGAAGCGGGAAAGGGGAGATGGGAGGAGAAAGGAGGGAGGGAGAGACAGAGGGGGAGGGAAGGAAGAGAGAGGAGGAGGGAGTATGTAGGGAGAGAGGGAGGGGAGGGAAGAAGGAAGGAGCAGGGAAGGAGGAGGGAGGGAGAGAGGAAGGAGAAGGAGTGGGAGGGAGGAAGGAGGAGGGCAATGGGAGGAAGGAGTGCAAGGAAGAGTGACAGTAGAGAAGGGGACATCCCAGGACTTGGAGGTGCCTGATAATTTTCTTTGGGACAGCTGATCTCAGGGGTGAAGGGTGGGCTAGTTAGCTGGAAGCACCTCTGAGCCCCTGAAATGGAGTGTTAATCCCATAGGGCAAGAGTAAGACCACCACAATTTTTGAGCCAAATTTGAAGCAAGTTTTATTAAATACTGACCAGGACAATGGACACTGGCCAGGTCCATACTGGGATTCCCAGAGAATGGCTCTTCCCCAAATTCCATTAGTTAGAAACTTATCAAGGCAAACCCCTCAAGGCTAATCCAATCAGGGACAAGCATCCATCCTGACACACTTCCTGCCTTCGTATCTCCCACCTACATGTGATCAAACATATCCTGTGCATTTGGGGCAACCAAGCTTTTTTGTATTTTTTTTTAAAGAATCATGTATTATAATTTATGTATGTGAGTACACTGTGTCTTCAGACACCCCAGAAGAGGGCATCAGATCCCATTACAGATGGTTGTGAGCCACCATGTGGTTGCTGGGAATTGAACTCAGTAACTCTGGGAGAGCAGTCAGTGCTCTTAACTGCTGAGCCATCTCTCTAGCCAATCTTTTTTTTTTTCTTTTTTTTTTTACAGAAGCAAAAACACATGATTTATTATCCTACATGAACAACAACCCCAATATTCCAGGAAGCTATCTGTCCTCAGGCAAGTGGGGTACTGGTTAGAGGCATTTTTGCTTTATAGATCTCTTAAGCACAGTAATTTAAACTTGAAACATAACTTTAGCCCTCACAGAGGAAGCCGAAACTGGAAAGGAACCAAGAGGAAGCCTCAGCCTGCTTCCCCTGGCCAGCTGTGCGCTTTCTCAAAATAAACCCGGTATTTTCATGTTTTTAAAAACTCAGAGGAAGGCATGGCCATGCAGGTCGGTTGGTAGATTGCTTGCTCAGCATTTGGGAAGCCCTGAGATAGACCCTGCCCCCCCCCCCCCCCTGCACAAGCAGGTGAGCCAGTACACACGGCAATCCCAGCACATAGGGCAAGTGGAACCTAGAGGATCCAAGGTCATCTTCCATTACATAGCAACTTCGAGGCCAGAGAAGGCAGCAGCCCGCAGGACTTTATAGAGAGCAACCGGAGTCACCGACAGCCAGGCCCTGACTCTGCCTGGGAAGAGGAGACAGAAATTCTAAGTGAAAATGCTCCTGTACTCCACTGACCCTCAAGGGGGCACTATGGTGGAGTGTGGGATAACAGCAGCCCAGGCACACATAGTGTGGGGAAGATGGATGGGAGGAACACAGGTATTTGGGGCAGGATCCAGCTAGAAAAACAGGCAGGGACAGGTCAAAGTCAATACCAGGTATGTCACCTCACTTTGACTTGGTCCATGGAGGTGCATCCCTGCATCCTCAAGGCAAGAGGACCACATCAGCCAAGGGCTGGGAGGGGGCTGCTGCAGATGGAACCCAGATGTCTCTGTCTCTGTCCCTGTCTCTGTCTCTGTCTCTGTCTCTCTCTGTCTCTGTCTCTCTCTCTCTCTCTCTCTCTCTCTCTCTCTCTCTCTCTCACACACACACACACACACACACACACACACACACACACACACACACATGCACGCATGTATTTCTGGGAGTGTGAGCAGAAACCAGAAGAGGGCATCAAGTGTTCTCTATCAATATAGTATTGCCACCAGGCTTGGCTTGTACATCATTACTACCACTGTGTGGTCATAACCATTCTCTTGATCCCTTTGTGTTACTCCACCGCACACTCACTGCATGGTCCACGGGCTGGCTAATCCATTGTAGGGATATCTGAGCTGAGTCAGAAGCTGCCCCAGTTAAGAGCGTAGGAGTAAGGGTGGGACAGGGCCCTGCAGCCAGAGAGCTCTGGGTTCAAATTCCAGCCCCTGTGCATATCAGCAGCTGATTCATTCCTAAAGTTTCAGTAGCGTAGGTAACGACACCTGGGTCTGAGGCGGAAGGAGTGGGCTCCTGGGTGTTTGACAGCTGTTCAGAGCTGCCCACCCGTTACCCACAGGGCACTCCTTGGTAGATAGACCCAGACTGGAGGGATCAGGAACCTAGGAGATACTTCCTCCTGCCTTCATCACTGATTCACCCGAAGGAGAAGTTAGTGGGGGGCAAACATGCCCTGGAATCTCTCCCTCTTTTCTGCTTCTTACCCAGTTTCAGTAATAGAAAACTTGTTCAGAAGACCCTCAGACATGTGGGCCTCCTCTTACCTTGAGGCCCACAGATGTGGCTGCCTGAGGCCCCTTCTGCCTATCCCAGCCTTGAGTCCCGTGTCTTTACCTGCGTGGTGACAACATAGCCACAAGGGAAGCACAGCTCTGCCATGTCCTGTCTTCCCCATCAGTATATCTTAGTCCTACGCCTGGACTTGTCACTCTGGCAACACCCCCCAACCCCTGCTCCTCCCTCCCACACTATCCTGATAGTCTGGCAGCCACCCCTGAGACACTGACACCCTCTCAGTAGTGAGTCACAGTGTCACAGACACAGACATGGGTGTCCTTCCACAATAGATGCACAAGTAACATTAGTATCTTCGGGCTCATTGGCTAGAACTTACCAACTAACCCTAACTTCCCTTGGTAGAACGGACGCTGGCCTTCCTGGGTCCTGTTATTCCAATCTCAAGTACTGATAGGAGCTCTTGGGTCACACTCCACACTTCAAACAGGGTTCAGAGTGTCTGGGAAAGAATTCAAAGAAGCCATGGAGCTCAAAGACCTCACTGAAGGTAGAGGTTGAGAGCTGGGTGAGAGCCAGTACAGAGACAGAGGCATTGAGGTGGCCCGCTAAGATACTCAGAAGCTGATGGGAGGGGGCATTGGAGGCCAGCGAGGCAAGACAAGGATCTGGCCACAATTCAAGTTTTCTTAAGCTACCCACCAAGATGGCTATAGTATTAGGTGGCCTTCCTTCTGTGAGGTCCAGTGGAGAAGGTTGTAGTCCCTTACTTTCCAGGTCTGGTGTGTTCTATAAGTTCATGGTAATTTTCTGTTTGGTTTGGTTTTTTTCCTCTTTGAGTTTGTAGCCCAAGTTAGCTTCAATCAGTAAGTGGTTAAGTGTCTTAGTCAGGGTTCCTATTCCTGCACAAACATCATGACCAAGAAGCAAGTTGGGGAGAAAAGGATTTATTCAGCTTACACTTCCATACTGCTGTTCATCATCAAAGGAAGTCAGGACTGGAACTCAAGCAGGTCAGAAAGCAGGAGCCGATGCAGAGGCCACAGAGGGGTGTTTCTTACTGGCTTGCTTCCCCTGGCTTGCTCAGCTTGCTTTCTTATAGAATCCAAGACTACCAGCCCGGGGATGGCACCACCCACAATGGGTCCTGTCCCCTTCATCACTAACTGAGAAATGCCTTACAGCTGGATCTCATGAGACATTTCCTCAAGGGAGGCTCCTTTCTCTGTGATAACTTCAGCTTGTGCCAAGTTGACACAAAACCAGCCAGTACATCAAGGATGAACTTGAACAACTCCTCCTCCTCCTCCTCCTCCTCCTCCTCCTCCTCCTCCTCCTCCTCCTCCTCCTCCTCCTCCTTCTGGTTTTTCAAGACAAGGTTTTTCCTGTGTAGCCCTGGCTGTCCTGGAACTCACTCTTTAGATCTGATTGGCCTCAATATTAGAGAGATCCACCTGCCTCTGTCTCCTAAGTACTGGGATTAGAGGTGTGAACCACCATCACCACCACCAACAACAACCGGCAACTTTGAACTTCTAATCCTCCTGCCTCTACCTCCAGAGTGCTGGGATTACGGTTGTGCGCTGCAATACCTCATTTTATTTGTTGGTGAGGGTTGAACCCAGGGTTTCATACATGCTAGGTAAGCACTCTGTTGTCCGAGTTACATCTCCAGATTAATATGGCTGATGTCTTACCCCTTTCTGATTTACCTTGTAGTTCCTCTGCAAGACTCTCTCCCAGGCATGAGATAAGTATTTATCATTTTGTGCCTTGCGTCTCTTGCTGAACAAGGTGGTTTCTGTGTGTGTGCGCAGTAAGATTCTGCCATCTGGCCAGAGCATTTGCTCAATAGAGGGAGCTGCTACTTTGTAACTGCTCTAGACAAGGCACGGGCTTTCAAAGCTGATGTCCGCAGACCATCCAAGTGTGGACCACGAGCGGAATCTGCACATCTTCTCAGGGACAACTAAATTCATGGAAGTCTAAACCAACCAGGGTATCCCTCCTCTCTTAAGCTAGCTCAGGCTCAGGGGGGCTCGTCCCTAGGGGAAGTTGGCTTTGTGGTGGAAGAGGCCAGGCCACTTCAGTGTCTAGAGGTCTGGAGAACCATGGCTGCTATTGGAGCCACGGAGAGCCTGCCCAGGAGGAAAACTGGCAAAGTGAGTGAGCGTAGCCCAGCCAGGGGCAGGAGAGAAACCAGGCTCTGAAGACATCTTCAAGCCACCAAAGAGGCAAGCCGGGAGCCAAGCTCTCCTCACCCTACCCCCACCATACCCCCAATTTCCAGCCTCCCCTTGCTTTCTTTTTCTCTTTTTTCTCTTTCCTTTCTTTTAGTCATTTTCTTGTCTCAGACTTAGACACCATCATGCCTAGCCTGGACGTCTTTCTCAGCAGACTTTAAAAATAAATAAAGTGACGGTTTTAAGTTCATTATAAGCTCCGTCTCCAGCACAGTTTCCTGCTCTCGCACCCCCCACCCCCACTAAAATGAGCATTTCAACTGTGGGGATTTGAACCCAGAGCCCATAGCGGGGACTTCTTTGTACTCTGCCTCACTGGGGTTTTAAGAAAACTTCTCTGTCTTGTTATGCTGAGTCACAAGCTGGAGGGTGTGGGCGGTTCTGGTTCCCTCAGCCCTGAGGTTGGAAACACAGCTATTCACACAAGAATAACAGATGTTCTTTGAAACAGTTGTTGCCAGGCAAATAACTGCCGGACCTGCTGGATGGGATACCTTTTGCCAACCTATGTTCTGTTTCAGATGCTACTTCAGCTCGGCCAACCATGGGGACCTTGGTGACCCCTGAAGGAGACCCTCTCATAGTGGGGCTCCCTCCCAGACCCTGAATTAGTCACAAATCACATCCAAAGACCGGTTTTCACAGAGAGACCTTTTATTAAGCGGTGAAGAAAAGTTAAAGTGGCTATTTTCTGACTCAGACAGAAAAACAGCAGCAAATGACCTTGCAGGTGTAATTTATAAGAATCGGGAAAAGGGGAGGTCTGTGTTAGAATGGGCTGGGTGCCTTGGTATGTTTTGATTGGGCGTATTGGGTGAACCAAAGAGGGCCTTTTTTTTTTTTTTTTTTTTTTGATTTTCGAGACAGGATTTCTCTGTTGTAGCCCTGGCTGTCCTGGAACTCACTCTGTAGACCAGGCTGGCCTTGAACTCAGAAATCCTCCTGCCTCTGCCTCCCAAATGCTGGGATTAAAGGCATTCACCACCACTGCCCGGCCTCAAAGAGGGCCTTTGATTGCTGGACTTCAATACTTTGATAGGGGACCTTGGTAGTCAGCCTAAGGAGGAGAAACTGGCCAAATAAGGGAAGAGACTTTGGGGGCTAGCTTTAGGAATGCAATCTAATGTTTTGTTGTTGTTTTGTTTTGTTTTGTTTTGTTTTGTTTTGTTTTGTTTTGTTTTAGCAAGGCAGAGAGAATTGGGGAAAAGGGGAAGGCCTGCCAGAGCCATGCTTGCCAGGTCTAGGCTAGCTAGAGTCCCTTCAATGCCAATAGCTGCAGGGATGAAGGTAGGCTGGGTCAGTTTGAGCCAGAAAGGATACTCAGCAAAGCTATCCCTCAAACCCTAGTCCCCCTTCCATGTTCATATGGGAAGCTGATCTTCCAAGAATTCTGGCTCCTGAATCTGCCACTAATGAACACACTTTCCTTAGCTGCAGCAGCTAAGGAAAGTTCTGAGGTTTGTAATTAGGCCGGTGGTTCTGGGAGGGAGAGAGGTCATGGAATTTATAAATGTTGCTAAAACGTGTTTCCCCAGAGGTGGAGCCTGAGTCAGGGGCTCTTGTGAAAGTTGTTTATTAAGAGGGCTCTTTGGAGAAAGTTTCCAGAGAAAGAAACCAGGCCTGGGATGAGACAAAGTACTGGAACATCTATCATCCTGGTCTCAGGAGAAATGTGGGCTGTGATGCCACCCAGACAGTCCAGCCCAATGATGTCCTTAGCGCTGGGGAGAATGGCTAGCCAAGAGAGGCTTCCAAAGGACGGCCCCGGAGCCTGAGCTATTATGCAGCAAGAGATCCCAGCGAAAGCACAACGGGCAAGAAACAGCAGGCCAAGCTCCAGGACCCACCGAGTGCAACAAGACTGCAACTTCCCCCACCCTTAAATCCCGTTGTTGTTGGAGCCCATAATGGGCTTGGTTCTAGGGGACTCCTGAATCAAGGTACCACCAGAGGGTACCACTGAATCTGAAATGGGGCAGGGCTGAACCTAGAGGTCTCATAGCTTAGTTGGGGGAGAACACAGCATCAGAGGGCTGAGCTCTGACCTTGGTCCAGAAAGACCAGAGTTTGAAGGGAGAGGAGTGTCACCGTTAGAAAGATCAAAAGGGTCCTTTACAGTAGAAAGGCACCAAGAGGAAGTCCTCAAGGCCAGGCCCTTTTGCAAGGAGACCTTGAAAAGCCAGCTGGTCCAGGAGACTAGACACCAGAGTGGGAGGCAGCAAGCTGCAGGACTTCAATGCTTGAGATGTCCCAGGACAGGGTGGAATCCAGGGGACAGACAGAGTGGACTCCCTTAGCATGCTGGAGTCTTGCCTTTGCAACGGGGCCGCCAGTAGTAACGCAGGCGCTTATTGTAGCTATCCAGGTTTTGCTTCAAGCACAAGGCCACCTCCTTGTCACAAGCACACAGTTGCCTTTCACACCAGCTCCCGTTGTCAGCTGTGGGCAAAAAAAACAGGAACGGCTCAGCATGTGTCCCTTCCCGAGACTGCCTGTGGGGTGCAGAAGGGGTCCTGAAACCAACGTGGTGCTTGGTCATCTTTGGAGATAGCCTCTTTGATTGGATACTCTGTTACCTAATCTCGCGTCTGCACACTGAACAACCGTTGAGCACCGTTCCGGGGCTTATGCTAGAGGGAGAAAGCTGAACCAGGTGAGCAGGTGGGAAGGCAGGAGGCAGAGGGCCACAGAGTGAATGAACATGGCCAAGCAGAAATGTGGGGAATCTAAGCCTGTAGGAGGATTAGGCATGTCAAGGAGCCATCCCCAGCTCAGACCACCGCTCCTCCTGAAAGCTGGGGTTGCTAGCGTCTCCACAAGGAGAGCATCTGTGTTAGCTTCCGCGCGTGCGCAGTTCCATTAACCTTAAGGTGAGGTGTTACAGGGCCTGATCGTGGTAAAAGGAAACAAGACCATGTTAGGGGTGCCTATGGGTCCCTCATGAGAATGGGTGTGGCCAACACCTCCTGAAGTTCTTCCTGTTGGCTTGGTCGGACAGATTACAGAGGAGGTCATGGCATTTCAGGGAGGTTAAACAGTGCTGAGCGCACGGCTGACGTCCCCTTGGTCCTCTCCATACCTTCACCTCCGCTGCTCCTCACTGCCCACCCCACCGAGAAGGAACAGCATCAGGTGTCAAGTGCTTTATGTAGTAGCACACTGGGTCTATGGAGGCAGAGGAGGACAGGACTTCCCAGGTCCAGCCCTTGACCCACAACCCTGGGCACTCACAGCACTGGATAGTGCCCTGGGAGATGCTGTATTTGTAGTTGTCTGTCAGGCTCTTGCATCCATCGATCTTCAGGTGGGCATAGCAACAATCATGCTTCTGACAGCACCTACAGGGAGAGGCAGGCAGGGAGCACAGCTGTGGGAGCCACTAGTCAACAAGGTCTCTATCTCCCCTCGCACTCTCCAAATGCCCACCAGGGGTGATCAAAAACATTGGGGTTCCCTGAGGTCATGAGAGCTGCTGTTGGTCAAAGGTTCCCATGGTTGTTCCAGCCACCTAATCTTTTAATCCCCGTGACTACCCCATGATGGGGTGCTGGGGTCACCCCCTTTCCACAGAGGAGGAAACAAAATTCTGGGGGTTGAGACACTTGGCCAAGGTCGTGTGACTTCTCTGGCTGGCTCTCAAAATGGTTGTGAAAACCCAGATGAGAACAGGCAAAGAGTTTGGGCTTTGGAAAACATGTGTAATGGTAACAGGGGGTATGTTAGAGCTGTTAGAGCTTGGTATTCTGTGGAACCTTCTAGAAGGCCCGTTCCAAGAGGCTTGGGACCAGATTAGCACTTAGTGCCCTAGCATGTAGTATGTGCTCAGCAAAATGCATTTGCTAACTGAATCAGTGAGTATAGAAGGAAGGAGAGTCCCAAGTAGGCCAGGGAGGGGATTTACCAGTCTGTGGCATCTTTGGGTTGCCCTTTGCCACCAAGTCCACAGTGACAGCCGTAGGGCCAGTAGCTGAAGAAGGCTTTCTTCCCCGTCATGTGTGTGACCATCTTGTTCAGGTTCAGGAGCCCTCCCTGGGTTGCAGTTATACCTGCCAAGCAGCCAAGCAGTGAGGAAAGGGGTGAAGTGGGGTCCCAGGGGCCCACGGGTGGTGGGGGATGGGATGGGAGGGGAGGGCAGAACAACTGTGCTGGGCAAAGCACGAGACTTGAAATGATAGCATTATCAAATAGCGGCGATTGCTCCTGCCATTTAAAAGGTGTCGGCTTAGGTAGTGTAGCTTAGTGAGAGAGTACATACAAGCTTAACACGTGTCAGTCCAGAGTTCTTTGTCCGGACTAAGAAGGTTAAATTAAAGAACACAGCGACAGAGACTGAGTCCTTAGTTCAGGTCTTTCATGTATTGGTTTCCTGATTCCAGCCCTGTTACAAGATTTATCATTTTTTTAAATTGGGGGTGGGGCGAGGCACATGCATACACATGAGCAAGCATGTGCTTGTGAGTGCGATGCCTTCAGAGACAGGTCTGTCCTTAGCCTGAAGCTCACCAACTAAGCTAGACTGGCTAAGCTGTGAGCCCAGGCTTCCTCCTGAACAAGCCAGCATGCCTGGCACTTCCCACTCAAGTTCAGATGGTCAAACGCAGGCTCTTAGGTTTTCGAGGCAGGAGCTTTACCAGCTGGAGTGTTCCCCAAGCCCAGGAATTCCATCTGTAACCCCCTCTTTACAAATGGAGCCCCACCCCACCCCACCCCGACTCACTCGAGGTCCTAGAAGGAAGAAAATGGAGCCAGAACCACAAGCGATGCCGTCTGCTTTCCCTCTGTCTGTGAGCATTGATTTCCCACTAGGAACGGGAAGGAGAGGCCTGACTCACCCCCCCTCCCACAGCCCTCCCGCCCTTATCTCTAGGGAAATCTGAGCTTCACAGCTGCCCGGTAGGTCTCCAGGGAGGCAGAGTGATTTAGAAATCGATGCCGTTCATTTCAAGCCTGGTAGCTGCCGGCTCGAATTGATCTTATGGGAAATCTGCTTTATTAGGAGAGAGGAACACATTATGTTAAATTAGGAGACATAAAACACATGGAGTCGATGGGTTCAGGGGAAAGTTGGGAGAAACAGACAAGATGAAGACAACACATCAAAAACACAAGGAGTGCAGATCAGGTGTGGCCATGAGGCTTAGGGGAGACGGGGCTAAGCAGTCCATTCCTGGCCTGGTATCACAGTGGATTCTTTTAGGACCACGTAGTAAATATTAAGGAGGGGAGAGGTCCACCTCAGAGGAGTCTGGTGTGAGAGATGGGACCTGGAAGGCATTGGTGCAGTGGACAAACGAGATTATAATCAGGTGGCCCTGGGCTGCAATTAGAAGTGACTGGCTGTTTGTGGTGGAGGTGTTCCCCCCCTGTGTGAGAATCTGCATGCTCCTGTTTGGCACAGTGCTCCGCTCCTGAATGGTTAAAGGGAGGCCTTGCTAATCCTTGACTGTGTTAAGTGACCCCAGATCCCTGAGAAACATCTAGAATTCCCATCTGGAATTAGAGGAAAATCTCAGATCCCACAATGAAGAACCCCAAAGGAATTAACTGCAAAGTCAGAATCCACCTTGGGCACCAACTGGAGATCTGAATTCAGAATCGGGCCTTGTATGGCCTCTCTGTCTCTTGTCTCTCCAAGCCCCTCCATCCCAGACAATTTTTCCCCCTCAGTAATGCAAGTTAGCCTTGAACTCATGGTTCTCCTCCTATCTCAGTCTTCAGAATGCTGGTATTAGAGGTGTGAGCTAGTACAGCAGGCTGGCCCTCTATTTCTTTGCTTCAAAGCCCTTTCGGCTTCAGCTCACAAAGTGGCACTCAGGCACTCAACTCCCTCCCTGAAACGGGCAGCTTTTCCTTGCTCATCATTTGGTAGAAGCAAACCCAGCAAACCCAAGGGGTGTATACCAAAGTTTGTCAGAGACGCCTGTCTCAACAGCTCTTCCCAGCCTTAGATTCCCCCATCCTTCCATGCCCAGCAGACCCAGGGGTGAGGAATAGTGACCAGAAGAGACACAGTTGCCATTTTGATGCTCAGCTCTCATGTAACACCTGGTAAATCTTTTCCCACTAGGGGTTCTGCAGTGGTCCAGAGGATGCTGTGGTCTGCTGAACAGATGAGGACATGAAGAGATTGCATGGCTTGGCTTAGGATGTGCTGGGGGTGGTGGTGGTGGTGGTGGTGGTAGTGGTGGTAGTGGTGGAGGGATGTAGCTCCATCAAGAAGAGTGCCTGTGTGTTACATTGTCTCTGTGGTGAAGGATGGATTTCTGTAGCTCCAGTGCATGTTTGCTAAGTGGCTTCACTGTAACTCCGGGAAGTGACTCTCTCAAGGGTGTGGGGGTCCTGGCTGTCCTAGAACTCACAGTGCAGACTAGGCTGGCATCAGACTCAGAGATCCATCTGCCTCTGCCTCCTGAGTGCTGGGATTAAAGGCATACATCACCACTGCCCAGCTATAAAATCAATTTTAAAAACCTGAAAGATCTTTATAAAATCGTGTGTTTTGAGATGGACTAAGAAAATAAAAGCCAATTTACAAGCAGCCACATTTTACATCTGATTGTCTAGGGAGTGAATAGAAACTGTCCCCAGATCCCCTCCCTGCCAATGAGAGAGGGATCCTCTTCCCAGAATGCTGCAGTCTCCCCCAGCTCTCTGACTGAAGCCAGAAGCCAGTGTCCTAGGTGCCTGGCAACCACTGATGGCTCCTGGCTGGTGGTGGAAGTGTTGGGGACTAGAGTTCCAGTGTCCCCAGAATCAGAGCAGCCCAGCCTAGGGTGGAAAACTCAGGATCTATCTCCAGTCCCTTCCTCCTCAGCCCCACACCTGTCCTCACTCACCGGCCAGCAGCAGCCCACACAGCAGGGCGAGTCTCATAGTTCCAGCCCAGAGCAAGGCAGGCAGCCCCTTATGTTAGTCCCCCTGCGAATCCTACCCAACCCACGCGCCTCCTGCTTCCTCTTTTCTAAAATTCTTGGCTTATGGGTTTTTTGTTTTGTTTTTGAAGTATTGGCCCCGCCCCCAGATATTTTTAATAATAATAATGAAAAAGAATCATGTATCTAGAATGGGAGATTTGTCAAGCAGCTTCAAGGTCTAGGTGATGAAAACCAAAGCCTCCAACAAGCCAGGCAAGCTCTCTGTCACTGAGCCACAACATAGCTCCATCGCAGAAAACCTGAAAAACATGGAACCTGAAATTGAGGATCATGTGTGAAGACAGGAAACACAATTAGCATTTTGGTTTATGTCCTTGTGGTATTCTATCTATCCATCCATCCATCCATCCATCCATCCATCCATCCATCCATCCATCTATCTATCTATCTATCTATCTATCTATCTATCTATCTATCTATCTATCCATCTATCTACCCATCAATTATCTATCCATCTATCTACATATCTTTTATCCTCATTAATCTATTATATAGCTAATCATAAATATCTATTACCAATAGTCTATCATCAATCATTTACCATCTACATAATTGTTATCTGTCTGTCTGTTCATCTGTTTGTATATCTATTTATTGCCAACCAACCTAGCATTTATCATCTTTCTATCTCCTATCATTCTAACATCTACCAATCTATCTACTTATCTACTGTCTGTCAGTCTATTGCCTGCTTCTGTATAGCTTTTCTCTTGCTGCCTCTGTGCTTTCACCCTACAGTACCAGGAAAATGTTCTGTGCAGTACTAAGGAGCTCATCCGTCACCCCGCCCAGACAAGATCTCATGGAACCCAGGCTGGCCTCAAATGCTTCATTTAGTCAAAGATGACCTTGATTTTCCACCTCCCAGTCCTCTCTCACCTCCCAGGTTCTAGATTCACAGCTGTATGTCATCATGCCCAGTTTGTGTGTTGCCAGGCTTGGCACCCAGGGTCTCATGCACACTAGGTCAGCAGTCTTGCAGCTGAGCCCCAGCCTCGGCCTCAGTCTTGTCTGATTTATTGAAGCTAGGTGCACACGTTTCTGTTGTTCAGTGCTCTTTTAGCAGGAGCTTTGGAAAGCAGTGTTGCAGCCTGCCTTACCACTGTATGCTCTCTTGAGGATGGCCACATAGTCCTCTGATCATCTGAACCATTCAGGTTCAGGGAAAGAGCTGTCCCAATATCTCAGCTCACGGAGCCCACAAGAGGCAATAGCTAGATGTGAGCTGAGACATCGGGACACCTCTTTCCCTGAACTGGAGCTTGTGTTGACAGCTTAGCCTGCAGATGATCTTCCCCAAGTTTACTTGACAGGATCCCAATGTGACAAATGGCTGGGACCTAGCTGATGAGGGTTGAGTGGAGGTGGGTTCTTCCATGTTTGTAGGTGACTGCTGGGGACACAATGCCCAGTAGTGTTCCCTGATTCAAACCAATCAATTCATCCAAAAAGTGTGCCAGCAGGAGTCACTGCTAGGGACACTTGTGTCATTATTGTTGATCCTTCTCTCCCTTCCTTGCTTCCTCCCTTCCTCCCCTCCCCTCCCTCCCTCCCTCCCTCCCTCCCTCCCTCCCTCCCTCCCTCCCTCCCTCCCTCCCTCCCTCCCTTCCTTCCTTCCTTCCTTTGTTTCAGAGTCTCACTCTGTGGTCCAGTCTGGTTTCAAAGTCGTGCCATCCGCCCCACCCCCACCCCCTGCCTCACCAACGCTAGGATTACCAAACCAGTGAGCACTCCACCTGCCACCCTTTGTTTCTTGACTCAATCAACAAACCAACACTCATTTGCGAGAAAGCCATGTATGTGCAAAGTACAGCCAGGCACAGTGGCTCACATTGTTCACGCCAGCACGCAAGAGGCCGAGGCAGGAAGGTGACTGCAAGCTCAAAGCCATCTGTGCTGTGTTGGGCTATTTAGATTTTTCTCAAAAGCAGGACAAAATTAAAGTGCTCCCCAACCCAATAATAATTTTTAAAAAATGATAAGAATACTCAGCGGCAGACACACTAGAGCCTTTACTCAAATAAATCACTTAGTGGAGGGGTGATGGGCACTCAGTAAATTATAATAAACTTGGTGGTGTGGGGTTGAGCACTCCTGTGAAACCACCACCCGTGAGGAGGCCACAGACATGTCCATGGCCTCAGCATTTCCTGTGACTGGCTGCCTCTTGGTGGGTCCCCACATGCTCAATACCAGGCGCCTGCTGGAGCCATCCCACGAGCCTCTTTAACCGAGAGCAGCCTTCCAGATCTGGGTTCTTTATAGTGGCCACCTCCCCATCTGAGCCATCTTGGACAGGAGGCACAGTAGCTGGACCCAGTAATTCTCTGTTGGTTCCGGAAGGCCACAGAGAGGCCTTCAAAACTCTTGCTTCACGGTTGCTCCCGATTCTTTTAGCAGAGACAGGATACACCTGGCAGAGAGACCTGGCTCAGATTCTACCTCTTTCTTTTACCAGCACCGGGGCCCTGGGAAAAGATGTGGCCGCCATGAGGCTTGGTATCCCCATTTGCAACCCAGAGCCAAGGGTTCCTCCCTGTTATGGTTGCTGGGCGATTCTGAGGTAAGCTTATTGAAGGACACCACACTTATCTACGCAATGAAGCCACCCGCAGGCTGGATTGGCGAGGCTTGGGAGGTGGGGTTGATTCTAACGCAGGCACCCGGGGGAAAGAACCTGGTCTTCTCATGGTTACAGAAGGTCAACCTGGAGCAGGTTGATTCACTGGGCCCTTCCGTTACTCCTGCATGTGACAGGTTGAGGATGGTACCCACAGAACAGGGGTGTCGTACGTGCATGTTAGAGTCTGGAAAGCATTTGAGTGTACTCCATCAGCTCATGCTTGGGCTTCTGTGTGGATGCATTGAGAATCAGAGTGGGCCTTTAAGAGGCAGGGCAGAGCATTGTGGTGTATACACCTGTAACCTCAGTACCAGGCAGGCAGAGGCAGGGACCATAATGTAAGCTCGAGGCCAGTGTCATCTATATAAGATCTAGGCTAGCATGAGCTACATAGCACGACCTATTTCAAAAATGAACCAAAAAAAGAGGTGAATTCTCATGGGAAGTCATTATTACCCCTCCCTGTGTCTGGTTGCTTATCTTACCAGTTATCTCTCCCTCTCACAGGCACTCCTCCACACTCCTTTGTGGCACCAATCATTGACGTGTGACCCAACCAAGAAGAATCCACGTGGCCTTGTACTTTATCCTCACTGCTTAAGGTGCCCAGAATAAAAGCTAACCCTTTCTTCTTCATTGTCTAATCCACGGTTAATCTTCTTCAGTGACTGTCTTAGTATTTTTCTCCATATACATTGATCTGGTTTATTTTTATATTTTCTGTGGTCTCACTGTGTCTAAGCTTTCTTTTATCTTTGGAAGCAGACAAGGTTTAGTTATAAACTTCACTCCAACCATCTGGGTTGTTTCGGTAGCGTTTTCTGTTGCTCGATGGCTTCTCTAGAGTAGACTTTGAGAAAGTAAGTTGGTAGAAGCAGAAGGTCCAAAGGTTGCAATGAAAATCTACGTGGTTTTAGCAACCCCTCCCACTGCGTCGGCTGCAGCTGAAGTGCCCTTGGGTGTTGCCTGACGTTGTCAGAAAACCAGGAAAGCTTGCTCTCCTGGTCACAGGTAGGGAGACTCTCGCTGAGACTGTTACAGACTGCAGCTCAGCACACTCTCCGGCTGGTGGGAGGAAGGGAAGAGAGAGGAGCTTGTGTGTCCGAGAGAAGATTCCACTAGAATGGCTAACCACTGGGGGCTGTGAGATGGTTTCATCACTAAAGGGCTTGTCATGAGAGCATAAGGATTTAAAGTGAATCCCCAGACACCCACGCAAGATGGCCAGACATGGTGGTGTACACCTGTAGTGCCAGCCCTGGGACACCTGTATTGCCAGCACTGGGGAGATGGCCACAGGTGGCTTCCTGAGCCAGCCAATAGTGTGCAAAGCAGAGAGCTCCAGGGTCAGTGTGAGATGCTGTCTCAAGAAAAGGTTGAGAAAGATTAAGGAAGGCACCTGATGTCAGCCTCTGGCTTTCACACACATGCACGGGGCATGTGCCCACATACATGGACATGGACATACATACATGCACATACAAAACAGAAAAGAAAAAAAAATAGAAAAAGAAGTTACCATTGCCCAAGCCTCCCTTTTCACCAAGCACTGCATTGCTACCTGACTTACCTCTCACAACCACACCAGGAAAGCTATGATTCCCATTTCACAAGCAGGGAAAACTGAGACTCAGAGATGTTAAGAACATGGCCCAGTCACCCGGAAAGTAGATGGCGGAGTTGGGGTTAGGCACAGTCTTCTAGGCTTCCCTGACTATATATGAAGAGCATGGTTTGACATGTCTCACGGGCGCGCAATGCAAGTAGGTATGTGTCACAGCTTGGAGGAGCTTCCTAGCCCTCCCAACATGCATAGGGGCAGAGATAGGAAGAAGCATCAGAGCCCAGATGCTGCCACCTCCATCCACTGCAGCAAAGTAAGCGGACCTTGCCCTGAGATCCTCCAACGGGATGCAGACACATCCTCCCAGCCAGGGTCAGTGTCTTTCCCTCCAGGAAGCTCCCTACATAGCTCCATTTACCAGATAGCCCCATTGACTAGATCTTTCCCTGCAAAAGGCTTCTGGTAGAGCATCAGAGGTGCCACACAGAGACACAGCAGGCGCAAACACCATACAGGACACTGCGGTTGAGCTCCCTGGGGTGGGGCAGGGCTCAGATGAAGGAGGCTGAGTTTGCCTTTGGTGGGAGTGTGACAGTGTCACCCATCCCCACCAAACAGAGCCTGAGGAACTGGGTCAACCCACAGGACGCACTCTCAAGGCTGTTGCTGCAGTGTGTGGATGTTTGTCGCCCAGCCTCTCTTGGAGACACCAGGTCAGCGAACCGTGACACACAGGGACCTGATGAGTCTCCCAAATATAAGGACAGGAAAGAGGTCAGATCAGGGGAGAGACTCCAGCTCTGTGATATTCTAGAACTGCCCAGGTAATGAACACTTGCATCAATTAGGATGACAGTGGCTTACAGGTATGTGTGGTGACTTCTCCAGGGGTGGCCTGAGGTTCTTGGAGGTACTGTGGCTGTTGTCTCTTTAGTGCCTGGTTATGTGGTGTTCACACTGTCAAAATCTACAAAGCAGCCACGGTTAGTGCTCTTTCCCGTGCATGTGTCTCCTGGGCATCTGAATAATATCTGGGGAGGGAGATGGCTCCGCCGACATAGTTCTTATACAGGCACAAGGCTGGGTTCCCAGTATCTGCATAACAACCAGTGTGGTGGCTGTGTTTGTAATCTCAGAGCTGGGAAGGCCGAGATGGGTAGACCACTGGGGCTCACTGGACAGCCAGCTTAATTAGCCTAATGGGTGAGCCTACACACACAGACACAGACACAGACACAGACACACACACACACACACACACACACACACACACACACGAGAGAGAGGGGGGGATGGGAGGAAGTAGAGGGGGAGGAGGGGAGGGGGAGAGGGAGACAGAGAGAGAGAGTGGGTGTGTTCAGGGAACCTTCTAGATGGCCTGATGTCTTAGTTTATGAACTGTCGCTGCTCCACCAGCAGACATCTTGACAATGTCACGTCTCAGTTCTCTGAGCCTCAAATTTCCTGTGTGAAAAGTGGGTTCCAGGAGGTTCTGTAGGAAAGACAGGTGGAGTGATTGACACATAATAGTTGGTACATTAGTGAGGTCACCTGGCGACCCTTCCTTCCCAGGAATGAGGCTTGGGACTGACCCCTGGGGAGGGCTGTGACACCCAGGCTCAGAGATCCTCATTTCTAGATGAGAGCTGGTCACACGCAAGGGGATTTCCATGGGACTTCTTGGTTCATCCAGGGTGATCCACATACTCGTGGGGGTTGGATTAGTGGGTAAAAATGCTAGCCACGCAAACGTGGTAACCTGAGTTTATTTCTCAGACCCTCCCCCTCCCACCACCACCACCAAAAAAAAAAAAAGCCAGTCTTGGAGGTACTCATCTGTAATCCTGGCACTCTTCTAGCGAATGGGGGATGGAGACAGGAGAACTGGTCAAAAGCTTGCCTGCCAGAGAACTGGGCAACAGAAGAGAGATCCTGCCTCAGTATGGTGGAGGTGAGAACTGTCTCCTGAAAGCTGTCCTTAGTTCTCCACATGCTTATGTGGTATGTGCATGCCCACCCCACACACAAATAATTAATGAAATAAATAAATAAAAATCTCATACTCTTTCAAAATTCCTAGCCCTCGCCATAGCCAGAAGCAGGAAGGTGGTCATTGCTGGGATCTTCTTGCTCATTCGAAGCCCCTGTCCAGCCCCTGCTGTCCCTCCGGCTCTGACCTTGACAGTCACACATCCAGACTCCTTTCTGCCTTCTTGTTTGTTTGTTTGTTTGTTTGTTTGTTTTTGAGACAGGTCTTCTCTGTGTAATAACCCTGGATGTCCCAGACTCTCGTAGACCAGGCTGGCCTCGAATGCAGAGATTCACCTGCCTCTGCCTTCCAAGTGCTGGGATTAAAGGTGTGCGCCACCACACCTTGTTGCCCCATTTCTGCTTCTTGTTTATGAAGTGGGGCTGGTCTGCCATTCTGACGATTTCATGCCATGGGCTGGGGACAGTGGTTGATGTACTCGGGTCTGTGCTACAGACAGCTAGTGGCACCTTAAAGAAATAATGGCTTGCCTTGTTATTTATTTATTCTGAGGATACAGAGAGGGTGCCAACTCACACAAGTAGGACAATAAAGCCAAGGCAATAGTTTAAAATCATTAATCAAATCCCACAGTGGCCCTGTGACCTGGAGGCAAGGTTCCTGCAGAACCCTGCTATTAAGTCTATAGGAAATGACAGCCCTCTTGCATGCACAAACTTCCCCTTCCTCCAGGAAGCCCATCTGTGGTTTGTGTGTGTGTTCTTGGGCTTCCATCTGTACCAGAACCACTCATTTCTCACAGGAAGGTTGGCCTGCTGTGTGTGTCCTTCTAGTAGAGAGATTAATAGGAGGTGAGCATGAATGGTCTGAGCCTGTGATCCCAGCACAGGAGAGACTGAGGCAGAAAGATCACAAGTCTCAGGCTAGCTGGCTCTACTTAACAAGTCCCAGGTTAGCCTGATCTACTTGGCAAGTCCCAGCCAGTAGCAAGACCCTTCCTGTAAGGAGCCAAAAGATACCCCAAAGGACACAGAAGAATGACTGACTAAGGGCCCAGGAAGGAAGCAAGACCTGGAGAGAGACCTCAGAAGGAACTAATCCCCACCTTCCTGTTAGCTCAGATGTCCAGCTTGCTCAACAGTGAAAAAAGAAAGTCCCAGGCTTGGGGAGATGATATGCTCAGTCAGCCAAGTGTTTGCTGCATAAGCCCTACAGACAGCCTGTGTTGGGATCCTCAGCGCCCACATGATGGAACACGTGATGGAACACATGAAATCCCACACTGGGTGGTGGGACGGGGGAGGGGGTGCAGAGAGGATCCCAGGGGCTGTTGGCCAGACAACTAGCCTCTTGTTGGCTAGTGGAAGTGGTTAGCTCCAGGGTTCAGTAAGAGACCCTATCTCAAAAACTAAAGGGAGAGAAACCTCTGGCCTCTGCCTGTGCACACATGAATACATGTGCATGTACACACATGCATATATGTGCTCTCTTTCTCTCTCTTTTCCTGTTCAGTCCGATGGCATGTTGTAATGGTAGCTCTAGAAAACTCACGTAGACATTTGGGAGCCCCAAGAAAACAGTGTAAATGTAGGGGGTCCTCCTGGAGAAGTTTGGCTCTGTTAGATTGTTGGTTTTTTTCATCTGACCACAAGGCACAATACGGTCTCTGCAGAGTGGCAGGCAGGTCTGAGGCAGCCTGGTCCTCAGGGAACTGTCTGTGCAGGGCTGAGATGCATGCATAGCCCACTGCCTCAGTTTCTACCCCCATGAAATGGGAATAATGACCTTTTATCCTTTTTTCCTCTTTTTTTTTTTTCTTCTTCTTGACAGTACTAGGGATCGAACCTAGGGCCTTACGCATGCTAGGCAAGCACTCTACCACTGAGCTACATCTCCAGTCAACAGATTTCCTTTCCCTGTCATTAGTCCCTAACATAACTATTCACGAGGCAGCAGAGACAGCCCAGGGGATAAAGTGCTGGCTGGACAACCTTGAGGACACAAGTTCAGATCCCTAGAACCCACATAAAAGCCAGGCATGGCTGTGCCTGCTTATAGGCCCAGTGCTATGGGTGTGGATGACAGATGCAGGCTCTGAAACCTCACTGGCAAGCTGGTCTCCCAACACAGCAATCCTTGTGCACCGGAGGCCCCTAGAAGAACAGAGAGGGAAGAGAAGAGGGTGATGAAGAGGAGAGAGAGGAGGGAAAAGAGGAGGAGGGAGAGGAGGAGGGAGAAAGGAGTAGAGAGAGGAGGAGGGAGAAGAGAAATGAGAGGAAGAAGGAGTGGAGAAGAAAGTGTATTAAATGGTTCTCAGCACCTCCCCCATGTGCTAATTGATGATGCATCTTCTTTGGTGAAGTGCCTGTTCAAATACTTAGTTCATTTTTAATGTTCTCCTCCTCCCTCCCCTACTGCCTCCTCTGCCCCTCCTTTTGTCTTTCCATGCTGGAGATTGAATCCAGGTGTCAAGCATGTGAGAAAAATGCTCTACTCTCCAGTTACACACCAGACTCTTCCATCTCCATGAGAGGTTCTTGGAAGGGACAAGAAGTTGAAGGCTCCTGAAGTCTAATACGCTGGCGATTCTCCCGACACTCATGCTGTGCTCTCCATGTTGTGTCAAGGACAGTGCCAATACCTGGCCATGAGGATGTTCTCTGGTAGTGGTGGTGGTGGTGGTGGTGGTGGTGTGTGTGTGTCTGATCAACTCTCCTGGAACTGACGTTACAGGTGATCATGAGGCACCTGGTGTGGATGTTGGGACCCAAACCCAGGGCCTCAGCAAGAACTGGGTCTCTTTCTTTCTTTTTTTCCACTTATTTTGAGTGTATGGTGTTTTGTCTTCATGTATGTCTCTGTAGCATGTGTGTATAGTGCCCATGTAGCCAATAGGGGTCGTTGGATGCCCTGGGACTGGAGTTACAGCTTCCATGTGGGTGTGGAGACTTCTGCAAGAACAACCAGTGCTCTTAACCACTGGGCCAACTCTCCAGCCCGTTTTTGTTTTGTTTAGTTTAGTTTTGAGACAGGCTGGCCATGAGCTCTTTAGCCTTGAGTTCCCAGTCCCCAAGGACTGACTTACAGATGTGCATCTCCATGCCCAGCCCATTTTCTTTTAGAAATTCCCTAAGCTCAAATCTTACACGTAGGTCCACCCATCATTTAAAACAAAATTTCCTTAACATATATAAAATGCACATAACTCCCATGGTAATCTTTTCAACTGTGCGGCATCCTGGCCATCAGCGTATTCACCGTGTTGCTCAACTGTCCCCGCCATCCGCCCACAGAACTTTCCGTCTTGCAAAACTGAAACTCTGCTCCCAGAGAAAGCATCAAGACTTCCCACTCCCCTCCCAGCCCCTGGAAACCACTACTCTCCGTCTTGGCTTCTGTAAGTTTGAACCTCACGGAAGCTGGACTCTGTGGTGTTTGTCTCTGTGATTGACAGCTCGAGTATTTCATTATGAGATTAATGGCTTTCTTGTTTGTTCATGTTGGGAGATGTGTTGGGACTTCCTTCCTTGAGGCCAAGCAAACTGATCCATTCTCAAAGGCAGTGTATAGATGAGTGCCTAGAAGGTCCTTTCAAGTATACAACTTAGTATTATTTTTTTGAGAGAAGCTCTCAAATGGCCTAGACTGGCCTCCAACTCAAGATGTAGGAGAGAATGGCCCTGAGCTTCTGACTCTCCTGTCTCCACCTCTCAAGGACCAAGATCGCAGCTGCGTACCTCCAGCCTTGCCTTGTGGGAACTGAACTGGGAGCTTCCTGCATGTGCTCTACCACAGAGCTGCGTCTCCACCCATTCCTTAACTCAATTTCCTTTTTGTTTTCTAAGCAGGGGCTGTGTAGCCCAGGCTGGCCTCAAACCCTTGATCCTCTTACTACTTCCCAAGTGTTTGGGATTGTTGACTTGTAGCTACCGTGCCCAGCTTCGGCTCTTTAAAAAGAGCCACATTCATTTAATTGTGGCCACGATCTAGCCTCCGAGGCCCTCTGTGGGACTCTACAGATGATTGTCACTTCCTGATTGGCTCCACCACACTCCCTCCTCTCAGCTAGCTAACTAACCTATTTTCTATCTCAGTGCCTGTCTCAGATCTGTATGTGAATGGATCACACAACAGTGTTTGGTGTTCAGTGAAGGAGGATAGCCTTCAGTGACGGCTTCCCCTTCCTGACATTTCCCCCCATACTGTAGCACTTACTGACACTCGATTCCTTTCTGTTTGTTTGCTTGGTGTGTCTGTGTATGCGCTCTTGTATGTATGTATGTATGTATGTATGTATGTATGTATGTATGTATGTATGTATGTATGTACATTTGTGTGCATGTATGCAGATGTTTAAGTATGTGTTCTTGTATGTATGTATGTATGTATACACACATGTGTCTATACATGTATGTATTTATGCAAGTGTGTGTATGCAGATATGTGTGCATGTTTTCATCTGTGTATGTATGCAGGTGTGTATATATGTGTTCTTGTATGTATACACATGTGTGTATGTATACATGTGTGTATTTATGCAAGTGTATGTATTCAGGTATGTATGTGTATGCAGGTGTGTATGTATGCAGGTATGTGTATGTATTTGCACATGTATATATGCAGGTATATGTGCATGTTTGTATGTGTTTATGTATGTATGTGCGTACACGCACGTGTGTGTGTGTGTGTGTGTGTGTGTAGGCTAGAGGTCCACATTATGTCCTCCTCATTCTCTCCACTTACTTTTCAAGAGAAGTCTCTCAGCACAGCCAGATCTTAGCTAGACTCACTGCCCAGTGAGACCCACGGATCCTCCTGTCTTTACCTCTCAGGGCTGGAGTTACAGGCATGCCCCGCTGTGCCAAGTGGCAGGGTCTAACTCGGGTCTTCATGCTTGTGTGGAAACCATCTGCCAGCAGGGCCCTAGGATTGCAGCTTCTGTGCTGCTCTCAGTGATGGGCTAATATGTGCTCGCGTAGCCAGCTCACCTTTCACACATCCCCTGGCCCAGCAGTGGGACGCCTGCCTCATTCTTGGTTGTACTGCACAGCGTGACTGTGACCAGTGTACATATCCCATGATAGCTGGCTTTGTTTCTTTGGATGTAGATCCCGAGTTGTAACTTATGTTTCATATGGAAAACTCTACACCTAACGCTTTGAGGAAGGGTCAGACTATTTTCCAAAGCCACTCGAGGGTTCCCGGGTGTGGAATTCTCACCATCTCTTTTCATGAGAGTTGTCTTAGTGGGCGTGAGGCAGTTTCTCATGGCTGCCTTGATTTGTATTTTTCTAGTGACTAACAACGTTAAACGCCTTTCCATGGTCATCACTTTATCTTATGCGGAGAAGCAACTGTTCCAGGTCTTTGTCATTTTGAAATCGGGTTGGTTTCGCTTTACTGCTGACTCGTGAGAGTCCTTGTATGTTTGTCTACAGTCTACGACACACATGATTTTCTGCCACCCTGTGGCTTACATTTTTACTTTTTTTTTTTTTTTTTTGAGAGTATGGTTTGAAGCACAGGATTTTAAATTCCGGTGAAAACCCAATTTAGTTTTAATATCTCTTGTGCTGTTGTGACACGATTTAAGAAGCCATTACCTAATCCAATGCCATTGAGATTTACTCCCCCACTTTCTTCTAAGACTTTTTTTTCCCTTTCAAGTTTCATTTGCTTGTCTGATGCAGGGTCTTGCTATGCAACCCAGGCTGGCCTCTACTCATTGGTGAGTCAGTCTCCTGCCTTTGCTTCCTCAGTACTGGGACCATAACCACACACCATCATACCTGGATGCTTTCTAAAGCCTTATACCTTACATGTAGGTTTCTGAATCATATTGAGAGAGAGAGAGAGAGAGAGAGAGAGAGAGAGAGAGAGAGAGAGAGAGAGAGAGAGAGAGAGAGAAAGAGAGAGAGAGAGACTCCTCTCTCCGTCTCTCAAGTACCAAGATTGCAGATGGGAGCCAGCATCCTCAGGTTGTGTGGTGACCTGAACACAGGGTTTCATACATGCAGGGCAAACACTCTAGCCACTGAGCTGTGTCTCCACCCGTTAACTCAATTTCCTTTTTGTTTTCTGAGCAGGGCCTTGTGTTACCCAGGCTGGCCTCAAACCCTTGCTCTTCCTACCTCTACTTCCCAAGTGTTTAGGATGCAAGGTGCATGTCGCCAAGCCCAACTTCGGTTTCTAATTTTATGCATCCCAAATGACTTAATAGACTCAGGTGCTGAGACTCAAATTTATGTTCCCTGACAAAAGCCTCAAGCACTCTTTACTGCTGAGCCATGTTTCCAGCCCCATTTCGCACTAACTTTTGTGGGTGGCAAGAAGAAGGAGTTCAGCCTCAATCTTTTGAATGTAGCCATCTCGCTATCTCCTGTAGTCTTGTCAAAAAGAAGGCTTTCTCTTTAGTTATTGCATTAATGCGCTTGAATTTTCAGTGTACACATTTTCCATTTGTTTATCAGCTTCATTCATACATCTTTGATACTTGGGGTATTTTTATAAATGTGCTTTAAACACTCAGCATGTAGAAATAACAACTGTTGGGCTGGAGGGACGGCTCAACGGTTAAGAGCACTGACTGCTCTTCCAGAGGTCCTGAGTTCAAATCCCAGCAAGCACATGGTGGCTCACAACCATCTGTAATGAGATCTGATGCCCTCTTCTGGTATGTATGAAGATAGTGATAATGTATTCATATACACAAATTTTTTTTAAAAAACCCTGCTATTATTTTGGATTTTCTTATTCTACTCTGCAACCTAGCTGAACTCAGTGTATGAATTCATTATGTGTAGATTCTACGGGGTTGTTGTTCATGGCTTTTTTTTTTTTTTTTTGAGACATAGTCTTATATTTCCTGGGTGTTTGGGAACTCAATGCCAGTCCAGCCTGGTCCTGAACCCTCGGCCTTCCTCCTGCTTTCCCTTCCTAAGGGCTGAGATCACAGTGTGAGACACCACTTCTTCTAAAATGTAAAATAGTGATCTCATTGCTCGAGCACACAGGCGAGTGTGTACAACTGGGACAAAGCTACGGGTGACTCATCTTCCTGAGGATGGCGGAGGACTCAGGCGATACTGGGTCAACGGATGGGTCATCATCTCTCTATCAGAGCCATCCAGAACTTAGTGCCCTCATCCTAGTGGTAGGAATTCGTCAGATGGGGGAAAGCTATTTTGCTTTGTTTCTCAGACCTGGTCTCACTATGTAACTCTGGCTGACCTTGAACCTGTGATCCCTGTCTCTGCTTCCTGAGCACTGGGAGTTCAGGCAGACACAACGTGTTGTGCCTGGCTAGATCTAGGCTTCTTTAATTACCACAGTGCATACTGTACTGTGTCCTGTGAGTCCTTTGAGGTCACACTGGTTGGGGATGGGCTTCTTAGCCAGTTTATAGACATGTTCCTCCTGTCATCAGAGGTCAGCTTCAAGTAAGAGAAGACACTCTCTTGACAGGGCTCTACCTTAAGCATGTGACTGGCAGAAGCAATGGCCAGGGAAGAATCCTCACGGGGATTATCACGCCAAGGCTATTAGAAGCATTCTTTTTTTTTGAGACAGGGTTTGCCCTGGCTGTCCTGGAACGCATTCTTTTGTTGTTGGTAGTGGGGATGGCTTATTTTTTGAGATAGTTTCTCCCTATATAGCCCAAGCTGGCCTCAGACTCTTAGGAAATCTGCCTGCTTTTGCCTCCTGAGCACTGAGATTGGTCACATGTGTCACCGGGTTCAGGGACAGTTGCATTCTTTGGGGTCTTAGTGTATTTCTCTCTCTCTCTCTCTCTCTCTTCCTCTCCCTCTCTTATTCACATTTTAGCCTCAAGTAGGACATTGCCCGTGGACTATAGTTGAACTTAGATCTCAATTTTCTAACTTATTTATTGATTTATTTGCCAGGAATAAATCTGGATTTTGCCACTGGTGTTTCTTGGTTGGTTTGATTACATCCAAGACATCTTATGCTTTCCCCCATTTAAATCTATACACGTGGAATAATACACATGGGTTGGATTCTTAGTGTAAAAATCAATTAACCTTTCATTCCTGGGATAAAACCAACTTGGTTATGGTTCACATTCTTGTGTATATGCTTATATTCTTGTTTCTTATAGATGCTGCCTGTCAGGATTTAGTTAAGAGGTTCCACGTTGGGCTGGAGAGATGGCTCAGTGCTTAAGAGCAGCGACTGCTCTACTGAAGGTCCTGGATTCAATTCCCAGCAACCACATGGTGGCTCACAACCATCTGTAATGAGATCTGACACCCTCTTCTGGTGTGTCTGAAGACAGCTACAGTGTACTTACATATAATAAATAAATAAATCTTTAAAAAAAAAAGAAAGAGGTTCCACATCTATGGTCATCTTCCTTTTGGGTGATGTTGTCAGCTTTGTGATCAGGATAAACACGGCTATGGGGAGTGTAGATTGGACATTTCCTCACTTGAATGTCACGAGGGAACGCCTATCCATCCTTGTTCTGGGCAGAATTGTGCTCCCTCAAAATGCATATGGTGCAGATTTTCGAACCCCCCTAGCCTAGAGCCTCGGGATGTGTCTATACTTGCAAAGAGTGCTTTCAAAGAGGTGAGTGAAAATGGGAGCAGACCCTAACCCACTTGATTGTCCGTAAAAACAAAAGCCACAAAGTCACCCCCACGGCGCCTCTTTGCACCCATCTTCCAGAAACAGCTTCAGTTTGTATCTGGCAGTCGCTCTCCGCTCTCCCACAAGTGGAATTTCTGGGCCGACCAGTTTATTATTCATTATTGAGTACTAGCAGCTTGGAAGGGGAAGGTGGGAGTGGAGGAGCCTGCCTCTCCCCAAGAGGGAGGAGCCAGGCCCCGGGAAGGACCTGCTTGACCTGCTGACTTGCTCCTCCACCAGAATTTCAGGGCACAAAGTGGCTTTCTAGGGTCCCAGGTCTTGGCCACATCCTGAGTGCAGGCACTCTCGGCTCCTGCAGCCTGGAAGCTCTGTCTTCTTTAAAGTTCAGTGATCTTCATGAGAGATGGATGCAAACGTGGGCATAAAATTAGAACTTGGCTCCCTGCAGACACAGACAGCAATATCGACCGGCTTTGCCATTGCCAGTCTGTGATGGTAGAACAAGCCATTGTCATCTAGGGAAATCCTGGGGCTCCTTGAGAAAATAAGGGCTCCTGCTCTCTGGGATCCCCAACCTGTGTCAAGGTCCATAAACCAAAACATACAGGAACCTGCAAAGGAACGCATTTCCAGATACAAATTAGAGCCTTCACGTGTGGGGATGTGTGGCTGGAGGCTGCCAGGGACTCCCTGGGGAGAGGAGGAACCTTCCTACAGACAAGAAACCTGGAAGGGGGGGGGGGGGTTAGGGGATGGGTAGGGGACAATGAAGGATGCCTGAGATAGCCCCAGTGGCTTGGGACAGCCAGAATAGGAAGTCTGAAAGTCCTGAAGAGGAAGAGCCACTTTGGGGGACCCTTGCCAACAGGATTGGAAACACTGGAGGAGGAGAGATGTGTGGCTGAAGGGATCACATTGAATACCTTTTCCAACAGGACTATTTTCCCAAGCCAGTTCACTCCATCCAGTTTTTAAAACAGAGCCCCATGTATGCCCCAAAGAATGAGAGCTTGCTCATGGCGGTTACAATTTCTGGAAGGAGGCCTTGGCATCCTGACTTCACAGATGAGGAGGGCACAGAACAGGGAAGGAGACCCAATGGCCAAGGTCTTCAGCCTGGAGATGGAGGATCTGTCCCTGCTCAGCCTGCTCAGGCAGCCCCTGGATCTCAGCCCCCCCCTTCTTTTCTAAGCCCACACAGTAGACAGTAATGACAGAGACCAGACACACACACAAACAAACTGATGCTAGTCCCCTGACTCAGCAGACCTTCCGCCAGAGACTATGGTACCACTCAGGGAGCTTATAGTGATTTTCAAAGACATTTTTGGGGTGGGTGTGTGAAAGAGAGAGAGAGAGAGAGAGAGAGAGGGAGAGGGAGAGGGAGAGGGAGAGGGAGAGGGAGAGGGAGGGAGGGAGAGAGGGAGAGAGAGAGAGAGAGAGAGAGAGAGAGAGAGAGAGAGAGAGAGAGAGAGAGAGAGAGAGAGAATGAGAATTAGGAGAGCTGTTGCTGGAGGCCAGGGGTGCTGTTTGAAGCCCTGGAGTGTTCTAGATGGCCACATTGAGTGTGGTTGCTACCCACCAGGACAGGGTCAAAAAGAACCCCAAAAGGCCTTGCTCATGATGATGCTGGGGGCTTTCTACCACATGCACGTGCTGGATCACCTCCGGTCTCAGCCTGCGGGAGATGGCCACCCACATGCTCATGAATGGCTGGAGCCCTCTTTCAGATATGAGGGGGATTCTGTCCATCTGGACAGGGGACAGGTATGTGTCCACGTAAATCCCCCTTATCAGCAAGTCTCCTTCACTCGGGCAGACTTGGGTTCCTCTGAACTCTCTTCTGAGCTGGGCTCTGAAGGTTAGGTTCTGATGTGAGTCTCCGCAGTGTCCATTTTTAGCTGCAGTCCTGTTAAGATGGTTCAGCTGGGATTTCTGCCATTCCTCTCTGACAGCTCTCATATCTGAGGAGCCCCTCGGCTTCTGACACTCTCTGGGGTAATGCCTGATCACCCCGATTTCTCCAGGAAAAGCTGTCCAGGCAGCTTAGCTGGAACCTCTGCCCTGCCACAGTCTCTCCATGATTTGTACCCACAAACCCTTCTCTTCTCCTGGTTTCATTTACTTCTTTTTTCTTTAAAAATAAAAACATAAAAAACGTATATATTTGATTGATTTATTTTGTTTTTTGTTGGTTTTTTTTTGTTTTTGTTTTTTGAGACAGGGTTTCTCTGTGTAGCCCTGGCTGCCATGAAACTCACTTTGTAGACCAGTTGGCCTAGAACTCAGAGATCTGGCTGCTTCTGCCTTCCAAGTCACTGAAATTAAAGGTGTGCACCGCCATACCCAGCTTTTAAAAAAATTATATCTTATTTTATGTGTATGTGCCTAAGTGCATGCATGTGTACTGCACTTAAAGTTACAAGAGGCATCGATCGGAGCCCCAGGAAGGGGAATTACAGATGGTTGTGAGACACCACGTGGGTGCTGGAAATTCAACCTGGGTCCTCTGCAAGGGCAATGAGTGCCTTTAACTACTGAGCTATCATGCCAGGTTCTATTTATTTTTATGTGTATGAATGCTTTGCGCACATGACTCTGTGTGTGTGTCTGTGTGTGTGTGTGTGTCTCTGTGTGTGTCTGTGTCTGTGTATGGACCACTCGTATGCCTGGTGCCTGAGGATGCAGGATTCCATGAAGCTGGAGTTATAGGCAGTTGTGAGCTGCAATGTGGGTGCTGGGAACTGAACTCAGGTCCTCTGCAAGAACAGCAAGTGCCCTTAACCACTGAGGCAACGTTCCGGCTCTTCTCCACTCCCCATTCTCTTGAGACATGGTCTTATGTTGGCCAGGGTAACCTGGAACTTGCTATATAGATGAAGATGAACTTGAACTCTGCTTCTCCTGACTCCATCTGCCAGGTGCCAGGGCTACAGGCACGTGCCACCATAACTGGGTTTCTTTCGTGCCGGATTCAGACCCTTGTGCATTCTGGGAACTTAACTCTCTTAGCCTTGTATTTGGAAGAGCCCAATCCCACGTGCTCACTGTAAGGCCCTAATGTGGTATTCCCTACAGGAAGGTCCCTTGAAGAAAGTACCTTTTGTTTTTCTCAGACAAGTGTTGGGTAACATTTTCCTTAGCATCTTCCAGCTGGGGATGGGGTGAGCTCAGCCCTTGCTTCAGGTGCAGGGGGTGGGACTAATTCTTGATCGATAAACCCCACTCCCAAGCCCAAGGGGGTGGGTAGGCTGATGTGGGGTAGGAATTTTACCAGCCGGGTGTGGGAAGGGCTGTATCAGTGGGAGGGAGGAGGTGGAGCCAGTTTCTAGGACATCTGTCATCTGCCTCCTGCCCAGGGCCATTGCCCCGGCACTACCCTGCTTGTTGTGCGTGACAGCGTGAAGCTGGGGCCTGCTCTCCAGAGACTTTTGGGCATATTAAGGACCTCTCAAGCTCTATGTCGGTGGCCTTCCAAAATCCACGACATGGCAGATGGGGCACAGGCCAACCCCAAAGGGTTCAGGAAGAAGGCGCTGGTTAAACACTCCACTGGACGGAAGAGCCCAAGCCTCAGGGCCTCTCCCTCTAAAACCTCCAGGTAGGTGCTTGCTGCCCTGGAACGGACCATTCCACGGAGAGAGGCAGCGGCGAGGTAAGGGATCTATTCCCGGAGTCCGTTCTCCAGAAAGATCTCTGAGCTTCTGCACGCTGAGTCTAGTGCTGCCAGCTGTGTCTAGTGCTAGAAGGACGTCGGGACCATTTAGTCAACTTCATTTTGTTCTTGAAGCTCAGAGAGGCTGAGAGATCTCTGTGCCTGTGGTCACTCAGCATCTGCAGAGCTGGAACTAGACTCCAGTGACCCAGGGCCCTTGGTTTTAGGTTTTAAGATCCAATTGCCAGGTGGGGTCCCCATGACTAGGGTCCTAGGACTCCTTAGAGTATGGACTCAAGAGAGCTGGCTCTGATGCATGACAATGGCTTCCTATCTTGGGGCTCAAAGTTGGAGCTGAAATTGGTTCTGGTGGCTCTGCCACTCCGGGATGTGTCCTTCCCAGGAGACACAGGCCAGGTGGGGAGGTGTTGATCAGAGGGCTGGGTGACAGTAACTTGGGCAAGAGAAAGCATGGGTGAGGCCTTGGGTGGGACAGGCTACGGGCAGCTGGAGAGGAGGGCTCAGGATGGCTATTCCTCTCTCTCAGGTCCAGCCTGGGTATGAAGAAATTCTTTGCCATCGCAGTCCTGGCCGGCAGTGGTGAGCATGGCTCCCGGGAGACCTTTCTGATTTCCTGTTCCCCACCCCCACCTCCCCAGCCTTTTCCTAGAAACGTGGATGCCTGTGTTGTGGGTGCCTGTGTTGTACCACTGGAAAACAAGTCCTTCCTCTCTCTGGGCCTCTCCACTTCCCTGTCAGGCTTCATCCTGTCCTCTGGGGGCTGTTTAGTTCTGGGCACCTGTAAACAAGCCAGTAGCCTCCTTTTTTTAATGAGCTATGCTGGGCAGGTGCTGAGCAAGCCTCGTAAACTAGCAGTGTTTGCTATCATTGTGAGTCCGAGCATATGTATTAGTGACTTTCCGTGCTGGCAGGAGTTAATGAGTTTGTGCGCAGCTAGATGCGTGTCTGTGCATGAGTGTAGGTGTGTCTGAGCATACGCGATGTCTGTAGGCCCCACACCTCAGTAAAACTCGGCTCACTGCTGGCTGGCATCTCCGTGAACGTCCGTGTTCATTGTGATGTCTGTGTCAACAGTGTGTGAGTGACAATGAGACACAGCGTAGCTCTACATGAGCATGTGTGTGTGTGTGCTCATGCGTGGGTATGTGTTGTGTGCCTTCTGTCCTAGGGCTGATACCCAGGGCTTCCTGGAGCAGAAGCACGGCTGAGTGAGGCTCCTAACACAAGCCTGACTTTACCTTGCATCCCCAATGATGGGTTCATTGTGGCCAAACACAAGAAAGGGCTGATGCAGTCAGACAAAGTGACCTGTCATTTAGAAAACAACCCCTCCTGTCTCTCCCAAACCACTGGTCCCAGGAGACTAAACATGAGCTATTTCTTCTGCCTGTGAACACAGTCTTAGTTCTGTATAAGCTGATTTTCCTGAGTGCCATATGTGATGGCTTTGTGTATAGCAAGTGTGTGTGTGTGTCCGTTGCATAATCATATATGTTTCTTACTCTCATGCTGTGAGAGCTGACAGTTGACGGCCAGGAGCCTGGTACTGCATATACCCTGCCCCCAGGGTAAGATGCCTGCAGCTACAATAAGAGATAGCGCTTCCAAGTCAGGGGAGGAGACAGTCAGGGCTCACAGTGACAACCAGGTGCTCCAAGGCTTGCTGGAATCTATCCAGTCTCCAGCTCTCTGATCCTGGGCTTCCTGTCTCTCAGAACATTTCCTTATCTTTGAGGCTGAAGGATGTGGGGTGGGCAGGGGGCAGGTACTGAGCTGGGTGCCTAACTCCAGGTGCAACTGGAGCAGGCCAGAGTGGAAGTTCCATGCACACAGGCTCCACACCGTCTGGCTTAGCATCCGGCTAAGGACAACAGACCAGGCTCCTACCTGAACTCTGCAACTATGAGCCTGTGCCACCTGAGTAAGCCTGTTTACTCTTTGAGCCTTAGTTTTCTCATCCTGCAAATGGGGATAAGACCTCCCTCCTGTTGGTGTGTGTGTGTTGCAGGAGGTGGGGGTGGAAGATGTGAGTGGCTTCACCCAGGTAGGGACTGCAGGCCCCAGGCTCGATGCACTGACTCTGGACAGATAGCTCAGTGAGAGCCACACCCTACAAGGGACCACAGAGAGGGAAACAGTCGACAGGAAGGAGGGACAGATGGCTAGAGGGCCTGACCATGCCTGGAAGCTGAGGTAGATGGTGGCAGAAGTGACTTCCTCTGTGTGTGCTCTGTGCTGAGACACACCTACGCCAGGAGTGCAGGCAGGGACCCTGCTCCCCTTGAGCCACAGAGACACCAGACAGAGGTCATAAAGAGAGTGCAATCAAATTCCTGTAACTCATGACAGTATGTGCCATTTGTGACCCTCGCCAGTGAACCAGACATTCAGAATGGCCTCTTGGGGCAGTGGTCTCTGATCTCATTAAGTTGCCCAGGCTGGTCTTGAACCCTATCTATAGCCCACGCAGCCATTGCATGTTCAATCCTCCTGCCTCAGACTATTTCTTGAGTAGGCAGAACGTGTAGCACCAAACCCAGCTGAAATGTGATTCTGACTTTTAGTATTTTTACATTTACTCTGTGTTTATCAGGAAGTGGCTCCATCCGAGGCCATGCCTGTAAGGCAGAGGGTGTGGCTGAGGAACCCTGAGTCCTGGTTCTCTTACGTCATGTGACAGCAGGACCCTAGGCAAGTTACTCAGGGCTCCAGCCTCAATTTGCTTATCTATAAAAATGTGATAACAACACTGTCACGACTTACGGTAAGAGCGGTAGGAGCGTAATGAGTGGGTAAATGGTAGGGCTTAGGACACTGCCTGGCCGGCAGCTAACATGAACCATATTTGGTCCTCCGGGCTGGAGTGAGTGACACCCCAGCCTACAGGATTTTGTATGTTTCTCCCCCTCCCATCCCTCCTTCCCTTTCCTGTCTCATTCCACTTCTTGACTCTGGGGCTAGCCTTAGCTCTGAGGAGCTCCCAGGCTAGACCTGACTCTCCCACCCTTCTTGCAGTGGTAACCACGGCCCACAGCAGCCTGCTGAACCTGAAGTCCATGGTGGAGGCCATCACACACAGAAACTCCATCCTGTCCTTTGTGGGCTACGGCTGCTACTGCGGGCTGGGGGGACGCGGCCATCCCATGGATGAGGTAGACTGGTAGGTTCCAGAGGCCTCCTGTGGTGAGAGATGGGAGCGGCTGACAGACAGGCTCAGGAGGAAGCTCGTCGGTATCTTAGATGCTTTTGTTGCCCAAGATTTCAACCTTCTTGCTCAAGGAAGGAGTGAAGGAGCGGCACTTGATGTCCTCCGACAGACAAGGAGGTGCCAGTCTCATGGCTGATGCTCCACAATGGCAAGGGATACCATGGAACCCACCCCCATTAGACTGTGCTTCCTCCCTCAGACTAAGAGACCTGGAAGCCATGGCTTCTGCTCACAATTCCCTAGCAGCGGCCAGCACCAAGTCTGGCACCACAGGGAGCTGGCAGTCAGCTGCCCTCTTTTAGAAGGGGTGGGAATAACTGCTCTATATTTATCCTATTGCCTGTTGGCCCCACCACCACCCCATCTCCCCCTGGCCAAACACAATCAGGCCTGAGTTTGAAAGCTGTGGTGTCCTTCCTACCCTCCCTCCCTGACTGGGTTGCTGGGATACCTGACTCCTGTTGAAGCTCCACTCTGGACCTAGAGCCCTGACAAAGAGGACCAAGGACAATAATTCGGGGTGTTAATGGCAGCTCTGCTTTACTCTGTGACCTTGGGCATGTAGCTCTACTCCCCACCCCCTTCTCCAGACTGTAGTCTTACAGACTGATCATAGGGACTAAAGGAGACGATCTGAGGTCTCTGCTGGGGATTGAGGGTAGGACACAGGTCAGCCACCCACCGCTGTCTGCTTGCCTCTGCCAGGTGCTGCCATGCCCACGACTGTTGCTATGAGAAGCTCTTTGAGCAGGGCTGCCGCCCCTACGTGGACCACTATGACCACAGGATCGAGAATGGCACCATGATTGTCTGCAGTGAGTCCCTCCCCTGACAGTGAGGCTTGGATTGGCATAGTGCAGGGGTGGGGGTGGAGGATCCTAACACAAACCCAGGATGACCCACTAAAATTGAATTTCAAGCAAATCATGAAAAACGGTTTTGGGGGGCGGGATGACTATCCCAAATGAGACACACTGACACTAAAAGTTAGCTGTTGATTTCAAATTCATATTAGCGTAACATGAGGAGTTAGAATAAGCAGCAAGAGTTTGGGTAAGAACCACCTTTTGTTACTTGGCCCTTGCCAATCACTGCCTAGGAAAGTGGGGGCTTGCCTGACTCTTCCACTAAAGGAAGGGGTCTGGGAGAATAGATAGTGACAGATAGGGGTGGGTTTACCCCTTTTCATCTTAATTCTGTTCATTTTGTGTATTTGTGTGTGCCTGCCTGTCTATATGTGTACCGTGTGTGTGCGCACGTACCCATAGAGGCCAGAAGAGGGCGACAATTTCCCAGCAATCAGAGTCACAGGCAGTTGGGAGCCCCTTGTTGTAGGCTCCAAGAACCAAACCTGGATTCTCTGCAAGAGCAGCCAGTGCTCTCCGCTGCTGAGCCATCTCTCCAGCTCCCTTATATCCCTCGTTTGTAGCCTCAGGTGTCCCAACTATACAATGGCCACATTAGACTTCAGAGATTCTCTAGTTTTACCCTGTGCTAGAGGCCCCACCCAGAGCAGGGCACCCTAAGAGTCAGGGTGACACAATACCTACTGGCTTCAAGTCATATCCCAAAGGCCACTGGGTTCTCAGTCAGCTTCCCTCCCTCCCCTCTTGTCTTGGCATCACCCAGACCCCAAACCTCCTTTCCATGACAGCTGAGCTCAATGAGACGGAGTGTGACAAGCAGACATGCGAGTGTGACAAGAGCCTGACTCTGTGCCTCAAGGATCACCCATACAGGAACAAGTACCGAGGCTACTTCAACGTCTACTGCCAGGGCCCCACACCCAACTGCAGCATCTATGACCCGTACCCAGAGGAAGTCACCTGTGGGCATGGCCTCCCTGCGACCCCTGTCTCAACCTAGCCTGACTGAGGTCCGAGAGAAGAGACGGTGGGATGTCCCGCTGGGGTCTACATCTGATGTGTGGGGCCAGATAGGGTGCAGAACTGTCCTGTGGCTCCGTCCCAGTCCTGTAGTGAGCTCAGTACTAGAAGATTCTAGAAGGCCAGGGCTTGTTAGTGGTATCACTCTGTCAGTCTTACACTAAGCATCTGGGGATCTCTCCTGGATATGGAAAGAAATGATGACCCCCCCCCCAGCTCAACTCCAAGAACCTTTGAGACCTTTCACAGGCCTGAAAATCCACTCCCAGGCAGGCAAAGTGCCAGGTTGAGGCCTGGGTTCTGGGGGGGACCCTGGAGTCCCACAAGCTGACATAAAGAGTCATCTCTACTTTTCAGACTTGTGGCTCTCTAGAGTCTCATTCACAGAGTGGGTGACCCCATCCAGTCCTTAGTCAACAGGATGCATCTAGGCCCAAAGCCTGACCTCTCTTACCCAGAGTGCCTCCGGGCAGGCTTCGAGGGCACAGGGACCCCATATACACAGTAGCTGCACATACAGGGACTGGCTGGAGGTGGTCACACCTCCACAGTTCTTCCTGCCCCTCTGACTCCTGCCCAGAAGTGGTGGGTACCCCCCCACCCCGTGCCATTCATTGTCCCACCCACATTCAGAGCAGCAGGCCAGGGCTGCTGGGAGCTTACTCTCTCTCTATGCAGGGAGAGCCTAGTTCAGACTGTCACTGGGGAAGACACTAAGGTCTGGGTTGAAATGTGGAAGGGAGGGTCAAATCAGGAGATTGAAAGGAAAACTCAGGTGGAGAGGGAACGGGGTAGTAAGGAAAGGAGCTGGGGGAGAGGTAGAGGCAAGTTGTGATGAGGCTCAGGCCAGTTGCCAGACATGTCAGTGGGAACAGCAAGGGAAGGGATGGTAAAGGGCTAGTGTTACTGAGGGTACTGGGCCCCACAGCTCTGGGGAATCTTGGGCAGAGGTGAGGGCTCCTGCTGGCAGGTCACCTCTGCTATCCCCAGCCTCATATTTCTTCAGGTGTACCTTTCCCTGTCCCCTGCCTCTCCTTCCATCTCAGGGTCAACAGTGTCTAGCCCTACCTCATATCTGTCTTCTGCCTCCATCCAATGTCAACACTGAGGACCCAGCCTTGTCCGGATGCTGACAATATTCACCGGGAGGCTTAGCTTGTGTGGCTACATGGGACACTGTCACTGGAGACAGAGAGCCAAGCAGGGTGGTATAGAGGCAGGGAAGGGTGTTTATGTAGATAGCGGTGTCTATAATGGCAGCACATGTGTGAGAGGGGCCACTCTCTGAAGCTTGCCTCATGCTGGTTGTGGTGTGACACAGTGGTCACTTATGTGCACTGACCCAGCTTGCCCCAGCCTTGTGATCTTCCTCATTTACCCTCTCAGAGGCTCAGCCAACAAGCCTCCCTGGTCTTCCCTGCCTCACTGCTCCCATCAAGCCAGGGGTGGCGTTGGGATGGGCGCCCAGAGAGTTCCTGCTGAGTTTTGACACCAGACGTGTGGGCTCCTGCATGGGTATATTCCTATAGAGTAGGCTGGGCCAATGAGACTCTACTGTTGTAGGACCCAGCTCACCTGTACCTCAACCCCCCTCCCCCTGTCTCCACAGAATACAACATCTCTTCCCCAAACTAATAAAAACCCTCCTGTCTTGGCTGCCACTGCTGGGTCCTTCTTAGGGTCAGGGTGGGTACAGGGATGCACTCCTAGGTCTCCAGTACCGAGGAAGGCAGGTTCCTTTACGTGTCACGGCTGGCCGAGCTCCATCTTTCCCTCACCCCTATGCTTGTGGGGAGATACGGCCCGGTGAGGCTAAAGGCACAGCTGAGAAGGGAGGAAGGTGATGCCCAGGTGATGGACAGGGGCGTGGGGACCCACCACTCCATGATGACAACCTGTGTGGGCTGCTTCAGGCATCCACCTTGCCCGGGGCACTGTCCCAAAGTCTCTGAAGCCACAGCTGTGCTCCGAATCATGCAAACGGCCATCGACTACCCCTCCCTTTGTGCTTCCACACTGATGTGCAGCAACGAGTGGCTGAGGTGCGGACACCGCCCTCTTTTAGGGCTGTATCTCTGGTTGTCCCTTCTGTGATGGAACCTCTGGCCTAAAGGTCACAGCCTGATAGGGCAGCCAGGAAAATGGCAGCTATCTTAGTGAGCTGAATGAGGGTGGGAGGGTCAGAGAGAGGCAGGAAATCAGTCTCCTCCTGGTACTAGTTTTGAGGCCAGATGCCTCAGATAGAGAAAGTGGGGCAGCCACAGGAAGCCATGGAGCAAACCCATCTAGGTCCCAGCCCCTGCCTCCTCTCCCATTCAGGTTCCTTTACGTCTTCTCGTCTGGTTCCTGAATGGGCACAGTGTCCAGAGGCACGAGTGTTTGTCCAACTTTGATGTCTAATGCTGAGACAATCATCACGACCAACAGGCAACTGGGGGAGCCCAGGGTTTATCTGCCTTATGCATCTCTGTCACCGTTGATCATTGAGGGAAGTCAGGGTAGGGCTTTCAGCAGGGCCAGCGGCAGGAAACAGAAGAAAGCAGCTCTCTAAGTTGCTCCCTATGGCTTGCTCAGCTTTCTTTCTTATTCAACCCTGCCTAGGGATGGACCGGCCCACAGAGTCTGGACCCTCCCACGTCAATCACTAATCAAGAAAATGCCCCATAGGTACCACTGCTGGCCAGTTTGATGGAGGCAACATCTCAGTAGAAACTCCTTCTTTCCCAACTGTAGGATGTGTAAAGTGGACAAAACCAGCCCAGCCCAGTGTTCCTGGGGGTATGGGGGAAGAAGTTCCCAAGGGAGGGGAGGCTGACACACACAGCTTCTGTCCCTTGCCTCAGTCCTTAGTGGAGCAGCCTTTCTGCATCGCAGACCCAGCTCATTAGGAGATTCTAGAAGAAGACAGAGACTCTGTATCCTTAGTGTCTCCTGGGTATGGCCTCTGTTCCCCAAGAGCCCAGGCCTGGCGGGTGAGGAAGGCCTTAACCTTCACACACGGTGCTCTGTGGTATGCCAGTACAGATGAAGATGTTCCAAGTCTGGTGGGGAGAGGGGCGTCCCAGGGATGCCCAGAGGCCATTCGGGTAGGGCTGGGGAGAGAGGAAGGGCAGGAAAACCAGGACCTTGAGGTGGGCTCCTCACTCCCACAGTCTGTCTCTCCTTTGTTACTCCGGCTCAGCCTTTCTGAGCCCTGAGGTTGTCTGCTGTGCACCCCCACCCCCCAATATCTCCTCACCCTGGCACATCAAGTGTCTGTGGGGCTAGGTGCATCCTCTCCCACTGAGGCCAGATTTATGACTGTTTTTCTAGGACTTGGGTGACACCTGGTGGTCAGTATAGGTCACACCTGGTGCTATTCACCACATTGGCTCCTCTGCTGTGGAACTACAGTGGGGTCCCTATCCCACAGACAGATCTCACCCCAGGCAGCCAATGTTCCCCTGGAGCAAAAGGATATTACCTCCACCATCTTTTCATGGACACCAATACTACCTCTCAAAACCGCCAGACGTTTCAGGCAAAGACAGTGGACTAGGTGGTACCCAGCTCAGCCACTGGCTGGCCACAGGACCCTGGGCAAGTCACATCACCCCTCCAAGTCTCAGCCTCTGCACTCTGCGACTGGTGAGTGCACAGCAGAGGTCTGGGAGTCGGGTGGGACTCAGGTCAAGAAGGCGCATGACCTAGTACAGGGTCTGGCATGGAGGACAGAAAGGGTTGGAGCTGGTGATGACGCCTCTGGTTCTGGTGTTGATCACCTATGGGTCTCGAAGTCAGGTAGGCAAATAGGAGCAGGAAGAGGAAGAAATGGATTGGCCATGACCTTCCCCACAAACAGAAACCTGGCAGAGACAACGCTGTGGATTAATGAACCAGTCTGGTCCTGATTGGGGGGTGGGGTGGGGGGAGTTGAAGGGAGCTTAAGGAGGAGGGAGTGGGGGGACACTTACTTCCCAAGCTCACAGGCCCCTTCGCCCTGGGCTGGGCTGGGCTGAGCTGGGCTCCGTGTGCATACAGTAGGTACTGGGCTGGGCTGGGCTGAGCCGGGCTCCGTGTGCATGCAGTAGGTACTGGGCTGGGCTGGGCTGAGCCGGGCTCCGTGTGCATGCAATAGGTGCTGGGCTGGAGCACGGCTATTTACTCAGCCCAGCCTTGACTGTGAACACAGCCCTTCCTCCCCCGAGGCTGGCACAGCGACACCAGCTGTCAGGCTCCCCAGTTGTGGCTTCCTAACGAGCAGCTGATGCCACTGTGACTGTGACAAGCAAGGTTCTGGAGAGAAATACTGACATTTCCTAGACTCAGAGACAGGATCCTGGCAAAGCCAAACCAGACTTCCCTGTAAGGGCCACCACGCAAGAGCAGCCCACTGAGCAGGAGTCAGTCAAGGAGTAACTGAGCAGCTACTATATGCACACTGTGCCCCAAGCTGCCTTATCTCTCCAGCTTGGCAGCCGCCTGAGCTGGGCACTCTTCACCGTTTCCTTTATAAGTGAGGAGGTTAACTCCCAGAGAGGCCACATAAGTTAGTCATTGTCACCCAAGAATTGCCCCCTGACTCCATTGAGCCATAACCTCAGAAAGCTTCGCATCTAATAGCCCTCTCCTATAAAGGGGGATGTGTCTTAGTTGATTTTGCTGTGACAGAGTTCCTTCCTGGCAGAGCTACTTAAGGAAGGGATTGTTTGGGGCTTTTAAGGATTTGTTTGAGGTCATACACAGTCCATTGTGGTGGAGAAGGCATGGGAGCCAGAGCTTGTGGCAGCTGGGTATGTTGGCCTACAGTCAGGGAGGAGGGAGGGAGGAGAGAGGGAGGAGGGAGGAAAGAAGAAGAAGGAGGGAGGAGGGAGGGAGGGAGGGGAAGGAGGGAGAGGGAGAAGGCTAGCGACCAACTACCTTTCTCCTTTACCCCTTTTTATTCAGTCTGGGTCCCTAGCCATGAAATGGTGTCTACCATATACAGAGTTGGTCTTCTCTCCTCAAACTACCTCATAAACACCCTCAAAGGAGCACTTGGAGGTGTGTCTCCTAGGTGATTCCAATCCAGATGGTTTGTAAGGAAGTAGACATCGTGGAAATGAGCCAGATTTCAAATCGGGAGACCAGGCTTGCCTTCCGGCGCGCTGCAGACACAAGCCTTCATTTCCACTAGTGATCCAAGAGTGAGTCACCGAGTCCTAGGGTCTCTCCAGTGATCAGTGAGACCGTGCACGAAAAAGCACACTGGGTGACACACACACCAGCCACTCACCACAGTGAGAAAACTAGAGGAGGAGGCTGGGGGAGGTCGCCCTTATTCCAGCCTCTCTCCCTTCTAGCCAACTCTGAATCACAAGCCACTTCTTTTGTGTCCCTCAGGCACAGCCAGAACCAGGAACATGGCTTCCTGGGTCCAAGACTGACCTCTGAGCTCTCCCTTTCCCAGTTCTGCTTCATCTAGGCTCAGCCTATGAAGGGGAGTTCCTGGACATGGTCAGGTTCAAGCTGTTGGGCAGCAATGCCAGCTGGGTGACAGAGACCAGGGGGTTGGACAGCGCCTGCCTTGGGATGGGTCAGGAGTTGCTGGTGTGCACTAGATCAGCACTCAGAGGCTACCTGTGCCAGCAGCAGGGGCTGGGGTTGTATCTCTTGCCCCCACACTAGGCTCTTGAGTGGCTTGAGCCACATCCCCTGCCATTTGAGCCAGCAGCAAGTGCTTGAGGATCCAGAGTGCCTCTCCTTGTCAGCTGGCTGTCCCCCCGAATGACCTAAAGCCATCTTCCATGCCACCCCCTTCCCACCTTCACAGACACCCTGGAGTGAAGCTAAGGATGGCATATTAGCAATCCAGCCTTTAGCTCCCATGCATACAATCAGACCTCAAAGACAGACAGACAGCCACTCTGGGGTCCCCACCCTCCATGGAAAGCTTATTCTACCACTGTGACATCTGATGGCTTCTCAGACCTGGAGAAGTACAACAGAGTGTAAAACCCCATCCGTGTTTGGAGCCTGTATGAGACTCTAACAGCTGTGCCACATGGAGTCCCCATTGCACCTCCTCCATGTTCCTAGGTCTCATATTCCTGCCTCCCTGGCCCCGCCCCCATGTCTACTTGCTCTACATGGATAGGCTGGGGAAGAAAGATGACTGTGTGGTTTGAGCTGGGTAGAGCTCAGGGCCCTGCCTCCCAGGCCCTCCGATGACCCTCTTGTCTCCATGTGCTTGGCTTTCTCAGTCTGGGGTTTAGCCTCTGGCACTGGTAGAAGCTGGGCTCTCGGTGTTCTCCCTGGAACTCAAACTTCCCAGACTTGAGGTCTGTGTGTGTTTCTTTACATCTCTGAATCTCTGCAGCTCAGCTCTGCATGAGGCACACAGTGTGGGCTCAATACACAGATGTTGGCTGACCCACTACGTGAAGGGAGCCCTATAATTCTCTACCACTCCACAAATCCAACAATTTCCCCCAATACCTCGTGGGGGGAAGGGGAGGAGACAGGGCAAGGGACCACATTCCCATGTTCTCCAAGTCTGGCCCAAGAGCTGAGAACCTGACAGTGTCAGGGAATAAAGACCAGCACTGTCAGCTTGTTAGGGGGTAGGTTCCTGAGTCCAGCCATCGCAGGAATGAGATCCACCTTGCCAGCAGGATCAAAACTGAGTTCGTGTTCCCGGGCCCCAGAACCTAACTCCTGTCCTGCCTCTTCAGCTGTTTCATGTTTGTCTGTTAACCAGTAAGGGATGTGAAGAGGGAAGATGCTGTTATCCCGTTATCTAAACTAGAGCACACAAGTCATAAATGTGCCGCCTGTCTTGACTTAATTGACTATGGGTAGCTTGCCCACTCCTTTGTTCCCTGATCATTCTAAATTCCAAGCCAGAGTCCAGGAGGGGACCTGACTGCAAAAGGTGACTCAAGGACCCTGAAACCAGGTGACCCAGCTAATGCCGTCACTAATGTTAACTTCCTTGCTTAACCTCTTATGTCAAAATATGACCAGTCAGTGCAACAGCCCAGCCTGCTGCCCCTCACTTTGTGTTCCCATCCTATAAAAATGTACCTCTCCCTTTGGGAATCACGGTTCAGATCCTGAACGGGTGCTGAGCGCTCAGAAAACAAAGCCTCCATTTTAAGCTTCTGTATCTGAAGTGAGTGTTCTCGGCTTCCGCTCTGAAGCCAAGAGCTGTGTAATGAGCCACCCTGAAGCATCACAAAAACGCAGCTTCCTGTCTGAGACCCATGGTTCTGTGTGCTGCAGCTCAGCCTGGGTTCGGCTGGGCTCTTTCATGCTTGGTGAGTCTCCGAGCCCAGGGATCTGCTGCTGCTGTTCACCCAGCAAGTTCTGATGAGAATCCAAGAGGCTGAGCCCAGGCTTCCTCCTGGTGGATGCAGGGGTCTTGACAACAGACCTGCCCTGAACCTCAGAGACTGAAGTTTGCACATTAGACCTCCATCCGCTTTTGCTACATTATCGAGCAGAATCTCAGATTCAAGGGATGAAACAGAGAATCTGCCCTTTTCAGATGTGCTGAGTGCGCTAGGGCAAGAAAGGCAAGTGTCATCATGCAGAGAGGCAAGCATGGTCACACCACCACTCCAGCCTGGCACCATCAACTTCAGACACCAGCCCAATTAGACCTTCCTCGTTTACTAGAATTAAGTCTTACAGGACCAAAGGCTTCTAAATTGGGGTAAGGATTTTGGGTGCCTTGGACCCCCTGTCCCGAACATCCTCTTTCCATTTCTTGATGCCATCTTAACCAGTGACATCTTTGTGGCACTGGTGCACACCATTTTTCTGATAGTGCCCCACCTTCTGAGACAGGGGTGCATCCTGCATCCTGCTGGAGAGGTCAGACCTGGTGCAAATGAGGAGATTCCAGGCGAGGCTCCTGGGCTGTGTTTTCTAGGATCCCGGCTCACTTCCCAGCCTGACCTGGGTAGATGACTTGGTTCCCCAGTCAGACACACATCCTGACCAGGATAGAGGGTACAGGGGAGTTTAGGCTGGATCCTGGGGCTCTCTGCTCTTCTGGGGAGAAGGGTTTGAGAGCACCTTTCAGCTCAACCCCTGTGTTCCCCTGTTTTATTTTCCTTTAAAAAATGTTTAAAAAATTTTTCAAGGCAGGGTCTAAAGTAGCTCAGGCTAGCCTTGAACTTACCGTATAGTGGAGGTTGCCCCTGGCCTCCTGCCTCTCCTTCCTCTCCTGCCTCCATGTCTCAAATGCTGGGATTGCAGGATGCCCCCCATCCCTGCTCCCTTATGTCCTTGTTTCCTACTGACAGACTGTATCTCTTAATGGCCAGATACCCACGGTTTGTTTCCAGGGCAGGAATTCTCCACCTCCAGTCCCTTAATGACTGAAAAGACACTCCCCAGACAGCAAAGCTCTTCAGAAGGGGCTCGGGACTAGAGCAGGTGATGGAGGGATGAGGGTGGCCTTCCTAGCACTGGAGTTTGTCCCTGCCACACTGAGGCCTGGTCGGGAAGAGCTGCTTGAAGGCCTTCTCGTAGGTGGCCAGGTTCTCCTTGAAGCAGTACACAGACTGTTTGTCACACTCACAGGCCTTCTGCCCGCAGAGGCAGCTGCTGGCCACGGTGCATCCACCTGTGGAGAAACTTGGCATCACTGGGGGGCTTACGGCCCATCCCACAGGTGGGGGGAAGGCTGGGGGCCTAGGAGGAACTACAGGGGCCAAGAGGGGGGCAAGAAGGGAAGGAGTGTGGGGTGCTCTTCCTTTGTTCACAGCCCTTCCCCAGTTGCATCCTTCCTTGCTGCAATGAGCTGACGCCTAGGAGGGGGTTAATGGGATGCAGAAGCTGGTCTGCATGTTGGGGGTGGGATGAATTACTGCACCCAGGCAGCACCCAGGCCAAGGCAACAGGCAGGACTCAACCCCCCCCCACCCCCCAGACCCCAGACCCGTCTCCTATTCCAGATGTCGACTCGACATCCCAGGTGCTGTCTGGACTGTCTCCAGCTGCAGACATTCAAAGCTACCCTGCACATATACTCCATGGCCACCGAGCCTGTACCTCTCTGCCCTTAGGAATGACTGCAGCGGGGCCCCAGCAGCTCTCTAGGAGCCCTCTGCTCCTTTGACTCCGATTCCCATGTGTTGGCTAATCCCATAGATGTCCACGTGTTTAAGCCACTTTAAGCTCTGCTCTCTTCTGTCCATCATCCTGACCACCTCCCCTGCCCCCCCCCCCAGTACTGTCAGTTCTTCCTCCTTAACGAGGGGAAACAAACAAGCAGCCTCAAAATGCCACCTGAATTGCATCCACTCTCTTGTTTAAAGCCATGCTGTGGTTTCCTGGCTTCAGTGGAAACGGTGGCCCTCCCTTTGTGGCCGTTCACAGCCCACCCATCACAGTTTGACTGTGCCAGCCTCCCACCCAGTCCGCTCCAGACACAGGGCCTCTGTGAGTTTAGGTATCACACTCTGCCTTGTCCCAGGGCCTTTGTATATGCCGGTATCCTAATCTCGTTTCTCCTGGGTCTTCCAGTGATGAGTCCAGTCCACAGGCAGTTTGGATCTTGATGGAGTTCTTCAGAGAGGCTCATCCAAGTCAGTTGGCTTAAAGCTCTCCCCAGCTTCTCCCTCCCAGGTCCCCTTGCTGATTTCATTTGCATCCTGATTCGCTGTGCCCTTTTCTAGCCTGCAGAGCAAGGCTCCATGAGGTCTGGTCCATCACAGCGGCTCCCCTTGAAGAACAGAGGCTAGCCCATGCGAGCTCCTCCCCGGGATACTGCCGCAGAAAAACCAATGAAGCCCCGAGGACTTCGAACTCTGGTCTGAGCCGAAGGACAGGTACATTGAGGCACTATGTTGAGTAGTCACAGGCCTCATGCTTTGTGTGTGTGTTTACATGTGCATGCATGAGCGCATACTGGGCTCTCGAAGACACAACTCCTTTCTATAGAACTCCACCCAAGTCTGCTCTCTGTGTGAGGAAGGAGGCTGCCAGACCCGGGGCTTGTATTCTGCAGCTGTTAATCTGAGAGTCTCCTTTGGATAAAGCAATGTTGACCGTGTTCAAAGACTGAACAGCACAGTAAAGCCCCGTTAGGACGCTGGTCACCGTGGCTGTTGCTCACAGTGTGTGCCTTGATAGGCTGCACTGGAAGTGCTACCCTTGGCTCCACATACACTAAGAAGCAAGCCTCTGTCTGTAGGACCAGTGCAGTTTGTCTCTCTGCTGTCCTCCCTCCCAGCAGCCCACAATCCCACTGGGGCTGTCCACCCACTCCTGTCCGGAGACTTGATTTCTAGAGCAGACACCACTACCCCTACGCCTCAGCTGCCCCTCGCCACACTCCCTCAGGAAGGTATGGAGCACCCCCCCACAACCCCCGCTCTCACATGCCCTTCTCCACCTGTGAAGGTCTGCCCAGATCCATCAAGTCCCAGCTCCCCTAGAGCTCCCCCCACCCATCTTAGCCCCATTCACAAACCTCTCCCTTCCTGTCAACAGCATATCTCTGTGCTGCCAAGGCCACACAGGGTGTGGGCTGTCTGAATGCAGGCCTCTGGGGACCTGGTGCTGCCACCTAGGAACTCCTAACCTTGAAGAGAGGTGTTCTCCCCAGCATCCTCCCTGCTTGCCCTCTGTCTCCTCTCCTCTCCTGTTTAGCTCTTATTCCCTTCCCCTTACTATTCAGTTTTATCCAATTATCCCTCTCCTTGGATTATGCGTATGAGCGGTTTTGCCGACATGTACGTCTGTGCACCGTATGTGTGCCTGGTACCCACAGCAGTCAGATCTCCTGAAACTAGAGGTACTGATGGTTGTGAACTGCCATTGGTGTGCTGGGAACTGAACTCAGGTCCTGGACCACAGCAGCAAGAGTCCCTAACCTCGGGATCATCTTCTCAGCCACTTCTAGTTTTTCTTCCTTGAGATATGTTCTCATGTAGCCCAGGCTGGTCTTAACTCACTCCTGTGTCACTCAGAGATGACTCTGAACTCCTGATCCTCCTACCTCCATCTTCTGAGTACTGAGACTCCCGGCGTGGATGACCATGCTCTTTTATGCAGGGCTTCATGCACGAGAGGCAAGCATTCTTCTACCAGATGAGTTGCAACCCCGGCTCTCTGTGCATTCTTTCTACTGTGTGACTAAATCCTCTCCAGGTCGGAGACTGTGTCTTGCTCTTGTTGATCTCCAGCCGTATTGCTGGTCCATTGCCATTGGCTGAACCCATTTTAGCAGCTGAACTTATGTGACCTGTGGACCATAGAAAAGCATCCATTCCCGGACCCTGGAAGCCAAGTTCTAGACCCAAGTCTGTGACTCACAGACTTTATGGTCTTAGGCAGGTTGCTGCTTCTCCCAGACCTTGCCTCCTTAGCTTTTAAATGAGAGAAACACGTCAGCATCACCTACTGAATGAGGGTTTTTATCTAGCCACCCATTAAACAAACAGGTATTAAACTCCTAGCACATGACTCGCCTTTGTCTAGAGATTTGGGGTACAGACACAAGCAAGCACACCTTCAGACTGCACAGGCCCAAGAACACCATACCATATGGACCCAGAGAATGAGTTCCCACCATAACAAGACAAGGGTACCCCTGTTATGTTTAAATATGAATATTCCTCCCACAGGTGCAGGCATTAAACACTTGGTCCCCAGAAGGTAGCACTATCTTGGGGAAGCAGTGGAAACTTTAGAAGACAGGGCCCTGCTGGGGGAGGTAGGCCACTGAAGGGGGATCCTGAAGGTTGAATTTGGTTCTGGTCTTTCTCCCTGGCTTCCTATCTGCCTTGAGTAGTCTCTGCTGCATGCACCCCCTCCCCTCCAACCCACAAATGCCAGAGCCAAGGACAATGGACCCAGGTGTGTGAAACTGTGAGCCGAAATGCAATCCTAGCCAGCGTTTAAGGTTGTCCTCTTGGGTCATACCAATGGGAAAACCCAATTAACACAGAAAACGAGTTTGAGGACCCTTGAAAATGAACTACATTTTGCGACATGAGATGACCAAGAGGCTCGAGGGCTGAGGCACCATATTATGGACTGGGTGCGAAATGGCTCCATAGGCCTGTTGGGTGAAGGTCCAGGTCCTTGGCTGGCAGTGCTTGCTTGGAAAGTGATGGAGGGTTTGGCTGGTGGAGGGTTGTGGGGGGGTGTGTGTCTAGCTGAAGGCACTAAGTCACTGTTAGCAAGTCTTTTTGGGGAGGGGAGGCTGTGGCTTGTCCTCCACATTTCTTCTGCTTGAGGCCCCGGGGCCAAGGAATGGCTGAACTGCAGAGACTGAGTCAAGGTAAGTCTGTAACATCAGGCATTTTGTCATGACTGCTGGTCACATTCAGGGCTCTCAGGGAGCTTGCATTCTAGCTGGGAGGTAGGGGTCGCCCCACAAGTAAACAAAGGAGGCACAGGACATTTCAGGGTGAGGTGAATGCTGGGTGAGAAAGGGGCATGTCCCAGGCAGTAGAGCCCTCCCCCAAATCCCAGAGGGAGGGAGGAGTCAAAGGCCTTCTGATGTAGGAGGCCACGGTACTGGTGGCTAGAACCAGTCTCTATCCCCCACAGCTAGGCTCCACCGACACATATGCATGCATGTGTGGGTGGAAGGGGGTGTCAGTGAGCTGATCTCAAAGTCCCTGTGAATGCCAAGTGCTTATATAAACCACCTCAGAGGAGGAGCCGCCACCCCGGCAGTCCTGCTGGGGCAGCTGTCCCCTTCAAGAAAACTGCCCCCTGGGCTCCTTCAAAGACTTTGATGTGTGCTGATCTCTGAGTGGTCTTTTAAGCTGTGGACCCCAAGTTCTCTCCCCACCCCTCACCTACCACACCCGCCCCACAGTCCTCACCACACTGGTTGCTAGGCAACCTGGGACCAGGTTTGGGTGCAGGATTTCAGAGCTGCTGGAGGCATTAACTCTTCCAGCACAACTCTCTGAACTGCAGTGTGGCCTGGGGCAGGGAGGACCTTAACTCCACAAGGGTCACAGGAATGACTTTAGCCCCAGAGGGGCTAGCACAGGGCAGAAGTCAAAGGAGCTGTAACTAAGGCAACGAGGGGAGGGTGGACTGGAGAGATGGTTTGTTGGTTATAAGCGCCTGCTCCTCTTCCAGAAGACCCGGATTCAACTTTTAGCACCCATATGGCAGCCAGCAACTGTCTGTAACTCCAGTTTCAGGGGATCTGACACCCTCTTCCGGTTTCTGCTAACATTGAATGCATGTGGTGCACAGACACACACACAGGCAAAACACTTACATACATGCAATTTAGAAATTGTCCTGATATTCCTCTACAAAGAAAAAAGCACAGCTGGGCCAAACCAGAAATTCCCAGGTCCAAATAGCAGGCGCTAACTAAACACCTGCATGGGCCAGCCTCTCTGGGGGGGTGTGTGTCACAAGAGGGGGCACTCCTGTTGGTCACTCAGCAACCTAGTGCAGTGTGGGTGAGGAGACTCAGGCTTGGCTGGGAGGTTGAGGCTGGACTGGAAAGCTGAGGTTCCTTGGCACAGACAAATGGAAAGATCTGGGGTATGAGGTTAGATCTAGGCCCGTTTACTCTCCTCCCCAGGCCGGACAGAGCACCTCACCAGTCGTTAGAGGCCCAGAGACTTGCAATTGGATAATAACCCTCTCATCAAGTAGATGCCTAGCCTTTGGGCAGGGTATCAGGGAGGCAGGACCACCTGGGCCCAAATCTCCATCCTTTCCCTGGCTGGGTGAGCCTTGACATCCTATGCAATAATGGGGAGAAAAGTGCCTATCTCAGAGGTCTGTCCTGGGAGCCGAGGACAGGGGTGCAAAGCACGCAGTCAGCTTTACACTGGGGTAGCCACTGCTCTCACCTCATGGGTGAGGGTGAGAAAACCGAGGCCCACACGGCTCAAGCCAGAGAAGAAGGTGCAGAGCACTGGGGAGGCCCGGCATGCAAGTCTTGATCTTGCTGGTCGCTCACTCGGATCAAGCCCTTCCCTTCCATGGGGCTCAGACTTCCAGGTGTGTAGCAGAGGTTGGCTGGGATAGTCTCCGAGGGCATTTTTCTGCTCTGAAGTTTCTCAGGAGAGCAGGAGCTGGGCCTGCCTCGCTCTGTGTCTGGCTTTGGAACCACAGTGGCAGTAGATGCTTATCCAACAAAGGCTGTTTCTACACGTCACTCACTCCTTAGCAGCAGCAGGCGGGACATCAGAACCCAGGCCACATGGTTCTAGGCTCCCTGGAGGGTGACACTGATGCCCTGGGGGTGTCTGGGGGAAGTCTCCTCATTTTCCAGAGCTCTGGGCAGGCCTCTCATCTGGGGAGCATGAGGCAAGACTCGTGGGCTGCAGTGGGGAAGCTCCCAGGTCCTGCCTCTGTCTCCTGTCACTAGCTAGCACATGCCAAACACGGATGTGCCATCTGCTATGACTGTCACCTGTCAATGGATAACTTCTTATACTTTTCCCATCTCCTGGAGTTCTAGGCCCGGAGGTACAGTTTCCAGTCCTACCTCACCCTCCTGAGCCGGCAGGGAGCAGAGGAAGGGCAGAGGGTTGCCCTAGGCCTCGGCGGCAAAGGCTCGCTTTATGTTTCAGGTCCCTCTGCCAGCTGTGCAGGGCTATTAGGCAGCCTGAGCTGAAGACAATCTCCTACTGTGTGTGTGTGTGTGTGTGTGTGTGTGTGTGTGTGTGTGTGTGTGGTGCGGGGGTCTGAGCCTCCTGACTGTCACAGTTCCTATCTCATAACTGAAGCCAGGGAGAAATCACAGTCCTCTCTTAGGCTGCCTGTGTGCTGTGCTACAGCTCTGGGAGGGGTACTGGGCATGCACTATGGAGTCACAAGTCCCCTATCCTCGGGGATGAGTCGGGGGCAAGTGGCAGTCCTCTGACCTTGGAGGTGGTGGATGTGTGCCCAGAAACACAGCTGTGCAGACACCTGGGAGGAAGTGGCTCACTGTGCCCTAAGCCTCGGCCCAGGACATAGACTCCTCTTGAATGGACACTCTGTGTGCCTATCGCCCCAGTCCCTCCCTCTTCCCTCCTGGGCAGTGCCTCATGCCTAGTTACTTTTCTGTCCCTACCCACATTGGTGACAGTGCCTGGCATGCAGTCGCCCTTAGCAAATATTTGTTCAACTGAAAGGTAAGCACAGTGCCTTATTAACACGTGACAGATAGAAGACATTGTCGGGGCTGGGGTATAATTCAGTGGTTAAAGCACATGGGAAGACCAGAGTTCAGAGACACAGAAACCAAACACTGGGTGGGTGCGGTGGTCAGCCTCTAATCCAAGCCCTTAAAGGATCCTTACTGTAAGATAGCCACATCGGGCAGCTGAGGGTTTGACTGAGAGACTCTGCCTCAATGAATAAGGTAGAAGAAAGATAGAGGACAATCGCTAATCTCAATCTCAAGTCTTCACCTATGTGTGCTACATACGTCGATACACACACACACACACACACACACACACACACACACATGCATGCACACACACTCAGGCATACATGCACGCCAGGCATGGTAGCACATGCCAGTAACCTCAGCACTCGAGGCAGAGGCAGAGGGGCAGAGGGGCAGAGGGGCAGAGGGGCAGAGGGGCAGAGGGGCAGAGGGGCAGAGGGGCAGAGGGGCAGAGGCAGAGGCAGAGGCAGAGGCAGGAAGATCTCTGAATTTGAGGCCAGCCTAGCCTAGAGTTCCAGGACAGCCAGGGTCACACAGAAAAACACTGTCTCAAAAAACCAAGCCAAACCAAACCAAACTATACATATAGACAAGTGCACCACACACCACACACATGAAAAAAATGGAGGGGTGGGGGAATGCTCTCAGCAGCCACAGCTGCCTGGAGAAACTGCAAAGTCAACAGAATCGGCAGTCAACAACTCCTTGTTGATCCATAACACAGGGTGGGCTCTGGCTTCCTGGTGGGAGCTGAAATTCAGTGGTGGGCAAGAGAAACCAGGGAAAATAAAGCAAGGGCTCTCCAAGAAGCAAGACGCTCTGACTCTCAGACTTATATATCTCACCCCTGCCTCTCCATCTGCTTTCTAGATCTCAAGACACTTGGAACAGTCTCATTTCCTAAGATGATCAGTGGGCTAACGAGGTGACCGTTAAGGACCAGCCCAGGTCATACTGTTTCCCTGGAGGGAGAGCTACTCACAGGTCACCGTCCCATTGACAATGGTGAACTGGTAGGCATTCAAGATGGGTTGGCAGCCATATTCCTTAAGCTTGTGGTAGCAGCAGTCATGAGCCCAGCAGCACCTAGTGGTGGGGAGAGAGAGGTGAGGGACTGTGCCAATGTGCAGGTGTCCCTGACAGTGAGCAAAAGAACACTGGGTGACGTCTCTGGTCCTGAAGGCACTGGAGTTGCAGAGGTGAGTTACTGATGCGTTTGTCCTTTTATGGCTGTCCCCATATATAAATGTGCTCTTGGCTCTCTGTGGCCTGGGCTAATGTTGTGCAGGATTGAGTCTACCTTTGGTCCTCCTATAGGGCGTGGGAAGGACAGGAGGCGGACCTAGGAGTGGGTAGATCTTTGTTCTGGGCCAGGATCTGCTGCTTTCCCTAGGGGTGGGAGGCTGAGCAACTCTTAGTGTGAGACCCTCTCTGTCCTCTGCTGTGAGTTGTGTTACAGTGGGGGTGCTGCCTCCTGTATTCACCGTGACAGTTGAAGCCCATATGCAGACCACCGGTTCAGTGAACCATAATGAACATCTCACAAGTGCCAGCGGCCTTCTGTGGCTCCACACACAAGCCTGGGGACTCAAGTGTGATATGCTAGGCCAGTGTTTCTCAACATGTGGGTCGTGACCCCTGGGGGGCGTTATATATCAGATATCCTCCATATCAGATACTTATAGTAGCAAAACTAGAGTTATGAAGTAAAATTAGAGTTATGAAGTAACAGTGATATAATTTTATGGTTAGGGGTCAGCCCGACATGAGGAATTGTATTCAAGGGTCACAGCATTAAGAAGGTTGAGAATCGCTGGGCTAAAGCCCTGCTATTAGGATGCCAAGGGGCATTTCCCTTCTTGGTTTTTTCAAATGGGAAAAGACACACACTATCCAGTCTCCCTACTGGGCCCTTCCCCAAACTGTAGTAGCTTTCGCTTTTTCTAAAAGTTTACACCGCCCACCCTCAGATCCTTTGAGCTGTCCTGGAAGCCAACTTTGTACCGTACAACTGCCTCCAGATGGACAACTTTTTCAAACTGGGCCACTTGGCTTCACTCTCCTAAAATATGGAATTAGGTTGGGAGTTGGCAGGGCAGGCACTGAGCCCATCACCCTAAAAAAAAATGGAGCAGATGAGGAAAGATCACCTTTGTAAGCAAATAGGTGAGGCCTCCAGAGCTCTGGGCAGGACTGACTGTGTAACACTGGGGTCCTGGATGGAGGCTAGCAGGATGGGGCTTGGGGTAATCTCTGTCCAGCAGGGATGAGGTTCTGGGTTTGAGCGGTACCTAGTGGCATATGCCTGGAATCTGAACACTTGGGTGGCTGAGGCAGGAGGGTCCAGAGTTCAAGTCCAACCTGGACTATATAGTAAGTTAGGAGCCAACGTGAGTTGGAAGATAAGACCCTGTCTCAAGATGGCAACAGCACACAAGCCATACTAAGGATCCCAGGCATACAGGCCCCTAGGCAGTGTCACAGGTCACACAGAGGAAGGTGGCTCAGCTCTGGCTTCCTCGGGACTGACCCTGCAACTCTTCTTCATCTTGTGCTGTCCTGTAATTGTTTCTTCAGGATTCCCAACACCCTCTCCCCTGGCTGTAAAGCCTCTACTTCAAAGCAAATAAAATAAGGGTTGGCCCAGGTCATCCGCATCACCTGTCTGTGGCATCCACAGGGAGCCCTTTGCCCCCAAGCCCACAGTAGCAGCCATATCCGTAATAGGAGAAGAAGGCGCTGCGCCCTGTGACGTGTTTGACCATCCTCTGGAACTGCCAGAAACTGCTGAGGGTGGAGGTTGTCCCTGCCAAGGAGGAAACAATAAACAAGAAGAGTGTGAGGGCCCACGGCCTTTGCTGGAGTGTTTGCAGAGGGGCGGACAGCCCAGAACCCTCCCCCAAGACATCAGCCTCCTTCAAAGGAAAGAATTTAGGACTGGTGTTACTCCATCACTCAGAAAGTGTCTTGCTAATCAGGATGGGGCTCAGGCTCCCCAGCTGTCAGGGGTTGCTCTACCACCATCCAGGTCTGAACAACGTTAACTGGGAAAATTCAAAGCCACAGGTTCCAGTCTGTAGCCGGTGTTTTCTCTGTTGACACTGATCCTGTTAGGCCCTCTAGACTGAGAGTACAGGTAGCATTTAAGAAGAAGGTGCATCGTCTGCTCACAAGGTCAACGGGTCGCATGGCTGTGCACAGCTCCTTAGAAGTCAGCTACCTGAGAGACCCTCAACAGAGAGGCTGATGTTCCAGTCAGTCCCTCCTCTAGGTAGCATCAGGCCGTTAGAGTCTCACAGGAGCAGAACACAGGGGTAAGAGAAAGTAAAACACGCTTGATCCAGCCTATAAAATGGCAAATACACACAGACCCAATTCTTATTTTGTTTTAACGGACAGGGTCTTGTCTTACCCAATAGAGACCAGTCTCAAACCTTCGAGGTGCTGGACTTCTCAGGCATGCATCAGTAGACTTTTTCACTTTTACAAAATGCTCACACAACAACGCAGAGATGCATATACAAGGGTGTTTGCTGGCAGCGTGGTAAGATCAGAACACTGGAAATGTCATATGTCCACCCACAGGAGAATGGTCACCAAAGCACATGTCTTGGGGGGATATATCATTTCTAACAGCTGAACTCCATGCAGTGAGACTGAAGCAGATGGGAGAAAGAACCAGGCCACGTGCAGTTTGCATGCAATTCCATGTACCTTTCTTCATAAGCATGCTGTGGTGGTTTGAATACAAATGGCCCCACAGGCTCATATATTTAAATGCATGGTCGCCAGGGAATGGAACTGTTAGGGAAGGATTAGTAGGTGTGGCCTTGTCAAGGGAAGTGCGTCACTGGCGGTGAGCTTTGAGGTTTCAAACACCCACGCCAAGCCTAGTCTCTACGTCTCTTTGCTTGCTGATCAGGATGTTGCTCTCAGCTATTTCTCCAGCACCTGCCAGGATGATAATGGACTCTAAAACTGTATGCCAGCCCCAGCTAAATGTTTTCCTTTAAGAGTTGCCTTGGAATAGTGTCTCTTCACAGCAACTGGACAGTGACTAAGACACATGCTTTATTTTGCTACAGCATTTTGACGGTGTGTGTGTGTGTGTGTGTGTGTGTGTGTGTGTGTGTGTGTGTGCGCGTGCATGTGCAGTCTCCAAAGCAGCTGTTGCATCCAGGTGTAAAAATGTACTGGTTTCTAATGAGGCTGTACCTTTGTTGCTATATATTTCATGGTATATAAATAATAATGACGTGCATAATCTAGTCACAAGGCTAACAGACTATATGGCTATGTAAAGCTGCTTATGAATCAGCTTCCTGAGAGACCCTCAACAGAGAGGTTGACGTTCCAGGCAGCCTCTGCTCCAGGTAGAATCAGGCGGTTAGAGTCTCACAGAATCTGGCTTTCAACTCCTATGTGGCTACGGATGACCATGAACTTCTAACTCTGCTGCCCCTACCTCCAACACAGGTGTGTGCCATTCTGTCGGGCTCTATTCAGTGCTGGGGATCGAACCTGGGTTTTTGTGTCTGGTAGGCAAGCACTCTACCGGCTGGGCCCGTAGATTCCCCAATTACAGGCTTATCTCTGGTGTGCGATACAAATACAGCAAAGGCATGGACTCAAAGGAGAACAGTAAGGGTGTCAGGAAGGTTTTCTCAAGCTCCCTCCCTCCTCAGTGCTGAGTTAGATGCCTTGACCTGAACTCTCCATCCTCCTGCCTCCACTTCCCAAGTGCTGAGATTATAGGCCCTTACCACCTCCACCTTGCTTGGTGTGATTTTGAAAGCTGCAGAGCTCACTAGGCAAACTTGGGGAAAGATCGAGACCTGATTTTGATATGTCTGACTTACAGAACCCCAAAGGTACTGCGGCATTGCTGAAACTGGCCCGAAACTGGTTTTGGACCAGCCGTTAACCCAGGCACTCGGTAAGAGACACTGGATTTTGTTTTGTTTTGTTTGTTTGTTAAGCAGACCTCAGACAGCTCCCCGGAAGCCCTTGGTCTCTTTGGAGAGGTGTGCAAGCTGAACCCTGGCAGCAGTGACTGGGTTGGACTGAGTATCCCACAAGGCATCGCCAGGTCGCCTTCCCCAGAAAAGTAACCCCGGCTGGCTAGAATCATGCCTGCTGTTTCTGCACCACAGCACACATAGCTTTAAATAAAGGCAACCAGACCGGGAAGGAAGGAAGCCTCCCAGGCAGGGAGTGCCGACACCACAGCCAAACTCAGTATGTGGCCTTTGGATTCCAAGGTGCTCTGTGATGGCCTGGCACATCCGATGGCACAACCAGAGGTTGGAGAACTCTGGAGGGAACCTTGCTCTCTCCTGGATGCCTTGGACCCTCCCTTCACTCAGTGCTACCCGGGAGGGGCCTCCCCTGTGACACAGGTACAGCCTCCCCCCCCCACACCCTCCCAGATGGCTTCACTTACAGTAGAAGATGAAGACAAGGAAGATGGCAATGCCCTTCATTCCCGAGGTGACCAGGAGGTCCACGGTTCGGGGATTTCACCTTCATTTGCCAGTTTGGCTCCTGTGTGGGGAGGAAGTAAGAGGCCATGTGGGTACAAACCACTGTTGGGATAATTATTCTAGGGGTTTGCCACACCCCCTTGTTGTCTTTAAATATCTGTTAAGGGTTTATACCCTACTTAGACCATAGAGTTCCCAAATAAAAGACACAACAACCTTTAAATTGATAATAAGCCTTAGCACTAGAGCTGGGCAGATATCAACACACTCTGCTATTTTGCCTACTTCCCTCTCAATAACACCAAGATATCACTTGCCATATTCCACCTGGGTCACTGCTACTCCGACTGGCCAGCCCTCATGGTCACACGCTCCCAATCCACCTATCCCATTGCGACTTCATTCTCCTTCTTCTCTCTTCTCATCATGGTCTCTGCCTGAGACCCCAAGCCCAGGAACCTTCACTCTGCCCTTCCCTTCTGCCAGGCCCAGGCTGTAGGCATCTCTATTAATCAACCAGGGATAACTTGGGGGGGGGCAAGGTTTACACAACAAAAGCAGTTATATGTGAGAATCTCCACATCAGGAGAAACCAGGTCTTGGGGTAGAGAATTTAGCATCTGAAAACATTTAACAGTGCCAGACAAACCCCCTACAAAACAGGCCTTTGGGTGCCCCAGCACTGGGCTTTAAGAGATCTTTGCCAGAGCTAGTGATATCTGAATGTGACACCCTTTCCTGTCACTTTGACCCAGATGTCAGAAGGGCTCCGTTTGAAAACAGTGAGTGCTGCAGGAGTCTTTCTTTCTCTGCGAACACTATCACTGCCTGTTCTTTTCTCTGTAGAGGAGTCAGCATCCCCTGCGATCCCAGGTTTAGATGGCCTATATGGCGTCCATCTTGGGAGTGTGGTTTAGGAAAGCCAAGGCTGTCAACATCCTCTGCCATTTGCACGGTTTCTCCTTTGATCTCCTGGTACCGGAGTTACAAACTCAGCCCCGCTAAAGCACGGTTTCTCCTGATGGCACGCAGGAACAAACCTCTGTGAGTAATGTCAACCATCGACCGTGTCATAGTTATAACAGCTAGAGACTCACATCAGCTTCAGAGTGTCTATCTCCACCGAAGAGGTGGGATAGGGCCGGGGATGTGGTCCAGCTGTCAAAGTGCTTCCCTCACACCACAAAACCCTGGCCTCTGTCTAGTCATGGTGGCCTGGGCTTAGAATCCCAGCCTGTGGAGGGTAGAGACAGGAGGGGCAGAAGTTCGAGGTCACCCCTGACTACCTAGCAAATTTGAAGGATCCTATTTCAAAAAAAAGAAAGATATATGGATGGGTGGAAGTATGGATAGGTGGATGTGTGGATGGGTGGATAAATGGATGGCTGGCTGGAGAGAGATAACAGAGACACGGAGAGAACAAACAAATTCTTACAGATGTCCACTCCCATGGACTTGTGGTACGGACCAGCTGGCAAATGACAAAAAACACCTGGGACTAAAACCAAACTCACACATAGATGTAACATTCACATTAGAACCATAATGAGATGGGAAGACTATAAGGCACACTTCCACTGGGGCAATGGGGGAAGAGTGTGCACGTCTGCCTCTCCATGGACTGGCCCTACCATCAGCACACAGCTTACTTGCAGTCCAAGTGTTCGCCACCAGCCCCATGAGGCATCAGGCTACATCTGATTGTCTCAGGTCCCGAAGAGGGCACAACAGAGTCACAACATCGGAGTCATGGGAACTTGGCAGGTCCAAAGCTTTGGAAAGGTTTTCATTCTGTGGTCAACTTTCCCAGGAAAATGTCAAAATGTCAGACCTATGGCAAGAGCTCTGGGAGAGCTCACCTGGTGTCCCAGCTGCTCTGCCTTCTTTGGTACAACGTTGAAGGATGCTGAGAGGCTGTGGGGTCCTGACCAGGCTGTTCCTGGCCAACCATCATTTCGACAGCTGTACAAGCTTTACTAATTAAGTTCTGTCTCCATGGGAACCTGACAAAACCAGGCCTGGGTTTGGGCTACAAAGAAAGGACTCAAAGCTTTTGAACCAGCAGGTGACTTCCCAAACAAAGGGGCCTGGAGTGCTGTTCCGGTAATGAGATCCAACTGAAGTGCCAACTGTGTCCTTAGCTAATGAGATGATCCCAAGGAAGGTCCAAAGGACCGAGGAGCTGACTACAGACAAACAGAGCCCAGGCATAGACCAAGAGCCCCATAGGGGCCTTGACTTCTGTCAACAACATTGTGCCCAAGCACAGCTGCTGACTTTGGCTTTGTGTAAGAGGCAGCAGTGGTGGGGAGCGATGAACTCTGAGTCTGTGTCAAAGAGAGTTGGCAGAGACCCAATATTTCCTGTCAGTGGACCTAAGCTGCAGGACCCCGAGCTTCCCGTCTGTGAAGTGGAGCCAATGACCTTTGTCTTCTATGGCGCCAGCAAGATTCTAGATTCCTGGTGTGAAAGTGCTTGGTCAACATGGGGCCAAAGTGAGTGACAGTTTGATGTATTCCCTTTAACCAGACAGGATGTGTCGAGACATGCTTGGTTATGTTCCAGAGAGATGCAGGGAGCAATGGAACACTGTGTCTCTTTGGTGGCTCCATTTTATTATCCAGAAACTTCTCTGTTGAGAATCTCTCAGGAAGGTGATTTCTAAGGAGCTGTGCCTGCGGCCTGTTGGCCTTGTGATTAGATTATGCTCGTTCTTCTTAAATGCTACCTGTATTCTAAATCAATGGGTCTGACAGGATCTAGATCTAAGTCAACAGAGAAAAACACTGGCTGCAGACTGAAATCTAGAAGTCACCAATTCAAAATAGGCCTACAGACTCTCTGGGAACAAACTGGAAAAAAACAAAAACAAACAAACAAACAAAAAAACAAAACAAAACCAACCAAACAAAAAAAAACCCAACCCAAACCACAAAATCTGGAGGGCTTGCCTTCAGCCAGTCCCAAGGGAGGCCATTTACATTCCAAATTAGTTAGCCTTGGGGTGCTTGTGGGTCTTTTCGTCAGAATCAATGTCACCAACAATTTCTCATTTGTTGGGCATCTGCCACAAGTAGGCTTTATGAGGGCTAAGCGTGGGACTGAGGGAGGACAAGCAAGTTCCTGCCCTTAGGCAGTGTTATCACCACACCCGAAGGAGAGTGTCAGGTAAGAAGTACAAAGTAGTGCCCTGTGCCAGGCGCCAGGCCAAGACCGCTAATGGATGACATCACTTTCTCTCATAGCAACCCATCTAAAAGGCCCATTCTATAGATGTGCAAACTAGGCTAGGGAAGAAGTTAATGGCATGACCAAGGTGTCCCATGGGAAAGTGCTGGAGCAAGGATTCAAACTGCTGCTTCCACCGCAGAGACCACACCCACAAGTCCCATGGCCAGCCCAGCAGGCGGGTCCAGATGAAGTGCCACTTGGGAACCTAAGAGTGGGGGTGGTACACTGTGGGCTGTCAGACCAGTTTGTGCTAAGTTCCCAAATTGTTCTACTATTCATTAGCAAAAGGCCCCCAAACTCAGTTGTTTTTTAAAAGACAAAGCAGCCCCAATGGATGGTATCTGTGTGGAGAAGATTCATGGACATCTGAGGAGCTGACCTGAGAAAGGTACACACATGGTGCATCTTGGGCATGTTGTCACTGAACAGAAGTGACCTAAGATAGACCATTGGGAGGTATTAGGGAGACAAAGTTGCTCGGGAAAAGCCTTCACAGAACAGGTGGCTTTTAAGAAGGGTCTTGAAGAATCAAGCAGTTTAGCGTCACCTTGGAGAGGGAGAAGCAGGATACTGGACAGGAAAACACCAAAGGCCCATTTGGGGAACAAGCTGGCTGGAGCCCTGGAGAGAGCCGGGGAGTGGAGGCATGGTACAAAGAAAGATGAGTTGACTCATAAGCAGACAGGAGGAGAGTAGCCTCCAACCATCTTCCGAGAAGCTAGTGAGTGTGTGTGCATGTTCAGCGCAGGCATCAGAGGGGACATTCTTTGAAGCTCCTCTCTGTGGTACAGGTCAGGAGATAAAGGCAGGGACTAGCTGGCTGCCTCTTCCTCCCCACGGGGCTGCATCACACCATGCCGAGGAACAAAGACTCATGTGTTGCTGAACATGAAATGGACCATGGGCGGAAGCAGCATTTCGAGATGCTCCAGCGAGGGCACGCACACCACTCTCGCACACCCGTTGGGGAACAAGGGATTGAAACAGACTCGCTTCTCACAGGACTGCGTAATTCTTAGGTGATGTTAAAATAGCTGATGCAGGATCTACTTTAATCTTTTCCGAGTGGGCGCTGAAGGGCTGGAGACTTCTGACAGATTCATTAACAAGATGTAAGTCAGCAACTCTTACGACGCAAAGCAACCAGCTTCTGAAGGTGCCAGCTGTACCTTCCTGGGGCCACAGATGCCTCTGGGATATCTGAAGACAGAACTCCCAGAAAGGAGGCCAGCCTAGTGCAGGCTCCGCTCCACGGCCAGGTGCTCTCCCGGGGTCAGCAGCTTCCTCTCTGAGATGGGCTAACAGCCCATCACTGAAATGAACTCCTCCATGCCAGCTCTCAAGGAAAGTGCCAGTGGCACCAAGCACAGCATACATGATCGCATCCAACAGGCTCTCCTTCCCTTGGCTCAAACTTTACTGAAAACGGTATTCTTTACAATTCTATCCATGAGCAATGTGTCTTTCCAACCCAACTGTGGATGTGCTGACAAGGCCTTAGAACTCTGCTCATATCAAAATCCTATCCCTGCATGAAGCAGGTAACAAAGATGTGGCCATGAAGTTAGGTAGTGAATCTGTGGTTCTTAACTGTCTATTAGTTAACTTCTACTAGTTCAATCACTAAATTACTCTAAGGGTCTGTCTAGAGCAGAGTCCAACGGGACTCCTTTTAAAGCAGTTTTTTTTTTCTTGTTTGTTTGTTTTGTTTTGTTTTTGAGACAGGGTCTCCCTATGTAGTCATGACTGTTCTTGAACTTGCTCTGTAGACCAGGCTGGCCTTGAACTCAGAGATCCGCCTACCTCTTCCTCCTGAGTGTCGGGATTAAAGGAATGCGCTGTCACTTCTCAGCTTTAAAGTCATCTTAATGCCAGCTTGGAAGGAAGAGTTGATTAGATTGGAACAAAGACAGGGAGGAATTGGGCAAGTGAAGGGACAGGCTAAACTAGGGAAGAGTCTTCATTTAAGTCAAGGTTTCAACAGAAGCAAGGATATTGGGCCTAGGGAGGGGGAGAGTGTGTGTGTATGTGTGTGTGTGTGTGTATGTGTGTGTGTGCGCGCGCGCGTGTGTGTGCGTGTGTGCGTGTGTGTGGCTGTGGTTGGGAAGCACCTCAGAGACAGCTAACAGGGATGGGATCAGATGACCATTCTAACAGACCAGAGGCAAGAGAGCAATCGTGCAAAGGCTGGGAGCCCTCTGGTCTGACAGCAGACAACTAAGAAGGTTCACATTCAATGGTTTCTATTTTCCTTTGCAGAGGGCAGGAGACTGTCATCCCACAGGGAGGGAGGAAGGAAGACGGCATGTGGGAGGTTTTTAGAGGACAGATAGGATTTGAAATAGCTATTGGAGAGGGCAGGAAACAGAAGGCTGGCCAGGGAGGGCAGAGGGTCTCATGTGTGTGACATGTCATGGCTCGGTGTGGGTTGGACAGATTCCAGCTAAGGCATCCATCACACTGATGGGATGACAGTAGGGCCAGGAGGACTCTTACCAACAGAATGGCTGAGGTAGTGGACCATAGCTTCTGAGAAAGCAGTCAGGCTGCCGGCCTCCAAAACTCAAAGCTGTTGGGAAACGCGGTGAAGTGGCTGGAGTTGCTGACTGTATATAGTTAGACCCTTAAGGAGGAAATAGGAGATACAGGTGGTGATCACAAGACTGGTGGCCTGGGGGTGGGAACCCCCATGACAACATACCCTAAAAAAATCACCACCCAGATTCTAAGGGTCTCGTTTTAAAACAGTTGCACAACCCTGTTTAAAACAAGGACACTGGCAAAGTCAGGCCAAGGATTGACAGGGATTTGTTCCTGGTCCCTACCCCCGACTCCAGGGCAGGGCTCCCTCTCCCCTGAACGCACATTCCCCAGGAGACACAAGAGTCAGGCCAGGTCAGGAAGAAGAGTTCCAATGGCAGGGGTCCAGGCCCAGGGCCCTGTGGCCTCCATGGGGCAGGGCCACACCAAGGTCCTGAGCCTGGAATCCGTGAACCACCTCTGCCCCTCCGCCCTCCGTGCCCTAGTCCAATTCAGCTTGCGGTCCAGGTCAGGCAGGTTCCGGTCCCACCGGAAGCACGTGGCCCCCACCCCTTGGCGGTTGCCAGGGAGACAGGGCTGTTTACCAGCTGGTCGCAGCCAGGCACCGGAGGCGGATGGAGCTGAGCTGCGAGGTGAGAGGCCCGCTGTGGGTCCCCAGAAACTGAGAGGCAGGCATTTGAGTGGCCCTCCCCAGGGACAGAGCCAACCTGGCTGGAGCCTGAGTCTGCAGCAGCTAAGGGAATCTCCTGGGAGGGGCGTCTACAAGCCAGTCCCTGGACCCAGATCCAAAGAGAGAGAAGGGAGTCGGGGTCATGTGCAGAGGCAGGAGCTGCAGGGAGCCTCCCACAGCTCCAAGTGCCCTTTACCCAGGTCTGCATTCACGTTCCAGACCTTTCTGCCATTCCCGGAACACTCCTCTTCCTTCTGCACTTGAAGCTTTGCTTCCAGACCTGCCAGACCACGGAAATAATAGAGGCCTCTCCCCAACCCCCTCGCCCGCCCTTCTATCCTGGAATCAACCCCGGTTCTCTCTCTTCACTCACTTGGTGGCTTGTGGTTTCCCACATTGTAATCTCTGGTTTGGGGTAGCATAGCGAGTGGTTTCGATCCTCTCTCTCTCCCTCTCTCCCCCTCCATCCCCCGGGGTTGGTTCCTTTACAGAGTTTAATTTTGTAAGCCAGGCTGGGGACTATGGGGTGGCGGCAGTGGGTGGTAGTAACTGATAAACAATTTTAAAAGACCAATGCACGTGTACATGTCCCGGTATATGCCAGCAGATGGTTCGTAGGAGGGTGTATTTTGCTGCTTGCGCTGTAGGTTTAGATTTGGGCTGTGAAGTACCATGGTCTGACCCTATGGTGGCTTGTGGGCACCATTGGAAAACCACGGGAATCTTGATTTCATTTGTATCCAATGTCCCTTCCTTCCTGTTCGTGTGGTGATAATCCTAAGGAATGGGCACCTGCCCTTCTGGAGGGCAACATCTTGAAAATAGTGGCCCGTGTTTTGTTTCCTGCTTCCTAGCAGGCGTCTGCCTCCTAGCTATTGTGTTTAAGTAAACAGGCTACTTGTCTCTTCTGCTGGCAGCGTGATGGATGCCTACGCCTAGACGTTGTCAAATCACTTTGTAGTTGAGTGTCTGCCAGGCCCTAGAGGTGATGAAATAAATGAGCCATGCAGGGATTGTGCTGTCGCAGGAGCCTAGACAGAGGGCAAAGGTAGAGTTTGGGACCCAGGGTGTGTGTGTGTGTATCTCTGAAGGCGCCATGGCTGCCGTTCTCCAAACACCTGTTTCCTGTAGCATCCTGCCCTCCTTCTGGGTGGGGGTGGGAGCTGGTGTTCCCTCTGTGTAACAGATGGTCTCTGTGCTGGGTAGGAGGCGGTGGGTTATAAAAGCAGGTTGGGTGTAACGGCTTTACCTGAAGGAGGTGTTAGTCTCGAAATAGCCTTGAGTGGGCTTATGAGAATTAGTCATAATTGAGGTTTTTCTCTTGAGATAGCTTGCAAGTCATGTTATCTTATGACCAGGGTGTCTTGAATATGACACCCCCTGAACACGGCTAATTATACAGAGTACCAAAAGGTATAGCAACGACACGCACACACTCAAGTTTGACTGTTAAAAATAACCCCGCAGAGTGCCTGGGAGAACGCATGACTTTTCTCATCGAAGTTGTTAGGGAGAGGTTTCTAAGTTACCAAACTTCCTGACAGCCAAACCTTCCCCAGGCATGTGTGGGTGTTGGAAGCCAAGCCTGTGATAATTCTGTGGAAGCTGTGGCAAATTAATAGCCATTCCCAAGTGAGAAGGATGGAAGCTCAGCTAGAGGCTTATCCTCGCCTCAGCTGGACAGCTATGGCTTTCTCCTGCCACTCCGAACGAGAAACTCATAGGGAAAAAAAACTTTATGGTTGATCAGAAAATAAATGAGCAAGGGAAGGGGCAGGCATTTCTGGCGTCAAAACTTTTCGCTCAGGAAGAAGTTTCTGAACTACCTGCCTCCAGATTGGGCATGGAGAACAGAGGGGGAGAATGGAGGAAGGTTTGGCTGTGTAGAGCAGGGATAGCCACAGAGCCTTTTCACCCGTTAACCGGGTGTGTGTGTGGGGTGTGTGTGTGGGAGAGAGGGGGGGGAAGGGTGAGAGGGAGGGAAGGAGGGAGGGAGGGAGGGAGGTGACGGCTCAGTGGGGATAGCATTTGCCCAAGGTCCAGAATTTGGATTCCCACAATCCATGAAAGTGCTGGGTGAGTGTGCCAGCTCACCTATAACTCCAGCCCCAGAAGGCAGAGACAGGATCCCCAGTCTAGCAAGACTAGCCATATGGATGAGCTCTGGGTTTGATTGAGAGGTCCTGCCTCAGTGAATAAGGCATAAGAGCCATGGAGGCTGATTTCTACTCACATCAAACCTTGGCCTCTATCTGTGCATGTGTACCTGCCTACACATGTACCCCCAAACATGCAAAACACACAGACACACAGGACACATGGATAAAGAGGATTAAAACGTGAAAACGGAAGGGAACCTGGTCAGAGATTTTGAACAGCAGGCTCCCCTGGATTCGTAGAAATAGTATGTTTTGGTTCCCTGTGGCCTGGTTCCTGGTGGTCTAGTACAGGAGAGAACACACAGAGCATCTGGGGGCAGGGGTCACACCTAAGCCCACGAACCTGGACTAGTGCTCCTGAGGGCTGCTTGATGGAGGAGCTTGGGGGAAGTCAACTCTTAGGTGAGTGACAGTGCGTAGGTGGAAGGGACGGATCAACCCAAGAAATGTTTTGTTGTCTTGAGGCAACTGCATGGGAGGGGGCGGGGACGGGGGAGCTCTGAAGTCAGCCTCCTGACCGTTCTGTGCAGTGGACAGGGCACATTTGGGGGCTGCCATCTCCCAGCTGTTTAACACTAAGTAGGAGAAGGAAGAGCCACAACTAGCGCCTTAGGGAAATGTTCTAAAGCAGGTGTCTATGGACAGTACAGACAGAAAAGTCAAAATAGATGCTCTCTAGGTCTTCCTGAGGAGGCTTGCTGTGACCAGACTGGGGAGCCTTGTTCCATGTGACCTGTGTGTAAGGGCAAAGTGTAGGCAGCCCATGGCAGGAGGGCTGGGTGGGAATCCCAGAGGGTGGTGTGTCTATAGTGAGTGATGTCACTGCAGACAGACTGTGTCCCTTGTCTGGAGAAGTGACCTGCTATTGAGTAGAGCTGAGCCTGGTTGCCCTGCAGAGAGTCTTAGCAGGGTTGCCTTCCCCTCTCTAAGCAAATACAGTCTGCCTCTGACATTCTTCATCTGCATCTGAGGTCTGTGTTGAGCCACTCCCTTAGGGAGCTTCCAGCCCAGGGAGCCAGAAAGGACTCTGGAGCCGGGCACATTTTGCCTGATGTAGGACTTCCCCGGTGGGGCCCTTCTGTCCCCTGGACGCTTTTCTGGGTTGGGCCCAATCAGATGTTACCAGAGCACAGTGCACTCTCTTGAGTGTGTGACCATACTGGTTATGTCCCAGTGCAGTAGTCAGAACAAACAAAAGCATCCATGGATGCCTGACCGTGACTCCAGCTTGTCACATACTCCAGCTTGTCACATGGCTCGTTCCCCCTCCGACTGGCCTTTCTGCGTGTAGGCCCTTCTCCATGACAGCGAGAATTGGCTTTTCTTTTCTTCATAGTACTTACCATTCCTTGAAAACATCTGCAGACCCGTGGCTTTCACTCCCCTTAAGGATTTAAGTTCCAAGGACTTTGGATCACTGATGTGTGTCCCAAGAGCTTATCATGGATGAGCCACGGTTGCTCCCCCATGTCAGAAAACTAGAGGTAGGTCCCACACTGTGGTCCATGGGTGCTCACTCTTCCAGTGAGCACATGGCAGAAGAGGGAGCCCCAGTGCCTCGGGAAGCTCAACCCATGCCTTCTCTGTTTCTGCCTGCCTCCTTAGGGGTCCTGAGAAGCAATGGCCATAGAAGCCCCTGTGAACTTTGCACCACCTGAACGCAGCACTGTGGTCAGCACCGCAGGCGACAGCTCCACCTGGCAGCCCAGCTCACTCAGGATGCACGTTATCAGGCCCAAGTCTGCCAAGGGCCGGAAGCGGCCGAATTTGCACAGACCACAAGGCATGGGGGACGGCTCCCCCAGTGCACTATCCTCTTCACCTCCACCACGGTCCTCCGGGTCTCCCAGCAACCAGAAACCAGGAGTCTGTGCAACGGTCTCAACATCTCAGGGAGCTCCTGACGAGATGCCGGAGTTGCTGCTGCAGCAGGCACCGACACGGACCGCCTCATCTCTCAACAGGTACCCGGTCCTCCCATCCATCAACAGGAGGAGCTTAGAGGTGGGAGCCGTGGACACTGTGGCCAGCAAGACCAGTTCCCTGCAGCTGAGCAGCGTCCAGGCCCTTTACCAAGAGGATTCAAGCCAGGAAGACTCCAGAACGCAGGTCTGTGCCTTAGAGAAGAAGTTCATCATCCGAACCAAAAGACAGAGCTCCTCCAGGGCCTCCAACATCGAGGAGCCGTCGGACGAAGAGCCAAGGCTGCTGCTGGCTGTCCGGTCACCCTCAGGCCAAAGGTTCGTGCGCTATTTCAGGCCCAGTGACGACCTCCAGACCGTCCTCGAGGTGGCCGAGCAGAAAAACAAAGCCACCTACCAACACTGCAGCATTGAGACGATGGAAGTGCCCAGGAGACGGTTCTCCGACCTCACCAAGTCCCTCCAGGAATGCGGCATCCTTCATAAATCCGTGTTGGGCATCTCGCAGGAGGAGGGGGAGGCGTGGCCCTGAGCCCTCCGCACCAGGCCGAGGGGCCCCAGGTCTTTGAGCAAAGAGAACGAACGTTGGGCAACCTGAAGCCTCCAACGCAACCTTGGTTTCAGGTGCCACGAGAGCCCAGGTCAGCCAAGACCCCTAGGGCCTTGTTCGTATAGCAAGTCTGTGGCGGTGGGGATGAATCCACACACAGGAAGAGACCTCTCTAGAAAACTACGTTGTAGCCCCACATTCTCTCCGGCAGCCATGAGGAAGTTCTACATCCATCCCTAGACTGTGGCTGCGGCCAGGATAATCTACTTTCCACTGCTGGCTCCTTCCAGAATCTTCTGTCAGTGCAGTGAACTCTGGGTCTCTCAAAGCCAATACTTGGCCTTTCTATACTTGACACCAGGTTAAACTCTTCCCAGAGAGGATTCCCGTCTAGTAAACAAGTGGGGGCTTAGGGACCACGGCACTGGCGCTGGCATTTCTTGCAATGCTGTGTTTGGACGCAGCCTCCCTCCCAAGCTGCACCAGCAGAGACCCACGAGGGTCCCTGTTGGTATGAGGTGGCAGCAAAGGGAAGAGCTATCTTCTGCTGTCGCAAATCCCTCAGCACACATCTCTGAAACACCTTAGAGCTAGAGGCCCATAGAAATGGCCTCTCCAGCCATGGACCAGCCAGGGCTGCTTTTGAGTGGACTGACGGTTGGAGCTTCTTTGGTATCACCTGTCTATGTGCAGGATCCTTCCAAAATGGAAGTAAACTACGCAGCACCCTGTTTTTAAGATGCACACAGCTACGCTTCTGCACAATTTTTTACTAACCACCCCTTGGCCTACTTGAGCACAGGTAAATTATTTTATCTCCCAGCCTCAGCGTCTCTCTCAACCTTGTCAAATGTGGAAGGCCAGTGACCCCAAAGTGGGCTCTGGTGTCAGGGCCTCCGTAGGAGAAGGAAGGCAGCTCGTTGGGGCTTCTTCCCTGTGTCCCTGTCATGCTGTGCAGCCGGCTCACTGGCGTGGAATGCCCCTTCCCGCCTTAGCCAGAGCTGTCACAAGCACTGTAGAGTCTTGTTTTTCTGGGGATACAGATCATTTGCCAAAGCTCTCTCATATTGCAGGTTCAGCCAGACACCCACAAGTCATCTGTGTCCCTTGACGGCCAAATCCCCATTTGGAGTCAGGAACACTGAGACCTTCTGGGCACTTTGTCCCCCTTGGAGCCTGAGTACCACATGTCCTGGGTACTGACTGGTACATGCCTCCCATACCCTCAGTACCCAGACAAGGCAGGGTTTAGGAGTTGTTGGAGCATCTCAAAGTGTCACTACCTCAGTAACAGGGGCATTTTGTGCACGGGACACCACCAGCAGTTATGGGTGTTCCTTCTAGCACACTATGCCTTGGTGACAGCAGTGATGACTCTCAACAGTGTCATCCTACCCCAGACACCTCCCACATCACACAGATCACTCTGGACTAGGACATTTCCTGAACATTTGCAAGATTTACAGTCCTGCCTAGGTTAGTGGCTCCTTTGATGGCAAAGGTCAGCTGGAACTTGACTTTGAGGTGGCAGGCCCATGCAACTGGCCACCTCCTCCACCAGTGACCACGACAGAAGGGACTGGTAGCTTGAACTTGGACCCTCCAGTACAGGCATTCCACTTACCCCCAAGTGTACAATTCTGCCCTTGATCTAGGTAGGAGCCTATAAAAAAATCACACACCTACTCTATGGTAGGAATAAAACTCCACCCACACACGCACAACTTGGTGATTCGAAGCTTTAGAATATGCTTAGTGGAGGGAGGAGCTCCTGGATTTAGGGGTTTGCTGCTGCTATTTGGCTTAGTATTTGGGGGTGGTGGGGCAAAGAAAGGGAGAGGCACAAAGCATAGGACTGTTTTAGGATCTTCCAGGAGACATGATTAAAGCTAGATTTGAGCCATCGTAATCACCTCTCTTTTTTTTTCTTCTTGGACAAAAGATAATGATACGAGCAATAAAAACTGATTTGTGTGAAAGCCTGTGTGAAGGCGTCCAATCTCATGTTTTAGCCTGAGACTTGAGCCACCCAGACAGGAGTGCGCAGAGCGCACATGAATCTCATCTTCAGGTGTCTCCCTGGGAAACTGAGTATCCCGCAAGCCATTGTAGTCAAGGCTACACACACACACACACACACACACACACACACACACACACACACACCACACACATGAATCTCATCTTCAGGTGTCTCCCTGGGAAACTGAGTATCCCGCAAGCCATTGTAGTCAAGGCTACACACACACACACACACACACACACACACACACACACACACACACACACACCACACACATGAATCTCATCTTCAGGTGTCTCCCTGGGAAACTGAGTATCCCGCAAGCCATTGTAGTCAAGGCTACACACACACACACACACACACACACACACCACACACCACACAGAATCCAACCTTGGAAGCCCCCTCAGAAGTGCCTCTGCGCTGGGCAGTGGTGGCACACGCCTTTAATCCCAGCACTTGGGAGGCAGAGGCAGTCGGATTTCTGAGTTCGAGGCCAGGCTGGTCTACATAGTGAGTTCCAGGACAGCCAGGGCTACACAGAGAAACCCTGTCTCCAAAAACCAAAAACCAAAACCAAAACCAAAAAAAAAAAAAAAAAAAAGAAAAGTGCCTCTGCTTCTGACCTAGGAGGTAGCTGGGGAAGAGTCCCCTCCAACTCCCCTGTGTCATCAGGGATGCTCTGGTCTAGTGGTACCTGCCTGGTTGTACATTCATCGTGGTGGCCTTTGGTTGGTTGTTCTTCCTCAGTTTGTGATCACAGACCTTCATTGTTTGTTGAACCAGTAGTCATCTGAGAGTTCTCCCCTAGTACAATATAGTGGTCGGCATGAGCAACCCCCATGGGGTGGTTTAAATATGTGGCCATAGGGAGTGGCACTATTAGGAGGTGTGGCTTTATTGAAGGAGGTGTGGCCTCGTTGGAGGAGGAGTGTCACTGTGTAGGTGGACTCTGAGGCCTGCTATGCTCAGGCCTTCACCCAGTGTGGAAGACTTCCTGGCTGCCTGCAGATCAAGATGTAGAACTCTCAACTCTTCCTCCAGCACCACATGTGCCTGGATGTTGCCATGCTTGCCCCCCCCCCCGCCCTCCATGATGCTCATGGACTGAACCCGAAACTGTAAGTCAGCCCCAATCAAATATTTTCCTTTATACGAGTTGCCTTGTTCATGGTATCTCTTCACAGCAACAAAATGCTAACCAAGACATCCCAAGAGACTATTAGCAAGGGAGTACAAACCACAACTGAGCACTCCCTCTTAGGTTGTTCAGTGGCTCAGCTGTATCTGACCGGCCCAGAGTAGGGGCAGGGGTCACACTATGTCCCCCTGTATCTTTGTCTCCTTCCTGCCACTACCAACCATATCACCTCCACTTTTCCTGTGGTGGCACTGGAATGACTGCTCATCATGGGCGCAGAGTTAGCAGAGGATGCGCGATCCCAGCATATCTTCCGGTAAAGACAATAACTGCATCACCCTCGGCAGCAGCAAGAGCAGGAGAAGCAGGTGACTCATCACCTCGAATCCAAAAAAATAAATAAAATGCATTAACAGATGGCAGTCAGCTCTGACACAGCCCTTACCCTGACTGCACCCGGGGATGTGGCCAACAGTCAGGCCAGGGTGGTCCCTGTCAAAGAGACAGCCTGGGAACAAGATTGCGGGCCATTACCGGTGACCTGAGGAGGGCAGATCCCTAGCCTTGCACAAGTAGATGCAGGGAGAACTAGGCTGGGATGAACAAACTCTCAGTTTCTTGGTTGTTTGATGTATCTTTCAGAGGAGCCTTTCGTGTGATGGGGTCCATTGCTCCGCTTTCTAAGCAGACTCCTGGATGGGCTTTTGGCTTGACATCAGCTTGGAAGTGTTTTGATCAAACACAGCTATCTGTTTTCTTCATCCACGACCACACATCGCAATAGTGTAGCGACAGTTAAGCCTACACTACAGCTTAATCGCTGCACCAAAACAGCCAGGTCACACCATAGAGGCTTAGACCCACTGTGGAGGCCCAGGCAATGGAAGCAGGACGGACTTTTGGTGAGTCAGTTACGAGCATGCAAGTCAGTAGTTCCCATTATAAAAAAAATAAGATCAGATGTTTTCCTTTCTGTCCCCACTTCCTTGCTTAGGGATGTCCCTCCCAGCCCACTCTGATGTCCTTTTGTCTTCCTGTACATTCAAATGTTCTGGAGGCATCTGCTCCCCTGAATAGTCAACACAGAAGAGCAAACCAAGGTATTTCTGGACACTTAGATTCTCTCCTAGAGGGCTGAACATCCACTGAGACACACACTGGTGGGTGAAATTCAGCCCCCACTGATTCAGCCTGCCCTGACTGGAGGGACTCTCTGGCTGGTGGCTGAATAGACTAGGGGGCTGGGGTGGAAGATGGAAGATCAACTCCAGGAAGTAGAGAGTAATTAGGCAAGGGATGGGAGTGGGGGTGGCCTGGGCTCCTGGGAGCCGGTCAGATTTAGGGTACCCAATTTCTTCTCTTTGGAAAGAAAAGAAAAAGGGTGTGGTTGAGAGGCTGGGATGTCCTTGAGTTGGCCTGACCAATATTTCCGATGTGCAGGTCTTGTAAAGACAAACAAGAGCGCTAAAATCCACAATAGGCAGGGGGATAGCCCTGGGCATCTGTGGCACTCCTACGAAGGGAAGAAACAACGTGTTTATGGACACAATGCGTGGAGGCAAACAAGGCTATTAACTCCACTTGCTGAGGACAGGTGCGCCTTCACAGGTCCCTGACTCACTGGTCCAGGTTAGGCAGAGTTAATGCTAATTGCCACCTCCTCCAGGGCTGTGATTCCTGACCAAGCTTGCTTCGGAAGACACCTGCTCCAAGGAAGCATCGTACTGGCTCCCTGGCTCCTCTGTTCCTCCCTCCCCTGATGCCGTTCATTTCCTTCATTTAAATCCCAGATGCTGATTTGGAACCCGAGTCTTCTCCAGAGGGTCTAGTGACCTAACAAGCCTCTTACTTTATTAACTTTCATGACTGTCTGTTGACAAGGAGGGTTCTAGGGCTTTGGGTCTTGGGCCTTAGGTAATCAGCTGAAAACTCACTGTTCGGATTGATATCTGTCCCCTGTGACAGAAGACATGCCCACACTGTTTCCCTCCCTCCCTCCCTCCCTCCCTCCCTCCCTCCCTCCTTCCCTCCCCCCTCCCTTCCATTCCCTCCCCTTTTACAGGATCTCATGTTAGATCCAGTAGCCTTGAACTTGATACATAGCTGAGGATGGCCTTGAACTTCTGATCCTTCTGTCTCTACTTCTCAAACGCTTGGGTTAGAGGCACGTGAGCCATGACACCCAGTTTATTCAAAGCTGGGGATCAGACCCAGGGCTCAGAACATGCCAGGCAAGCTCTCTCTAACCACTTGGCCACACCCCCAGACCATGTTTACTTTTTTCCAAAGTCATAGTTTTATTATAAAATATCAAACTTGATGCAGATCTATAGCATGTACCATCTTCACCATACATTATTTTCCCAGACCCCCCCCTCCAAAAAAAGAGGCAGTTATAGCCTGTCCTTTAAAGACACCTTAAGTTGTTTTGGTAATGTGAAAATTGAGAAAACTGACAGGGGACGAAAGCCATCCTCAACCCCTCTTATCAAAGACTGCCATGGTTCATGTCTCGGCACACATTGTTTTTATCCTCAGAGATTACACTTACGTTGTATGCTTCTTTCTTGCCAATAGACACACATGAATATTTTTTAACATTTGTGTTCCCAGCAAGAGCTTGCATGTCCACAATCCCAGCTTTCTAAGGACCCACAATTATTTTAAAGTTGAGTAATACTCAACTCCTTGGCGTCTTATCATCACTGAACTATTTTCTCTTTATGAAGCATTCATGTGTTCCCAGTTTTGTTTTTAACCACAGAAGTCAAAGCAAAAACTCTACACGTATGGTGTGTGTGTGTGTGTGTGTGTGTGTGTGTGTGTGTGTGTGTGTGTGTGTGTGTGTAAATTATTTCTTCAGGGTAAATATCCAGAAAGACAGTCAAGGACTTTACTCTGGCTCTCTCTGTAGTCCTGTGATCCAGGTAGACTTTGAGCTTGCAAGCTTCTGCCTCAGACTAGGGGGAGACAGAATGGAAGACCTCAGCTTTCAGGTCCCATTGACTTGGCTTTGCTGTTTAAGTGGCTACAGAGCAAAGCTAGCAGAAACTTAGGCTATTGCTTTTAATGATTTATCTTTTCCTAAATTGAAAATACAAACTAAACACTTAATTTTGAGTATCATGGGCTACTGCTACTTATTAACATTGTGTCTTTGAAGACACTTCTAAAAGTTATTTGTTTGTTTGTTTAGTGTGTTTATGTGTGTGTTTGTGTGTCTGGGGTAGGTTCTGGGATTGAGCCCAAATCTTCAGATTTATACTGCACACACTTCTGTCTGCAGAGAATGCACTCTTTAGAACTAAAATAGAGGAGGGAGGAAGGGAGGGAGGGAGGGAGGGAGGGAGGGAGGGAGGGAGGGAGGGAGGGAGGGAGAGAGAGAGAGAGAGAGAGAGAGAGAGAGAGAGAGAGAGAGAGAGAGAGAGAGAGTGTGTTCAGCAGTTAAGAGCACTGCTTCTCCTGGGACTGGAGAGATGGCTTAATGGTGAGGAATACATGCTGCTATTCTAGAGGATCAGGGTTCGATTCCCAGAATACACATGATGGCTTACAATGGTAACTACAGTTCAAGGGGACCTTCTGGCTTCTGACAGCACCAGTCATACAGGTGGTGCATAGACACACATGTAGACAAAGCACCTATACACATAAAAATAAAATTTAATAATAAAAAAATTACTGTTCATCTAGAGGACCTGGGTTCGATGCCTAGAACCTACAAGGCAACTTGTAATTGTCCATATTCAGTTCCAGCGATCCACAGCCTCCTCTGGTCTCCAAGGGCATTACACACAGGGTGTGCACATACATAGCCATATACATACATGCAAGCAAAATTCAGATACACATGAAATAAAATTTGAATTTTGCCGAGTGTGATGGTGCATACCCTTTAATCCAGCACTAGGGAGGCAGAAAGAAATGAATCTATGAGTTTGAGGCCAGCCTGTTCTACATAGTGAGTTCCAGGACAGTCAGGGCTACAGAGTGAGACACCCTGTCTAAAAAACAAACAACAATAATGTTTGTTTTAAAAATTAAAACTAAGATAGATTCTATCTGATGATTATTATGCAAAGCAGGGACAATCTCTGTTTTATCTCTATCCATATTTATGTAGTGCATTGTACTTTGCAAAATATATGTGGTATTGAACTATATGAACACTGGTTCTTGTTCAACTAATCGATAATTGACAGGACAGGACCACATTACATTGCTTAGGCTGGTCTTGAACTCCTGGACTCAACTCCCAAGTCAGCATCTCCAGTACTGGAATTCAGGCCTGTTCTAATGAGCTTGGGTTCGAATGAGTCAAATCTTGTATGTTTTCACTGCGCTAACAAGCTGAACAAGGACACAGCACACCAGGCACAGAACAGGACGGTGAATCAGACTAGATCTGTTCTCGAGGAATTTCCAATCAAGTTGGGGAAAACCCATGTGAAAGAGACGCTGGTGTATTTGCCAAGCATCCTCCATCTCATTTGGTGAGAGTCGGAAACCAACTAAGCACTTGGTGGCAGGAAATATCCCCGAGCATCTGTGACAGCCTCCAGAGGGAGTCCATATGCTACCTTCACAGAGGGCAGAGCAAAGCCATCAACACTCGGGATAAGGGTCAGGTTACCAAGCTGCTGGCTTCTCATGACTTTCTGTCCACATTTTTCAAGGATGGTGAGGAGCGGTGAGAGGCAGGTTGTGGCAGAGACCAACATGGGATCCTGGAAGTCAGTCCTGTTTGCAGAGAGCATTTGCCTTTCAATGTCAATCGCAAGGAGAAGGGGCCACCAAGGACACGTTCTAGGACTTTCTAGAAAAGTCTCTGAGGGAAGCCCAAGCGGGAGTCAGGTCAGGAACCTCTGGACAAACCGGATCATCTCAAGTCCACGTCATGATCCATGACTTCGGTCACTGCCGTGCTTTGTCTGTGAAATGTCAGGGCTCGTTGGTTTGAACACATGGTCCTCAGCTGCAGGTGCCGTTTGGGAAGCTTGTGGGAGAAGTGGGTCACCAGGGGTGAGTGTTGAGGCCCGTAGAGCCCAACCCCCACTTCCTGTCCACTTTCCGCTTCCCAGATTCAGACACCACATGACTGACTACCCCCGCCTCCCGCTCCTACCTGCATGCCTTCCTCACCTGCTGTCTTCCCAGTCATGAGGCAGGGTAGTGCCCCGGAACTGTAAATTCAAGTACACCCTCCCTCCCTTGAGTTTCTTTTTGTTTGGTTAGTTGGTTGGTTTTTGTCAGCATAATTTATCACAGTAACGAAAAGGTGAGATAGCCATTCTTGTAGGCTCAGCTTCAGCCCGCAGGGTGCTCTCTCTTCCCTGGGCTCCTCCAGTTCATTTTCTCTTTCAGTTAAAGAAAAAAAAATCGTGGGGCTGGAGAGAAGGATCAGCAGTTAAAAGCTCAAGATGTATTTTGTAGAGGACCTGGGTCTGATTTCCGGAATCCGCATGGCAGATAATAAGCTTATATAATTGCAATTCTAGGGGAATCTAACACCTTCTTCGGCTTCTGAGGATACTGCGAGCCCATGGTCCACTTGTATACATGCAGGCAAAACACCCATATGCATAAAATAGTCTCTTAAATTTTCTTTATTTTATTTTTAAAAAGGAAACATTCCTGTGTGGCACAGACACTATGTAGCATTAGGATGGAAAAGTCATGTGACCTACATCTGTGTGGGCGTGGCCTACATCTGTGTGGGCGGGACCAACATGAAGGAGAAGCTGGGCGGGTCAACATTTCTCCTAGCCTCAGCGTCCTTCCATTCACAGAGCGAGGCGACTGCTTCTCCCGGGGCTTTGTGAGGAATCACACGAAGTCATTTATTCGCAGGATGTTTTGACACCTGTAAGAAGTATGTACAAATGGTAATTTTTATTTTAGCAACCATCTTATATTGCCGTCATTTCTTGTTCACCTGTCCCCCCACGCGCTTAATGAGCCAGAAACTGGCCCAGAAATGAAGACAGGTTCCCTGCCCTCTAGGACCAGCCTGCCCACTCAGGGAGGATCGGGAGGACTAGAAGCTGCCACCTCCGCCATGGATTAGATCAGCCGTCCATTTTTCTTATTGATGTGTGTCCAGCAGGAAACAGTGCCAGGCACACAGCAGGTGCCCAGAGGTGTCTGTGGGTGGAGTGGGTGCATTGAAGGGTATATAGACCCAGAGATTCGAAGATGGGGAGGTTTGCAGTCTAACATGGGGGCTGCTGTATAGAGGTCATGGATGGAAGCATCCAGGGAAACAGTGAGATCTGAGAACCAGTACCCAGCTGTCCTCTTCCCCAAGGCTGCAAGGCCTTTGAATGCTAGCCTGTGACAATGGCATCATTCCATCTTTCTGGTGCCTTGTCGTGTCTCTGCACAGGTTGGTGCCAACCTCCCCGAAACGAAACCATTGAGAGAGCCTGGAACTTGATATGAGAAACCAGCTCAGAATCACAGGCATCAAGCTAACGGGTTATCTGGGTCAGCCAAGCCCTTCAGCCAGGGCACGGTGATGCGATTCACGATGCTGCCATCCCCAAAGAGCTTGGCATGGTTGCAGAGCTTCCTGTGGAGAGCTGGCAAACGCACACAGCTCAGCCCATCTGCCGTGCTCCTCATCTGCGTGTTTCAGAACAGGCATCTCATTACCCTAATAAAGACAACACGGTCTTTGCAGCAATAAGCCAGGCAGGTACACTCTGCTTTTCCAGGTACTTTATATTTTAGAAGAGCAGAAACACACACACACACACACACACACACACACACACACACACACACACACACACACGAGATGGTATCAGTAATACAAGACTAACACCCGGCAGACACTAGGGAATGTCTGGGAATGTGTGATGGAGGTCCCTCTGGGGGGCTCTACCTATGAATCTACCCAAGAAGAAAAACAGAAACATAGGATGAAGGCAGCATCTGTCAATCACAGATACCATAGCCCCTCAGGGGTGGAGTCTTTATTGCCCTTAGCTGACTCTTTTTTTTTTCTTCTCTCCTTTAGGCAAGCACTCTGTAAAGCTGTAAGCATGAGTGGCCTTCTCTCCACAGCGTCCAGCTCTGACCTTCCACCATTGTGGCAGAGCCCTGCAACATGGCTGCCGCTGGCTTCCTAGCCTGCCTAGATCTAGAGAGCTGTACTCTTTACACGGGGGACCGGGCTGCTGGCAAGGCTCACAGCCAGCCTAAGGGAGCCTCGGGAGAACCGTTGGCATTTGGAGAACATGTCTTTCCTCATTTAATGCTTTGCCTACACTTTAAATGATGGCATGTCAAGATGGGGGAGGAGGGGTGTGCTGGGTGGGCGTAGAGGTCCCCTGTGCAAGGCAAATGACATTTTCTCTGCTTGGAGGAGATGGCAGACTTAGGAAATGCTTAGTTGACTGGTTCCTGTACCAGCTTGCTATGTCCCCCGCCTCCCAACGCCCCTTTACTGCTTCTGACCAGTGAGTGTCTCTACACTATCCCACTCAATAAACTTGACTTGGATTGTTTTTTGGTTATTGTCCCAAGTCATCTTATTTACACGAGTAGACTCCAAGGGCTCAAGCACCCCCCAAGTGTGCATTTTGTTTGTGTTTTTCCTCTCCCTCTCTCTCCCCCTCCCCCTCCCCCCTCTCTCTCTCTCCCTTCCTCCCCCTCTCTCTCTCCCTCCCTCTCCCTCTCCCCCTCCCCCCCCTCTCTCTCTGTGTGTGTAGGCACACATATGCCGTAGTGCAGATGTGGAGGCTGGAGGATAACCCTGGATGTCCGTCCTTGACTTCTGCCTTGGTTGGCACAAGGTTTCTTTCTTCTTGTTCACTACCTGAGATCTTCCAGGGACTCTCCTGTCTTCATCTTCCACCTCACTGCGGGAGTGTCAGGATTATAGACATGCGCACTACCGCATCCAGCTTTCTGTGGGTTCCAGAGTCAAATGAGCGCAGCAAATGCTCTACCCACTGAGCCACCTCTCCAGCCCAACGCCCGTTTCTGCTATTAGGAAAAGATAACCTAAAAAGCACACGGTTGAAGGGCAGCTGAGAGCCACTTGCTCTTCGTGTGGCATAAAGGTGGGGACATGCGTATCCCCTGGGTCCAGACCCCCAAGGCTCCATCCCAGGTTCCCCTTCTAGCACCCGTACCTATTGAGACAAGTAATTTCACCTTTTTTTAATGTCCCAAGGTTTAAAAGGAGGGTGTTACCTCCCAGCGCTGAGGGAGCTAAGTGCATGAATACTCAGGGATACCCACTGAGCAACACTGCAAGAGAGGCTTTTAGTCCCGGTGCTTGTCTGTCTGTTTGTTTGTTTTAAATAGAGGTATGCTTAAGACATGGTGAAAGGTACTTTTGGCCTAAGAGGGCACTCCCGGGCCCAGTGAGTGACCAAGGTCTTGTCCACAACCCATTCTGTGTGTCAGAGCTCTCTCTGCTTTTGCCCTCACAGGGCACCCTTCTTGGTCTCTCCTTTCTAGGGACAGGTCACCCTAAAGCGCCACCTGGTGTTCTTCCCGGTGCTTCGCCAGCACTCACCAACCTGTCTGCATACCAAGATTAAACGGAAGAGAAATGTATGTTGAGCAGCTGGGCTTTGGTGCGGTAAAGGCCCCGCCCCCTGCAAACCAGCCACTGGCCCTCAGACAGGAAGTACAACCTTTGAACCCTTCATCAGGTGGCATCTGTGGCTCAAGGTTTGAATGGGCAGTAGAAAGAGGAGAGAGGGAGGCTATTGCTCTGATCCTGCATTGTAAGGAGATGCTCACGGACCTAGTGGCCTTCTGTAGAACCTGGGGTAGATTCTTAGCTGGCTTGAGGAAGGACCATGGAGAGTCAGAGTGGCTTGGCCAAGGTCACGTGGCCAGGAGCAGGGAACTGCGAGACACACCCAATGCCTAATGCCAAGTCCTGGTCAGTGGCTCAGGATGTCTGCAGTGGGTGGAGGGCAGGAGGACATTTTAGTTGTGACCAGAAAGTCAGCCCTATCAGTCACCACCAATCTGTGTGAGGAAGAGTCTGCAGGTGGCTCAGAACTCCCTGGCTCCCACCTCGAGCTGAGAGCCCTGCTAAAGAACTCAGCGGACACTTCAATTCCAAGTCCTAATGCATATCCATTTGGTTATTGCGAAACTAATGAGACAATTTAATGGTGTTTACGGCCTCCTAATCATCAATTATGCAATTTTCATGTCAAGGACAATTTCTGCTATAACTGTTCACACTGAGTCTTGAACGGAGGGCTGGCACAGAAAGCATAGGACAAGTCTCAAGAAATATTGTCTGTGCCCCAGCCGTCCGAGCTGTGGGTCTCAGTAGCATCTGCTATAGATGGCCCTGGGAGCAGGGGCTGGCTTTTGATTGATGGGGCGGTGCAACTTTCACCTACCACAAGCAGGAGCCTGTGAAGATGGAGCAAAGAAAAAGCTTGAAGGTGACAGATTCTGGGTCCCCTCAGAGCTGGGTACGGATGTGGCAACACAGGGATTTTATTTCTCAGACCATAGGCAAAAAAGAAAAAAAAAAAACTTAAATCCAACTCCAGCTTTTATTTGCATCCATCAAGTGTGACCTTTAGAAATGTGGTAAGGCTAGGATAGTGAGTGGTTCATGACTTTAACACCAGTACTTGAGAGGCAAAGGCACGTAGAGCTCTGTGAGTTCAAGGCCATGATAATCTACATAGTGAGTTCTAGAACAGCCAGGGCTACATAGTAAGACCCTGTCTCAAAAAGAATCAAACACACCCAGGAAGGATTGAATCACATAAAGAGACACACTCAGCTAGCACTGTGCGTTTGCTCTGTATTCCATCCCAGGCTAGGCTGTGGAGACCTCTCCAGGAGATGCAGAACTTGAGTGCATAAAGGTGCTATAGCAGGCTTCAACACAAAGGGGTGTCATAGGCTGAATCCTGGTGACTAAGGTAGGCAGGGAGGAGCGCGTGGTGAATTTGAGGCAGGAGAGGTGCGGCCTGCCCTGCCAGGGACCAAAGAACTCAGAGCAGCCGGGGCATGTCCTTCCTGCACAGGTAGGTGTGACGGCACAGGACCCTTATTGCCACATCAAGGGACATGGACTTGACCCTGTAGGACAGGGGATTCAGCATTGGTTTTGAAGACCGATGCATCACAGTCCAAACTGGAAGCTTGTCTGAGAGACGCACTCCCCAGAGCTCTATGGAGGGACAACGAGGGTAAGATGGGCTTGTTGGAGTCAGATCTGGGGGGACATTCCATAACCTTTCCTGAGAGGAAATGCAGAAACACGTACTGACCGCAGATAGAAAGGGCGCCAACCACCAAAGGAGTTTGTCCAAATCCAGCTTGATGAACTAAAGGTGATTGGAATTGTTTCCAGGATCGTAAGTGACTCGGGACAGCTAAAATACTAGCAAGCCCTTTGGGAAGCTGACTCTCAGCTGCATCGCTGAAGAGGCCACCCAGAGTATGGCTGGCTCCACTAAGGCGCCATACTACCTAAGGTTCCCCGCCCAGGAAGGGGAGGAGTTACGGGAGGGTTCCCCGGTTCCCCACCCAGGAAGGGGAGGAGCTATGGGAGGGCATACTGAAGGAAGACTTCACTGAAGAGCATCTCTGGATAGCAAAGCCTCACCTCCTCCTGGAGGGAATGTCAGCACCTCACTGTTTCGACTAGAGAGCATCATTGGGCCCCAATCTCAAGAAGGTCCTGTGCAAGTGACCATAGCTTCCATGACTTAAGGCAGGGATGGTCTGTCCCAGCCTGGAGGAGCCGTACCAATGCTGTCGATGAAGCTGCTGTCCTCCCAACACAGCGTCAGCCAAAGCCTACAGGCAACCCTAACATTCTTAGGACCGCCTGAGCTTCTGTGTTCTCAGTCCCGATGTCAGCACAGCCCAGACTCCCTGTGCACGTGGGAAGACATGGCTGCATTTCTCAGGGAACACATTCGCCGTCTTTGACCCATGGCCCACCAACACGCAGCTTGGGTCTCCTCCAACCCCATCATCCCGGTTAGGAAGCCCGTGAAAGGTAAGATCCAGGGTAAATGGGACCTTGTACAGTGACCAAGGGCATCAGCTCCCCCTGTCCCCTGTCTCTGCATTCCTACTTATAAAATGGAGACCCTGATCTCAGAAGTGATGGTTGTAGCACATGGGACAATGGATCCCTCAAACCCAGCAGTGAACTTCTAGAGTCCTAGTAATGGGTTCTAGAAGAACAAAACAAACAGACAAACAAACAAGAAAGCATGTCAGGACAGAGGTCCTTGCAGGGCATGGGGAAACAGCCAAGCACTATAGGGGCCTTGACGTCCTTAGTCAGCTGCTCTCCAAAAGTACACTTGTACAAAACTCTTTCCCATCATCTCTCCTGTCCCACCAAAGCACATCAACAAGCCAGGTAGTTTGTGGTTTTGTTTGTTTTTGTTGTTTTTTTTTCTTTTGCTTTATTTGATTAGCTCTTCATTAATTGATGAGGTGGCCCTTCTTGGCGGGTTTCCATTCCTTCCTAGCCTGGGAAATGGCTCTACTATCTAGTGAGGTGCTCTGTGGATTTTACAGTGTGCTCATTAGCAGCCATACCTTCTCGGTTCCTGGTTTTAAAAAGCCCTTAGACTCCCACGGGCATGCAATGGATCTCTTCACCCTTAGCATTTACCCTTCTGTAATGAGGCTCAGAGAGCGCCTCGGAGGCCGTTTCTTGCCAAACATAGAACAATATTGGGGGCGTGTTGAGGGGTGCTACAGCTTGTCCAAACGATAAAGATATGAGTCAGAGCTGGGCTCTCTGTTATTCACTGAGGAAGACAGACCAGCTACAAAGACAGTCAAGACCAGAGACTCCTAAAACACCCTCACAACCTTCGCATGGACCAGTCTGAAGAAACTGCTCTTTGATTAGCCAGGAGCAGGTGTTTCCTTTGGACGGAGGTCCTTCTTGCTAAGTTGAAGATGACAGATCTTTATTCCTTTACCAAAAGGCCAGCAGAGGGTGTCGTGGCTGTTAGGGCTGCGTGCTTGGGAAAAGAATCTGGAGGTTCAACCAATATGCCGGTATAATCCAGTGACCAAAAGGTGTCAACAATAAAAACAATCTTTGGTCTGGGCACCCAAGTGGGGACCAAAGAGCAGAAGCCCTGAAAAGACTTTCCTGTAGAGTCATGGGTAGTTAAATAAGAACCACACAGAGAGATGTGCGCTGAGATCTTGTGTCTCCAGCTCTGAGGAAGGTGGTATTCAGGACAAAGGGCTCTCTGTCTGATAGAGCATGGGGACTCTTCTGAGTTATCATCAAACCCCAGAGTAAGGTTAACAAACCTGATACCAGAAACACTTTTTCATGAGGACACCTGCCCTGTCTGACCAAGGCTCGGCGAGAAGCATTTGCAGACCCACCGTGGCATACGCAGGCAAGGGCGTTCAGCCCCAATGCCCAAAGCCCTGGAGTCATTCTTCACTGCTGTGTGCAAACTCAGAAGGCACAAACGTCTTCTCAGCCCTTCTTAGCCTCAGCTTTCCTATACTCAGTGCAAAGAATAGCACCTGCCCCGCCCACCTGCCCCACCCACCCACCCACCCCAGCTGTCTCGACAAACAAAGGGAGCGGATGAATGAAGAATCACCTAAGGGTCTGTCCTGTGCCAGGTGCAGCCTTAAGGTCACTATGGCTCTTATTGTCCTGTGTCCCCAAATGTGAGCAGTAAGAGGTTTGTGGGGTTCCATTTCGTAACTATCCAGATCTAAACTTCAAGGTCTCCTGACTCTCCTGGACCAACTCCCAGTTGGAATAATCCCGAAGGCTTAGAAGTGCATCTTCAATTCACGGTCCCAGATACCTGTCTAAGACAGGTGAAATTCTTCATCTGTCCTACAGATGCTGACAGATATGTTGTCCAGAGCCAGTCAAACAGGCTGGAGAACAGGTTCGGCATTTAAGAGAGCTTAGCTGTTCCTCCAGGGCAGTTCCCAGCACTTATATTGGGAGGGTCGCGGCAACCTCTTGCAACCCCAGCTCCAGGGGGTCTGGCACCATCATCTGGCCTCTGCAGGCACTGCACACACACAATTAAAAATAAAAACAAAACCTTTTAAATATATGTGTGTGTGTGTGTGTGTGTGTAAAACAACAGCCAAACTTAAAAAAAAAAGGATGTAGTGTACTTGTGGTAAAAATTATCAAAATGTCCTCCAAATGTGAGACTGTGGTATTAACATAACTACCCAGAATTCAGTCCCAACCCCTGAAGCAGGAACCGGCCTTTTCTCCTCTCCATCAATCAGAAAGTCATAGTTACAAGGGCCTCTGGCTATTTTCTTCTGGGACAACAGAGGAAACGAGACCAGTTGCCTCAGAAAACAAGGGCTGAGGTGCAGAGTGACCTGGTGGTGGTCAAGAGCCCAAATATAGAAAGAAAACCTTTCCCCAGATTTTGCTTCCAGAAGGGAGTCACATTCTGCACTTGTAAAACTATTTCCTGGCTGAGAGCTGACCTATATCGCCGTCCCTGCCCACACTGGTAATTGTCTACCACAGGGCGCCTGCTCCCGGGCCAGCATCCTTTCTCTGGTTTTTCTGCCTGCTAATTGGTTTCCAGTGGTTCTGTTGAACCAACTGTGCTGAAACCCTCCCTGTGAGCCGCCGCTGCTCCCTTGAGCATGCTCAAGGGAGCAGATGACCCTCAAGGGCCTCACGAAGACCCCAAGGAGGTACTCCCTTCACAAAAAAAAAAACAAAAAAAAAAACAACCATTCTGAAGAAAGAGTCATTTGGCTGTTTTGAAAGAATGGTTGCAAACACGGAAAAACTGAGACGAGTTGGTGATAACAAAGGGAATTAGAGAGGAGGGTAGACTCGGCAGCCTGGATGAACGTCTCCTCCTTTTTCCTCAAGACCCTGCAATCAAGGCAGGGGAGAATGTGAGGGCAGAGAAGGAAGCTGGCTGGAAGTTTTCACTGGAGAGCAAGGCTCTCTGCTGTGACCCAAGAAGCCAGAGTCTGGAGTGTAAGTGATTGGCAGCTGAGAGTCCTTCCCTGTGATCAAGCCCGATTTTTTTTTTTTCATTCTCCAGATGGTCAGGCTAGATCAGAATGGGAACAGTGATTGGATGATCAATGGAAGAAGTGTCTAACAGGTTCCACTCCCTGCAATGGCGGCTCTACTCCTTTCGCAGGGGCCCCTGATGGTTCCCTCCAGACTTCCTCCAGAGTGGGCAAGATCTCCATAAATAACACATGAAGATGAAACCCTGTCTCAGCTCCCCTGTCCCCTTGAGTGGAGGTTGGGTATAGTTGGATGGTTTCAGGGTTCTGGCCTGTGCGTGTTCTTAGGGTTCTCTTCTATGCTAAGCAGACAGGGTTTCCAGTGTAGGAAAGGGCATTCATCACAATGTGGATTATGGTTACACACGGAAGTGGGATGGTAAGGAATTTGGTGTGGGAAGAGCTCCAAGATGAGGAACAGGAGAGAATAGGAGGGGTTCTGGTGGGTGTGGCAGGCGAGGGGCAGCTTAGCTCAGAACTCTAAACAATGAGCCTAAAGCCTTGCTGGAACTAGAAGCCGAGGGCAGCACATAGTTCCTGTGATGAGCAATCACAGGTATCTGGCTTTTAAGATTCGCTGCTGGAGATGGCTGTGACGCATTTGGTGTCTGGCCACTGTTTGGACACACATCCCAATTATAACAGTGTTCCCACGAGGAAGTTTGATCTGCAGTGTGAATACGTTCCTCTTTATAACTGCCTTGGCGGGGCATGTCTGTTGGGTTGGAAGAGCTGACTATGTGGTTACACTGCAGTGGACTTCCGGGTGCTACAGCCAAGCCTGGTTTTGACTCTCTCTCTCTCTCTCTCTCTCTCTCTCTCTCTCTCTCTCTCTCTCTCTCTCTGTGTGTGTGTGTGTGTGTGTGTGTGTGTGTGTGTGTGTGTGTGTGTGTGTGTGTGTGCTGGGATAGAATGCCTTTTGGAAAGCAGGCCAGGGACCTCAGCTAGTGGTGAAGCAGGTGGGGCAGAGCCCAGCTGGGGCAAGCTTTTATTTGGGGATCACCTGACAGTGGGCTCAGCCTTCTGGAGAACTTAAGAGATTGTTCTACTCAGGACAAGACAGGCCATGAGACACTTCACAGTGACTCAGCCAGGGCCCTTGGCATTAAAGGCTTTGTCTAGTCTTGGCCGGTTTAGGACATTCCAGACAGCAAAGGTCTTAGAGTTGGATTCTTTGAGATAGAAAAAGCAAAGAGGCAGAGAAGTTCTCCAAACTCAAAGTAGCTTGGAGCAAGGAAGGAAGGAAAGAGGGAGGGAGGGAGGGAGGAAAAATTAAGACGTTGAACTGCACATGAAAGACCCACAACGTGAGGGCTCCCCCACGTTCTGACTCAGGAGAGGCGACACCCCAAAATCACCCACAAGAAACGGGTCTTGCTGCAAATTGCAAGAGGATTTTTATTCAAGAGCGCTCTCAGGCCCATGGTCATACACCACGCAGGGGTAGAGGACCGTGGCGCCCCGAGTAGCTGGGTAAGGGGGTATTTAAAGGAAGAAACCACAACTTAAGGAAGTGGGGAGGGCGATGTTGGAAGATACCAAAGATACCAGTTAAGAGTCACAAGGAAGTGTAAAGTTACAAGAGTCACAAGGAATACCTGGTAATTGTTAACTCTCAAGACAGCTTTTAAGAGTCCCTAACAATAGCACATTTGCATTGCAGGTTCTGGGTGACTTTCTTTGAATGAGCACTCTTTGAACCCAGGAAGCGGGTGGGTGGAGGAATGTTGCTATCTGTTTTATGATTAGCATACCTTTACAAAGGCCACATTTCCAAGCCTGGGCCTAAAGGCCTAGAATTCTGTTTTTATGTTGTTATACTTTCACACACAGCCTCTTTGTACTCATATTCTGACCTGTAGACTCTGTGAGGCGTCAAGCTTCAGGCAAGACGGATCCATCCATCCTTCTTGCTGGGATGATGGTCCAAAAGTAACGGGAAAGCCCAGCCACTGAAAGAGAAGACAAGAAAGCATTTTGCTTCCCTCGGTAGGCAAAGAATCTGGACGGAGGGTCATGCCAAAGCACGACGTATGTTTCAATCCAACACTTTGGAATTTTGAAAGTTCAACATCAGGTAGTCTCTCCCTCTGGGCAGGGGGAGGGGTGGCACTCTTCTCAGTGTCCGCTCAGTGTGCACCTTTTAGACACAGATTGGCTGAAGAGCCCTAGTGCTGTGCAGTCTCTCCTAGTCCATCCCAGAAAGCAAAAAGAAAGCATGCTGTTTTCACCCCTTGTTGGGGACCTAAACAGCCATGTCCTTGGAGACCAGGACCCCACAGCTGCAGGAGATTTTAAATAGGAAAAGGGAGCAGGAGAGAGACCAGAGACTGGAGGTGACCTGTAGGCAGGAGAGGGGGCGAGGAATGCTGTACATGTTCCTTCTCTGTCTTCAGGCACAAAGAGCCCTCTGTGGCATTTAGTTCCATCCCCCACCCCAGTTCTGCATAGTCCCTCACACGGCTGAGTTTCAGAGCAAGAAAGAGACGGCAGTACCTAGACAACTGAACTTGCCCAGAGTCTGCACCTATCGCCCAGAGCCGAGCCAAGGTATTGCATAGAGCAGCAGAGGTCCTCCAGCGACCAACCCCAGCACACACCCACCAGCTGAGGCCAGAGCTGCTACTCAACCAAAGCCAGAAGTATTTTCACCTGCTCTCTGTGGCATGGTCCCAAAAACCCTGAACCAAGACTGGGCCAAGAGGTTCTGTAAGTCAGTTGCAGGCACTGGCTGGCTCTGTGGAATTCGAGAGAACAGTTTCTGTCTCTAGGTGTTCCTGGGAATCAAAGGACGACAACTCATTCGTTCAGTCTATTTACCACCATTCCCTACTAATTAAACAAACAAACAAACAAGACGACAAACCCCCACAAACCTCAGAGCATGAAGAGGCTTTTCTGTCCACTAGATGGCACTGTGCCTCTAAATGCAGCAAATAAGGCCTGGAGCAGACCAGGCGGCGTTCTACTGGTTCCAGCTGGCTGAGAAGGAGGCAGGTACCAGGATGCTGCACTCCTTGGACCAAGTCAAGACGTACAACTGGGCTCTGCAGGTAGAATCAGGACAGAACGGGAAATGGTCAAGAACTTTGAGTCTCACAAATCGATTTGGTTTTCAAAGAGTGTGTCTTAGTTAAGCCCCAGATCCAAATCCCACATGGTAAACACGGGGATATGGTGGCACAGAGGTTTCTGATCCAGGCTGGGCTGGCCCTTCAAGAAACCAGCCTCGAAGAACCAAAGATTCCAAGATGTCTCTGTGTCAGAGTCCCTGCTACAAGTCCTTGATAACTGGCAGTCCATGCCACCTCAGCTTTTCTGCTCAAGCTCACAACATGACAGGGCTGGCATTGCTTTTCTCTTGGCTATAATCTTATTTGTGTGTGTGTGCACTTGTGTGTGTGTGCGCTTGTGTGTGTGTGCGCGAGTGTACAGATGCAAGCTAGCATTTTAATTATGTTCTAGGGATAAAACTCAACATCCTCACACGTGCTCGGCAAGCACATCTACCAACTGAGCCATCTCCCTAGACCCTCAATACAATATAATTGTAAAAGGTGAAGGTCAGTACACACCAATAAATGTTCCAGAACTACCGTGTTTAACACATAGTCACTAAGCCCTTCTTTGAATAACCAAAATCACTGTTTTAGAATTCTTGTAGTGGTATTGAGGGGGATGGATATTACATAATAAAAATATAGCTAAAGCTACACGAGGTTTTGGGGTATATATGGGAAAATACTCAAATGTGAGAAACAGAGCAGAACTTGGGTTGTAGTGTTTGTGTAATAAAAAGTGAACTTTTCTTCTTGCATTGAGAATTGTTTTGTTCTGACATTTGAAAAATATCAATAGCAAATCCTTAGTGCCTGAGATATGTTGGTTTCTGAGCAGCTTTCAGTATTTCCCTAAAAAATATTTTTTTTTCTTGTAGAATCTTTTTCCAAAGGCCACAAGTCCTGTGAAATGTGTGGATGGTTGAACTGTTTTAAAGATTCCTTTCTTAACCTTACCATAGATGCTTTCTCAGTTGATTTTTAAAATTGGAATGTTTTTGGCTACTGGGACAGTTTTAATTGTTAACTTGACATACTATTAGAGTCACCTGGCAAGGAAGTCTCTATGAAGGATCTTTTAGACTAGATTGGTTTATAAGGAATTACTTTGACATTGTGTTAATTGAGATAGGAAAAACTGCCCACTGAGGGTGCTACCATTCCCTAGGCAGAAGGCCCTGTGCTGTATCCAACTGGAGAAAGCATTAATCCACTGCTCTTGTCTCTGGACTGTGTCTGTGATATGATTGGCTGCTTCAAGTTCTTGCTGCTCTCATTTCTCCACAGTGATGGGCTGTAACCTGTAACTGTGAGCCAACTTAACTACCCTTTCCCCTTAAGTTGCTTTTGTTAGGGTATTTAATCAGAGCAACAGAAAAATAGACCTGACAAGCTACTGCAGATTTTGTTTTTCTCTTTAAATTGGAGGCAATGTAATGTTGGAAAAAAATCATGAAAATTAATTTATAGTCTAACTACTATAAAAGAACTACTTTGTATATTTCCATCTCAATGCTGGTCTTACATAAATACCTTTACATAATGTCAATGGTAAAGTGCTTGTTATCTTTTGTAATACTGTTGTTATTGTAAGCCCTGCTAAAGTTGTATTCAGTACCCTCCAGAACTCAGTTCATTAAGTACTAGAGCAATAATGAGTTCCAATATTCCCTAACATGACCTGCTTCATTCTCAGAAACTGTGAATACCTGCAGGTTCTGACTGGTCCAGTTGTACTGTGACCACCCCCCATGCTTCACTGATTCTCTGTTATTTACTCCTGCAGTCTTCTGGGCACCTCTGTTCAGCACCTTCAAAGCTCTGGTCTCTCATAGCTTCCTGTTTGCTGTCTGTGTGGTGAGGAATGGTGTCTCTTGCCTTCCTATCCTGGCTCACCGCTGAGCACAGCACCTACGCTAGGCAGTTCAGTGATTCCTAACAGTGAATCCTCTTGTGTCAGAGAGAGAAGGCTGGGACTCGAGCTTTGGGGGCTGGCAGTATAGCTCAGTGGTGGAATGCTTGCCTGGCATGTGTGACCCTGGGTTCTATACCCAGCATGGCAGGGAAGGAGGGAGAAAGAGAGAGAGGGAGAGGGAGGGAGGGAGGGGGAGAGAGGGGGGAAGGAGGGAGGGAGAGAGAGGGGGAGAGAGAGAGAGGGAGGGAGGGGGAGAGAGGGAGAGGGAGGGAGGGGGAGAGAGGGAGAGGGAGGGAGGGAGGGGGGAGGGAGGGAGGGGGGAGAGAGAGGGAGAGGGAGGGAGGGGGGAGAGAGGGAGAGGGAGGGAGAGAGGGAGGGAGGGGGGAGAGGGAGAGGGAGGAAGGGAGAGGGGGGAGGGAGGAAGAGAGAGAGGGAGAGAGAGAGGGAGAGGGAGGGAGAGAGAGAGAGGGAGGGAGGGAGTGGGAGAGATGGGGGGAGGGAGAGAGAGGGGGGAGGGAGGGAGGGAGGGAGAAGGATCCATCTCTTTGAAAACAGTGAAAACAGGTAAGAAATTAAAAGGGGAGACTGGAGAGATGGCTTAGTGGTTAATAGCCCCTTGCTGCTTTTGCAGAAGATGAAAGTTTAGTTCCCAGTCTGCACAGTGAGCAGCTCACAATAACCTGTAACTCCAGCTCTGGGGTATCTGATGCCCTCTTCTCCCTCTTTGGTCACCCACACGATGTACACACACACACACACACACACATACACACACACACACACACACACACACACACACACGGGGGCGTGGGGGAGAGAGAGAGAGAATATAAATCTTTTTTAAGATAACAAGAACCCCATCAGCTCCCAACTTTCGAGAGAAGATAAATATTTCCCAAGCGCCAAGGTGCTGTCTCCCATCTCCTGCAGAGAGAGAAGAAATGGCTGCGCACCGTAATTACACAGGTCTGTGCACACCATTAACTGTTCCATTCCTTCACCAGGCTCAATGACACCCTTCGCTGATCTGGGCCCTTGGTGAGTTTCCGAAGCAGAGCCTGCCCTTGGATTGGGGCTCGCTCCCACTGGCCCACTCCTCAGGCCACCAAGTTCTAAGAAGCAGGAGAGTGACCTCTCACCTCATGAAAGCAGGGGGACAGGTTACTCACTGTGAGGCCTCATATGGCTTTAGCTATACAAAGTCAACAAACCACTTTACAGCACGTAGGTTTTGGTTTTTGTTGTTGTTGTTGTTGTTGTTGTTTTACCTATGGAATGAGTCAAGACTAACGCTAATGTTTAATTAAAGCAAACACAAAATAAGTACTGTTAGGTCCTCAGACTTTGCTCGCAGCAGCCTCATGGATACCCGTAATGAGACAGGGCAGGCCGGTAATTAACATGTAGACTTTGCTTTCACTCCATCCCAGGGTGAAAATGGGCGTGGCTCCCCGAGATACTGTGGTTGGAGGGTAATTACTGCTCAGCAAGGTTCTATTGAAGCGTCCCATGCAACCCCAGATGGCAGGACAAAAGAGGTCCCTTTTAATATATCTTCATCACATCATCAAACTATTTATACTCTGCCTTGACTCAGAAAAGAGGTAGCCAGCAAGAGGAATAGAAGGAGCTGCTCTTTGTGAGAAAGTGGTGTGTGTCAGACACGGCCTGTCGGGTGTGTCATTTACATTGTCTATAATTTTACAGAAATTCCTCCTCCAGGAGAGACTCATGATGGAGGCATCCAGTACAGAGGTTCCTGGCTTCCATCCTGACCCCAAATTGTGGATGAGCTGTGAGTTGCTGGCAAATAACTCCACCTGGTTCTGTTTGTCGCCTCTATGGTGCCTGGTAATAACTTCATACGGTCCCATAATATGGGGCCATCCCTGCCAAGTGTTGGGAGAAGTGTGTACACAGTAAGGGCTACGTGTATGTTACAATGTGTGGCGGACATTTAGGAGTTACCTGGCCGGTTGTACACATGCACTCCTTGATTCCATTGTGGTGGGGAAAGCCACGTGGGGGAAAGCCACGTGGCTGCCTTGAGCCAATGACGTGGTAGTGGAGGTGACAGGTATTATTTCTGGAGAAACCATTTCAGAGCCAGTATGTGGCCCTTTTAAGCACTTCCCACCCCCACCCCCACCTCTGTGGCCCCAGATGTTATGTTAGAGATGGTGACAATATTTACCTGCCTGACTTCTGCATCCCAGAATCATTGGATGAGGGAGGGCCCAGATGATGCACAAAGGGCATTATCATCATCATCATCATTATTATTAATTCATGAGTGTGTTGTGGGGTATGTGTACGTGCATGTTTGTGTGTGTGTATGTGTGTTCACGCGTGCGAGCAAGTGAATCTTGAAGCTAGAATCACAATTGTGAACCACTCTATATAGGTTCTGGGAATTGAACTTGGGTTCTCTGCAAGAATAGAACCCAGTCTTCACCTCCGAGCCATCTCTCCAGCTCCTGCACAGAGAACTTTAGATGAGCCAAATAATTATTTCTGTACCAAGCTATAGAGTCCCAGCTATACTTGTTACTACATACACTACCCTGACTACCATAGCTATTATAATATCATTCCTAATACTTTCTATTCATACTTAAAACACGGGGCTCAGGCAGATACAGGGAGAACACCCTAACTGTGCTTAGCAATGCCTGCAACGTTATCCATGAGTGCTTTTCTTGAATCCTGGCCAACCCTCAGGTAATATTAAAAAAAAAATCAACTTCTGTGTGGGTACTGATTAAAATACTGAGGTGATACACATTCAGTTTCTCTTCGTGGCTTGAAAAGCCTCCACCATTTATAATACCGATGATGGTGACTTGGATCATGAGTGTATTTACTTCTTGCCTCTGGGTGGACCGTGGCCTCCTTGAACAACGACAAAAACACATCAGAAACTGAGATGAGAGATGTTGCAGATGACCTCACCAGAAGGAACATAGACCTTGAAAACAGAACCAGAACAATATAAAATAGGCTGGTACGACAGAGACCCCCAAGTGGCATAGGAATCCAGGAACTGGGGCTGGAGGTGTCCCAGGAGAGGGACTGGGCTAGTCTGTCATGAGGAGTAAGACAGAGAGCTGTAAACATGGATAATCTGAGGAAACACACGTTTGGCCCCACCTCCTCTAGGTGCCATCAGTCTCTCTACCTACAGGGCTCTACTCTAAAGTGTAATAATTGAAGGTCTCTTCTCCCTTCCTTGAAGGGCTTCACTGTAGGAATACAGTAAGCGGAATCTCTCTTCCTGAATGTCCCCCATCTTAAACAATAAGGCTTGGGAGGTGACTTCTCAACGAGCAGGCTAACATGTGGGTCACCTCCGTCTCCTCTTTGTGGGGCAGTGTTCATCACAGTTTCCAACGTTCCAAAGCTCTGTGCTCTGACGAGTGTGGCTGCTACCCTGACATCCTCATGAGGGTCCTACATCAGAGCCCGAGAGCATCCCCAAGGCAAGAGGCAGTCTGCACCCTGGGCCCCTTCTGCCCCCTTTTAATATAGAAAAGCATTATAATTCCACTGCCTACCACACAGGGAAGGCATGGAAATGAGCTCAGGTGGGGAAATGGCTCAGAAGCCTCCCACGACGTGTTACATAAGGCTAAACATTAATATCCAACAGCTGCCACTCAAACCACCGATTTCTAATTTAGCACTTCTACCTGTATCTCCTTCCAAGCCGACGAGACTCATGTCTTTGCTTTTTGCTAAATAACACTTATGCCTAAATTGAAGTAATTTATGTGTACTGTGGAAAATTAGAAAACACGTAGAAATACAAAGAATGAAATAAAACTCCTAGTCCCACGCCCCGGTGACAACTTTGATACAGCTATCCGCATAACCATTTTGCTTTTGCCTTTTACCATTTTTTTTTTAATTTACAACAAAATCAGGCTCAGCTCACAGTTCTGTGTCCTACTTTAGCGTTACATCATGAATGGTTTCCTACATCGTCCATTAAAATATGCTCACCAACGTATTTATGTGTGCATGTTCATGTGCATGTGTGTGCGTGTGCGTGTGTGTGTGTGTGTGTGTGAAGGTATGAGTGTGTCATAGTGTGTGTGTATAGAGGTCAGAGGACAGCCTTTGTGGCAGTCTTCCACGATATTTGAGGCAGGGTCCCCTATTCATCACTGCAAATACCAGGGTTCTGGGACATTTCCTCCTATCTCTCCATAGGAGCATAGGGAATAGAAATGCATATTACTGCACCCTTCTTTGATAGGAGTTCTAGGGGTTCCAACTCAGTTCCTCACACTAATGTGAGAAGCACTTCACCTGCTGAGCTCCGCTCCCCAACCCTACTAACATAACTTTTCATGGCTGTGTGAAACTCCGACTTTACAAAGTGATCTACAATGATTGTAGGGATTGTAGGGTTTGTTCTTAAGGCTGGACTCATATACAATTAGTTCATACTAAAGGCACAGTCAGCTTGTGAGATACCTGGCTCTGCACAAAAGATAAAATGATCTGGTCCTTGTATCATTGATGTTGATATGACTGAAGGCCTCTCTGGGTAGCAGAGCTCCGTGGGCTGGGGGTGGGGGAGGCTGTGACAGCTTAGTGCACAGCACAAGAAGAGGCTCTTGAGGCTGGCTGGTCTCCAGCTAGGGTTAAGACACCATTCTCTGTCGACACTTAACCAGAGAGCTGTTTCACCAAGACCAGGCACTAGTTTAAAAAGTGTAATCGCTATTCAAGGAAAGTATCTGGCCACCCACACCTTCCCTGTAATTCAAAAGGCTCTCTAAAAAGCACATATTGCCTACAGACATTAGCGGATAGACACAAAGGCTTTGAAAGTCTAACCTTTCTATGTCCTCTAGCTGCAAGCAAAGCTCTTAGGAGCTCTGCTCTCTCCCAAACAGTTGCCAAGGAGACCTTGAGTAGCTACAGAACCTGGGCTCCATTAGTCCGAGGGCCCTCATTGGTTAAACATTTTTGCTTTTTTATTTTGACAGATGAATACATATTTTTCAAACACAAAACGGAAGAATGCATAAAGCCATCCAACCTCCATTCTTTTGATGTGGCCATGTACAGGGAACTGCTCATCATGCAGGACTCTATTTTCCAAAGAGACCGTCCCATCAATAAACATCACAATAGCCATGTTGACAGCCGCAGTAATTAGAGTAGCAAAGCGCTTATTGTGCCAGACGCTTCTTGCGTGAAAGAGTGGCTGCATAGATCAATCATATGGTTTCCGGAGTCTAATCGGAAACAAAAAACTGCATATGAACTCTTCTAAAATTGCAATGAAGTCTTCTAAACATTTTAAAATTAGATTAAAAAAAACCCACCTTGATTTTATTAAGAACAAACCTTCGTAGGATGATGACTGGCGTTGCCTTCTGCTGGGACTTCGAAGGTTTTTTTTTTTTTTAACCAACCTTCAGAACTTCCCTCTAAGAGATGCGTCACCAGTCCCATTTTACAAAAATGGAAACTGAGGCTCATGATAAGCTAGGAGAGATTGAACTTTGAGCCAGGGGTCTAAGGACAGAGTCAAGCTAGGGGGTCAGGGCTCTTGTCCTTTCTAGAACCTTCTCCACAGCCTCAGCTAAACTGGTAAGCCTTGGTCCCAGGATGGGAAACACTGTCACTTAAGGGAAGAGCTTAAAGGAGGCCTTGATGTAGCTGACTGGTAAGCACAAGGCAGAGCTTAACAGACACTCTGACATCCCCTGTCTCCTTGTATGAATACGCTGTGCACTGCCACCATTAGTGGTTACAGAGAAGCCTTGTGGTGTTTGTTTCTGAGCCTCTCTTGTGTGTGTGTGTGTGTGTGTGTGTGTATATACATGTGCATATATATATATATATGTACTAGGTCTACACACACATGCACACATGCACACTTCCACACACTGTTCTGTCTCCAAGGAAAAGAGGCCGATTTCACCACTCCTCCATAAAAAGAGTCCCCTAATCATCTGCTCGGGGAAAACTCCAGGGCTTTTAGATTAGTTAGAGCTATACTGGAGCCAAAAGCTTTTAAAGATTAAAAGCAAACAAAGCAGTTTGCACTCAGAAAGGTGAGAAGCAGCCCATTTTGAGAAGCTAGGAAATTCAAAGTAGGGAGAAAAATGGAGAAGGGACCCAAACTGTGACAGGTGGTGGTGAAGCAGGAGAGGCGGGTCGCACTGCTGCTTTTGAGAAAGGGCTCCAAAGAAAGCCATTTGATGCTGTGGGCCTGGTGGGTGATACCGAGATAGTGCCATTTAAACCAGCGAGAGCCACCTCCAGCTTGCAGGGGAGGGAGCCTTCTGCGGTGTTTGCATATTTATCCAATACTGCGAGTCCTTTGGGGGAGCATTTGAGAACTGAAGCTGACATCCTAGGGAAAGCGGACTGGAAATCAGGAGCGTAGATTCCTGAACCAGCTCTTCTGATCAGAAGCTAGGGCGTGGCCTCACTTTGGTGTACAAAAGGGAAGGACCATAGACCCGTCCCAGTCTGCATCCATGCATTCGAGGCACTTCAGCAAACATTTATCTACCATGCACGTTGGGCCAGGTGTGATCCTGAGATCTAAGGAGCTGGGGGGTGGGGGTGGGGGAGGGCGTGGGAACAGATTGTCTGAGCAGCTTTAGTGTGACTAGTCCCGCTGATGTGTTTAAAGTGTTGCTGGGTAGGCATGCAAATGCCAAAGTTAGGACAGGAAGAAGCACAGGGGGACGGTGATGATGCTTCCCTGATACTATAACCTAAAGCGATCTAGACGCCAAATTTAAAGACGCTGGATTCCCTGGTCCGTGGGCCGTGTGGGCTGTAGCCTTTGAACAGACTCCAGGATCCTTCTACTCCTGAGTTATGCTAAATTCAGGAGGCCAAGTGGGCTCCTGCTAGGGCAGGGCTATTTCTATGCCCTTCCTCAGAGCTTTGGAAGTCAGAAGCAGGAGTGTGGAATTCAGCCAGAGATAGGAAGGCTAAGGGAGACAGGATCTCGTCCTAACTTCCCCAGTATTCTGAGGGACAGCCCTGGAGGGTTGTTGCTTAGATGTTAGTGGAACCCAATACACTTAGTCTGGTAGTAGTTAGGATGTTCAAGACAATTTGTGCATAGAAAGCCAGGGACACAAGGTGGCAGAGACATGGTCTCCTCCAGGTGCCTTCTCTTGTCTCTGGAAGCAGCTTCCTTGTGTCCTGGGTGAATCCCTGGATCTACCTCTTTCTAAGACACCCTAAAGTTGAGATTCCTCTCTGTTCTGCTCTCAATTTAAGCCTTCTCACAGGCTGTCATGCCCCCAGGGGTAGTTTGTGGAGCCTTAGGTTTGCAGTCCACTGGTTGGTCTCCTCTTCTCCAGCTCCTGTGTTCTGCCTCTACCCAGACCTCTGCCATCACCACTTGAAACTAAATACAAAAGAGCTTTGGCTCCTGACTGTTCCCTGGGCTGCCTCTCTCCATCACAGCCACTCAGCTGCAGCAGCTTTAGGAATAACTCCCAACGTCTCCTTGCCCCTCCCTCCCTCCTTCCCTCCCTCCCTCCCAGCATGCCATTAGCCACCTATTCTCTGCTTTTCAAAAGCTCTCTGGAATCTACGGCCTCTCTGCATTCCCACCTCCAGCGGCTTAGTTCAGGGAATGCCTCCAGATGACCTCTGCCTCTCCCCTGCATTCCCAATCACCTGCTCTCCCAGGTAGCAGGTGCTAGCCACTGTGGGGATGGCTCGGGAGCACAGATGTGGCCTTAAGACTCAAAACCTTCTAGAGGGCCCCATTCCAGCTGACAACCTCAAGTCCCCTGAGTGGCTTCAAAGGCGGTGAGGGACTGAGTTCCCTCTCCTGCCACAACTCAGGCAACTCTTCTTTCCTCTCTGCTCCATCTCACGAACCTGAGTTCCTAGTACTACTCCCACCCTCTTCCTCCCAGCGCGTCCCATGTGTCAGGCCACGTCTGTCCCCTCTGCTGAGCCATTTGTATTGTGTTCTTACCAAACCTGGTCCACCACTGAACTATATACTCCAAGCTAAATATTGTCAAGGCAACCTCAAGTGAATGGTTTCCTCCCCATCCTGGTTCAGGTACGGGGCATTGCTCCTAGGGCCGCGTGCGTGTTTTGCAAGTCCTGCAGGACTGAGCCGCAGCCCCAGTTGCACAAGCCTCATCTAACTTGACTGTTACCTCTATTGCAGTCCTTTGCTTATTGTCTGTCTTTAAACCAGTTGTGTTTCCTTCCCTGCCCACAACCTGTGCCCAGCACACAGTGGTTGCTTGATATATGCCTTTAAGTGCCCATTAGGTTACTCATGTACGCTTGGACTCTTCCTAGCCTGACTGGTATTAGCTGCTCTCAGATCCAACCCCCTGCCCTCTCTTGTCCTCTTTCACTAATTTTATGGTTTGGTTCCCCGGAAGGCCCTTCTCTTCTGCCTACAAGCAAGCCTGCTAACACCAGGACCCTCACACCCATCACACTCTGGAAAGCAATTTCGTGTCCTAATGAACAATTTCTGCTGAGGAAGAAAATTCCCACTATAGGCATCAATGCAGAAATAAGATTTTCAACTTTAGAGTTCTGTCTAGCGTTCAGCATCCAGGTGAACAGAAAGAAAGGGGGGAGGGGCAATGTTCTACGTAGGTGTCTAGATTTAATGGTCACTATCACCTTTACACACACACACACACACACACACACAGAGAGAGAGAGAGAGAGAGAGAGAGAGAGAGACCAGTTAAATAATTCATCTCCAGGAGCATTTATAAGCTGTAATTTCCCTGCTCAATGCTCATGAAATGGGACCAGTGGGTTGGGCAATGTCCTTAACAAGCACCAAGCATAGCAGAAAAAAAAAAGGCAGCATCCTTCTGCTGCAGAGCCTGGCTGCATCCTTCTGCTGCAGAGCCTGCATCCTTCTGTGCAGAACCTGGCAGCATCCTTCTGTGCAGAGCCTGGCAGCATCCTTCTGTGCAGAGCCTGGCTCAGACAGTGTGACCAGGAACCAAGCATGAATGACAGCCTCTGATTTGTTCAGCAAAGCCCATTTCAGAGCAATTAAAAAGAAAATGTCATCTCCTGTCCAAGGCGCAAACAAAAGGCCAAGGCGGCTTTTTTCTCTCTTTTAATTGATCTGGGCTGTCAGCTGCTGCATTAGCAACCCAATTGTGTTCTAATTAACACCCTAATTAAGTGTTTTATCATCAGAACCTAAGAAGGGCGTGAACTGGGAAGTGAAAGTGCCAGTGGGGTGGGAAGGTCTGAGGTCCCCAAGGCAGGACATTTAAACACGGTTCTTAGATGTGGGAAGGTTTTGGACTTTTTTTCTCTTTCACACAAGTGGGTTTCCACAGAGGAGTCTTTCAAACAGGTTGTTTCTGATGCAAACGTTTCAACCACTTACGAACAAACCCTAGATAGGGACACATGGAACCAGCAGACCAGAGTAAAGGGAGAAAGCCAAATGGGAGTTTGGGCGCATAATGGATAGAACCATAAGTTAAAATGAGGTTGTCTTAATTAACCCTGTCTCTGTCTGTCTGTCTGTCTGTCTGTCTGCCTGCCTGTCTGTCTGTTTCTGTTTCTCTGTCTGTCTCTCTCTCTGTCTCTGTCTCTCTCTCTCTGTGTATGTGTGCACAGGGAGAAAGAATTAGAGAGATGGGGCAGGGTGTGAATTCATTCTGACATTTTCATTGGCCTGTGTTATAAACAAATCAACACGGCCATTTGGCACACCTTGTTGGTTTCGTCTTGTGAGAATAGAAACTTAGGTTGGTTACAGATTAGCTGGGGCTGGTGGGAGGGGATGGTGCTAGCCTCTAAGCCAGATGGCTCAAGTTCTGTCCCTGACGTCCACATGGTGGAAGGAAAGAACCAACTCTGGGAAATGTCCTCTGACTCCCACAGGAGTCATATGTGCCCATGCCCTAACCCCAAAAGAGAAGTTATGGTACTGGAATGTCCCACCCGTCTACCAGCTCCTCTAGTGGGGTGAGGTAGGTTGAAGACTGCAGGCTTTGGGGTAGACCCTTTGTCATGGTTTGTATAAGCTTGGCCCAGGGAGGTGTGGACTTGTTGGAGTAGGTGTGTTACTGTGGGTGTGGGCTTTAAGACTCACCCTACCTGCCTGGAAGCCAGTATTCTCCTAGCAGCCTTCAGATGAAGATGTAAAACTCTCAGCTCCTCCTGTACCATGTCTGCTTAGATACTGCCATGTTCCTGTCTCGATCATAATGGACTGAACCTCTGAACCTGTAAGCCAGCACCAATTAAATGTTGTCCTTATAAGAGTTGCCTTGGTCATGGTATGTTCACAGCAGTAAAACCCTAAATAAAACACCCTACTAAGATTTAGGGAAAAATTCTGTTCTCTTATCTGTAAAACTACAAATATGTGTGTCCTTGTAGGGGCTTTATGACAACTAAAGAGGAAATGTTCTCCAAGTGCTAGGAGAGCAGGAAGGACTAATAGATCTTACTTTCCCCTCCCCTCCCTTCTTCTTCCCCTCCCCTCCCCTCCCTCTTCACCTCTCCTCTCTTCTCTGCCCTCTCCTCCTCTCCCTCCCCTTCCCTCCACTCTTTTCTTCTCCATTCTCTGAAGCATCTTTTCCTTCCCCCTCCCTTCCCCTAACCCCCTCCTCTCCTCTCTTCTCTGTCCCCTCCTCCTCTTCCTCCCCTCCCCTCCCCTCCTCTCTTTTCTGACCCTCCTCCTCTCCTTCCTCTTCCCAATCCCCTTCCCTCTCCCCTCATGCATCTTTTCCTTCCCTCTCTCTTCTCCTCCTCCCCTCATCTCCTCTCTTCTCTGCCCCCTTCCCCTCTCCCTCCCCTCCTGTCCCCTCTTCTCCTCCTCTCTCTCCCCCTCCCCTTTTTTTCCTTCTCCCCTTCCCTTCCCTTTTCTCCTTCAGTTGTGTTTTTAACTCTTTAGCCTCTAAAGACAGAACCTCCTTTTTCCCACTGGTTCTTTATAGATCAACACAATCCAAATTCATTTAAAAATAAATACATAACATGTGTACCTATTTAAGAGGTACAGCATGGTGTCCCCGTGCCATTGTGCAGTGTGTGATGGTCGAATGGAGATAATTAGCACAGCTCTCTCCTCAAACATACATCATTTCTTTGTGTTGTAAACAATCAAAGCCTCTCTTCTAGATATTTTGAGAAATGCAGTAAATTACCATTAATTATAGACACTCTGCCCTACTGTGTTCCAGGACACAGCACCACAACTCGGCCCTGTTCAGCTGCAGTTCTGGACCCATTGTAATCATCGTCAACGCCACCCAAAGGTCTTTATTTTGAAAGCTTAGTCCTGGGCTGGGGATGTGGCTCATCAGGAAGGGCTCTTGTCTATTGTATAGAAAACCCTGGGCTGAATTCCCAACACTGTGTAAACCAGGCAAGGTGGTCCACACCTGTAACCCCAGCACTCAGGTGGTAGAGGCAGGAGGTTCAGAAGTTCAAAGTCATATTCTGCTACACATCAAATTGGAGGTATGTCCCCCCACACCAAAAAAAAAAAAAAAAAAGCCTTGGTCTTTGGGCCAGCCTGTGGCAAAGACAGCAGGAGGTGAAACCTTTGGTAGATGGGTCCTTCTGGAAGGAAACCAAGTCACAAGTCATTGAGGACTCCATAAGATGAACAGGCATTCAAGCCAAATGCTGTCAACATGAGGGGCTGCTATGCCACAACCAGAAGAAATGGGGTCATATGACCACAGGCTGACCCCTCTGAAACCAGGAGACAAAACCAAGCTTTCTTTGTTGATTATCTCAGACAATTTGTTATAGCAACAGGCGCTGGCTAATAACCATTTTCACCCATCATTTCCACAGATTCTGTGCCTTCCTGGAGCTCTAGGGTACAGATGTCAGCACCTGACATCTAAGGTCTTTAGCAGAATTGACACAAAACCCCCGAGAGCAATGACATTCTCTGCTCACTGTTCCGGGATGTCCCCAGCATCCCTTCACCTGCCTCTTGTCACACACAGTGCCTCAACAGTGGCTGCCACCTCTCTGCCTCCTCTTACATTCTCTCCATTATCAGCCTTGACAGACAGCCACACTGCTCAGGGGCTGCCCAGTGCCCTTACTCAAGGGCAAGGGTTGCCATGAGATTGCTGGCACACTCTCAAAGCTTCCACAGGCTGGCTTTTGCAGCAGCCCAAAAGGGAAATGCTATGGGTGTTTATGCAAATGACAAAGTGGGCTCATCCATTTGGGAGCTACATCACTTTTCCCACACACACTAACCCACCAGGGCTACCCGCTGGCCCCAGGGAGCAGGTAGGCTGCTGGGTGCCGGTGTGGAGGATCCTGGGGAGGGGAGTTGTTGGGGGACAGTGAAGAGAAAAGAGCACAGCCTGGAGAAGGTCTAAATTTAGGGGGTGGAGTGGGAAGAGGAGCCAATGGAACAGAGAATACGTGTGGGGAAAAAAGTGGGTGCATCAAGAGAGTGTGATTTCACGGAGTCCAAGAAAACTGGGAAACAGAGAAGTGCTAAGCAGCTGCTACTCCTGACCCACAAGCACCGCTGCCTGGTGCAGTATGCCAGAGTCTATCGCAGGACATGATGGAAGTCACCTCCATCAGCACCGTCTATAGTATTACACTTCTATTCCAAATAAGGAAGCAGAGATCTCAAGATTAGTATGAAACATCACACAGCTGTAAATGACACAGACACGTATAGTATTCCGATAGCCATGTGGCTTCCGGACCCTTCCCTGCCATCTTCTGTGAGCAGGCTCACGTTCAGGCATCAAATGCTGGGATGCCAGAGTATAATATGGGACTTTCAATAAGGTCGGATTCCCTGAGACTTGTGTGTTCAGGGTTCATGGAACAGCTTGCCCTTGATCATACTCAGAGAGGGGTCCCAGAAATGCACCGGAGAAACCGCACTTCCAAGCAGCCATGGGGATGCCTTGTCCAACCCTGCTAGCAGCCTGGAGATGGAATGGCCTTAAACTTATGCTGCTCTGAGACAAAGGGTCATTGAGGGGATCCACTGACAGCTGTCAATCACCAATACCCCCAGCAATAAGAATAGAGACCTCAGCTCCAATATGTGCAAAACCTTACATACTCACCACCAAGTTCGAATACATACTGGTCCTCCTTCAAGTCCTCTGAAGGATGTTGTTGATGTTGGGTACTGGGGTGCTTGAAGAGGGAAGGTTTAAGGCAACAGGTATAGCCCAGTTGAGGGTGGGGGATGGGGTGGAACACCATCTGAAGAGTGTTGGGTTGCTAGGCATCACATAGGATTAAGACACTTAGCGCTGATTTGCTAAGTCATTTAATAGAGCCACTGCCATTTAAAACAAGGGCACGTTCTCTCCCCAGCATTGCAAAGAGGGTTACTAGAACCAGAATCAACCTCACTAGCAAGGGAAGGCTCTTTGTCTTTTATCTCTGGTCCCTAGTGACTGAGCCTCATCCCATTGGTGAGAGCTCAACTTCAGAACCTGCCATGATTGGTACAAAGCAGGAGGGGTGGAACCCTTGTCTGGCTTTGATTAAAATAAAACTCTCACAGGGCCAAGTTCAAACTCTCTCGCTGGCTATAGCTACCAGTACTAAGCATCCAAGGCTCAGTGCTAAGGACTTCTGTATCAGCAGTGAATAAGAGGGGGCGCTGGCAGCGCAGCGGGAGCGATGGTATCAACATTACAGAGTCAGGTAACAGGACTCAGAGGTCCCTTTAGTGTCCCTAAAGCCAGGGAAGGGCTCCATCTCAGAGGCACACATTGGTGCATCGGTGTGGCCCTGTGCACCCTGCCTCTCACTTGTGTGACTCAGGACGGTTCTGACTTACTCAGGTCTCACACTCCCTCAGCTTCCAATCTCCCACAGACTCACATCCGGGTTTAAGTTCTCCAACCGCCAGGCCTGTGCACACCTTAGCTGGTTACCACAGAGCTCTTGCAGCCCCGAGGACTCCAGTTCGAACGCTGACCCCCACACTCAGCCATGTGGCCTCAGGAACGAAGCCACTTTGCACAACCAGGGAATACAGGAGCAGCATTCAAACCCAGGGCTTTCTGGCTCAAACTCACCTCTGAGTTGACTGTGGCCCCCCATAGGGCAGAGCAGAGAGGACATCCCCCCACCCCCCAGCAAGCACTTAAGTGACTGTCCCTTAGTTTAGGACTTCCAGGCAGGGACACCAAGGCCGTCTATCTTCTCAAAGGGTACTCAAGAGCTGCACAGTATAACTGTGGTAGTGGAGGTGGTGGTGATGGTGGTGATGATGGTGATGGTGGAGGTGGTGGTGGTGGTAGCAGCTGCTTCCAGGGGACAGGGATAAAGCCAGCAAACACTTAGCTCTCAGTACTTGCAACAGCACTGGAATTTGAGTTCCCCTGGGAATTGGCTAGTGAAAATGAGAGGAGAAATGACTCACCTGTGACCTGGGAGCAAGTGGGAGAGCACAGGGCTGAGAGCCAAGGAGGGGAAAGAGACCAAGAAGCACACCCTGTGCGTATGTGTGTGTGAGAGAGTGTGAGTGTGTGTGTGTGTGTGTGTGTGTGTGTGTGTGTGTGTGTGTGTGTGTGTGTGTGTGTGGTCAGGCCAAGGCTGCAGTGAGAGCCATCTGGTTCCAAAAACAAAGACAAACTCAGAGAGAAGGTGATTGAAGACGGGAGGGGAGGGGAGGGAAGGGGAGGGGAGGGGAGGGGAGGGGAGGGGAGGGGATGTGTTCATAGGGGAACCACAGAAGCAGCAAGTTCCCCAACTCAGCCTCTGGTCCCACCTTTTGGGAGCTTACACTGTTCAATCAATTACATCAGCACTTGTCTCAGAGTGCTTTCTGTTGCTGTGATAAACACCACGACCAAAACCAACTTGGGGCAGGAAAGGGACTACCTCTTCTCACAGCCTGTAGCCCATCACTGAGAAAAGTCAGGGCAGGAACTCAGGGCAGGTGCCTGGAGGCAGAGGCAGGAGAAGCCATGGAGGGGTGCTGCTTGCTGGCTCGCCTTTCATGGCTTGCTAGGCTTGCTCTTTTATACAACCCAGGACCACCTGCTCAGGGGTGGTACCACTCACAGTGGGCGGGGCCTCTCACATCAATGGTCAATCAAGAAAAGGCCCCCACAGACTTACCCACAGGCCAATCTGATGGAGGTACTACTTTCTTCAATGGAAGTTCCCTCTTCCCAGATGCCTCTGGCATCGAATTGACAAAATTTTAACCAGCTCGGCACCGTAGGGTAAAATACTTCTTTAAAAATCATAAAGAGAATGTGTTAAAACTTCTATGTGCTGGAGGAGCCTTCTGTCTTCTATTGGGAGAGATGTGTGGTTTGCTTGGGGAGGCATTGGGTAGTGAGGAGGATGCAGAAGGGAAGCCCCCTGAGGTTCCCCCTGCAGTTCTACGCAGGGCCCCATTGTCACTGGAGCTGGAGAGGAGGGAGCCCTGCACTGGGTGGGAGGCTCTGTGTCTGAGAAACAGGAAAAGAGACAATTGCACTTAAGTGCTCACAAGCCAGCCCCTTTTATTTTCAAGGACATGAGCTGATAAATGTGGATTTGTCCTGGCTGCTGCATGCATTATGCAAATGAGCCGAAGGGGACAGATAATGCTTCAGGGTCACCACCTGTCACATTCTAGTGCCTCACATTTTGAAAAGGGGTTAAGAATGGCTGACTTCCTCCTTAAATACCTGTGTGGGAGTCTACAGTGTTGAACCACCATTATTTCAGATCTGACTCACTGGGGGCCACATTAATTTCCTATTTACAGAAGCCACTCTCCGACGCATGATGGATTCTGCTCATTCAATTTACCACCCACGTATCCATCAGATGCTACTGATGGCCAGGGGCTCTGCGTCTAGTCTTCCCTAAGGATCTAGAGAAGCGATGCTCTTTCAATTACAGTCTTAAGATGTTAGTATTCAACATCTGCCTCAACCACATTAAACTAATAGATAGGCCATGAATTCTTTAAAAGACTTGAAAGGGCTGAGGATTAATTGAAAAGAAAGAAAGAGAGAGAGAGAGAGAGAGAGAGAGAGAGAGAGAGAGAGAGAGAGAGAGAGAGAGGAAGGAAGGAAGGAAGGAAGGAAGGAAGGAAGGAAGGAAGGAAGGAAGGAAGGAAGGGGGAGGGGGAGGGGGAGTAAGTTAAGGGCTCACCTTGCAAGCATGATGGCCTAAGTTCGATTCCCCACAAATCATTGTTTAAAACAGGCCCAGTGCTGGCAAGGTAGAGACAGGGAGATCCCTCCTGTCCTAACTGGCTTTCTGTAAAGCAACTTGGGGAGGGAAGGGTTTATTTTGCCTTACAGCTTACATAGTCCATCATGAAAGGAAGACAGGGCTGGAACTCAAGACAGGAACCAGAAGTTAGAAGCTGAAGCAGAGACCATGGAGGGACGCTGCTTACTGGCTTGCTCGCCATGGCTTGCTTGGCCTGCTTCCTTATACAGCCCAGAACCATCTGCCTAAGCATGGCACTACCCACAGTGGACTGGGTTTTCCCTCCCCAATCATCAATAAAGAAAATGTCCCTACAGACTTGACTACAGGCCAATCTGATGGAGGCGCATTCTCACTCGAAGTTCTTGCTTCTCAGATGGCAAAGTTTCTAACAAGCTAAGAAAGAGAACTAACCAGCAGGCCTGGGGCTCATTGGCTAGCCAGTCTAGCGAAATTGGTAAGCTCTGGGTTTCAGTAAAAAAAAAAAAAACCTGCCTCAGAAAAGAAGATGGAAGGCTCCTGATGAGCAATAGCTGAAGTTGACCTCTGATCTCCACACACATACACTACATGTGCACCTGGACACACACACACACACACACACACACACACACACACACACACACACACACACACACACACACGTACGCTCACCAAAGATCACAGCAGAAGAAATGGCTACAGGTAAAAGAGGAAATAAATCTCATCTGGATTCTGTCCTCTTAGTATCACTATTTGTTAAGCTCCTGCATCGCGACTCTAAGAGTAAGGGCTGCACAGGAAAGCTAACACTTATTTAAAACCTCAGCAGAGCTAGATTATAGCCCTTGCATTAGAGCAGCTGTCTGTGTTGTTTCAGAAGAGGGGTTGTTGTTGTTGCTTTATGAGAACACATTTAAAGGCTGCAAGACCAAAACAAAAAAAAAAAAAAAAAAACAAAACAAAACAAAAAAAAACCCTTTTCTCCTAACACAAACTCAAAACCCAATGAAATCACCACCAGCCTAGACAGGTCAGTTGCCAGCCTCTCTGTCCCCAAGTGCATGGTGAAGAGAGATGCTAAGTTGAAGCCATGAGAATTCCTCTTCGGCTACAAAATATGACCAATGTACAGACAGCGAGATGAGAGCTGAGCATTCCAGAACTTTGACCACCTTGGTTCCATCTCCCCTTTCTTGTGTATCTCCCCAGAGCTGACAAGGCCTGTTGGCAGCCAGAGGCCTTTGAGGGAGCTTTGATAGTAATGAAGAACTGTGTGGCAGAGTCCAATCCTCCCAGGCTACTGCAGGACTCAGGCAGCCCCCAAGCCCTGCAGTGGCCTCTCTCAGTTCCAGTCTGTTCTACCCACTGCCAGGCTAGCCTCCCTTCCTGCAATGGGCATTTGTTTCTCTGGGGCACAGCCTCCAAGGCCTCTGTAACAATTCCAGCCACTATCCCATCATTTGGAAAGCCACTCCCCGCTGTCCCTCCACCTCCATTGTTGGATTGGGACTGAATCTATGCTGAGCTAGGAGGGTGTCTGGTGAATTTAAACTTGGCCTTAATCTCTCTTGGCCTATTTCATCCTCCTGGTAACAGGTCCTAGGATGTATACATGAACGAAGCCAGGCTGGGCCATCCACTCAGGTTTAGTTCCATGAGTGTCACCGGAGCATCTGGGAAAGCTAATGACTGTATCCCCCTGACCTCAGCCTTTAAGAATGTGATCCAGGTGTCTTCTGCAAATATGTGACCTAGTGATTTTCTGGATGTAAGTAGCACACCCAGGGAATGAAAAACAGGGGACAAGAACAACTCTTGCGTCTCTGGTTCCAGGCACTCCATGCAGATGGCCACTGTAGGTGGTAGAGCAGGCTTAAAGAGGCTTGCTCCAGATGGGTTAAAGACATTGTAAAGGAAGCGCATTTATTCAAAGACAGATATATGGGCTGAACGTTTGGAAGTCTAGACTTTAGATATAAATGTTGAAGTCTCTGGCACATAAAGGACATTTAAAGGCAGGGGCGGATGTCTAACCAAGGAGACTGTAAATCAGAATGATCAACTGGACGGACCTTTGCGAATTGCAATGTAAGAGGTCGGCTTGCTTGGATCAAATTGGCAGAAAGGAAGTGGAAACTGCCGTTTCTCAGACAGACCGCAGCTTCCTGAGAAGAGAAAGCATGCCTCATCCATTTCTTTTAAAATACAGTATGCTGGATGGTGGTGGCACACACCTTTGATCCCAGCACTCAGAGGCAGAGGCAGGCAGATCTCTGTGAGTTCAAGGCCAGCCTGGTCTATAGAGCAAGTTCCAGGACAGCCAGGACTACACAAAGAATGGCCCAATGTAGCCAGAGCATCAGGCTGAGAGTTAGAGGCCATGAATTCTAAAATATAGTTTTGGATGAAAGAAAACACTTTTAAGTTTGCATTCATAATTTACTGGCTATGACAGGTTCACCCTCACTCATTCAACTAGAAGTATACAGGAGGTGTCAGCACAAACACTGCCTAAGGCTGGGGAATTATAAGTCTGAAGGGATGAGCAAGAGGCTACTTTCAATCTTGCTTATTAGATTCTTATCACATGACTATGAATAAAAATGCCCCAAGAAAAATTCTTAAAGCTTTGGTAGCTGAAGACACCAAGGTCCTCAGAACTTCATTTGTACAGGCAATAAGCAATGGGATTGGAACTCAAGTCAGTGAGCTTTTACTGTGAATGTACACTATCCTTCCACCACCCCCAAGAACTCATGGTCTTATCGTGCACCTGAGAGATTCAGGGTGTCTCTTTAACTAAATGTAAAAGCAACAGTAAAAAACCCTGCTGTGATGTGGCCAAGCAATGGACGCTCTAAATGACCACATAGTCAGGAAGTAGGGAGAATTAGCTGGACCTTCCAATAAAAACGAGCCTAAGTGTTTAGAGCGCACATCTGTGGGGGAAGGGCAGGAACCCCAAATCCATAATACCAAGGCAAGTAAATTGAGCCTCAGAAATTCTTTTATGTGTGTCACACGGGTCTCAAAGAATATGTTCCTAAAATAATGTGGCCTGTCTGTGACAGTGAATGTTGCAACAGAAACAGGTAAACCATTTAAGGTCTTCTGCATGATGGCTGAATGGTCTGGCAAAGCTTGTGATTTGGTATTGACTGAAAGACATGATACGGGTCAGGAGTCAATAAAGTTCCCAGAGGCTTTAATAGGATAAAGGAGATGACCTGGGAGCCCCTCGTTTACTGTTGATTTAACTCTACCAGTACCATGCCACCCCCACATTCTTCTTCCTTCAATACCGTGAGATCCTAGAGAAGAGAACCCACAGGGTCTCCGTGGTGCAGCGTCTTTCAAAGGACCCCACAGACTTGACTGTGAGGCTTGGAACATTGTCTCACCCATATCAATTATCTCGTATGTTTTACACTACTAGAAAAGAAACATACTGTAACATTTGCCCGAAACCCAAACAACCTGAATGAAGAGGGGAAGCAATGTGGATATGCCAAGCTTCTTCCTCATCCTTACTATTTTTTTTAATCAACCGTTGGAGGGTGCGGGGAGGGAAGCAGCTGCCAAGTGTTCCATTTTCAACATTAACAATTTCCAATTTTCCAAATTAATTACTAAATTGACATACAACCTGAACCTGCCAGAGATCCAGAGAGCAACTACAAATTACAGGTTCACGCCACTCCCGCTGAAGGAATCTTAAAGATCCACAGCATAAGGAGAGCAATACTACCATCATCTGTTCACCCTGAGTCAGTCCTAGTCTCAACTCTTCCAGTGACTAATTGGACCCATTTACAAGAAATCTGGCCCCGGGGGATGGGTGGGACACGAGGCTGGAAATCCGAAAAGCTTAACCTCTTTTTTGATAAAAAACCAACTACAATTATATAAGGTTCCACTTTCATAAGAGCTCGCATTTATAGCATGTTTAAAAGCACGCCGAGGGCTTGCTAGCTCATCCTGTCGTTTGATTTCCTCCACAATAAACTTGAGAATAAGACACACTCAGCGCAGGCCCATTTAGAATGCAATCAATATATTGACTGGACGAACAAAGTTCCAACAGGGCTCGTGATCTCATTTCACATATCGAAAAGCCTGGCTCAGAGAAGGGAATATAAGCTCACCCCAGGGCTCTGGAAGAGGCTGTGGCTCAGTTTACCTAACTGAGAAAGGGCGGGGGAGGAGCGTCTCTCAAAGGTTGGGATCCTGCCGCCCTCTCGGAGTTCTGGGGCCCTTTGGGTTTGAGATTTTTAGGCCAGCCCTGTCCCACCCTCCACGCCACTCTACCCTCTGCAGACCCTCTCTGCTTGGCTGTCGCTACTCTCCACTAAGGACTCTGCCAAGATCCAGAACCTGGAAAGCCCAGAAGGAATGTCAGTTGGCTGAGCTCCCAGGCAGCACTGCGCACGCGCGGACCCCCAGACGCGACCTTAACTAGAGCTCTGCGCCTGCGCAAGAGTCCTGTCCATTTTTTACCTGGATGGGAACCCAAGCGCTGTACTTACGTTCCGCAGGCAAGATCTAGGGTCACTGCAAATGCATTGCCTTCGTGTCTGGGTCTCTATCTGAGGTTGACCAGATCAGGGATTCTCCATAACGTCTTATAAAAAGCAACCTCCATAGCGGATCTTTTAATTAAAATTTGAAACTGCTAGCTGGGGGAAAGAATCTCTCTCTCTCTCTCTCTCTCTCTCTCTCTCTCTCTCTCTCATACACACACACACACACACACACACACACACACACACACACACACACTCACACTGAAAATGATAGCACTTTCAAGGCTGATTCAAGGAGCCAAATTTGCTGAGCTAAGACACCAACTCTGACATTTAATACAGGATGACATTGGGTCTTGATTAATATGAGATTTAAATGTATTCATAGATGTAAATCATCTATACCAGCATAGTGCTTAGCCTATAAGGTAAACATATGCAAAAGTAAAGTTGCATTGTAAACACCTTACTGGAAAGGGCAATATCAATTCTATTCCCAAGTAGGTGTGCTTGGTCTTGTTAAGGGGTGGTTATGAGATTTGTCCCTACCCCAGACTTTTCTCTCTTTACCTGAATAGTTTGCCATTCCTTCTACTTTGCTGACCAGAAGGCATTTTTCCAAAGTGAGGATAGGTCTTCGTTTTATATAAAAGCTATAAAAAATTTTTTAAATGTTTTGGGGAACTGAGGTGTGGCTACCACTAGACATTTGTCTAGTGAGGGTTGTCCCTATATTGCCTCAATTTGTACAAAAAAAAAAAAGTCAGGGGGGGGGAACCCCTTACTTTGATTCTGAGATCTGTTTTTAACAAAACAAAAAGCTGTATAAATATAACCTCAAGCAGGCATAACACAACGAATAGGCAGTCTTAACATGAGAAGTGCGGCGATGTGAGGAAAGAAGAAGGCTTCCCATTTTAGATAATCATCTTATGCTGAGAAGCGCGTGGCTATCGCATTTAGACTCGCACCAGTTGCAGGGAACTGTCCTTTCAGCACCACACACCGGCTGAGCACCTTCACGCCTGGAGCTAATGGGTATCTATGGCGACACACCGTGTCATCCTGTCCAGGTGACAGGAGTTACAGTCGATAACGCCTTTGGCTGTTTTTCAAAGAGATTACTATATAAACGTCATGAGGTTAGTCCTGTCAACTTGACGTGTTTAGACTCACCCAGGAGACACGCCTCCGGGCCTGGCTGAGGGAAAGAATCTAGATCAGGTTAGTTTCTGGGCATGTCTGGGATGGAGTTTCTAAATTAGGTTAAATGAGGTGAGGCATACTATGGGTGTCAGCAGTGCCACCCCATGGGCTGGGGTTCTGGACTGAATTAAAAGGAGAAAGTGAGCCGAGCACTGTCTCTCTCTGCCTCCTGACACCATACAGATGCAATGTGACCAGCTGCCTCATGCTCCTGCCCCCATACCTTCCCTGACACAATGGACTGCGCGCTCTAGCAGCGAGGCAAGGCAAACCCTTCCATCCTCATGTTGCGTTGTCGGGTATTTTGCCACAGCAACAAACAGGGACTGACACAGACAGGAACATAAAAACATTCAGTGTCCCTTCAGCACCACGTGGTTCTGCTTAGCAGCACCCTAGATAAAGGAAGTGTGAAGGGGTCCATAGCCTTGCCATAAGCTCTCCCATGGCTTCTCACCGTCACCCTGGAATCTCCTTGCGCATTTCCTATTCTCAAGGCTTCCTGTTCTTCCTGCCTCACGACCTTTGTTCCTGAGGCTTTCCCAGCTTGGGATGCTGCCCATCGCTTCCTTTAGCAGCTTGACTCGGCCATCATGGAGATGTTATCCCTCTGCCAAAGCCTGCGCAGACTGAGTCAGGGCACCAGGTGACAGCAAACAACGGTGCTGCAAAACGGAGGCCCAAGTTATCTCAGCATCGAACGCCATAGCATGTGTGTCTGTGCATGCACACGCACATATGCAAGGGTGGAAGCCAGTGTTGACATCGCATATTTTTCTTTACGCTCTCCACCTTATCTTTTGAGACTGGATCTCCGGTTGAACCTGGAACTCTGTGGTTCAGCTGGACTGGCTGGTCAGAGAGTCCCAGGGGTCCTCTAGTCTCCACTTCCCCGAACACTGAGATTATAGGTATGCACTACTGCACGGGCTTTTATACATGGATGCTGGTGATCTGACCTCAGACCCTCATGCCTATGTAGAGAGCATTTTACAATTGAGGCATTTCCTCAGTCTCTACAGCATTTACAGATGTGCAGGGGGATAGCAGCCAGCTGTTGAGATCGGTTAGGTCCCTCTGCTGATGTCATCTGAGCCCCCACCCACTCACCCATTTTCAAGGACTGAGAGTGTAGCCAGACCAGGCCTGTGGCTCTTCTTAATTAGAGTGGGTGAAGGACATTCTAAAGGCGATGTCAGAGGCCCAAGAAGGCAAGAGGAACATACCAAGGTCTTTTAAAGCTTATGTTTAGAGTTGGCTCTTTACTGGCCCAAGCTAAAAGTCAAGGGGCTGTGGAAATGTAGTGTGTTGTTACAGAGGGAACTTCACAATCTCGTGAAAAGGCTGAGCATACAAGAAATGAAGCAGAGCTGGGGCTGATGATGTAATATACTACCAACAGGTTTCAGCTGATACCATCTCTGACCACTCTAAACTTAAACACGAGGCTCACCACACTTAAAGCCATTTTAAATATGTCCCTTTGTTTGTATTGATTCTATTCTTCCACTGCATAATAAACCCCCACAGGATAAAGAACAAGTCAAGATCACTCTTTTTCTGAGGAAGAGCCTAGCAGTGCAGACCACATAGCAGGTTCTCAATAAACTCTTGCTGACTGGGTGAATGTGCATAGGCGTTAGTAGGAGGCACTCATAGGTGGACCCAGTAATTCCTCAGCAAGTTAGGCAGGGCAAGCTTCCCAAAGGAGGAGTGGTAAGTTGAGATGTACGTGCACTTCTGTCTGGCTTGCTTCTCCCTCCTGCTGCAACACAGCTTGCTCTTCACTGCAGACAGCGGGAGGCTGCAATCGAACTCTTTGTAGGTGGTGAGTATTACACTCAGACCCCCTTTGTAGGTTGTGGGGAGACCTTTGGATCTCCAGATGCAGATGGACCAGAGCCCTGAGGTCACTGCTCTCCCAGCCACACACTCTTCTTCGTCAACTCTGCCTTCAGCAGCCAAAACTTTCTCTTTCTGGAAGAAAATGTATTCTGATAAAAATCCTTCCCTTCAAAGTCCTTGGATGGCTTTCCATGTTCCTCTGGATCTTGTTCAGGGTCCAGGCACTGGCAACAGCATCCTCAGTATCCCAGAGAGAGGGCCTCCACTTCCCTCCTGAGGCCATTTCCTCTCATATGATCTGCCTCGCACCATCTGCACTGGGCATGGTCCTTCAGAGGGACAGAACTAGTATAGCATGCATATGTTGTCAAAGGGGTATTAGACTGCCTTTTATGGTGTTGCCAGGCAGTGTGACAGTGACCACTTGCACACTGGAGAGGCTGAGAACCCAGGAATCCACATGGGAAAGTCAAAGACGCTGGAGACCGATGTGGTGGAAGACAGAGTAGCGGTGGTCTCTCAGAAAGAGGGGAAGATGGAAACATACATCTGCCTCTTCCTCAGACCTCTTTACATCTGGACTGCTCACTGGAAGACGCCAGCCACTCTGAGGGAAGGTGGCATCACCTGTCTGGAAACATCCTGTGACACACACTCAGAGGTGTGTCCCCTAGGGTAGTCTAAACCCTGTCAGGTTTAACCATCAACCCGCCCGAGCACTGGCACATTGTGATGACTTCAGTTTCTAGAAAGCACTTCCTGCCTGGGCTTTGCTCATGCTTGCTTCCTCTGCCTGGGACACAGGGCTCCATTCCTCCTGCCCCCTTCCAGCACAGGCACACACCTCTCCTTTGCACAACCAGAATTATGAAGAGCCCTGCTCATTCGTTGTCTTCTCTACAAAGTCTTGCCTGATGCTTTATAGCCTCCCTCCCCCATTTCTTCGTCTCAGTCCTCTGCCATAGGAAAGAGTCTTACTTAAAGTATTTGCTTCTGTAATGTAGCAGTTAAAACCTCGGTTTTCAAAGGCCAGCTATGGCAGTACTTGCACCAGATGACAGCCACTCTTTCACAAACTGTGGACTCCATAGCTTTAAAGCACTTAGGACATTGCTAGCACAGAGCTAAGGGCTCATGTCAGCTCCTCTTTCTTTCCTTCCTCCTTTCTCAAAATACTTTATTTATTGCTCTGGCTGCTAAGAAGCTCTGATAAAATGTTAGAGCTGGCCAACACATCTTTAGAGCAAACGGACAGGCATGGACTAAGGTTTTCCATCTCTGAATGAGGTGTGTGGGTGTTAGAAAGATAGAAGAGGACACGGCAGACCCAGCAATGGCCTCAGAGATGACCGTGTATTACCCTGGGAGCCCGTGACAGTGTCATCCACACAGCATGAGGCACTGTATGGACGTGACTACGTTTAGAGGGGTGAGATGGAGGTGAGCTGTCCCTGGAGTCCTTGGGTGGCCTGGTGTCACCACTATGTGAGCGGAGGAGTGAGACAGGAGAATCCCACTCAGGATGACAAAACATGAGCAAGACCTGGGTGGCCATTGTGGCTTTGAAAGTTATGAGATCATGAGTATGAGGCCAATACCTGCGGAGGGTGGGAAGTACCTGGGACTAGGAGAAGATCTGAGGACATGGATCGGTAGATAAAGTACCTGCCCTGCAAACATGAAGACCTGAGTTCAATCCCCAGAACCCACATTTTAAATAAGCCGGGGTATGGTGGCCGGGGAGAGGCAGAGCCATGTGAATCCCTGGAGCCTGCTGGCCAGCCACTTGACTAGCACCAGGCCAGTGAGGAACCCTGCTTCTGACCTCAAAAAACTTACATGATCCTCAGGCTGTTCTCTAACTTCTAATTGTACACATGTCAACATGCATGCATGTACACACACAGGAATGGTAGAAACAGGGGGTGAAAATGCGGTGAACTGTTCAGAGTCTCCATCCTGCTGCCACACATCCCCACTGATACCTCAGCAATAGCCAACAAGAGACCCATCTTGGACAAGCATGTGGCCATTGTTACAGCAGCAACAGGAAACCTAAAAGTGGTCAGCTCAGTACATTTTTGGGGGAAACAAAAGGAAGAAGAAGAGAAGAGACATCTTAAGACAAGAAGAGGCTGAGCCCATTGGAGGAAGGAGTTGTTCTCTGGGGTTTGTACAAGCTAACAGCCTCTGCTGCCTTTCCTGGCAAAGGGAGCCTGCGTAAATCAATATTTACCAAGGCGGCTTCGCCTCTGAGCCTCTGCTTACCCTCTCTCTTATGAGTCACCTTTAGCCTGCATTAGAAAGCACTCAAAGACAACCACTGCCAGCTTACAAACATATGGAAGGAAGATCCCCAAGGGCTCTGCAGCAACATTTAAAATGCAGATTAATACTTCAGTATGAGCCTGGTTCTGCTACAGTTAATCCTCTGAGCCTTGAAGCTGACCTGAGCGGGAGAGGTGGGGGGTGGGGGTGGGGGACAGGGGGCGGGGCTGGGGTTAGGGTGGTGATATGTGTGTGTGTAGAGGGGGGATCACCAGTCATTGCCCCACAAAGGTACATAGCTACATCGGCTACATCATGCAAGCTTCTCGGGGTTGAAACAGGAGAGAGCCAGCTCTGCTTCCGCCCGCAGTTCTTCTGGTAGGAGGGCCATCAAAGACAAAGTTCCAGAATACGTGTCCCTGGTGTGTCTAGTTTTATCAAACTTCCAAAAAAAAAAGTGTAGCCTCTTACCCCAACCCCTTCAGCTACATGAAAAGCTGCTCTGCAGATAAAAACAACTCATAGCTGATTGGTCACCCATACTTTTTCTTCCAGGAGTGTCTCCGTGATCCTCAGCTGAATACTCAAATGCTATCCCTCTGTGTCTGTATGGTGTGCATACACATATGTGTGCGAGTGTGCATTCAACTATGCATATACAAGGAGGCCAGGGGAGGGCACTAGGTGTCCTTACCTGTCAACCTCCACTTTATTCTTTGAGGCAGGGTTTCTCCATTGAAGCTTGAGTTCTCATTTTTCAGCTAGGCTGTCAGCTAGCCATCTCCAGCAATCCTCCTGTCTCTGCACTCCCCCAGGGTTGGAATTACAGGTATGAGTGGAATCACATAAGATCCCTGGGTCCTTATGTGGCTACAGGAGTGGGACCTGAAGTCCAAACCTCATGGTACATTCTTCTTTTTGGAGCCATCTCTCCACCCCCAAGGATTGCCTTTCAAACCTCCTTCTCAAAGAGGCCATCCCAGCCTGCTAGGGAAAGTCCCTCCAGCCCAGTTATTCATGTGGTCTAGCTATTGGTGGGGCAATACTCTTCGTCAATTTGTTTATTTGTGGTCTGTTACACCGCACTAGAATGTAAACCCTTAGGAGGCTGTGTCTGCTGGCTTTTCCCTTGTATCTCCATCCTGCCTGATAATCCTGTTTTGCCATTTCTCAGCCTCACGAAAAACAGAACTGTGCACTTCCTCATCATACATTGAAGTTCTAAGCCCCAATTTCTCTGAAGATGCCGTCACTTGCAGATAGTGCCTTTAAAGAGGTGATTAAATTAACATGAAGCCATTAGACTGGGCCCTCATTCAGTTGAATTCATGAGAGGAAATTGAAACATGATGGGGAGTGATGGGAACTGTAAAGATACAGGAGAAGCCATCCATCTTTGAGCCAAGAAGACAGGCAGACCTGGAGTGAATCCTTCCACATCTGTGCTGGGAAGGACCAACTCGGCTAACACCTTGACCTTGGACTCCCAGCCTTCCTAAGGGTGAGAAATTAAATTTGTGTTATTAGAGTCCCTAGGTCAGGGGTATTTCATTTGAACAGCTCCATCAAATTCATAGACACTACTCACAGAGTACCGGGAAGCTTGCGTGAAAATCTACAGGGAGTGCCTGTGACCTTTGTCATGTTTGCTGGCAAATGTAAGGGCAGGGAAAAGGTCTCTTCCTGCCCCCGAACAGGGGCCCAGCTATACTCTGTAACATAAACCAAGTTAATGAAAGGAAGCAGGATAAATCTATTTGATGGTGGTTTTATATAATATGAGAGCATTCTGGTTTGGGGGACCAGAAGACCCATATGAATGGTCTATTTGAATGTTTGTGTTTAGTGAAGTAACATGGACACCGAGATAGAAACGTGATTGGGCGAAAACATATGAGCTAAGGATGACAGACCAGGGTGGGCCAACAGGGCCTGTCCAGGTTCTTCCATTTGAGTGGCATTTCCTCTTTCCTGGTGTTGGGCGGGATCTCCCCTGGGATAAAGTCTTATGACTTAGAAGCAAACAAGATAGATATGGGGACCTCTTTATGGCTAAGTCTCACGCAGACATTCGAGTGACACCTTAAATTTTATGGTTAGTGTAGGATCAGGACAGCTTCAATACACCATGCAGGTTAAGGGTTCTGTTTGCAGTTCAAGAATGAGTTCCTGTTTGTCCTGAGCTAAGTCCTTGCAGGTTAAGGTTTCTGTTTGCAATTAAGGGTAAGTTTCTGTTTCTTAGATCCGATGTAAACCACAAGACATAGTTTTTCCTGCGAGCCCATTCCCATGACATATATCCTTACCCTGTTCTTCCCTTTTCATTGTATCTTTCTAACAATGTTTGACAGACGACTCTCTCGCTCCTGTGGGCACTTTATCTCTCCTATAAAAAGGACTTCAAGAGTCAGTAGGGGTTGCCCTCTACAAATCCCGATTTAGAGAAAGGCAGCCGGCTGGCCAGTCCCAGGTGCACCCTAAAGCACAGCCTGCTTTAACTGTTGTGGACTTGGTCTTTTTTTTTCCTCTTGGTTCCCAGGTTTAACAGCTAGCATTGGAGAAAGGACTCCGGTTCTCCTTTCTCCTGACCTGCCTTGGGGAACAGGGATCTAGTTTCTGTGCACTGGGGGATTAGAAGGGACAAGAGAAGGGGGTCAGGAGAACAAGGGAGAGCAATGCTACCTCTGAGGGCTTCCCTTTGTGACACTCTTTTGAGTCCCAGCGCAAGAATCAAAGGGCACCCGCAGTGAGAGTGGAGTATTTTGTAGAGCTTGGGACTCTGGGGAAGCCCAAGTGGGAGATCGTAATATCCTGAGCTGCCACGAGAGAGAAGGAAACATTTAGCCGGAAGCTGAAGAGGGACGACTTCTTGTGGAGAGGGCCATTCCAGAATAAAAGCCGTAGTCTTTGGAGAGCCACCAGCCTGCTAGGAAGCTACAAGGAAGGCCCAGGTAGCAAGAGCCCACTTCAAGTCTCCCTCCCACAGAGCTTATGATCTGGAGGACTCCAGACAGAGTCCATGTGTAGCTAACCTGTGCAGCCCTCACCTCTCGTAGTCTAAGAAAGCGGTTTCTGGATATCCTGTCAGTGCTGACCCTTCACAGACACCCAGTGAGCCTTGGGGTTTCCCCAATGCTTCTTTGATGGTGTTAGCACAGAGATGGCTCTCCCGCATGGGTCTCTGGCAAGTTCTATGAGAGATGCTTCAAAGGGGCTCACTCCTGAATGCCTAGCAATTCATAAATGGACAGTATGGGTGGCTCACGTGCACTGAACATCTAAACATCTGACAGCTAACTAGCCCAGTCCTCACAGGCATGGCAAGTGGTCTTACCATCCCAGCTCTGTCCGATGTCTGACTTCAAAGGGAAGTGAGGCTGTGGCTCAGTAGGTAGCACACTGCCCTGGCAGGTGAAGAGCCTTGGTGTTCCATCGTCAGAACTGCAGAAGCCAGGTATGGTGCTGGCACACGCCTGTGACCCCGGTACTCAGGAGGAGGAGGAGGCAAGAGGATAATAAGGTTGAGGTCATCCCTCTGCTAAGTGGCAAGTTCAAAGCTAGCCTAGCATTCATGAGGGCTGGTCTCAAGAAAAACAAAACAAAGAAAGAAAGAAAAATGGGTTTATTTTGACCCATGGTTTCATTCTGTCATGGAGGGGGAAGGCATGGAAGACTGGTCACTTCACAGCAGACCAGAAAGAAAAGTGAGATGTCATACATGTGCACGCATGCCCTCTTTCTCTCTCACATACTGACACACGTACATTCTCACTCTCTCTCTCTTTCACACATACACTTACACACTCTCACACACATACACACTAACACACATGCATACACATGCAGACATACTCTTTCTCTCACACATACTCACATACAAGTAAACACTCACTCAAATGAACACACACACACGCACACACACGCACACACACACACGCACGTCTCTGTTACTTAGCTAAGAAACAAGCATTCAAAGCAGGAACCTGAAGGGAGCTTCGCTTTGCAGATAAAAAAACCAGAGATCAGGACATCACTTGACTAAGGTAGCACAGCCAGAAGGCGGGCAGAGCTAGGATCAGAACTGCAGGCAGCTTGCTCCTGCCTCTTCATCCTGTCTACCAAGCCAGAAAAGTTTTACAAAGGCTCAAAAGGCTCCAAGCTGAATGTGGTGACTCAAGCCCAGAATCCCAGCAACTGTGAGGGTAGGCAGGAGGGTTGCTTTGAGTTTGAGGGCACCATGGTAAGCTCCAGGTTAGCCTGGGCTACAGTATGAGACTCCCCAGCAATGTGACAGAAAGTGACAGCGGAGCAAAGGGGACACTTCATGTCTTCTGGCTTCTCTGTGTATGCTGTGCATACCCGCATCCGTGTGCATCGCACAGGCATATGCACACAGGCACATGGAGCTAGCATAGGGTCTGGGGTACAAGTAAATAGAGGGCTTGCCTTGTGCGCTCAGGGTTCTGCGCTCCATTCTCGACACTCGGGGAAGTTCTCATTTAGGCTAGGCTTGCTGGCCAGAAGCACACTCATGTCTGCACCCCGTGGCTGGGACTGCACACGTGAGCAGCCGGGTCAGTCTTTCTTTCCAGGTGCTGGGGATTTGAACTCAGATCCTTAAGCTTATGCCGCAAGTGCACTTATCCACTGAGCTCTCTCTCCAGCACGGGCTAGCTCAGTTTCAGAGATAAAGGCTAGGATGGAGATGCAGCCTGGTGTTGAAGTGCTTGCCTGGTGTGTGGGAGGCTCTGAGTTCCATGCAGATGTCAAAAAATAAAATGAAATAAAATAAAATAAAAAGTGAGGGTTTTGAGACTCATAAGGGTTAAATGAGTATTCCAGGTAAGCCACAGGCTCACAGTTCGAACCCTAGACAACCTGAGTCAGGAGCCCCGGCTTTCCACAAGAATCAGAGCAAGCAAGAACAGAATCAAGCATCGCAGGTGAGCTCTCAGGTTTGCGAGACTCAAAGAAGGGAAGGGTTGTGTGCCATGAACTGCTCATGGAACCTTCCAGGAAAGACTCTGTTCTCTCAGTGTCCCGTGGGATGTCAGAGAGTGACTCTAACTTGAGTTTCTTGTCTCCTCACTGCTGGCACTGGTCTTCGGTAACTCTGGTGAGGCTGCAGGTGGTCATGGCAGGATACTGAATGGTTATGGTGTTAGCAGTAATTTACTCCCCCCCATCCCTGATGTAGCAACCCCCAGTGTCTCCACACTCCCCAGATACTGTCTGGGCTATACAACTACTACCCTCCCCATCTACTTCCCACCTCTATTGAGAACCCGGCTGCCAGCTTGGTGTAAGGGTAAGAAGCTGGAAAGAGAGCATGGTTATCGCTAAACAGGCAAGGCGCAGGTATGAGGTCACTTGTTGCTATGCAAGTTTGGGCAGATCACCTAGCGTTGCAGAGTTCCAGGCTCCCAGGCTCTAAGGGCATAGAAAACTCTACCTATCACCATATCTTGGCGAGGGGTCTCCAGTGAATTCTCACCTATGGTCAGCACTCACAGAACGCTGTACCCCTCCCCCTTACTTCTGAGTCCCGCAAGGCCAGGTTCTGTGGCTGCCAAGGCTGACATCCATCTTCCTGCCTGCTCGGATGATGTCCTTTCTTGTCCTCTAAACAGCTGGCCAAGGATGAGTCACTTCCCCAGGAGAGGCATATCTTACAGAGGGGAAGGAGAGGCGCATGGGGGTAGGGTGGGGGTGGGAGTGGGATGCGGAGATACAGCGGGGGCGGGGATAGAGCACGTGCGGATGACAGTGTGCTGGACACAGGGTGTAGCAACCCAAGGCCTGAGGCTGAGAGATACACTGGGGTCCTAGCTCTCCCTCTTCATCTCTCTGCTCATCAGGTACACACTTAACACATCCTTCGAGACCAATCCCAGCGAAGAAAAACTAGAGCTTGCGATGGAAGGGTACAAAGAATTCAGAGTCGGGCATCCCCAAGAGCAGGCCTCACGGAGTGTTTGAGTCTAGATTGGGAAAGCCTGGCCCTTGCTCTGTTGACACGAAGACCCCAACTTAACTGACATTGGACCCAAGTGCTACCTTCTCTGGGATGTTTAGGGGACCACCCTCCGTCAAACTACATCCTCTGCCTTCTCTACTTCCTGGGTCTTCACCACTCTCCTGATAAATGGATGTTGTTCCGTGGAGGTTCTTTTGAACCTGCCTCTCCCATAGGGCAGTGTGCTCTGTGACAGGAAAGTGGCCAGCCATTGCTCATCTTCCTGTTCTTCATGACCAGCATGGAGCCTACACAGCACTTATCGCCACAGGACCTTCCCAGCATCCACTCTCCCCATCTCCCTCCCTAATAGAATCCCAATGTAGTGACAAACTTAATTAAAAATAGTCACATTCCCCAGACACTCTGGAAGCTCCAGTGCCATGCAGTTTTGCAGAATGAGATCAAGTTGGATTTCATAGGGTGGGCTCTTGGTAGAATGATGGTTTTCCTGATAAAGGGTCAAGCCTATGGGTACGTCACCCTTGGTCCTTCATTCCCACCCACCCTCGCTGGTCTCTACCTCCACTGTTAAGCTGTGTGGGCACAGGCGGACTCACAGATCAGCAAGGAAGGAGCAGGGTGTGAGGCTGCAGCAGCCTCAGAATTCCCTCCCGCAGACTGGATTTGAAATGTAAAACCAACCCCCAGCGGAGGTGACCCAGCACCTGGGTCTCTGCTCTGGTAGCTAAATGCAGCCTTTAGTGCTATGTCCTGGTATAAATGGCGCTCAGGGAACTGTGATGACCCAGTTCAGTGGCCAGATCACTTGCCTGCTCAGCTTGGACACTGGCCTCTAGTGGGCTAGGGAAAGGCACGCTCAAGTGGACTCATTAGGCTTCTTATTCTTGGGCTTAATATTCTGTATGTGTGTGTGCATGTGCGAGCGCGCGCGCGTGCGCGCGCGCGTGTGTGTGTGTGTGTGTGTCTATGCATGTGTGTACTGTATGTATGAACGTGTACATGTGTGTGTGCAGGTGTGTGCTCAGCTGTGTGTGCTTTCATATGTGGAAGCCAGAGGTCAACTTCAGGCACCTTCCTTTATCTCTCTCGATTTTATTTCTTGGGATTTGGTTTTTATTACTTTTAATTATGTGTACACGTGTGTCTGTGTATATGTGAGTCAGATTCTCAAGGAGGCCAAAAGCATCAGATGCCCCGGAGCTGGAGTTACAGGCAGTTGTGAGCTACCTAACATGGGTGCTGGGAACTGAACCTGCAACCTCTGGAAAAGCATCAGGTGCTCTTAACTACTGAGCCATCCCTCCAGCCCATCCACTTTATTTTTGAGACAGGGTCCCTCATTGAAGCTGAATTTTAGCTAACAGACTGGCCAACGAGCTCCTGGGATCTGCCTGTCCCTGCTCCAGTGCTGGGTCCCATGCATACGCTATCACCCGTGGCTCGTATGTGGCTATTGGGATCATCACTTGTGGTGACCCTCATGTCCTCATAGCAAGCCCTTTACCCCTGGAGCCTTCTCTCACTTCTCACCCACTCTGCTGGAGACTCAGTTCATCACACAAGAGCACTGTGGAACGCTGAGCTACCCAGAGAGGGGAGCCCTGCGGAGCACGGAATCTTCCCAGAGACAGGCAGGGAGGCTGGTATCTGCAAGTGACCTGGCTTCGAGGCTTTGATTTGTCACCTCCTAGTTGACGTCACCTGGGTGCTTCCTTGAGAGGAGAGGGGCATGGCCGCTGATCTTTGCTGGTTCAAACCTGTGCAGATCTGCTCAGGAAATCCTGTGGTGGACAGGATATGAACAAAGCCATCATCGAAGTCAAAGGATAATTAAGTCCCCAGGGCCAACCCCAGCCAGGTCTCTGTCTCTTCTGCAGAGGAACTTTTCCTGGAGTGTGTTACCCACACCACCCCCAGAAACCTCAGGCTTTACTGAAGCTAACTCAGGATAAAGGATGGGGGTGGGGCTATGAGCTGCCTCCCTGAGTGATCCGAGATGCCAGGCTGGGAGGGATCATAAAAAGCAAGACACTATCCCCAAACTCAGACACTGCCCTTTCCAGATCTCCTGCCTTTTGGCTACAGGGCAGATCCACATGAGACAAAGAAATCTAGATAAATCCATTTCTATCTTTGACCCTCAGTACCTTCATTTGTGAAATGCATAGACTAGAATCCGAAAGAATAAAACTCCCAAATATTCTACTGCAGCACCCCAACAAATAAAATCCAAACAAAGAGTGTGAGATTCGGGTGTCAGCATCTTCAACTCCCCCAGTGACTTTCTGTGTAGCAGAGTAAGGAGCCCCGCCCCTCCTTTCGAACTCTGAGGCTCCAGGCTGCTTCCCAGCTGTGTGACCTCAGAGAAACAGCATGCCCACTCTGTGTCCAATTTGTTACCAGTACTGGGAGCTCAAGAATAGCGTGACCCGCCTTGATGTGTCCTGAGAGGTGACAGGATTCATTTCCACAAAGTGAATGTGGTAACTGTTGCCAAGTTCCAGGTTCCAGGTGCCAAGGCAGCCAACAAGAGCTGCTGTTTGCTAAGGCTATCCTTGTTCTTGCTCATCTTGGGATCTCAAACATCTTTGAATGTTTGATAGGAACTGGAGAGAAGGGAGGACAATCCGTGGTCTGTCCCATTAGCTATAGCAACAGAAAAGGGACAAACTGAACCCTACATTCTATGGAGGCAGGGAGGCGGGCATTCAGTAGCAGTTAAGAATGTTCTGGGGGGCGAGAGTGGTTAAGAGCACTGGCTGCACTTGGAGGGGATGCAGATTTTGATTTTCAGCATTCATATGGCTGCTCACAACTTCTGTTCTGGGGGCAGTGCCCTCTTCTGGCCTCTATGGGTCGTGCATGTATCACACACACACACACACACACACACACACGAGATAAAACTGGGTGGACTTTGTAGATTCCCTGTAATGCCAGTCTTGGGGAGGAATGTCACTACCAGAGCAAGCTTGACCAGCAAGACTAGACACGTTCTAGGTTTGATTGAGAGACCCTGCCTTAGTGAATAAGGTGGAGGGGAGGGTAATTCATCAGCCTTGTTCTCCACACGCACACGCACCCAAGTGCACCTGACAGCCCCCTACACACATCTACCCCACACACGCAACTATGCACACACACACATATGCTACACACAGGAAAAACAGAAAAGAGGAAGGAAAAAAAAAAGGAATGTTCTGTTGGATGGGAGAACACAGGTAACTAATCAGCAGAGGCCTTGCTTGCCGCACTGTCCTAGAAATTTCTAGGGAACGACTAGAGGAATCATAGATGTTGCTCATTTAAGCAATGAAGACTCTGAAGCTCAGAGAGGTTAAATAATTCACCTAAGGTCACACAGCCTTGTGCCAAGCCAGGTATTAAATCTAAGTTGTTTTTTTCCCCCTTCAATTCCTAGTCTAGAAGTCATTACAGAGAGAATAACTGTCTGCAGCCTTCTCTCAGAGGACAAAAGCCCACCAGACCAGAACAGTCTTTCTTTCCTTCTCTTTCTTTCTTTCTTTCTTTCTTTCTTTCTTTCTTTCTTTCTTTCTTTCTTTCTTTCTTTCTTTCTTTCTTTCTTCCTTCCTTCCTTCCTTCCTTCCTTCCTTCCTTCCTTCCTTCCTTCCTTCCTTCCTTCCTTTCTTTCTTTCTTTCTTTCTTTCTTTCTCTCTCTCTCTTTTCTTTTCTTTCTTTCTTTCTTTCTTTCTTTCTTTCTTTCTTTCTTTCTTTCTTTCTTTCTTTCTTTCTTTCTTTCTTTCTTCCTTCCTTCCTTCCTTCCTTCCTTCCTTCCTTCCTTCCTTCCTTCCTTCCTTCCTTCCTTCCTTCCTTCCTTTCTTTCTTTCTTTCTTTCTTTCTTTCTTTCTTTCTTTCTTTCTTTCTTTCTTTCTGACTTTGGCAAGGATACCCTATCTCTTCTTTCTGAGCAAACACGCAGCACCTACAGCTGAGCGAGCAGAGCAATTGGGATAATTAGTAACAATATTTTACACTTAGAACAGTCTCTCTGCCAGCAGCTGCTCTGAAAACATCTAATCACTCAGCTACAAATATCGGCCAATCAATCAGTCCCAGGCAGCCCCCAGAGCTTGGGCCACCAGCTCCCACCCCAGGTCCTAGAACAACCAGATGGCTTAGGAAGCAGATCCAACCATCAAAGGGCCTGGGAGGCAAAACTAAAGTCCCACAAGAGGTGGCCTCAGAATTGACAGCCCTCAGCTGTGTCTAGCAATTTTCCTGATCAGAGAAGCAGGGAGTTCCCTAGCCATGGGTAATCTGCATGTATATGGTGCCTCTAGACATGGCCACATGAAGCATAGAGACAAAGGGGGTGGCATGACGGCTCAGCTGCTAAAGTGCTTAGCCCAACTTAGAGTTCGAACTCTAAAACTCACATAAAAAGCTGTGTGAGGTGGCACACACCTGTAACTGCAGTGACTGTGACACACCTGTAATCCCAGCGATGGTGACACGGAGGCTAACTAAGCTAGGAGGGTCTCTGGCTTGACCTCATGGGGTGCTCCCAAAGTGAAGCAATAACCACAGGAGGTATGAATAATCGTAGCAGGCCCTTGATGCACAGTGGCTCTAACTAGAAACCGTGCACTGCTTCCGACCGTAGGTCGTGACTTTTCGACTCTGAACCTCGGTACAGGGAGTTGCATTGTTATCTCTGTTTCGAGAGTAATCCTTCCATCCCTCCCACAAGGAGCCCGAGGGTCACTGAATTTAGCCTGAGATGCTCACGGCTACAGACATCCAGAAGCCGAGCCAGGTGGTTCTGACTCCACACAAATCCCTCTGCCTCAGTGGAGCTCCGAGAAGGGTCTGTGCTTCCGGTGTTTCCGGGACAGGCAAGGATGTGACTGCAGGGCACCCTGGGAAGCCTTGGTTTACATTCCCAGCCTCTCAACCTACACCATCTCCTCAGTGAACCCCACTGAGCCTCTTAAGTACCCCCCAACACACACACACACACACACACACACACACACACACACACACACACAGACACAGACATACACACACACACAGACACACACACACAGACACACAGACACACACACACACAGACACAGACACACACAGACACAGACACACACACACAGACACACACACACAGACACACACACACACACAGACACACAGACACACAGACACAGACATACACACGCACAGACACACACACACACACACAGACACACACAGACACAGACACAGACACAGACACACACACAGACACACACACACAGACACACACACACACACAGACAGACAGACACACACACACACACACACACACACACACAGACACACACACACACACACACACACACACACACACACACACACACACACACCACACACCATCTTCACTCTCCAGGTTCATCTTCTGACTGGTCTCAGTCCCAGGAGAGATCCCAAAGGGTGGGGACAGCTTCCCAAGGGACAAGCAGCTGGCAGTGGCCAAAGATCTTGCAATGCCTTTCCTCTCCTCTCTGCTCTCACCCTTCCACAGCTTTGCCATAGACTCCCCAATTCCTGGCTCTGGCTTTTCCTCATTATTAAGCAGAGATGACTTCCTACTATCTAATTAGTGTCTCGATTCTCATCCCTTCTCCTTCCTCTCCCTTCCCCTCCCCTCCCTATTTCCTTTCTTCCCTTCCCTCTTTCTCACTTTTTCCTCTGCTCCTGTTGGGCCTCCCCCCGTCCCCCCCCTCCCCACCCTTTAACACGACCAGGACCACTCTGCTGTCAAAGTCTCTGTACCCTTTTGTGACCTCCTCACAGGACACTCATCTCCCATCAGGGGGAAGCCTGGGATAAGGAAGTGGGCCTCCGTAGCCCCACATCTCCAGTTTCTCTTGGAGCTGCCCTGGGGGGGGGGGACTGACTTCTGTTTGGCTCCTCCAGTCCCTGCCATGGCCCAGTGCTGCCCACACGCGGTGGGCGAATCTGCCTATTCTGAGTCCAACATAAGGCAACCCACTTCCCTGCACAGAGAGCCATTCTGCCCACCGGCAGCTTTGTCTTAATGTAGGTGATGCTCGGGGCTCCATCTGCCTTCCTCTTGGGCTTGCTTCTCAGCTGGTTCAAAATGTGCCTGTGATGGTGGGTTATGCTTCATGGACTCTTCTCGGTTACAGCCCCGGAGGAAGATCTCACACCCAAGGGCCTTCCTCATTTTAAGCTGAGATTCAACTAAACTGCTCTCACTTACGAACAACAGAAGGCCCATCTAAAAGTGGCATGAACAATGAGGGGCTGTTATCTCAAGCAGTAAGAAGTCTGTGGGCGGATTTGTTCTCCAGCCTCCTCCTCATCTTGGGCTCCTTCCCAGGCTAGATTCACAGTCCAGCCCCAGGTCACCTGTGCTATATAGCCTTACATACTCCGTAGGTAGAAGGGACAGAAGCTAGATCACTGGGTTCCAATGTCTGTTCTGTTAGCTCCCATCTGGGTGGGCCTTGGCCAAGTGCACTAAGCTTTCTGACTCTTGGTCTTTTCTTCTGAGACGATTCCGAGAAAACTCTCCTCCTGAGAATGCAGCGGGTCTGAAGTGAAGACATAGTGGCTGGCACAGTCCTGCACAGCAGCACTCTGCACCTTGGGGTTCATGGCCTACATTTTCCTCCTACAGCCTCCTCGGTTAGGGAGAGAAGCTCCAGGTGCCAGCATTAGTACTTAGGAGTACACAGTTCATGGTGTAGCTTTGTGAGGGAGTTGTTCTAAGCCAGTGGGAAGGAGGCCTCTTAGCCGGGTCACATTTTCCTCTCACCTCCTTCCGTTCTTTTTCCCTCTGAGATGGGATTTTGCTATCCAGCCCCACTGGGCCCTAAACCTTGGGATTTTCCTTCCTCGGCCTCCCTCGGCATTACACGTGTATGCCACCACACCCGGCAATGGGTCCTTGGTCCCCATGGGAATTTCATTCCTTCCCTTTGTGACTTGTGGCTAAAATGACTGTTCTGTTCCTAGGTACATGGCATCCCTCCTGCCTTGGGGCCATCTGACAGTGCAGACCCACAGAGTCCCTGCCTGGGCTTGCCAGGGTGGCCACGAAGACAGTGACTGGTGGATCTGCTCCTGATTCAAGCACCTCTGTGCTCTTAATGTCTCTTTTCCTTAAGGACACCTGTCATGTTGGACTAGGGACCCACCAATCCCAGTAGGACCCCAGTTCTACTAATCACACCTGCAAGGACATTTGCTAATCCAGGTCACACTCTGAGGTATTAGGACTCCGTTATAGGGCCGGCCGATGCTCCGCCTTCCACTAGTATCTGGCAAAGTAGCCCATTCCTTTCTACCCTTGTGTTCTCGCTCACGGGTCCCTTAAACATGGCACCTTTCCCCTTCCTTCTTTATCAAAATCCTATGCCCCTTTTAAAGATTATTTTATTTTACTTATATACTATCTTTTTCTCTCTTATTATCCTAGAGGACCTTTTGCAGATATATTGTGGCTTCCAGTTCAGGGTTTTTCAAGGGGGTTCCTGAGTGTGTGAATGAGGGGGGGGGTGCCTCTGTTTCTTGTGCCTTCATTGGGACTCTTTTCCTTCTGTATGTTTTGTTCAGTTCCAATGTGACAGGTTTTTGTTTCATCTCATTGTATTATATTTTATCATATTATTATCCCTGTCTATTATTTGTTATCAATTATCATTCATTTCTATTAATAATATTTATTATTAATAAGTATTATTTAATAATTATTATTAAATATAATAATATTTATTTCTATTTCTATTTATTATTATTATAGAAGCCTGTTTGTTTTCTAGTGAGAGACAGAATGGGGATGGATCCGGATGGGAGGGGTGGTCAGGAGGGCCTGGGAGAAGTAAAAGGAGAAAAATACATGATCAGGGCATATTATGTGAGGAAAAAAAATCTGTTTTCAATAAAAGGAATAAAAAAGAAAAGGAAGAGGCTATCCTTTGTGGAGCGTATTGCTCAGGTTTTGCTTGTTGTCCTATTTTGTTTCATTTTCATGTGCTCTTTGTTGGGGGTCAGGGTTTTGTATATGAGACCCACGCCTATGTAGCTCAGACTGGCTGCCATACTTGGCTCAAAAGAGCCAGTATATTTAGTCCACTTCGTAGATAAGGAAACCAAGATCCGCAGCTTTCCACCAGGCTTTCCACCAGGCTAGCTACTGACAACCGGGATTTCAACATGGATGTCTCTGCTCTTTGCAGAATGAGATGGGAGGAAGGCAGAGACGGAAGACCCCCTAAGACTGACCCTGTGCCTCCTTCTGTTCAAAACAAGGCAAGACCTAAGAAGGGAACTCCACAGAGAAGGATCCCAGTGAGCTCGCAGAACAATCTGGGCGGGGTGTGCGTGGGCAGGGAGGAAAGGAGGGCTGCCCCCTCTGTTTTCCCACAGTTAAACAAGCAGGACTGTGGGCTTGGGGGGGTCTTGGATAGAATCTTATGCATGTACCCCATCTCTCTTCTGTACCCAGTCTTTGTGAGTTAGGTGAAGAATATGTTTTTCAAAATTTCTTATTGCCCCATTTTATGGATGAAGTAACTGAGGGATGAGGGAGACTTACTTGTTCAGAACCTCAGGACCAGGAAATGGCAAAGCCAGTGTAAAAACCAGCTATACTTCATCTTAACCCTGGGGTTTCTGCCATCCCACACTTGAGAGTCTCAGAGGAAGACGTAACAGATGGAGCTCACTCTCTGACCCTTTAGCCATATGTAGAGAGAATCTCTTGTGTGCCGTATGGATGCAGCATCTGTCAATAAAAGATGGATTGGCCTATAAGCTTAGGCAGGAAATAGAAGGTGGGACATCCGGTAGGGAGATGGCATTTTGGGATACATTAAAGCGAGCAGGATTTTCCCGGGAACACGGAGAAGATCAGAAGCATGAGAGCTGAGCAGAGGTACCCAGTCACATGTCAGAACTTAGATTCAAATAAATGGATGATCTAATTGGGGAACAAAGCTTATGGCCTAGGTATTGGTAAGTATGTTGGAGTCTCAGAATCATTATTCCTAGAGCCTTGGGCTGGGAGGAAAAACTCAGCTTTGACACAACTCTGTCTCTGGGGATGGAGACAAGACTGCCTTTTTTGAGGCACAGGGAGCACTGCCGTTAAGGCACCAGAAGATGGAGAGACAGCTCTGCTGTGTGGGAGCTCACTGCACCCACTCACTGTGGTCTGCGGTATAGTACTCCAGGGAGACCCCAACTCAGACCCACCAGACCTTGCGCCCCTTACCCCTGTCCACCTCTTCAGCTGTGTCTGCCTTCCCCACATCCAGCTCTCTCAGTTTTTGCCCAAACCTCATCCCTTACCTGCTCACCACCTCTCACGACATCTCAGCTTCCTTCCTATTATTTGCTTGAGGTTTTTCTCGCTGGTGACCATTAAAATTTGGCCCTATTTTAAAGACTAATAGCCAGAAAATTATAGCCTTGGTATGCTGTTACTCAGAATGACGTCCACAGAAATCAACACACAACTGTTCGAATCAAATTTCTTTAGTTCTGTTAGTGATGTGTATCCAATTTTAGAAAACTCTGGCCTAAGACTGGTTAAGAAATGGATCCTACAGCTCTGGAGTGGAGGGCTACCGTTACCCTCAGTTTGGCAAATAAAGAAACAGACTCAGAGAAGCTCACTCAAGGTTATACCACCTGAACATCTCCTAGGATCACTGTTCCACTGTGGCTACCACAAGAAGAGCTGGCCAGGGCTGGAAGAACATTGACTGCTCTTCCAGAGGTCCTGAGTTCAATTCCCAGCAACCACATGGTGGCTCACAGCCATCTGTAATGGGATCTGATGCCCTCTTCTGGTGTATCTGAAGATAGCTACAGTGTACTCATATACATAAAATAAATAAATAAATAAATAAATAAATAAATAAATAAATAAGAAGAAGAGGAGGAGGAAGAAGAAGAGGAGGAGGAAGAGGAGGAAGAGGAGGAGGAGGAGAAGGAGAAGATATTTGACACAATCATACACAGTCTGGGAACTGTTCCCTCTAGCATCAAAATTAGGAGAAGACTGGACAATCTTGTCTTCTGTCTGCATAGTCTAGACATTGTAAGGGGAAGAGCCATGTGGTACCTGCCACACGTCTGCAAGGAGCACATCTCCTTTTCAGTGTGTGTGTGTGTGTGTGTGTGTGTGTGTTGCATGCAGGTGTGTGCAAACATGTAGAAAGCAGGGGTCGACTTCCAGTGTCATTCCCAGGAACCATCCACACTGTCTTGTTGAAACACTAGGACCTAGAGCCAGTGAGCTTCCAGTTGTCTGCCTGTTCCCCCACTCCCACCCCCACCCAAGCACTGGGACTGCAGACACTACCACAACTGGCCTTTTGTGTAGGTCTGGGAATCCAACTCAGGTCCTCATGCTCACGTGACACATTACCTACTAAATCACCCTTCCAGAACATTCTGACTGTGATCCAGAAAGGACACTGTGGAGGGAGGTTTTCTCAAGTCAGAGCCTCTTCATACCTCCAGATAAGTTGCTGCAACAGACCCCTGCAGGTAAGACAGTGTTAGAGACCATTCGCCACACAAAGTAGAATCCATACTGGGTCCTTTAAGCAAAGTAATATTTGAGGGCGGTATCTACATGCAAAAAACAAAAACTGAAAAAACAAAAACAAAACAAAACAAAGCAAAGCAAAAGAAAACAAAACAACAACAAGAAAACCAACAGCAACCCAAAACCCAAACGGAAACAACCACAGCAACAATGAAACTCACATCCTTAACCATCAGGAAAATGCAAATGGTACCCATAGTGCGGTTACACCTCAGCCCCGTCAGAAGGGATCAGATGAGGAATCAGACAACAGATGCTGGTGAAGACGCCAGGGTGGGGTGGGGGTGGGGCAGGAATCCCGATACACTAATGTCAGAAACACAGATACAGCTACTATGGAAATCAGTATGAAAATCAAAAACAGTCAAAATAGAACTACCGCATGACCCAGCTACATGGTTCCTGAAGGGAACCAACCAAGTCAACCATTAGAAGAACAAGATGGTAGACAGAACTGGTGACCATCATGTTAACTTAACTAACTCAGAAAGGCAAATGTCCTGTATGAACTCTGGACTTTATATCTGGCATGGAAGTAGAAGTGGGGTGATTTGGATAGAGGAAGAGGATGAACAGAAAGACCTAGGAGGACAAGAGAGGACAGGGTGGGGAGGTATGACCAATGTATGTGGTGTGTCTGTGTGGATACGTCACGGTGAAACTTACTGTTTTTTTCTTTTTACAGTGGGTAGATGCTAATCATAGAAACTGGAGTTTGTGGCATAAGGAAGGAATGAAAGGAAGAGAACTCATTGAGAGGGCACAAGGAAGCTTTCAGGTCAAAGGAGAAAGGGAAGCAAGCTAACCAAACTTTAGCGAGAACAAGAACCTGGAGTCCAGGAAGCAGAGCAGACAGGAATTGTCCAGGTCTGTGGATGAATAATGATTGCTCGGTCGCTCACATCCTGTGGCTTTCCTGTAGATTTAAACTCAGACACAACCTCAGGTACTGTGCCCACCCGTTGCCTGGATGATGGTCAGGATCCTGTGATTGACAGCCCTTCCAACAACCGCCCCCACCCTTCCAGCACAGAAGGTGGAATGGATGAGGCACATTGAGACACAGAACAGATACCCAAGTCACCTCTCAGGAGCCCCCAAAGACTCGAAGATGCGCAGGACAAGGATGGTTTCCTTTAAAACCCGAATGACCAGGAAGCCCCAGCACGTGTGCTCTCAGGTAACAGGAGGTTGAGAGGAAGCTCTCCAAGGATGCCACAGTAGCAATTATGGTGGTAGCAATCATAAGTGGTCCTGTCCCCAAATACAGCCATATTCCCTGGTGTTGACAGAGGACAGGGAGGACTTGGGAGGTGCTAGTCACACTCTTCAGGGTTCCTGTAGCAGTTGTTTCTGAAGATGGATACTGAGTCCCTCCTGTTCTTCATATCCCTCAGTCACCAAGGTATGAAATCGGTCCCCATCCTACTTGCTTTGACTAGTGAGCATCATGGGTGATGACAGGGACTCCTCCTGCCTTAAGAAACTCTCGATGTTTGCTCTGACATTCAACACCTGGCACCTAAGAGGTGCTGCCAGCTGTGGTTTCCCCACAGGTATGGTTTCCAAGAGGTAAGAGACAGGGATGCAGGCAGACATGAACAGAGAGGAGCAGAAGTCCAAGTGCTGAGAACAGCGACGCCTCCTGATGAGTTCATGTCATCATCATCACAGGGGGATGGGCATGGCTGGTGTGGAGTGGTAAGCGGTGAGCACAGTAAATGTGTGCAGGGTCCTGAAGGTGGCAATGGGAAACTGGACTGTCCCCTGAGTTGAAATCCCAAGCAGTCATGGCAGCCCAGATGTTGGAGGTGGTAGTTTTGGCCTTAGGTTCTTCCTTCTGCCTGACCATTGCTATGGCTTCCTTTATGTGGGAGAATGCCTTTCCCAGACTTGCTTTAATGCTGCAGGGTGAGCAGATGTGCTACAAGAGGAGGCCATCAGAGAGCCAAGCAGAAAGAAGAAGCCAGCCCTGCTGCCCCTTAATCTCAGACTTCAAGCCTCTAGAACCATAAGAACAAAGAGTTCTGTTGTTAATGTCCTCCAGTCTGTGACATTCTGGGATGGCAGCCCTATCAAACTTCTAGTAGTTCCTGTCAGAGTCTAGATCACAGTAGCAATCATGGTAGTTATGTGTGTTCCTGTTGCTCATTTAAGACTAAAAATTCTATACAGTCACTCACTGGCTGTGGGAACACTGTCTGTTTATCTAGCATAGTGTGCAGCACATAGTAGGTGCTCCCCATCTCCATAAAAATAAATCATAGGAATGAGTATGAATGAATGAATGAATGAATGAATGAATGAGCGAATGAATGAGCCTCCAGATGAGAGAGCAAAGTGGAAGGAGACTGGGGAGGCTGCAGAGGCTGCTACCAGTAAGGTCTTGCCTCAATTCTTGGCATTTCTCAAAAGAGCTGCTCAACTCTGAGATCTGAAATTTGATTTACTCCCGTATGACATCATAGCCATCACCATGGCAACACCCAGCGATGCCTGTCTGCCAGACAGAGTCTCTGCCATCAGCAAATGGCAAAGGGACTCAGAGGGTAGAAAAGAGCATCTTCAATACATGAGCGACACGTCTGCTACCCTACAGCTGGGGCCCAGGGCACTGCTGCTCACACAACCTGTGGCTGTGCCCCTAGAGGAACCAGAGTCACCTTCTCTGGCCCAGCTGAGGACCCTCGGGTCCCTGCTGTTTCCTGTGAACGCTTCCCCTTCCCCTCAAGCCATCCAAACAATGAACAAAGCTGTTCATTCCTGCCCAGTTTTGTTATTTCCTTCTGCCTCTGGTCTCCCATACTCCTTTCTCCTTTTCTTTCCTGCCCCTTCTCTGTCTGCAAGCATCTATTAAAAATCTATTAGACATGTGGAGGGGTGGCCAGTGTGGAAGTTAACTCAGTTAACCATAGGCCATAGTTCCTATGGGGAAGAGAGTTAAGCCTTGCCTTCTGGGTAGGGGTGGGGGTGGGGCTCTGAAGTGCAGCTTTTGTTTTGGGGACAGTGGTGACCTGATCAAGGCCCCATAAGCAAGTTCTTGCACCTGCAGAGTTGCTGGATGAAGTTGACACACTGCTCATGTCCCCAATTATCTAGGAGTCAGAAGTATTGATGCCCAGCTTAGGAACCCAAGATCTACTTTATAGAAGGCCAGTGGAATCTATATCCCAAGCCCTGGACACTGTAAGCTGTACTTGGAAGTCTTCCATTGCCTCTCTCTGAGCCCATCTTTCTCCCCAGAAGCAAAAAGACCAGAGATGTTTGATATCTAGTTGACTCCCAAGCCAGGCAGTCTAGCTGTAAAACTATGACACTTATAAATAAAGGCTTGTGTTGTGATATCAAGGCACCCCCAAACCAGCACTGCCATTGCCTGGGTGTGTGAACTCACTCCAACAGCCTCAGTATTTTTGATCCGTAAAACGGGTTCACACTGGCTACATTCTGGATGACTGTGGGAGATAGGGCCATCATATATAAGGAAAACCAGCCCACAGAAGACACAGAACAAATGGCAGCTGTTTCCGTAGCTTCTGTAGGAAGGTAGAGCTTGCCTTTCAGCCACCCCCACTGACTGAAGTGTCATTAGAAAGAGCAAAGTGTTGAGAGATGCCTCCCAAGCTGACACTGACAGGAGCTGTGACAGTCTGTCTCTAGAAACAACTCTCAGCAAGCTGCCTGGCCCAGGGGAACCCAGCCCTGACAATCTGCCCAGACTCTGCAGGATGTAACCTACATGTTAATGTTCTTGAGGGACACGCAACAGCTGAGCCCATTCCTCCTCTCATCATGTTGTAGCATCTGCCCGGCCCTCACCAATAGTGAAAAAATAAGGACAAGGGGGACCGCCAACCTTTGACAAGTTAACAGGGTTTCCTAGAAGTCAGATTCTGTAACAGCCTTCTGTCAATGCACCAAGAGGTTTTGGTGTATTTTGTTTGGTTGTTTGTTTGTTTGGTTGGTTGGATGGATGGATGGTTGGTTGGTTGGATGGATGGTTGGTTGGTTGGTTGGCTGGCTGGCTGGATGGATGGATGGTTGGTTGGTTGGTTGGTTGGTTGGCTGGCTGGCTGGCTGGATGGTTGGTTGGTTGGTTGGTTGGTTGGCTGGCTGGCTGGCTGGATGGATGGATGGATGGATGGTTGGTTGGTTGGTTGGTTGGTTGGTTGGTTGGTTGGTTGGTTGGTTGGTTGGTTGGATGGATGGATGGATGGATGGTTGGTTGGTTGGTTGGTTGGATAGTTGGTTGGTTGGTTTGCAGGCAGGATTTATAGGGAGTAGCTCTGGTATTCAGGCTTCATAAGGTTCCTATCCTTTATTCTGAGTTTTGTTCCTATATAGTAGAGTATGACACACAGTGAGTATCCATAAGTACTAGATGAATGGATGCCTGAATAGATGGATGGGCAGGTTAATTGGTGGATGGATGGGTGGATGCCTCAGTAAATGGATAAATGGATGGGTAGGTAGATAGGTGGACAGATAGATGGATGGGCAGGTTGATGGGTCGGTGAGTGGGTGTGAGGGTTGAGTGGACTGATGGACGGATGGACGAATGGACGAATGGATGGATGGATGGATAGATGGATGGATGGATGGATGGATGGATGGATGGATGGATGGATGGGAAGGTGAATGGTAGTTCTGTAGGTAGATGTATAGATGTATAAGTGGGTAGGTGGATGGGTAGGTGGGTAGATTAATGAATGGCCAAAGTATTAAGAATATAAGCAAAAATTGCTTATTTCACGCCACAGAATTCTATAAGTACATAAGACTCTGACTTAGGGCACAGTGAGACATGGGCTCTGAGAAATGCTATAAGGACCATTGACATGGGTGAGCCCCTAGCAACCTCAAGGCCAGATAAGTCATTGCTTGTACGTATGTAAGATGTGTATCATAGAGGTATAAATTGCAGGCTGAAGTTCAGACCAATCCCATCTGGTTCACTGTAAATGAGGGCTTGAGCCTTGCTTTCTTCCCCACAACAAGGATATAGACATGACACCTCCCTGGAGGGTACTAGAATACTTTTCAGATCCTGCCAGCTAAGCAGTTTGTGTAGTCTGACAGGCAGGCAGCCATGCTTGATCAAAATACCCTCCTATTTATAATGCACAAACACGCATTATTGATATCATTATCTGGGGCAGAGAACCTTCTAGAAAGAGCATACATAGAAAGAACAGGGCATGGTTTCCTGATGAGCCTTCCCTTTATGAACCCGAAGAACCCCAGAACCAAATGGCACCATCATCCTACCCATCTTGAGAAGATACATTGTAAAAGCGAGCATGTTGTAAGAAGTGTGGTAGAAACCCCAGCTCAGCTATACACCTGCTGCATCAACTAGAGCCTCGCATTCCCCATCCATAAAATAGAAATGACATCGTGTTCTGGATGTGATGTTTTCTACCAGGAGTTATGGTAACTTTGTCAACCCTGAATCATCTGGGGGCAGTCTTGATGGGGGATCACCCACGTCAGGCTGATGGTGGGGGATTGTCTTAATTGCGTTAACTGGTGTGAGGAGGCCCACTGTAAGTTCGAGTGGCATCTTCAGGTCCCACGAGATAAATGCACACGAAAGAAGGAAACCTCCTTTTGCTTTCTCGGTCTTCACTCTGGCTGGAGAGTTCATCTACCTTGTTGCTGCCACAGCCGATCCCTTCACTGATTTAGGAACCAGCCTCTCTCAGCTTCCAACGTGGACTGAGGACCAGCACCATTCCAGGTCATTAGCACTGGGATGCTGAGGTGTGGGCTTCGCAGATTGAGCAACCATCAGGTTCATTCTATTGGTTCTGTGCGCCCCCCCCCGTCCCCTCCCAGAGAAGCTGAACTAATCCAGCCAGTGGACTAGTGACTTCTCTAGTTACTGTTACTGAATACTTGACAACAACTGTGGAAAGGAAGGGTTTACTCTGGATCACAGTGCATCATGGCGGAGAATGCAAGATGGCGGGAGCTTAAGTCAGGAAGAGAGACGAATGTCTGTGCTCAGCTCACTTTCTCCCTTTTATTCAGTTCAGGACTCCAGTCCGTGGGGTGGTGCTGTCCATTTAGGGTGGGTCAATTCATTAATTAGCCAAATCTAAGCAATACCCTCACAGATATGTCTGGAGGCTTGTCTCCTAGGCGATTCAAGATGCTGGCAAGTTGATAATCAGTATCAACTGACACATCATAGTTAAATCAAGACCCTGCTCTAGGTAGATGCTCTGGTGTACCTACCCTCTGCCCTTTAAAAAGGCAACAGGAAGTGAAGCCTGATTTGTACAGGAGAGACCTCAGGGAGGGCTGGACAGGCAGAGAGGATTTTCCCTTCAGGTGGATCTTGCAGAATAGGGCACAGGCTTCAGACAGAAAGCAGCCCCTGGGAATTACGTCACTGTGTTCCTGAAGTTGGAGAGACAGGGGATGGAGAGGCACTGTACCCACTCAGTCTGTACATTGTGCTGTAAAAAAAAAAAAAAAAAAAAAAAAAAAAAAGGAGTCGCAGCTTGTACTCCATGGGGCTCTATCAAAACCAGGCTTCAGACAGACTGGAACTCTGCCAGCCACAGGCACGGTAGATGCTATGATAGTCAGGCAAGATCGGATATCTCAAGTCCCATGGGGGCTGGTCAGAGCTGTGTGGACGTGACGCAGAGACCTGAGGGGAGCAGGGTCAGCAAGAAAGGGATAAGGGGTGGATTTGAAAAGCAGGCTTCGAGTATTTATTGAGGGTTCCTCCCACCGACTCCTACCTTCTATCCCTCCATCTCTTCCCTTGGTGGCCACATGATCATTTCAAGAGAAGGGACCACATGTCTCTGCTTAGACGCTTTCTGAGAGTAAAGCCAGATTCCTCAGTGTGCTCCATGCTGTTTCCTGCTCTTCTGCTCCAGCCATTCCGCCCATCCATGCTCAGACTGTAGGACCTTTGCATATGCTTTCCTCGCTGCGAGGAGGCTGCTTTTTCTCCTCCTCTGGCTAACACACACCCATTGGCATCTCAACTCTAATAGATTTCCCAATTCAGGCCAGCGAGCACTGATTGATTCTCCTGGCATGAACGAGCAGTCCCCTCTAATACCAAAGAGAAAGCTCCATGATGACTGGCACTGGGATGTTTTTTACTTCCTCATCGTAGCCACTGCGCTGGGCACTAAGCATCAGGTGAGTGGATGGTGCCATGGGGGATACATTGAAAGCCAGGTGCTGTGTCCAACACTGTGGAGGACACAGGCAGGGCCTCTCACAGGACCAGAGGTTAGCCTTGAGAGCAGTGACATCACTATGGACCCTTGTCTCTTCTGCCCCCTGACCCCGCTCTACACACACACTGGCTGCCCCTGAGTCTCCTGGGGACTGGTGTCCCCTAGCAACATCAACAGCAGCCAGGCATGACCTGATGCTTATCTGGCCCATACCGGCTGGGCCCAGCCTCAGAGAAGCTAAGGCAGACTCTATGGCAACAGGCAGCTCCTCAGAGGCCCAGTAAGGCTCCCAGGGATGGCCAATCAGTATTCTCTGCCCTCTGGAAATTGGCCCTGGGTCCAAGTTTAGAATGACAAAAGTCTTTGAAAGAGCAAATGCACCTTTAAATTACCAAGAAAGCATCATTGTCACAGATTGCCTGGGAGAGCCCAGGGGAAACCTCGGTTGCATCAGCAGGACCCATACATAGATCTGTCCACAGAAACATTCATTCAGGGGCCTGAGGTTCCTCCTTGGAGGGTGGGGAGTCATGCCTTAGAGTAGATCAAGAAGGATTCCCCTTGTCCATGCAGATAAGTCCCAGAGAGACTGCAGATTTAGTCGTGGAGACGGTGCGGTACGTCCTTCTACCTGCCTGTGTCTAGGGTCCTCCTTTATACAGGGAAGACCAAAAGCAAGACTTGTGGGGCCACTATGAGGCCTGGATCTGTTACTTACGAGAGGACCCTGGAGCACAGAGGGTGGGAGTCCACAACTGTCTTCAACGCCAGGGTGCTGCTGGTCTGAGCAGGATGCTGTGAAAAGGGACCATGTGATGCCTTCTGTAGAGTCTCCCATTAAGTCAGCAACATCCCGAGAGTCCCCTGCCTGGTGACCTCAAAAGGTGGAGACGAAACACTGCTGTTCTGGGTCCTGACCAATGTGGCTCACACGGCCTAGAAGAGGAGACTAGCCAATTAAACTTCTTAAGTTTTGGCACAGGCAGAGGTTTCTGTGTCGATGCTGCAGGGGGGAGTTGGGGAGGGGTTGGCTTTTCTTCACAACCACTTTCCAAAGCAGGATGGTGAGAACCAGAGAGCTCAAACAACTTCCTGGGTTGCTAGGCCATGAAATCAGACATTCTCACCAAATCAACCTTGAAGGCGCCATTGAAGCCGCTCACCCACTTACCACCAAGGGCCACAGTGAGCCACCATTGGCCTGAAGTGCTCCTGGGCTTGGTCACCTTTGCCTGAATAACTCTCTTGGCTGACCTGTGTGCTCTCCCCCAAGTCTCCAGAAGGATTAGGAACCTTAAATGAGCAAGAGCTGCTGACAGAATGCGCCAGGACAACATCTAGGTGAACAGTCACCCCTTGCTCCTGAGCACCACCGTGACCTCACGGGGATTAAGACGCGGCACAGGCCAGAAACGGCCCCCAACAGCTAGCTGATGATCTTGCTTCCAGCCCACATGTGCTGCTGTGTGGGCCAGCTGTGCTTGTGTCTATTCCCCAGAAGGAATTTTTAAGGTTTTCTGGGGACCCTTGTCTTTGTCTAAGCCAACTTCAGAACTGTAATCTGAGCCTAAATCACTTTTTCAGAATACAAGAGTGAAAGAAAAATAGATGTATTTACTACCACTGAGAGCAAAGGATCATGGTGAAGCTGACCAGTCACTCAAAGACGTCATTAATATGATGCACAGGCCCCAGAGCCCTGGACCTCCTACAAGTGGGTGGGAGGGACTTCCAATGCCCAAGAGTCCCTTCCTTTATTTCTGCAAGCACATGGTGGGAATAGTCTGAGTACTTTCAAACAAGCCCACGCTATCTGGACAGCAGCAGCACACACTTAGGTCACCCACAGAGGGATGTGTTCAGATTTTTGTGGGTGCTCAAACTAGGCTTGAACCGACACTGGAGTCTGTAGCCGTGGTATCACCAGGGTAAAGGCTTAGGATGTTCAAATCATGTCTCACCTTCCTTTCCTCACTGTAAGATGCCTTGCTGAGGACACATGGAGCAGAAGAATTTGTTCACATGATACCTAGTTCTTTAAGCTTCTATGATGTGACAGGCCCAAGGTCAGGGATGTCCCTTCTGAGGAAGTGATATACACATACAAATTTTAATATAATTTAATATATATAATTATTTAATATATATTATAATTTTAAATTTATATTATCATATAAGTATATCTTACATGTTATATAGTCACATAATAACTTATAATTATATGCTATATATTATAATTAAATATATATTATATATGTATTTTATTTGTGTGCTTGCTTATCTGGATTGCATCATATGCATGCAGTGTCTGCAGAGGCCAGAAAGGGGTATTTGATTTTCCTGGAACTGGAGTTACAGGCAGTTGTAAGTCTTCTAGCACAGGTGCTAAGAACCAAACTCAAATGCTCTCACCCATAGAGACATATCTCCATCCTCTGAGGAAGTGTTGTCGAAGCTAAGGCCTCGAGGATTCATCCATGACAAAGAGTGAGGCGCAGAGCGTTCCAAGCAGGAAAGACAGGGTCAGAGGGCCAAGAAGAAGTAACTCAACCCTAGGTCAGAAAGAGAGGAGGAGGAGGAGGAGGAGAAGGAGGAGGAGGAGGAGGAAGAGGAGGAGGAGGAGGAGGAGGAGGAAGAGGAGGAGGAGGAGGAAGGTTGGAGAGGGAGACTAGGCTAAGTCCTTCAAGAACATGGTGAGGGATTTTATTCAGTGTCATTTAATCCCCAAAGTGTTTTAACAAAGCAGGAGAATGATTTAATTCACGACGATAAAATGTCTCTCAGCTGCTGAGTAAGAAGTTCGCACTGTGGGGAAGCTCAGGGAAGAACAGCAAGGAATCTCTGCACCAGGGCCCAGGGAAGAGGTGATGCCTGTGCGGGGCTTTTCCCACCATGGCGGAGAGCATGTAAGAGCATGGATTTAAAGGAGTTTGGAAAGTGAACCAACCATGCTTGTCTATGGACTAGCCATGGGCAACTTGGTATCATTATTATTATTATTATTATTATTATTATTATATAGGGGACTTAGTAGACAAATACCTGCTATGGAAACATAAGAACCAAAGTCCAGATCCTCACCACCCATATGAAAAGCTGGCGTGTGTGGGCAGGTATGGCAGCCCACTATAGTCTCAGTACTCAGGAGACTTCCTGGGCTAGCTGTTAGTTATACCAGCAGAATCAGTGAACTCCATGTTCATCAAGTGAACTCTGCCTTTACAAATGGAAAGTGACCGAGAAAGACCCTATGTCAACCTCTGGCCTCCACACGTACACCTGTACATGTTCCCCCAAACAAACATGCACATGTCACACACACACACACACACACACACACACACACACACACACACACACACACACTAATGTTTGTACTACAAGCCTGTGCTAGCTCAAGACCTTTCTCAGCACAATGCAGACCTTGCCCATGTGCCAATGCCCAGGGCGGGCACTCTACAACCTTCTCCTGAACCTAGGCATTGGCCCCCAAGGCTGCTTGTATTGCACTCATCCTTTCCTGAGTGGAGGCTAGACCTGCTGTGCCACACCCTCCCCCACTCCCACCCCTGTGACCTGTATGGGCACATGTCACAGTGAGCAGGACACAGACATTGAGAACCATTTCTAGCCTTGTATAGAAGTCAAGACCCTGAGAGGCCCAGAGACTGACTCCAGACACCGTTTAGTGAATTTCCAAGCTACAAATGCAAAACCACTCAGTCATACAGGACACTTCCAAGAAACATTACCTAAGAGGCATCTTAGAGAATTCTTTTCAATAAATAACTAAGTTTATATCAATTCCATAAGCCTAGCAAGTCTCTACTGTCTATTCAAGGGCATCAGCTGTGTGATATATGTTGCCTGGGAAGCACTGTCCAGCCTCTGGAGCCAGGAACATAAAATGGACACAGGCCACACCCTCCTCACAAAGCTGGAAGTTCAGAGAGAGATGGGCAAGAGCAGGGAGATGGAGTTAAGACAATCAGCAAACCTAGTGTGATGGTTTGTGTATGCTCGCCCAGGGGGTGGGACCATTAGGAGGTATGGCCTTGTTGGAGCAGGCATGTTACTGTGGACATGGGCTTAAGACCCTCACACTAGATGTCTGGAAGCCAGTCTTCCACTAGCAGCCTTCAGATGAAGATGGAGAACTCTCAGCTCCTCCTACACCATGCCTGCCTGGCTGCTGCCATGCTCCTGCCTTGATGATAATGAACCTCTGAGCCTGTAAGTCAGCCCCAATTAAATGTTGCCCTTATAAGAGCTGCCTTGCTCATGGTGTCTGTTCACAGCAGTAAAACCCTAACTAAGACACCTAGAGAAGCCAACGTAGCAGGCAGGTACAGCATACTCCAGGGAAACAAACTGCACTCCAGTTCATCAGAGGTGGTCTAATAACAGCGTATCACAGGGTCTCACTATATACACCAGGATGGCCTTGAACTCAATTCTTTTGCTTCAGCTTCCCAAGTCCTCAGGTTGCAAGGCAAACACCATCTTGCCCAGTTAACATACTCCATAAGGGCTTGAAAAATAGCATTTCTCTGGCTCACTACATTTTCCCTCAGACGCTCCTTTAGCCTGGAGGTATGCACATGGTTGGGTCTGCAAGGTTGAGTACAATGACATTTCCATCTCACCCTGACTCTAGACTGGCCATGTGGCTGGTTTGCTTCCATTTGGCCTTACCTAATAAGGAGTCCCTGAAGCGAGGGACCGCCATTGCCTCTCTCCACTGGCATTTACAATGACTGAACAGATATGTGTTAGGGGCTGGATTGAGCATTGAGCAGCACATGCTAAGCTTCCTACCCTCACAGGGCTTACGAGTGGTGTTCAATCAGTTCTCTAGATCTGCATCCTCTGAGCTCCAAACTCACATTCAACCTCAGGGTCTACCTGGATACGTGCTTTGCCATAAACTCACGATGCCCAGATTCCCACCACGGTCACCACACAACGTGGTCCTCCTTCGTCTACTTTGGTGCTTTAGTGCATAGCCCATACCCTGGGAAGCATCTCCACCCTTCCTTTTCCCCTCCCCCAGACCATCAGTCAGGCACCAACCCAGCCCCAGCCCTGCCACACCTCCATTCTTTCTCTTTACTAGTGGCTCCCCTGCTGACCTCCCCGCAACTTATGCTCCAACCTCCTTTACAGCATCCACAAGTGTTTTCACAAACATTTTATAAAAAGGATCCATTTCAAGTCTTCTAGGGACCCTTCACTCCTTCCCTACTTCTTGCCCATATGCTGATGAACTCCAGTGTACCCAGCATGCAACACCGACTTGCATCATCTTCAGCACGGTAGTCCTCTGTGGGCCCCTTCTGTTTTGCACAAGCTCCCTTCCCTGCTGGGCTCTGCAGAGCTCCCATCATCCTCTGCACTGCTGCCCCTGGTTCTCCTTCTTTGTCTTGGTCTTCAAGAAACTGAGATCCTAACCCTTCCCATTTAATCACGCACGCAATTTCCCCTTGAACACCCCACTCTCAATAAGACTTCCTAACTCAACAGGCCACTTAGTGCTCCAGTGACTACAACATTTCACTCAAGTGATTTCCTTTCTAGCCTCTATCCACCTCTTGGTGGTACAGGACTCAGGAGGGAAGGAACAGTGGCTTCTCCTTGGCTGCTGGAACCCAGAGTCTGCTCTGAAGGACACACCGTGTTTATTGAATTCGGACATTAAAGGCTTCCCGGATCTGGTCTGAAGATGGTACGTGTTGGTGTGGATCAAAGCGCCTGGCATGAGGCATGCTGGGTACACTGGAGGTCATCAACACATGCACAGCATGCTGTGGGCAGCCTGAAGACTACAGGGGCTAGAAATGCATTGTCCTTCCCTGCAGGGAAGAAACACAAGAGACAAGGAGCAGGAAGTCCCACACAACATCTGAGAGTCTCTTCCTCTCTCTCTCCCTTCTCACCCTTTTTGCAGTGTGTCTATTTTTACAAAGCTGGTAGAGCATGGTATAAGATGGACAGCTTCAAAGATTGGCCCTCTCTGTACCCTGGGCAGCCTCCTGCCTCACTCCAACTGCTCCCTAGCAGACACCTGTTCAGAGGCAGCCGACTCTGCTCCATCCCCTCGTCCTTGGGAAGCTGCCAGCTCCCACCCCACACAAGGCCAGCTGTGTTCCTGCCCCAGGACGGCTTTGAAGCCTAGAGTTGTCACCATCTATTTGTTTGAACTCATAGCAACAGATCATGAATAAGGAACAGGCGCCTGACAGACAGAAAGCTGTCTCCTGCCAGCCCTGATCCCTGTCAGCCACTGTCTGCAAACCCTAGGCAGCCTGCCTCCTGCAGAGGGAGTAGGGTGCAGGTAACTGGGCATGGAGTTAGTAGTAACTCATTTCAGCTCAGTAGGCGTGGAATGATTCCTTTGATGTGCAAGGGATTCCTGGTTAGTAGTAGCCTTGGCTCTGCTACTAACCAGGGAGTGGGTAAGTCCCTTAACTCTTCTGACCTTCCATTTCTTCCCTATAGTGTGGGTACAATTATAACTCTAAGTGAGTGCTTGTCTTTTGTTTTTGAGAAAGGTCTCCATCATCACAGGTCCATTTGGCTTCATTTATTCAGTTGTAGTGCTGGGTGCTCACCTTCTGCCAGGATTTAAGCTAGGCATGGAGATACATGCAGTTCAAGAAGTTAGGTGTTGATCTTCAGTGAGCTTCCACTGGGGTAGGGGAAGATCATAATAAAATGTGATCTCATGATAAAATGTTAGCTTGTAGTCGTATTTAATGGTATAAAAAAATCTACAAAGGATGGATACCAAGAGACCTGGAAATCTGCAATGGAAGATGTGACCTTGAGGCCCCATGGGCAATAGATGGTTGAATTGACACCTGAAGAAATAGAAGTGCTAACTGAAGATCAGCAGAAGGAGCATTTAGGCCCAAGGAGTAGCTCCAGTTGAGGACCAAAGCCAGAGACCACAGAAGCCTAAGGGAATCCATTATTTCTAGGGTCCAGAATAGGTGACAAGACAAGGAAAGAGATTGGAGACGTCTATGAAGTAAAACCCATGGGTCCCCATTGGCTGAAGTCAAGTTGGCGTCTTGTTCTTCTCCTGAGCAGCAGGAAGCCATGCGCAGGCCTTATGGGGGAATTTATAAGGTATGACTGAGTATGGTGCAGGGTTCACTCTGGTTATTTTTAGAGAGGCCAGGGTCCCTGAGAAAACACAGGTGACCGACTGTAAAAAATGGAATGGGAGTGGTGAAGGCAGAACTTGAGAAAGCATCCACATGGCTGTCCACACATCAGTGAGGAGAGGCTGTTATTTACCGGAGAATTGCAGGGACATAAAGGGTCAGCAGTCCCCATATGTAACCAGCGATGGGGACAGAACTCACACTCAGCCGTGAGAAGCAGATTTCAGGGGACCAATGATTTAAGTCATGTACTATTATTTAAGTGAAGTCTGAGTGGCTGTGAGTGAGAAGTGTCACTTAGCCAGAGCTGGCTTCTATCTTAAGGCTCTGGCTTCTCTGTTGATGACCAGCCTGACTAGTCCCTACCACCTGCACCAGCTTTTCCTCCAACCATGCTATGTCCTCCGTCAAAGTCAAAAGGTACCAGTTATAACCACAAGGAGAGCAAGCTTGAAGGCCAGCTGGAAATGGGACCTGAGAGAAGTGGGCAGTGTAAATTCAGACATCCCACCATCGGGAGTCCAGATTCTTTATGTCCTTCCTGCTGTGTCCTGTGTCTCACCTGTGGCTTTGTGGTGCTATACAGCCAGGCAGCATCACAGCAAGCATGTAAGCCCAGGCTATACACACCGGGGCTTCTAGGTTCCCTTTAACCAAGAATTCAGCTGCCCTAGGCTGGCAGTGAGATACTGTGGCTCCAGCCAAGCTCCCTTGAAGACGTGGTACTTCCATTGGCCATGACCCAAGGAAGGTAGTTATATAGAGAAGGATGGTTGCTGACAAGACAGAGGATTCATCATGAGTGAAATCCCAGGAGCACAAAACAACTAGAGTCCAGAAATTCCATCATTTGGTGCGTCTAGAGTAAAGGGTTCATATGAAGGACTGGACAGGAGCCAGGTCAGAGAGAAAGGTGAAGCAGATAGCAAAAGGCCTGGAATTTTATTTGAGAAAGTGAAAAGTTTGTAAGAAGTCCGTGGGATTCCTATTGAATGGTTTCAGGCTAGAGAGAAGGGTGACAATTGGAGGCAGCCATCATCAGACAATACACACATCTGGCTACAGTGTGGGGACTAGACTGGGGTCTTTTAGACTGGGGGTAGAGAGACCAGGCAGGGAGCGGTTAGGCTGGAGTCACCACCAGGAGAGACTGGGAAGATGTGACTAAGCAATACTGGGAGGCAGGCTCTGTAAAAGACAGGGTGTCAATGAGCTATTGCCAGGAAGAACTGCCTATCAAACTGCTCCAAACTCCCAAACTCAATGACTTCACCAGTCTCTAGGCCAGCTAAGCATAGTGGGTCTTGGAGGGGCTCTGCTGGGTTGCTACACTCCCCAAGATTGGACTGGATAGGCTAGACAGATCAGTGTGTCTTCAGCCAGCTGAGGGTTGGTCTGGTTTAGTCCCACTTTGTTTAGCTCTCACCCTCCTCCTGGGGCCAGGAGAGCAATCTAGACATGTTCTTATGACCACTGGACCAGAGGCATGAGAGAATAGGCCCTATCAGGCAAGTGTTCTATGAGGCTTTGGCTATGTCACATGTGCCTGTGGTCCACTGGCTGTCACTGTCGCTGAGTCAAAGGGATAGAAGGCACCTTCTACCTTACGATGAAGACTACTATGTCACATAGTAAAGAGAATGGATACAGGTAGGGGTAAAGAATCAGTATTTTTATGCAATTTCTTCATACAGATAAGATATTTGAATGGGGGTGGATTCACAAGTTCTGTCTGCCTCCCCAAAGTGACTTTTGTCCATTTAACTGCCTGCAAGTTTGAGCCTCAGCCCCTGTAAACCCCACAGTCACACCCAATGGACTCCCCAGTAACTGTACCAGAATCCTGGACTACACACACACACACACACACACACACACACAGAGAGAGAGAGAGAGAGAGAGAGAGAGAGAGAGAGAGAGAAACAGACAGACAGACAGACAGACAGACAGACAGACAGACAGACAGAGACACAGACAGAGAGAGAGACAGAGACAGACAGACAGACAGACAGACAGACAGACACACACACACACACACACACACACACACACACACACACACGCAAATGCATGTACCCTGGGTCCTGGTGCCCTACCAAGGCCTGCCCTGAATCCTCTAACAGCCTTGCCCTGATCCGCCAAGGTGCTTCCCCAGGGAATAGCTTTTCTCACTGAACCTCTGTTGATCACACATTCCCCAGACTCCCTTTCCTTTGTGTGGGCAGAGACAAATGCACGGCTTCCATTCTAGAAAGGAGAGGGTAGGTGAGGAAAGAGGTGTGTGTTCACAGGCATGCTCTTTGGGGATTCCCATCTCTGCTCTCCACTTACCTCATCCTTTGCTACCCCCACTGAGGATACCTACCGTGGTTTGTTGGGAAAGGAGGCTAGGGAGAAGGGAGGGAAATCAGGAGTGTCTTTCCTTTTTGGTGTCTCAGTTTTCACACCTATAAAACAGTAGCATTAGTGGAAGGAACATTTGGTGTTTAACAAACATTCATATGGTACATACTAAGTGTCCTGCTATCTTAAGTGCATTGCAAATAGTAACTCATTTCACGATCAGAGCAATGATTCGAAGCATTGTCATTTTACCGCTGGGATTTTGCTGCACAGAGAGGGTAGGCCATTTCCCTAAGGCACACAGCTAGAAAATGTGTCAGCAGCTAAACCCGATCAGCCCAGCACCAAGCCACACTTAACCTGATGTGTGTGACATCAGGTTGCCTCCCGTCCTCAACATTTTCTCAATTGAGGTTCCCTTCTTTAGATAACTCTAGTTTGGGTGTCAAGTTGATATAAAACCAGCCATATGACCAAGGCAACTTATAGAGAAAAAAAAAAGAGAGAGAGAGTTTATTAGGGCTTACAGTTCCAGCTTCATGGCAGGGAGCATGGCAGTAGGCAGGCAAACATGGTGCTGGATCAGTAGCAGAGTTCACATCCTGATCATCATCAGGAGGCAGAGAGGGATCAAACTGGGATTGACTTTGGCCTTTGACATCTTCTCCAATAAGGCCACGCCTCCTAATCCTTCCCAAACAGTTCCATAGACTGGGAACCTAACATTCAAACATATGAGCACACTGGGACATTCTCCTTCAGACCACCACACACAGCAACTGCTTTAGCCACTGAGGCACCTTCCCAGCCTGGATAGCATTTGTAAATGTTTTTATTATCATAATAATGAATTTCATTATGACATTTTCATGCACATATATAATGAATTTTGATGATATTCACCCCCATCTTGCTCCTACTTCCTGTTGAACCTTTTCCTCTCCACCCCCACCCCTCACCTCCCCCAACCCCTACTCCCTCCACCCCACTTCTACTTTCATGTATGTTTTGTGTGCGATCCAATGTGTTTCCTTAGGGTTGTTTACAGGAGCACATCACCTTACCATTGACTGTACCACTGAAGAGACTGCAAGAGAGATCTCGACCTTCATGAGGGCTAAGAACTGGGCTTGGAGAGCTTTGGGCTTGGGTGGGTGAGACTTAGAGTTCTGGGCACCTATGTCCCTAAGCCCTGGATCCCAGGGAACCAGGACCCATGTACTAATAAGAGTTTATGGGCATTCCAGGCTGCGGGAGGCCTGAGGCACTGGGTGCAGGGGTCTCGTGGACTGAGTTTGAATCTTCTCTTTCTTGCTGGGATGCTGGGCCAGTCATTTCTCCTCTCAGCTTCTCACACTCGCCTCATTCTGAATGAAGATAAGGATTTGACAGGCTGGCTACAGGGAGATGCTGAGTGGCACAGAAGCCCTCTGGGGAACCAGTGCCCTGTCACTTTTTCCAGGTTCCTGGGAGTCTCTGTATTGTTTATTATCCAAACATCAGTGCAGGCTGCTTTGTGGTGGGAGAGCATAAGAAGCCGAAATGAACTCGGTCTTGTACCTCAGTCTGTCCTCAGACGTTGGGGAAAGCTGGGAAGTCTCCAGACCATTTGCCTTCCCTCACGACAGCAGCTTCCTTCTCTGTGGAGGTCAGTCCCCTACCCCAGGGACATTTAAGGAGAATAGGGGTCTCTGATCAGGGTACGTCTCACCCCAGGCTCTCCTTCTTCCCCAGCCACCCATTGCCTTTTCCGAGCAGTCAGTCAAACCCCTCCCCAGACTGTTCTCCAAAGTTCTTCTACTGGGGTGTCACTCTCAGATGGGCCATACTTATTAGGATGGAAAAGACCTGAGACTCCAAGTGGCCTGCCTAGTTAAAGTCCCTCTGAATCCTAATGTGGCTGTGTAATTGTGGAACCACTGACGCAAGGGCTTGTGGGTAAGAGCAGCTCATACATAACCTAGGACGGAAACAGTGAAATCTCGACATCCTTGCACCAGAGCACCCAATCTCCATCCCTGTTGCCCCTAGAACTCACCCTACCTAAGTTAAGTCTATTGAAATGTCAGATGGGGGAGGCAGGGTAGAGAAATGGAGGCAGACAGACCTAAGTGTGAATCCCAGCTCTCCACCTTTTCTGCACCTTCAACGTAGAGTCTTGCCCTCTCTGCATCCATTCACAGAATGAGTGTAGCAGCCACTTCCAGTGTTAATAAGAACACAGTGCTCCCCAGCTCGGCGTACAGTGCCCAGTGCATAGTGGTATCTGTTAACGGCCAATAGGCTAGAATGGAATGTTTTCATCAGAGTCTGAAAGGTGAGCTTGGACATCTCTGTTCTTTCAATGCTTATCTGGGTGCTTTGGGCAAGCCACTTCACTCTATGCTTTCCCAATACTATTGGGAGAAAGGCTTCCTTCTTGGAGTTTTCCTTATGGAATAAGTGAGTTAAGATGCACAGCTGTGTCCCTGGACACCTTGTGTTATCATTAGCTCCCACCCCGTGTCTCATCTTTGGAACCTTTAACTTTGGTCTAGAATTGTAGACTTGGTTCTTCTGACTGTCTGACCATGCAGATTCAAGATCTACCGGTCCTAATCCTCGTAAGCCTCTAGGCTACCTAAATGGCTACCCTAGAGGTGCTCCCTTCCAGGAGCTACCTAGAAATCCCACCCCACCATGACTGGCTTGGTCCTGGGTTGCCAGTGATGCCTAGAGACTTACCAAAGACACTGGCAGATCCACTGCCTGGGACCACAGTATCCAGGGCCATCTGCTTGCCTGCATTATGGCCTCTTGGGGGAAAATGTTGTGACAGCTTGTATTAGTTATCTCACGGAATGGACTCGCAAAGGAACAACACTGGGATCTGGGGAGGCCAGGTCCAGTCAGGACCTTGAGGGCTCTGTCCAGCACTGAATTGCCTCAAGGCAAGTGACTTATTCCCCCTGGGAGGGCCTGCCCAAAAGCCTGATGCCCCTGGAAGCCAGACATTTGCTATCAGCCCCTGCAGGAGTTAGCCAAGCCTGCTAAGTGGCCTCCTGCTTCCTCCTGTGCTCAGGAGAAGGGGGAAGGGAGGGCGCAGGATGGGGGGAAGGCAGCACAGCCATGTGAGCCTGGGGTGATTGTCATGGTTACGCTCTGACAAAACAAATGGCTCTGCTTCCTGCAGGCCACCTAAACAGCCATCGCAATGTTGGCATTGATCAAGCCAGCTGCCAGGGCAGCCAGGCACTGGGCTTGGGTACCAGAGCCCAGCCTGGGAGTCCTCTCCAGTAGCTTTGGGCACAGGGAGGCAGCTGCGTGGAGAGGAAGTGTTTGCCCTTGCACATGTTGCTCCTGGGACAAGGTAAGGGTTGATGCAATCCATGCCCTGCAGCTCAAGGACAAGGGGACTTATCCCAAGTGCTGAGGGTGAGCGTGAGCCTGAATGTACATGCACGGAGAGTTTGTGTGATAGTGACTTGCGCTGTGTGCTTGCTCTGTGGGGAGGGGCTCAGGAGGTTCCAGCATCAGAAGTGATGTGACCACATGTTGCTCCTATTGCGCTCTCTCTCTCTCTCTCTCTCTCTCTCTCTCTCTCTCTCTCTCTCTCTCTCTCTCTCTCTCTTCCTCTCTCCCTCCCCTCTCCCTCCCTTCTCCCTGTCTCTTCTCTTTCTTGGTGTCTGTTTTCTGTATGTAATTCTCTCAGAGTCTCCTTCCTATGTCTCTGTCTCTTCTCTCTGTCTCTCCTTATCTCTCTGTCTCAGCCTCCCATCCCTGCCACCCCCTTCCACCATCTCCCTGTCCCCATCATTTCAAGTCTGTCCTCTAGGGACCCAGGGCAGTCAGTGCTCTGTGGTCTGCCCACCCCTGCTGCCAAGCTTCAGGCTCCTGCCTGCTGCCCTCTGGGTGCCTGGCGTGTGACTGTCTCCAAAGCCGCTGGCTGGGTGAACATTCTTCTTTGAGCTCTCACGTCCTAGGATCCTGGAGGTAAGAAGGTTCTGAACAGAGAGAGGGGGATCTTTGGGTAGTGGAAGGTGGTTGTCAGGGGCCCTGGCATTGTGAACAGTGATTTCTGCTAACATGTCAAGACCTTACTGTAAGTTCCCTCACATCTCCTGCTGCAGCTCCGAGGGTCCCAGGAAGTCCTTGTTTTATTCTGATGTTCCTTTCCTATCGGTAGCACAAGAGGCTTCCCAGGTTGGGGGGGGGGGCAGAACCCTTTAGTAGCCCCTCCTCCACTCTGAAGAGCAACAGGCATCTCTCTCTCTCTCTCTCTCTCTCTCTCTCTCTCTCTCTCTCTCTCTCTTTCTCTCTCTCTCTCTGATTTAGCAGGCAATACCCTCCCTTTCCTCACTTTCTCTGCTGGGACATAAGCCTGTTTCCCATATCCACCCATCTAAACCAAGCAAGTCATGGGAACTGGGCAGAGGCCAAAGGGCACACAGAGTGTCCTGCAGTTCTCTCACTTGGAGGAGGGGCCCTTGAAGGCACAAAGCTCCTGTGGTTAGGTTAACTGGGATCAGATGGGGGTTAAAGAGAGGGGCTGAGCCATGATGTATGTGGGCTTTGTCCTGGGGAGGTATGTGGAGGCACACTTCTGGAGGGAGCTATCCCTGGAAGTAGTGTCATGATATGTATGTAGCAAGCCACCTGGGTAGATAAGGGGGTCATGATATAGGTATATAAACATGCTCACATTTCAGGGGTGCACATGTAGTGTGTGATGTGAAGGGAATTAAAAGTGTGTGGACATGCATGTGTGTGAACTAAGATTGTGAAGTCTGTGAGCTAAGCCTGACTGAACAGGACCCGCAAGGCCTGACGTGTGACTGCAATGTCCTTCAGCTTTGGGATACTCATTTACCTCCAAGGGGGCAGTGCTTGGGCCATAGCCCAGGTGATAGTCCGTGGCTCAAGGCAGTAAAGGAACTGTGTCTCCCTGGGGAACCTGCAGACCCCACTACTTTACTGGTTTGAGACATGCCAGATGCCTGGCATGAGGGTGGCTTGGGCTGTGAGCATCCTTCCACCATAGCTTAGGATTTGGAAAGCTCCGGGGTCTGTGGCCTCTCATCGTAACCACTATCCCAAAACCTGGGCCAAATGATGCTCTCAGAACATTGGCCAGCCCCTGGCCATGAGGCTACCGGGAGATGACTCTGGATTGCAACAATATGCCATGGTCAGAGGGATTGAGATAGCCCAACTAAGTAACCTGGCCAGCTTTGGGCTTTGGCGCTCTGTGCCTCTCACTGTTGCTATCCTCCCAGTAAGCACCTTCTCCGACTGGCTGTTCTCTTGTGGCCAGACAAGTGCTATTGACTGTAGCCTTGAGGAGGTATGGACACACTGGAGTTAGAGAAAGAGGAACCTGGGGTCTCTGGATAAACATCATGGCTTTGGGATCCTACTCATTTGAGGTTTTTGCTGGGTGATATTGTTTCTCACAGGGCCTCCCTAATGATCCCTTGCAAGGTCTTAGTTCCAGAACCCAACGGCCAAGCTCTATAGACTCTCCTGGTTTCATAAGCTCCCTTATTTGGCCAAACTTGGGATGGGGCTTTGGCAAGGCCAAGCAATGTCAGTTAGACATTCTGGGGGCCTAGAAATGGACCAGCTGAGCCAGGGGACCACATATGGCTCCAATCCATGGAGGGGGTACACAAGTCTTTTGGTCTTGTTAGCTCCTTCCTGAAAACCCAGCTTCTCTCCTTAGCCTCTGGGGGATTTACCTAGTGATAGAGCAGACACTTGCAACTCTCTGCATGACTAGATTCTTTAAGGAAAGGGGTCTGAGGTCAAGGGAGCCTAATGTGGAACTAAGAAGGCTTTCTAAGGGAAATGGTGTTAGCGCAGGGCTGTGGAGGAAGCAACAGAGGCACATGACTATGTGGGGAAAGAGAAGCAGAAAGTGTCTTTTATATGGCTAAGCTGCACACATTGATGGAGAAGCAGCAAAAAGGATTGCTTTAAGAGGGTTGCATCAGTTTGCTTGATCAGTCAGGGTGGGTTGGGAAAAGTGAAAGGAATGAGATCTACTGAGTCCCTGGATGCTACCTGATGCCAGGTACTGGACTGAGTGTGGGGTTTCTGTTCTCTAGGAAATGAGGGCTCAAGCAGGAGAGGGTGGAAATCTCCCCCCTAAGCTTATGTCAACCACCGCCCATGAGAAGGGCTCTTGAATCTGAGCTCCATGAGCTGGTCAAGAAGCAAGTGAAGGAAGGCTGAGACCATCTGGGGCACAGAAGCCATTGTACACATTCATAGATTATCTGCTCACCCATCTGCACCTGGGAGAGGGCAAGCCACTTTGGGAGGGAGCAGAGAGTTGGCAAGGGGAACAGCTTGAGATAAGAACTCGAGGAAGGTTCACCTCCAGTCCCTTGTCTCACTGTTTCCTGGTCCTGGAGATGAATTTGCAAACACAAGAGAGGGAGCAATTGGAGAGGAGGCCATTGGCTAGTGTGCTCTTACGCTGGTGTCTGAGTTCACCCCCACTTTGCAGAGGTTAAAAGGGCATCTGGGGAGGGTCTCAAAGAGCTAGAGAGTCAAGGGCAAATGGAAAAGCCATTTTACTAGCATGAAACTGGGGATGGGGCAGGTGGCCCAGCATCTCTTTAGCAGGTGCTATATTGGCTGGGTATCAGAGAGAACTGACAATAAGAATGGTCTTCATGCCATCTCTAGAGATGTTCAAACCACTTTGGAATGGCAACTCTTAAATATAGCTCAGGAAAGCTCTGAGGGAGAATCTAAGTAGGCATCATGGAGGAGGTGGAGCTTAAAAGAGCCCAGAAGGGCAGGATGCTTTAGAGAAACTTGGATGTAGGTGGCATGTCTTGGGGTTGAGGAATGAGCATAGGCCAGGGCACAATCAGGACTCACGGCGGGGCTGGAAACAAGCATATGTATATAAAAACCTGGTAGAAGGGTCTGTGGGATCAGATCTCTGAATCCTCCATGGCATCTGGGGAAATCAGGAGACTCTTGGTTTTGTATCCAATCTGAGACCTATAGTAAAGTTATCATCTTCTTATGACCACACTGGGAACCACAACCCTGACCTGGAGACTGCTCAGAGGCACTTCTCATGAGACTACTGGCGACCGGCAGAAATGGGGCTAGAGTGGGGAGCTAGAGAACAGCCTAGAATGGGGCCAGGTCAGGCATAGCTACAAGGAAGGGGAGGTCTATCAGGTTTACATTGTAGCCACACCTCTTTGTTCAGACATCATGCAGGTCTCGGTCTAAGCTGTTACCTGAAACTGCACACTTGCCAGAGTCTAGACTTAAAAGTCATTCTCACCAGGGTCTGAGAGGAAGGGTCACAAACATGAGGACCTAAACTGGATCCCCAGAACCCACATAAAAATGCCAGGTGTTGTGGAAGGTGCTCATAATTTCACCTTTGGAGACGCTGAGACAGTGAGTTGCTAGGCATGCACAAGCCTTGGTGTTTCTATCCCACGGATAAAAAACATTAGCAAAAGCAACTTGGGTAGGAAAGGGTTGATTTCAGCTTATAACTCATCACTGAGGGAGGTCAGGACAGGAACCCAAGGCAGGAACCTGGAGGCAGGAACTGGTCCAGGGACCATGGAGGGATGCTGCTTACTGGCTTGTTTCCCATGGCTTGCTCAGCCTGCTTTTGTATAACCCCCCAGACCAGGAGTGGAACCATCCATAACAGCCTTGGCCCTCTCACCTCAATCAAATTAATAAGAAAATTCCATCAGATCTGTCTACAGACCAATCTTATGGAGGCATTTTCCCAATTGAGAGGTCCTCTTCCCGAATGACTCTAGCTTGTGACAAGTTGACATGAAACTAGCGCACACATACACCCACATACCCTAAGTCCAGGCGTAGAGTACTAACAAGCTGAGTACTTAGTGGTCTGCATAAGTGCCTGCCCTTGCTCAAGCCGCATAGCAACTCCTGTGAACTGTCAGAACCTATGCCTATTCGTGTCTCTGAGGCTGTTGAGTAGGAAAAACAATGGCCATAGAATGCCAAAGAATGACACCACAGAACTGAAGTCTCATTGAAGCCATGAGACTCAATGAGGAGATATAGAGGAGATATTGGTCCCATACAATGTCATTGACAGGCCAGTGATTGACCAGAGAAAGAGAGAGAGAGAGAGAGAGAGAGAGAGAGAGAGAGAGAGTTAATTACAATGAAGTCTGAAAAGTCAAATGTAATAAACACTTTAGTTCAATTATTCAACATTTAGTGAGCACCTACTGGGTGCTAGCCACCTTCCTGAATACTGTTGAGAAAATAAAAGCTCTTTCCTCATGGAGTGTATATCATAGTGGACACACTGTCCAGTGCCTCTTTCTCCACATGTTTGTCACCTAGTAGTGTGGCCTCCGTCCCTGACCATGCATCACCTTAGCTTATAGACCCGAACATTCGTGGATTCAATAGCCAAGTTTGATTGTGCTGTAGTAACACAAGCCAGGTCACATGTCATCATGGAAGGCCATCCCTTCTACACATGTGTTTCCAAGATTGCTACGGCAGGAAACAGGACACTGCCAAGCACACACTGCCTTTCAAAGCCTCTGGCCAGAAGTGAGGGACTTCACTACTGCATAGCTCAGTGGTTCTCAACTTTCCTAATGCTGCAACCCTTTAATATGGTTCCTCATTTTATGGTGTCCTTTAAGCATAAAATCATTTCATTACAATCTCATAACTGGAATTTTGCTAGTTATGAATCATAATGTAAATATCTGATGTGCAGGCTATCTGATATGTGACCCCTCCCAAAAGAGGTTGTGAGAACTACTTCCATAGCTCATTGGCAAGACATACTTCAGGTTTTCAAAGAGGGCTGGGGCATGCAGCCTGCCCTGTCTCTACAAAGAGAAGAGCCCAGGTCTGCCCAACAGCATGGAGATTACTGTATGCTTAATCAAAAGAGTAGCAGGGGAGCCCCTGTCAGGACACTAACAGAATATGAGGCAGAGTGCAGAGATTAACCTGGGGTAGTCATTTCCAGGGTCTTAGCACCCAAGGGCAACCCCAGTCACTGGCTCTCAGCTCTCATCAGCAGATGACAATCACTGTGGCCAACAGAGTCAGACTCCCCGCTGGTTTAAGCTTAGCAGGGCAACAGGTTAGCATCTGTCCCCAGAAGCCTCAACTCTCCTGTGTTCCCCCTCCTGAGCTGCAGTCTCCTGGTCCTTAAGATGAAAATTGCGGGGCTGGCTGCTAGATTTTGTTTCTTATTTTTCCTCTCTCCTGGTTCTTAGTGCGCTAACATTTGTGGCTGGATACGGAAGGGCTTTGGTTACAAATTGCATGCGTTATGAATGAGCACCGGTGCTTTTATGACTCACTACTGAATTTGAAAATGTTAATTGGTCACAGGCTCAAAGCTCCCTGGACAACTTTTAATCATATCACTTTTATTCTTTCAAGTTGCCAAAGACTTCTGAGATAGCCCGTTTCGAAGAGCTCACTTGGAAGCCTTTTTAGAGGTCTGAGCTCACTGGCTGGCTACCTTGGACCCATTCTCCTATCACCCCTTACACAGGAAGCCACACACATGCCAGAACATGGGTGTGGACCTGCACGCCTCTCATCCCATCATTCAGGACGATGAGGCAGGGAAGATGATCATGAGTTCAAGGCCAGCTACTCTGGGCTATACAGAAAAACCCTACCTCAAAAAAAAATAAATAAATAAAATAAAATAAAATAAAAGTGAGCTAGTCACTGTGTGTAATACATTCTAGGCATGTTGTACTTCCTGATGGCACTGGGCAGCAGGCTGGAGTACTGTGCCATTTCCACAGGTCAGATAACAGATGCTTAGCCAAGTGAAGTAATGTGCCACCTCACTGGGTGGCGCGCACACCGGAGCCTATGTTCAAGTTGAATTCTTTCGGGGATCTAAGGCTTTGGGCTCCCAGGCTGACTGGGTGGGAACATCGGCAGCTGCCTCCTCTCTCACCTACATTTCTGCTTGGCTTAGTCTCCATTGCTAACACCTCCAGTTGGTACCCGGGCCTCTCAAAGAGAAGGCTGCCTCTTCTCATGTGGATGAAGGATCCCATAGCTCTGGCACTGTAGGAAACACGTAGGAAACCACGGCACAGCCAGGGTTCTCTCCCCACACCATCGGCTACTACCACCTCTCTGACCCACGGGGACTTCTGAACTTCTCTTGCATTTATTCAAATCATCTGTAAATCAAAACAAAGCGATGCGCACAATGAGGGTCCCGAGGAATCAGGTGATGATCCAGGTATGCTAATTAATGCAGCGCTTGACTTCATAATAGTCTCTTTGGAATTTTTGCGGGGGGGGGGTGGGGGGGGCGGCTCTGAGTCCCCAGATTTGGTTAGTACCTAAGGCACATCTCAAGGGCAGTGATTCCCAGCTGTGCTTTCTAACTTTCTGAGGGTTCACACAAGCCAAGGGGGCACCCCGAGCCATGCCTCAGGTTGGTTCTTCTGCTGCTTAGTGCCTGGGAAGAGCTAAGCTGAAGTGCCTCCCTCCCCTTCATTCACCTGCTCTCCCATAAAGGTCACGTGGCCCGTGCTGAACACTGCAGTAGGAGAGCAATGAGGCTGAACTGAGTGTCAGCTAGAAATCTTGACTCCACCCTAGAGTGAAGTCCAGCAGAAGGACGGGAACCAGGGTGATCCTAAGGGCACCCCCAGAATCAGGTGAGACCTGAGTAACAGCAAGCTGGTTACAGGTGCACTGACTGGGTCACAAGACACGGACTGGTTGAAGGCAGCAAGCAGCAAGCAGAGGGCCATGGTCTAATCAGTAGGTTCCTGGGTTCAAATCCTGTCTCTATCACTAAGTGGCGGTGTGACCTTGAGGCTTCCTTAACCTCTCTGGATATTGTTTTCCTCCACTATAAAGGCATAACCTGACCTTACAGAAATTAAATGAGATTGTGGGGACCCTTCAGAAGCCCACCCCCAGTCTGTGGATTAGACTAAGCAGTGAACAAGTGGTCTCCTTAAAAGGGCAGAGCAGTGGGGGCACAATACAGACAGTGGCTCCTGGCCTGACCTGTGCTGGGTCTCCAAAAGTCCCTGAGACCCAGGACAGCCTACTAAGGAAGAAGGTATGGGAGTTGTTTGGCCTGGGCACAGCTTGGTGGGGGGTCATCCGATCCAAGCCACTCACTCAATCATTCTGTAAACAAGCATTGTAGGGTGATGTGAGTCAGAAAGTGACCACTCAAGCCAGGGTCCTTCCACCCACAGATGTGTCACCTTAGGCAGGGTATAGAACCTTTCCATGTCTCAGTTTTCCTGCCTGCAGAATGGGTATGGTAGGGCGGTGGCTAGGCCTTCTTTCCTGACTTGTCCCGGGGATTACCTGCTCATGGAAGGTGTTCAGGGCAATACCTGGCATCATTCCTGTGTATCATTGTTTTGTTTTGTTTTTAAACTGTTTCAGGCTCTATGCTGTATGCTGGAAACAGAACAAAGACAAGGACATCCCTGGTTCTTACCCCTAGCAACTTAGACTTCTAGAGATATTAGGCAAAGGCAGACATTAAACCAGCAACCCATCAATCTCCAGGCCCCACACTCTATGGTGTGTATGGCCCCACGAGATCTAGGCATTGCAGTTTGTGTGACGGAAGGAGTCCCATCCTGGGACCGATACTGAGTGAGTGAGTAGCAGAGCTGATATTCAGGCATGGTGCCTTTTACTGCCTGTCCAGTGTTCTCTGCCAACCCCATGGCCTCACTGTGCCATCTGACGGGGTAGCCTGTGGTAGAGAGAGGCCTCACAGCTTGTCAATAACTGATCTAGGATCTCAGAGGGAAGCCAAGACGATGAACGTATTCTGATGCCGACACACCCGTAGGCATGAGCCCTGGAATGCCTGGATGCAGAGCGGTGGGCAGGGAGGGGCTGTGGGTGATCAGGGTCACCATAGGAAATGCGAGAAGATCAGAGGCCCAGGTCGAGTCTAAGCGGGTGGATGAGCTAGATAGCATCCTAAGAAAACAAACGATAAAGCAGCTATGAGCCGTTGCTGAGGACCAAGGCTAAGTGAGCATCCTATACACAGCCTCTCTCCTGCATCCTCCCCACAGCCCTGCCATTTTCCATTGCACCAAGTAGAGAAACAGAATTTCAGAGACATTCCCAGCTGGAGAGAGGTAGACAAGGAAGACAAGGGAAGATTCTAGGAGCAGAAACCAGCTCCCCTGTCTGTTTTTTTTTTAATTAGATATTTTCTTTATTTACATTTCAAATGTTATCCCCTTTCCTAGTTTCCCCTCTGAAAATCCCCTTTTCCCTCCCCTCTCCTCCTACTTCTCTGTGGTTTTTTTACGTCATGCAGAGGTATTTGGAGAAAACACAGGTCAATGGTAGCTCTACTTTCTTTAGCACATCCGTGCAAATGATCTGAGAGCCCTGTAAGAATCCATTTACCCCTTTTAGCCCCTCTTCCCGGGGCTCTGGGGAGGCAGGCAGCTCAGTGGGCAAGTTCACCTTTAAAGGCACCGCAGAAGGGTGACTTAAACTGAATCGGGGGAGACAGAATCCAATTTTCCTAGCAACGTGTGTCCTCCTTGTTTGAGAAGCCGTCATAGGCAGACTTCAGCACTGCACGCTCCAGAGGGGGCCCCAGGGAGCAGGCCACCTGCCAGCCAGCAACATCTGCGTGCACTTCAGCCAGTGCCTCTGAATAGCTCAGACTTGATGGAGACTCTGCAGCGGGCCTCTTTCTTCTGGAGTTGCCAGGTGCCACCATTTGTCCCTTCTTCTCCAGCAGGTCAGTCATTCCCTATTACCTGGTAAGTTCAGAAAGTGTGGATAGGCCGGGCCCAGCCTCCTTAGCTGACTGTCCTGGACATCAGCACTGGCCGGACTGCATGCTCCCAGGCAAGAGGAGGACAGCAAGGACAGAGGCGGGGTATTTTCTGTCTTTTGACTCTTTCTCCAAGGAAGATTACAGATGCCTCTGAGAGGGAGTCCTATGAGCTTTTGGCTGAAAGAGAACATTTTTTCTTTACTAATCAGCTGTTTACATGAGCCTACAGCCAAGGCCTCGCTTGGTCTAACCTCTTGACAACGTAGCCTGCCCCACTTGTGACATCCATTCACTCTGTTTGCTATGGGGGTCTTGGTATGTAGTTCAGGCTAGCCTCAAACTTTGATCTTTCCTCCCCTGTCTCCAAAGAATTGCAATTACAGATACGTGATACCACATCTAGCCCATCCACTGTTCAGTATCGACTATGGGTCCCACAGTGACGGGGAGGACAGGGACCTTTTTATTATTTAATTGATTCGATGGGTTCACATACAAAGTCATGGGCTGCATCTGGGTATCTTCACGCAGATGCGTTGCTGTATTACACCCTCATTGTTCCCCTATTCCATCCGCTCCCTGCACTCTCCCATACCCAGCTTCTTGATGCTTTCATATCCCATGGATACTCCATCACACTCTATTTCCCACCTCCATTTCAATCTCTTCCTACCTCTCTTAATACTTTCTGGTTTCATGACCGACCGACACACACACACACACACACACATACAGAAACACACACACTGACACCCACCTGTAACTTTAAATCCAGGTTGTGCCTATGTGAGAAGTTAAGGTATTTGTTTGTCTGTCTTTCCAAGTCTGGCTTATTTCACTTGACATCATGATATCCTACACCACTGATTTTTTTTTCCTGCAAACGCCGTGACTGCCCTTTACGGCTGCATAACTTTCCATGATGGCTCCATACCACCTTTTCATTATCCACCCATCTGCTGATGTTCAGGTTGGTTCCATTTCCCAACTCATGCGAATAGAGCAGCGATGAGCATGGGGTTGTGCACGTGTCTCAACACCGGTGTGCAAGTGTCCCTGTGGTGTGTTACCCTGGAGTCCTTCTGGGAAATCTCCAAGAATGGCATGGCTGGGCTCTGTCTTTGAGGATGTCTTTGAGGATGCTCTGTATTGATTTCTATAACAGCTATGTAGGTTTATACTCCCAAGAGCAATGAAGGGTTCTTCTCTACCCACAGCCCCCCCCCCCCGCTCCACCCCCCCCCCTTAGTGTCTGCTGTCATTTGTTCCCTTGATAGTAGCCATTCAGACTAGGGTGAGACTGTCTCAACGCAGTTTTAATTTGTATTTCTCTGGTAACTAAGGATATCGAATATGTTTTTTTCAACTGTCTACTGGCCACTTATGTTTCTTCTCATGAGGAATGTCTGTTCAGTTCATTAGTCTGTGTACTGGTTGGCTCATTGAGTTTTTAGTGTTGATTTCTTCAGTTCTTTCTATATCCTACATATTAATTCTCCTGTCTGCTGTGTAATTGGCAAAGATGTTTTCCCTCCCTGTACATTGTCTCTTCGCTTTGTTAATTGTTCTGTGTAATTCTACTGGTCAGCGCTTGCAATTATTTCTTGTGCTATTGGGATCCTTTCGAGAAAAGCCCTGCCTATGCCTGTCAGCAGAGCCCCTGCCCCTAGTTTTCTAGGGTAATGTGTCCTGGATGGGACAAGTATGGGAACAAGAGCCATGTCTGTCTTGTCCTCTGTCTGTCCACTGGGCCTGGGACAGACTTCAGCATGCAGTAAGCATGCCTTGTGCATCTTCTGACAAGAAACAACACATCCAAAGGAAACATGTGACATGAAACCAGCTGGCTCTCTCTGCAGAAAGGACTCAGAGGGCTCTGAGGAAATGGGAGCCTTTGAGCGGGGCCTTAAGAGCAGCTAAGATTTCCTCCAGGACCTTTCAGTGGTGGCTCATGCCTTTAATCCCAGCACTTGGGAGGCAGAGGCAGGCAGATTTCTGAGTTTGAGGCCAGCATGGTCTACAGAGTGAGTTCTAGGACAGCCAGGGCTACAAAAGAGAAACCCTATCTCAAAGGGAAAAAAAAAGATTTCCTCCAGGTGCTTGGGGTAAGCCAGCAACACCGGGGAGCCCGGCATATGAATGTGTGACCCTGGAAGTGGGACAGTTCAAGGATGGAAGTCAGAATGTGAGAACCCTTGAGTTCTAGAAGCTTGGTACAATTGACTTAGACTCTAAGAACGTATCAATTGTGACCCACTTTGATGGAAGGATTTGGCTGCCAGTCTGTGGTTTGGGCTTGAACCTCCCTAAAGAAATGAAGGGATTTCTAGGGATAACAAGAGGAACCGAACCCCAAAACTGAGGTAAGAGGGTAGGTTTGAGCTCCGACTCATGTGATGGGTTTATGGTCTGTCTGGTATAAGCAAAGCTAAGCCAATTTAGCCAAGGGATGCCAGCCTTTTAAGGCATGATGTAGGGTGGGAGGATCTGGCCAGGTTGGGGGTGGGGGAGGCTTCCAGGATGCCAGGACAGAGACAAACTGGCATGTCTGGGACAGTAGTGGGTGAAGCTGATAGCAGTTGAACAGATTTCACTTCCAACAGAGATTCTGATTGGAGGCCTATATTTCAGCAGAGATCCATGGGAACTTCTCTACTCTGAGCTAAGGCTCAGAGCATTAACTTAGATACTCAAGGCACACAGCACCAGAACAGCAGAGCCATTTGTTACTCTGTTAGTGACTCTCTGGGCTATAACCTCTAACAGGTCCAGCATTGTTCTGAACACAGGGAGGGCCTAGCCACATCCAGGGCAAATTCCTGTCTTTGTACTTGCTATTTTTCCTTTGGGGGCAGTGGTAGGAACAGCACAAAGGTGCCTGTTGGGCAAGTGCTCTACCGATATGCTATATCCCCAGTCTTTTTAAATCTCTTTTTAAAATGCCAAACTCCCCCTAGCAAGTGAGTGTGGATACCCTTGAGCCTCAGAAACCCTGTGTAAGTGCTCACCATCCTGCCTGTCGCAACTGGAGATGCATGCTCCAGGAGTCTTCTGCCTGCTCCATTCTGTTCCCGTTGCTTCTCCCATACTCAGCATAGACTGAGAAGCAGCCCAGGACAGGACAATGGACTGTGGAAAGAGAGCTGAGGCCCATCAAGGTTGGCCTCTGGTGAGCTGTGATATGCTAGGATTGAACTTGTAAAGTGAACCCTAATAATGTCAGTTGGCACAGAGGATCTTTAAGGTAACCCTCTGAGAGATCTTTTTCTGAACCAAGTCTGACAGAGGACAGTGGGATAGAGACAAAGAAGTCACACCCAATGCTCTCAAAGAAGTCATCAGCTTGTAAATGATAAATGACTGCAGTGCCTTGGAATGTGGGATGTGATAGACAAGGGGACATGGAATGTGGATGCCATGGAGAGAGAACATCAGAAGGACAAGAGTGCCCAGAAAGACTTCATGGGGCTGGAGAGATGGCACAGCCAGTAGAGTGTTTGTCATGCAATCAGAAAGACCTGGTTTTGATTACTGGAACCCATGAGTGGTGATTTGAATATACTTGGCCCATGGGAAGTGGCACTGTTAAGAGGTGTGGCCTCATTGGAGGAAGTGTGTCACTGTGTAGGCAGGCTGAGGGCTTCTAGTGCTCAAGCTCCACCCAGTGTGGGAGAGACCATCCTCCTGGATGCCTGCAAGAGATTGTCCTCTTCTGGCTGCCTGCAGATCAAGATGTAGAACTCTCGACTCCTCCAGCGCCATGTCTACCTGCACACTGCCATGATGATAATGGACTGAACCTCTGAAACTGTAAGCCAGCTTCAACTAAATATTTGTCTTTATAAGAGTTGCCTTGGTCATGGTGTCTCTTTATAGCAATGAAACCCTAACTAAGAAGCTGGTACCAAGATGGAGTATTGCTGTGATAGACCTGACTGTATTTTTGTTTGGAGAAATGTAGACTTGGGGACTTTAAATTTGGAAAGCAATGTGATGCTTTAAGTGGGACTTAATAGGCCATTCTGGTAGGCATATGGAAGACGTTGATGCTGAGGATCATTTGAACTCTGGGTGCCTGGCTCAAAAGGTTTCAGAGGAGAATTTCAGTATGTTGCCTGTAGAGCTTTCTTGTGATATTTTGATAAAGAATGTGGCTGTCTTTTGTCCTTGTCTGAAGAGTCTGTCTGAGTATTGGGTAAAGAGATTTAGACTAGTTGCATTGGCAAAGGAAGTCTCAAAAATGCCTAGTTTAGACTTTATCCTGTAGTTTACTCTTATGAGGAATGCTTTGATCAAGTATAGCAAGCTTAGAAAGGAAAAATACAAAAAGTATGGTTCAAAGAGTAAAGAGGCTCCAGGAAGTAGAATGAAGGTAAATCTTGTGTTCAAGGATCTTACATGGAATTAATGGACTGGTGGCCTCAGGGCAAGATCCCACCCAGCCAAGCTTATTGCTTATGTGTTTGCAGGTGAACAAGGGATAGCTATATCATGTTAGGTGTTGTTATGACCTGGCTATTGTTTCCATTTAGACATAAGGAGATATGATTATGTGTCGAATTGACAACAGACAGATTGTAATGGCTATTGTCATCTGTCAACTTGACTATATCTGAAGTAAACTACAACCCAGAACATATAAAGATCTTGTGAGAAGGAAAAGAAAGGCTTAGATCCGGGAATGGCATACATGCCTTTAATCCCAGCCCTCAAGACACAGAGGCATGCAGATCTCTGAGTTCAAGGTCAGTTTACAGAGCAAGTTCTAGGACACCCAAACCTAGACAGTGAAGGATGTAATAGACCAAGGGGTGGGGCATATTCCCTCCCCACCAAGCAGGATTCAGCAGCTTCAGCCATGTGGTTCTGGCTTTAGAGTAAAGAGTAGAAGGAACTACTGGGACAATTGATGCTGGTTAGTTGGAGTTAAGAAATTGCAGTGATTAAGAAGAGATTAGCAAAGCCGGGCGTGGTGGCGCACGCCTTTAATCCCAGCACTCGGGAGGCAGAGGCAGGCAGATTTCTGAGTTCGAGGCCAGCCTGGTCTACAAAGTGAGTTCCAGGATGGCCAGGGCTATACAGAGAAACCCTGTCTCGAAAAACAAAAAAACAAAAAACAAAAAAAACAAAAACAAAAACAAACAAAAAAAAGAGACTAGCATCGCTGAGGTGAAATCTGGGAAGTGTTTTCTGATAAGCACAGAGAAGCTGTCTTCCAGAGATAGACATCGTTCTGGCAGCTGGACTTAGTAATGTGCAAGAATCACCAGGCAGTACTGGTTTTGAAGGCATGAAGGGGTCATGGAGAGCAGCTGAGGCTTGGTACTATAAGAGGCCATGAGAGGCCATTGGTGAAGGTGCAGCCTTAGTGGCAGTTGACAGCCCAGGGCTGAAGGGACCATGAAAAAAAGTTGAGGCTTGGCACCATGAAGAGAGCTTATGAGAGTCTATTGGTGAAGCCTAGTTGAGGTGGAAGACCCCAAGGTATTGGAGATGCCAGTACCATGGGATGATCACCAAGAACAGCAGTGGCAGTGAAGTGGATCTACCTGAGCTTAGAGTGCTACAACGGGTAGAGCTGGAGAAGTGACGCCAGCCCTTTGGTGGAGCCCAGAAGATCCTGTGTGGCTACCAGACACTGGAACAGGAAGCTGTAAAATTGAAGTTGCCTTGGATACCATATATTAGAAATTCCAGAGTCATGAAATACCTGCTGAGGAAAGCTGCTAACAGGAATTAGAAACAGCCCAAAAGAAAGAATTGTATTGCAGCCAACAAAGCTAAAAGGAGTTGAACATCAGACATGGAGATGCAGAGTTTGGCGTCTACACAGCCAGATTTTGGTCTTGCTTTGGCCCAGTATTTCCTCACTATGACATCTTTGGAAGGGTAATATATATACCCTGTGATGTTGGAGGTATGTGATCTGCCTTTTTATTTTATAGGGGATTACAGTTAAGAGATTGCATGAATCTCAGAAGAGATGTTGCACTTAAGACTTTTAACATTGTTGAGACGTTATAGACTATGGAGACTTTTGAAGTTGGACTAAATGTATTTTGCATTATGCTATGGCTAGGTATGACCCCACAGAGTCATGTGTTCTTTATAAGAGTAGTCTTGGACATGGCGTCTCCTTACAGCAATGAAACCCTAAGTAGAAGACCATGTAAGACAATGTTCAAGCATCATGATTTGTATTTACAGTCTCAGTATTTAGGGAGTACAGACAGGCAGGACCCTGGGGTTTGCTGGCCAGCTGGCCTAGTCAAACTGATAATTTCCAGGTAACTGTGAGAGCCCTTGTCTCAAAAAATTAGGTAGAAGAGGTATCTTCAGGAACAATTCCTGTGGTTGTCTCTGGCCAACCACATTCCATATAGACACACACAAACACACACTCCATACAGATATACACACAAACATACACACACATACTCCATACTGATATACACATACACTTCTTATGAATACACATACATATACACACATCCCAAACAGATATACACACTCCATATAATATATATACACACTCCTTACAGATACACACATTCCACACACACACACATACACTCCATATAGATTCATATACTTCATATAACACACACACACATTCCATACAGATACACACAGAAATACAGACAGGCATACACATACACATGCACAGTCCATATATATACACATATTCCATACAGATATACACACACATGCACACAAACGCCATACAGATACACACAAACACACACACATACAAACCTGAACCTATACGCACACCTCACACACACCGACATGCAGGCTTCATGAAGGAGGAGGGATCAGGATAGGGCTTTCATGGTGAACAGAGAAGGGCAGAGAAGGTGGCAGCCATTATCCTAGAATATGGTTCCAGGGTGGCAAAAAATCAGCCTTTGGGGGCTTCAGTGAGGAGATCAGAGTGTCTAGAGGAAGGTGGACGTACAGGAGGTGACACTGGTCAGAGGTGACGACCCAGTGGAGAAAGCCTTGAAGAATGTGCAGGGCTTTTGGCTTGCCCCATTGAACAAAGACAATGGAAGCCAATTGAGGCAAAATGGAGGTGTGTGCATGTGTGTGCTGATGAAGAGGATTGAAAAGAAACCAGGCTTGGGTTGAAGGACCACTTAGGACAGTGGTTCTCAACCTGTGGGTCAAGGCCCCTTTGGGAGTTAAATGACTTTTACAGGGGTCATATATCAGTCATCCTGCATATCAGATATGTACAGTAGCAAAATTACAGTTATGAAGTAGTAACAGAAATAATTTGATGGTTGGAGGTCACCGCAACATCTGGATCTGCATCAAAGAGACACAAGCATTGGGAAAATTGAGAACTGCTGACTTAGAAGGAGATGGAGGTGATCCAGAGAGCACAATAAAGTAACAGGTTTAGGTAGGGGTAGAGACAAGAGACCACTCGGGTGCAGAGGAAAGCTTAATGCAGAAAGTGGCATCCTCGGAGTGAAGGATGCAGACTCCATGGTCCAGTTACTTGGGTTCAACTCCAGGCCCCATCACTTCCCAGCTGTGGGATCTTGAACATGCTTCTCGCCTCTCTGGGCTTTGGTATTTTGTCTGTAAGAGGGATAGAAGGGGCTGGCAATGTGTCTTAGAGAGCGAAAGGTGCTTGCTGCCAAACCTGACCACCTGAGTCTGATCCCTGGTGCTCACATGGTGGGAGGAGAGAATCAACCCTCTCAAGTTGTCCTCTGACTTCCGTGGGCAGGCATGTGCACACGCACGCTAATTAAAACATCATAAACAACTTTAAGGAAAGATAGAAAGAGTAGCTGCTTCGAAGACATGCTGCCAAATTATATGTTCAAGGCCCCCGGAGTAGGTTTCATCCATTCACCGAGCATCTGCTGTGTGCCGACATGTTTCTCTAGGTAACAGATCCAGTCGAAACAAGCTAAAACAAAATCCCACCCTCTAGAATCATACTGGAGGAGAGCGCAGAGCCACATTAAACAGAGAGGAGGGCAGAGACACATTAAGCAAGATAAACAAAGCAACGTATTTGAACAGGTGTGTGAATTAAGAACGAAGCACACAGCAGGGGAGTCTGGAAAGCTGCGAGCAGGAGTGGGCCAAGCAGTCACCGGTGGGGTCTGCAGCTGAAGGTGTGAGGGCAGAAAGGGAGACAAAGCAAGAAAGAAGCAAAGGATGCTGGGCCGAGACAGAATTCGGGAGCAGATGCCCTGTTCTTGTCCCCCAGAGATGCTAATGGAGCCAGGATGACGCAGGACTTGGAAAGAGAGGCTGTGAGTCAGGGGCCACAGAATGTGTGACTAGGACCTCGGACACAGCAAGCATTAGGAAGGGATAGCCAAAAGGTACCAGGGGTCCCTCGGAGAGGTTTTTCAGGGCACAAGAATGGTGTTCCCAGAGCAGTAAGAGGGACCAGGAAAGATATCTGTGTCCCCCTGCCACTGAGGAGCCACTAGGGGATTCAGTGGCCCCTCCCTGCCGAGAGTACAGGTTATGTACAGTCTAACCTAGGATGCAGAGTCCGGGGAACTGAAAGGGATGCAGGGCATGGTGGTGGCTCTGTGGGAGACTCAGTGGGATGAGTCATGGCCAGGTCTGGGGACTTAGACTTACCTAAACTGACCAAGCATCCTCTAAGAAATGATGATCTGTTGCCAGAGAGTTGGGCCTTGCTACAGAGTGTAGGGACTCAGTGACACACATGAGAATGGAACCTAATGACTTCAGCCTCAAGGGTTCCTCAGAGAAGTCACGGAGGAATCTGGTGGCTACTTCTTTCCCTCAGGAAGACCAGTGGCCAGCTTGGCGCTGTGATTCTGAACGAATGCATAATGAATATTTCCTCAATGTCTTATCTGGGCGAGGCTGGTTCAAGGGCTTGGGATTTGGTGACGGGACAATTGGGCTCTGCCTCTGCTCTATGGAGGAGAAATAGATACCAAGGGATAGACAGAATAAACATTCATCTGTATATGCTGATGAGACTGCTCCAGAAAGCACAAAGAGAAAGTCCTGGAGAGAAAGGTGGGGGAACGGTTTGCAAGACTGAATGAAGCACGCAAAGGGGGCCTCTCTGAATATACACCTGCCTAAGCAAAGGCCCAAAGAGGGAGGAAGCTGTGTGGTTGTCTAAGGGAAGAATATGTCTAGGTGTGGGAACAGCCAGTGCGGAAGACCCGAGACACAGGATAGCCAGAGAGAAGAAACCACACGGGAGTCACAAGAAAAGCAGTCAACAGGGCCTGAGGATCCTCTGAGCACATCAGGAGATTTGATCCATGGTAGTCACATGACTGGATCCTTACCTTCAAGAATTATTCCAACTACTCCCTTGAAAATCGACTCCAGGGAAACATGAGGTGCCAGCTGTGGAGGTGACAAGACCGGGGTCAGACTCCAGATGTTCCGTCTTACCATCTGTCTCTTGCACTATTAGCTATAGTCACACCTGCCTGTTTCCCCACAGAAACCCGGTACCAAGTGTCCTTTAATGTGCTCGGGGACAGCTGATATTTATTCATCCCTTTTCCTTCATAAATATTTATTGAGCCAGGCATAAATACAAACAGTGTTCCGGCCAGGCAGAAGGTCATCATTTGAGATTCGGAATTTCTAAGCTACCAGAGGCCAGTGTTGATGCCCTAGAAGGAAAACCACACAGAATTGATGTAGAGATCTCATCCAGCGTTTCACCAGAGACAGCTGGCCTAGCACACCAGGCCAGTCTGGTCATTACACCTCTCTCTCTCCTTCCTGCCTTCCCTGGCCTCTGCAGGTGCTGTAAGAGCCTATTCTTAAAAAAAAAAGAAAGAAAGAAAGAAAAGAAAAGAAAAAAAATGTCATTTGGTTGGTTGTTTGCCTTGAGACAAGGTCTCACAAGCCCTAGCTTGTTCTGCCTAGCCTAGAATGTTCTGTGTTGGTCAGGCTAGCCTTGACCTCACAGAAACCACGAGTACTCATGTAAAGCCAGCTTCCTCCGTTCCATTTTGGTCAGTATCAGTGCTTGAGAAATGACACTGCCCCCTTTTGGGGTGGGTTTTCTCCCACCAAAAATTAACCTAATCAAGATAATCCCTCAAACGGACTAACACACCCTGGTGTACTGAAATCCCAGCCTGTCCTAGATCCCATCCTCAGAGCAGGCCACAGTCTCTCACACATGAACCTGGAGATGTGTGGATGGCTTGGTCCCTGACCCTCAGCATTTCCTGCAGCCTGCTGCCCACTGGTTGCCAAGGTTGAGGAAGGAGCCAGGAAAAGACATCAAACCCCAATGGTCCCTGGCTCCTTCCAAAAGAATCTCAGACACGGCATCTATCATAGCACCTTCTAATGCCACTGAGGTCCAAATATGTTTCTCTCCCAGCTTCAGTGTCCAGTCAGCAAAAGACCAACACCTTCTGAGTGCTGCAAAGAATGATCCAGACAGTATATGTGCTTGGCGCGTCGTCAGTGCCTAATAAACTCTCGCTGTCACTTGCTGTGTCTTCTTGCCTTCTGGATTTCTCTGTTCCAAGATTATAAGCCCCTGAGATAGATCTCTGTCTTGTCTTCATAGCCTCAGAGGCTGCTAGAGGACCTGGAACACAGTAGGTGTTTATCAGTGCTGGGAAATGCATGTGAGTAAGGGCCTATAAGGTTTCATGTCTCCCTCTCTCCGTTGACAACTTTGCTCCCCCTTTCTTGGTACATAAGTACACACACAGAGGATTGTACACAGCCACATAAAACCTGGGGACCCCGGGTGGGAGAAGACGGCGTCTGTCTTTCTGTGACTGGCTTAATTTATTTAATGTCACTAGCTCGGGCTGCCTCCATTTTCCATCGAGTGACTTGATCCTTCTTGATGAATTTTAAATGACCCACTGTGCTACACACACACACACACGCACACACACACACATTCCAGATGACAGCCACTCTGACAGACAGGAGGGATGAACACCGTGTTGTTTTGCCTTGCATTTTTCTGGTGGAGTTGAACATTTAAAAACTTCTTTTGGCCATTCGTATTTCACCTTTTGAGAACTGTTTATTTCTTTCAGCCACTTGTCAACTGGGTCCTTTTATTTCTGGTGGTTTAGTTTTGAGTTGTGCATAGTCTAACCCTCTCTATTGGATGGATAGATTTTTCTCTCCCCTTCCCCTTTTCTTGATCATTCCTTCACACAATAGTTTCCTTTGCTGTTCAGAAGTCTTTTAATCTCCCGGCATCCCAGCTGCCAACTGTTGGCCTTACTGTGGGCCAGCATTGAAGGGGTCTTTTTAGAGTCAGTCTGGCCCCTGTTAGCAGGATCTCTCATCCACACCCACTCTCTGGGTGTGAAGCAGTGGGCTGGACAAGATGCCCTCGCTACACTCTACCCCAGAATGGACTCAAGTCCAAGTTCCCTGCACATCTGGTGCTGCCTGCATTTCCCCCAGAGACATTCTGGACAGTATTGAAACTGGGAGAGAATGAGGAAAGAGAGTCACAGAGAGCAGGGCAGGGGGAGGGGGGAGGGGGGCGGGGTGGGGAGGAATGTATCTCACTCAGGAAATGAAGCCCGTCATCTTTGTTTGCCTTCTGCAAGAGGCCAGCCTCTGCTCTGGCCACCAAGGCAGAAGACAAAACACTGGAACCGTCAGTGCGTCCCCAGCTCCCGTTATCAGTCAGCCTGTCAGGAGATAAGCCCAGTTGAGAGCTGTCTGGGCTCCAGCCACAAGGGAGAACATAATTAAAAAGATGATGCTGGACTCGGCAGAGAGGGGGTATCGGGGTGGAAGAATGGAGCACCTGACAATCTCACTGGGGACACAGACGAGACCAAGAAAGCCTTCCCTAACAAAGGGCCAAGTAATCGCTCTCATCAAATAAACCTCGCAAACAGATGGCAAAAGGTCACCAGCCGTGGAAACCTTGCCTGGCTCAGACATAGAGAGGAAAACTCAGAGACCCCTGACTCCAACACGTATCCCACTCTGCTTCCCACCTGGCTCCATGGGAGGTCCTCAGAGCCACATCAGCTCTCCATTCACCTTCCAGAAGACTCGGCACTCGGAAAGCCTGTGTGTGGAAAGGATGAAACAATTGGCTACTTTTTTCTCTCCATTGGCTCTGAGAAACCAAGTGAGAATAAATTAGGTCCTACCCATACGCAAGTACAGAGCACAGGTTTAAAAACAACCTCACAGGACTTAACACGCTCTTTGCTAAACTGGTAGAAATATCACATCAGAGAGAAGATGGGGGTATGAGAGACGAGCTTGCTCAAGGACGCTGGCCACAGATAGTCTGACCTCTACAATTCAGAAGGAGGAGAAGAAAGTTCCTAGATAAAAGATGGGAGTGGGGCCTGGAGAGATGGCTCAGTGGTTAAGAGCACTGACTGTTCTTCCAGAGGTCCTGAGTTCAGTTCCCAGCAACCACATGGTGGCTCACAACCATCTGTGATGGGGTCCAATGCCCTCTTCTGGTGAGTCTGAAGACAGCGACAGTGTACTCATATACATGTAATAAATAGTTCTTAATAGATGGGAGTGGGGCCAGACTTCCGGGCAGTGTGGCAAATGCAGGGGTGAGGAGGGAGAGCTGCAGGCCCCACCAAGCATGCTTGAACTGCACTGCTGAGGGGTAGGGCTTAGGCAGGGGCCCTGGGCTAGCCTGCTGACCACTGGCTTCAGCTAGGAAGAGCTAAGGTACAGAAGGACATGGTACCTTGGGACCTAGGAGCTGGTGATAGAGAAGGAAGTGGGTGGAGAGACTCAAGGGCTCTCCCCAGAGAAGTCCCAGCCCTAGCCATGGCAAGAAAGTCACACCCAGAAGGACAGCAGCCTCCTGATGTCTTTTTGGTTTCTTTGGTGACTTAGACCCCTCACAAATCAAGTGTTGGCTGTAGTGAGCTGGTCCTCTGCAGCCAGAGGAAGGGGACCTGGGGGACCTGTCCCAGTACCTTCATTTGAAGAGAAATGTGACTCTCAGAGATCAAAGGATTTACAGGGATGGGGTGAGAACTGAGTCTCTCATTCCCACCCAAGCACAGACCATGAGGGGGTAGGGGGACAATAAAGTCTCCATTGTTTGATCAGACCCTTCCACACTGGCCCTGACTGTCGGTGAATGCCAGAAGGCTTCATGGCTTTACTATCTATGACATGAAATGTCAGGTGACCACGTCCCCTTCTCTCAAGATACTAACTCTGAAGTCCCAAGGTGATGAAGAGCATGGAACACCAGTTTTTAAGGCGTTCAAATGAGAAAATTAGGCTTGAGAGGCCATGGGTCTCCCCTCAGCACCTGTCCTGTCTCTTGCAGACTCTGAGCAGAGAAGTCCCAGAATGCCTGGCCTGCTGAACTGCCTCACAGGGGCAGCCCTGCCTCTCATGGAATCCGATGTCACCTCCTATGTCAGTGGCTATGCCCTGGGCCTGACAGCCTCCCTCACCTACGGCAACCTGGAGGCCCAGCCCTTTCAAGGTAAGGCCCCTGTGTGGACTTCCTGGGTAATTCCCCTCTACGCTGAGCCTCCTCCTGTGCCTCACTAGCTGGCTAACACGGGGCTCTCTGTGTCGGCTTCCTTGCCCAAAAAGTGGGATTTCCAGGTCTGACCCAGAGGTCTGAAAGTGAAGGAGAGATGAAAGCAAGGAGAACTGAGATTTGAGCGGAGATGCAGGTTTTGTGGGGGAGGGGTAGAGGAGTAGCCGCGCCTGAAGATGAGCTGCATGGGTGGGGAATGTAGATAAGACTCCTCCTCACTGGGGGGTTGTCAGGGTAAAGACAGGGATGGCTGCTGAACACCTCTCCTTCCCTACGCAAAGACTGACAGAGGTCAGCCAGGAGTTAATTCTCTCAAACCTTTGCTTGCTTGCTTGCTTGCTTGCTTGCTTATTTGATTGGTTGGTTGGAGGGGGATTTTGTTGGTTGGTTGGTTGGTTTTGTTTTGTTTTGTAGACAGTATATTACTAGATAGCTCTAGATAGCTCTAGAGCTCTGGTATTAGCTGACCACAAACCCTCAGCAATCCTCCTGCCTCACCTCCTAAGTGCTGGGATTACAGACATATGCCACCATATCCCACCAGGATCCCTTCTTATCGGAAGCAATGGAGTCTCCTAATGGCTAACCCATTCTCCCTGTCCCTGTCCCCAAACTCCACCACCACTTCACTGCTGCCCTGGGGGCCAACACTACCTGATAGAAACCCACATGGGAACTTTATCCTCCCTCAAGGATTTGGGTGAAAAGTTGGCCTCCCTCTTCTGTGTGAGGGAGACTAGAGTTGGAGACTGCAAACAGGGCCCACCTAGGGACCCTGGGGACAAAGTTACTGAGAAGCTTTCAGAAAACCCCTCAGCTTTCCTCAGAAGGGCCAAGGGTGCCCATTTTACAGATAAGGAAACTGAGTCTCTGGAGGACAGGAAGTCACGGTTTGTGGAGGTCTCACCACGGTCCCAGCACTGTGTAGTTTCCATAGTAGAGGGAGATGACGCGAGACAGCCAAGCTCAGCACCCCTTAGAAGCTGAAGAGAAACGCAGAATCCCAGGCTCTGTCCCAAATGAGCTCAAAGACAAACGCCAGCAAGACCTCCAAGTGGCTAGCACACGCTTCATGCTTCATGCTGCAGAAGTTCAGCTCTATTAAAAAAGAGAGAGAGAGAGAGAGAGATAGCCAGGCCTGTTGGTGCAAGCTGGTAATCCCAGCTACTCCAGAGGCTAAGATAGAATTGAAAATTCAAGGTCTAGCTGGGCTATGTAGCAAGTTCGAGGCTAGCCTGGGCAACTTAGCGCGAGCCTGTCTCAAAATAAAAACTAAGCAGAGGGGTGAGATTGTAAGCCGGTGGTAGATCACTTGCTTAGCCTGTGAAAGGCCCTGGGTTCAACCCTTAGCACCACAGAGGACAAATGGGACACAAAATGTGTGGCGCCAGTATGTGGGGCATAGCTTAATAGACGGCAGCATGAGACTTGCTCTGTTTGCCTTGTCTGGAGATGGGGTTACTAAAGGTTTAGAGATGAGTGCCCTGTCCAATGTAGCAAAGTCGGGAACAAGAAAGGCTTGGATTTGAACCCTTGGATTTGAACCCTTCTCTAGCTTTCCCACAGCCCCACCCTTTGTTGGTCCCAGTGGCAAACCAGTGGCTGTGAACCAAATTCACCACCCAGATGTGTACTGTCACAGCCTATGTGACAGCTCTGGTTTTTATTTACCTTGAAAACCAGACTTTCTGGCCCCACCAGCTCACATGCCTGAGAGCTGGTGGGGACTGAACACAGCTACCCTTCACTGCCTGCTGCTGCCCCCACCTGCCTCTCCCCTTCCCAGCTCTGCTCTGTCTCCTCAGGGGCACCTGGCAGGCCCAAGGCCTGTAGGATGGTGCTAAGCACCACTTGATGCTGGGTCCCTTCTCCACCAGGTCTCTTCGTGTATCCAATAGACGAGTATAGCACAGTGGTTGGCTTTGAAGCAGTCATTGCTGACCGTGTTGTGACCATACAGCTCAGAGACAAAGCCAAGCTGGACAGAAGCCACTTGGATATCCAACCCGCCACTGTCACAGGTAAGAAGACCCCAGGACCATGGCGAGGGGGGTCCGGTTGGAGGCCACCTGAGCCAGAGAGCCTCAGGCAAGTAGCAAGGCAACCTGGGGCATGTTAGAGAGTGCTGAACTACAGCCAGAGATCCTGAGATAGAATTGTATGACCTTGAGCCGATCGATCGATCCATCGATCAATCATGAACTTCTTCACACCTCAGCTTCATGGTCTCTAAAGCAGCCTGCTGTTCTTCAGGGCACGTGATGAGGATTAAGAGGCTGTGTGGAATGGGTCACACCAGGGGCTGGCTCTGATCCTGTTTTTCACAGGTTGTGTGAGCTTGGATAAGAAGCACAGCTTGTCTGAGGACTGGGGACATGGCCCACCATTAAGAAGGCTTTTGCATAGCACGATCCCCAGAGCCCAAATAAAAAGTTGTGTGCGATTGTCTGCACTTAAGACCCCAGCACTGGATGCGGCAGAGACAGAGTCTCCCTGAGGGTTTGCTGATTAACCAGTTTAGCCAAAAATCATCAGGCTCCAAGCTCAGTGAGAGACCCGGTCTCAAGAGAATAGTGGAGAGCCAGGTGTGATGACACACACCTTTGATCCCAGTACCTGAGAGGAAGAGGCAGGTGGCTCTCTGAGTTTGGGGAAAGCTTGGTCTTTAGAGTGAGTTCCAGGACACAGCCAGAAAGCCTGGAGAGAGAGAGAAAGAGAGATAGAGAGAGACAGACAGAGACAGAGACAGAGACAGAGACAGAGAGGGAGGAGAATATATAGAGAGAATATCACAGAAAGTCACCCAGCATCCTTCTGGCCTTGCACTCCCAGGTACATGCACCTGTGTACAGATGCACACGCTCTCTCTCTCTGTCTCTCTCTCTCTCTCTCTGCCTCTCTCTCTCCCTCTTTCTCTCTCTCTCTCTCTCTCTCTCTCTCTCTCACACACACACACACACACACACACACACATCTGTAAAATGCAATAAACAATCAAACCCACACAGAGCTGAAAAGATGCATACCAAGAACTTAAACCATAGTAAGTTCTGGAAGCATAGCTAATGATTCCTGCTAGTGAGGAAACTGAAGCTCAGAGAGAGACAGTAGCAGACTCAAGGCCACACAGCATGTTAGTGGCTTGGCCCATGCCAAGTAGGCCATGATGTAAGCACAGGATGCAATCAGGTCATTGGCTGTTGTGGATCCAGAGGAAGCTGAAGATGTTAACCTGAGCATCCAGACGTACACAAGGATAGTGCCTTCTGATGTGTCTGTTGTGAAAGGTCCTGATGATGTCAGAGGATGGGAAGGGAGTCTGACTGGGAACCAGGTGGGGGGGGTTGATGGATGGAGGGGGGGTTGATGAATGGGTAGGACTAGCCCAATGGGACTTGGAGAAATGAACCTTTCAGATGAAAGCAAAGTTAATGGGCAGAATCGGAGTGCTTCAACTGAGGTCTCGGGGGGGGGGGAGTTGCAGGGTGGGCATGTGATCCTCCAATGGAGTGCTCTGTGGTTCTGGGTCTCCTGATGGACATCCACAACCTCCAATCAGATGCATGGGGGCACAGATCCATGCCAGTGAGCTAATAACTGGCTGAGCAGCTTAGGCAAGGCAACCCTCCATGTTGTGCCTCAGTTGACCCATCAGCAAAAGGAGGCTGCCCAAAGCTAGCCCACATCAAGTTTAGAGGGGGTCAGAGATGAGGTCTGAACAGCACCTAAAGCCAACTTGGCACTTAGGGAACTTTCCGGAAGAGGAGAGTCCCATCGCACCAGGAAAGGTGACCTTGGATGAGGATCTGGAGCGGGTTCTGTTCGTGGTCAACCTGGGGACCATTGCCCCCATGGAGAATGTCACCGTCTTCATCAGCACCTCCTCCGAACTCCCCACACTGCCCAGCGGGGCTGTGAGGGTTCTTCTGCCGGCCATCTGCGCCCCGACCGTGCCTCCATCCTGTACCCACAGGTTTGGCTCCTCCAGCCCACAGCCACAAGGGTAAGGAGGCTCTACCCAGACTGGGACCTGGTCAGGGGCAGCAAGAAGGTGACAGAGATGGGCAGGGGAAGATTTTTGGCCTTCTTACTTTCAGAGTTCCAGAAAAATATCCCTGAAAAGCCCCATCTTGGTTCTGGCAGAAGTGCAAGGCTTTAGACTTCCCAAGGGTTAATTTTCAATACATTTAAGAGGGTTTTTTCTGACTTACTATGTGGTAAGACCTATGACCAAGTGTTAGGGAGAGAAGAGACAAAACAACTTGATTCTTGCTGTTTAGAAACTTGGAAGGGAGTCAAGGTTGGTGGCATTCACCTTCAATCTCAGTACTCAGGAGGCAGAAGCAGACAGATGGGTCTTTGTGAGTTCAAGGCCAGTTTGGTCTGCACTGTGAGTTCGCCAAAAGCCAGAACTACATAGGTTGACACCCTGCCGCAAAACCAACAACAAAAATTGAAGAGATCATTATTGCCATGCAACAGTCCTGTGATTTCTTATGCATGTGTGTAAACACATAACTACTAGGGTAAGCATTGTGGTTGGGGAGAACTCCTTTATGCTAAAAGGATGAGGAAGGGCTCCCAAACCTGGGATCCAGAGACCAGGTCAGACCTCACTGACAACTTGACAGTGGGGACGGGGTCCCTATGGAGGACCTGACTCTGGCAGCAGGTGACAGACTACAAGGCTAGGATAGCAAGGCGGAATGAAAGGGGCTGCTGTTTTATCTAGAAGAGACTAGGGTAGCAATAGTTATGTTCTTCTTCCTCTTTCTGCCTCCTTCTTCCTCCTCCTCCTTTTCCTCCTCCTCTTCTTTCTCCCCCTCTTCCCCTTCCTCCTCTTCTCTCTCCTCCTCTTTTTCATCCTCTTCCCCTCCTCCTTTCTCCTCTTCTTTTCTTCCTCATCCTTTCTCCTTTTCCTTCTTCCTCCTCTTCCTCCTCTTCCTCCCCCTCCTCTTCTTCCTCTTCTTCTTCCTCCTTTCTTCCCCCTCCTCTTCTTCATCCTCTCTTCCCCTTCCTCTTCCCCTTCCTCCTCATTCTTTCTCCTTTTTCCTTCCTCCCTCCTCCCACTCTTCCTCCTGAGCTGCTGGGGATGGAGCCCAGACGCTTACATTGACTATATGAATGCTCTGCTTCTGGGGAAGCTATGAAAATGCCGGTCTAGACAGGTATCACCAGCCCGTGTGTCGGTTTGCAAGCACTGCCCATGGGGGCTACAGTGTGATTTCAAAAGGCAGAACCTCACTAGGACATTCTGGACTGTAACAGACCTGAGAGCCCTGGTGAACTAGCCCCTCACTCCAGCTGGCAAAAATGACGGCTATGTTCTTGACAATCTGTACCACCCCTCTGCCCATGACCCTCTCAGATGCCTAAATCTGACACAGGGAAAATTAGAAAGCCAGCTGATACAGTGTTTGCTGGGCCATAGGAGGGAAAGGATTCCTGTTCTCTGCCAGGGAAAAGGGAACTGGACAGGCCAGGAAAGCAGTTTGACTCTGCTCATCACTGGCCAAAGAAGACACAGCATGTACATTTTACATTAGCGGTGGTATTTGTGAGTGTATGGGAAGTGAGCACAGACCAATGGATCGCCCTGTCTGCCATGGTGTTAACAGCAAGAACTCCCTGAGTGACAGCCATGCAGGCATAATGGGGGAGGGGAGAAACCGGGTCACTGAGGTGCGTGACAGACCACCGACACAAGGCAGTGTGACACTACAAGTCATTTGTACCAGAACCAGGCAAACCAGGCAAGCTGCCAGCTCTGCCAAATTCTAGCCCTAGGCCCTTGGGTGAGTCACTTCTGCCTGCTGGGCCTCAGGTCCTCTCGGGAAGCTGGGGGTGGGGTGGGAGGGGGGTGTTGGGCACTGGTGTCCTCCTCTTGGGTCTGTGGTGAGAATGGTTGAGGCACTGGGTGTGAACCCATGCCTGCATCTTGACCCATCCCGGGTACTCCTTGGAGGTAGTTATAGCTTCTTTCTGTATCCAGGTCCTCCCCAGATGAATAAGATGGCAAAGGCCCTGGGATGGGAGGAGACAGAGCAGTTTGAGAGTTGAGGTCTTCTCATGCCGGCTTGCCTCTATCTGGGCTTTCTCTTCCTCCCTCCTCTTTCTCTTCCTCCTCCTTACGCTTCCTCCCCCCTTCTCCTCCACACCCTTTCTAGCAAAGACCCACACTGCTTCGGCACCCAGACCAAGGACTCCTATAACAGGCTGTGTCTGGCCACTCTCCTGGACACAAAGGTGACCAACCCAATGGAATATGAATTCAAATTTCAGCTGGAAATCCGTGGGCCCTGTCTGCTCGCAGGTAAGAGGGAGATGCCCCAGGCACACACAGAGAGAGAAAGAAGGCCAGAAGAGAGAGACAGGGCTCCGGGCCTGAAGTCACCTGAAAGATGTGGGAGGGGGCAGAGCGTAGGAAGACCACCTAACCAGATAAAAGTCAGAGGTCAAGCTGAACCACTCAGCTGGCTGGGCAAGCTGTCCTGAGATACATCTCTTCCCAGGTCAGCTTAACCCAGCTCCTGCCCTTGACTTCCCTGGGGAAATACCTTCTGGAGAGTGGTAGGTAGCCCAGCCTTCTTCAGAAGGCCATGGCTATAAAGCTAAGCTCTGGTTCCCACCTGGGGAATATTCAAACCCCTCCCTGCAGCCTAGCTACCACCCCAAAGAATCCGGGGTGCGTCCTGCTTACAGGATGTTATAAAGTTCTCTGGGTAATTCTAACATGCAAACAGAGAGGACTGAGAACTCTGGGATGGCTCTCCTCCCAGACAACTTGGGTTCTCCAAGGGTACAGGGCTTGGTTTCTTATCAGTGGGAGATTATTGCAATGCAAGAAGCCACTAAAGAACACCCACGAGAGATATCCACCCATAGAGCACTGAACTCTTTCCTGTTGCTTATTAGCATTCGGGGTGCCCCAAGAGCAAGCCTCCCTCCGTGATTCCATTGGTCCTGTGGTCAGGAAAGGAAAGACGACCGGGCACCATCTTCAACCTAATCTACACTGAGGGGAGCTGAGAGGGTACCATGCTCACACACAGAAGTTCATGTTAGGACTGACCTGTCAATCAATCATCCCCAGGCTAAGTCTCCTGTGCCTGCTCTGATCTCCTTTCTCTCCTGCGCTCCTAAGTCTGTTCATCCTCTGTCCCATCTTTTGTACCACTCAGGGGTGGAGAGTCCCACTCATGAAATCCGAGCAGACGCAGCCCCATCGGCACACTCCGCCAAGAGCATCATCATCACGTTGGCCAAAAAACATACCTTTGACCGGCCAGTGGAGATTCTTCTCCACCCTAGCGGTACGGTGTCCCACGTGGGGTTCCCCTGCCCTTCTGGAAGGTGTCTTAGTCAGTGCAAGAGTTGGGGCATGTGGGAGATGGGGGAGGGCAGGAAGGGATCAGAGACTTGCCCTCAGGGAAACTATCTATTTGGCAGAGCCAAATTCCTAGCCCCGGGTGTCAACTGCCTGGGAGACCTTGAACCCCTAGGCTGCCTGAGGAGAAGCTGTGGAGCTTCATAACAGTTCACCCTCAGGGAGTCATCTGTTGCCTCCTCAAAAAATCACAGAATGTCTGGCCCTGAAAAGATTCCTCAGGCATTTGGCTCAGCCCCAGTCCATTTATATAATGTACCCATTACATAAGGGTAAACTGAGGCCTGTGCAAAGATGGTGGCGCTAGGCTCCCTCAGCCTCCCTGACCCCTGCTGCTTCACATTCAGAGATGTCACCCTCTTCTCCAATTAGGAACCCACCCCCACCCGTGAAGAAAGCACCCCTAGACTGCAGCCCCTGCTACGCCCCTCACACCCAGACACGTGCTGAGCATTGATCTCATCTGTGCAGAGCCTCACATGCCACACGTCCTGGTGGAGAAAGGGGACATGACCCTGGGGGAATATGACCAGCACTTGAAGGGAAAAGCAGATTTCATTCGGGGGACAAAGAAGGACAACAGCGCGGAGCGGAAGGTGAGTCACGGGTGGCCGATCAGGGTGGCAACGGGAACTTAGTCTCACTGAACCATTGAGGGCACTTAGCCCAAAGTGGAGGACATGACTCCCCTGAGGTCACATCCTAAACTGGTGGCAGAGCCTAGAGAAGGAGTGAGAAGTGTTTCCTTCTGGGGTCCTGGACACCACACGGGGGAGGGAGTAGATTTGATGCTGCAGTCACCTCGCTTGTCCCCCTGCTGGGTCAGCTTCTGCTGGTATCCCCCAATATCCGTGGGCCCGGTGGGGTTTGAGCTAACTACAAATGCCGCCTTGGCCTTTCTCCAGGTCACTCTGTCCCTACAGCCTCTCCCTCTGCTAAGTATGCTCCTTGTTCTTTCTCTGTCTGGGGTCCTCACTACATTTGGGTGTCTCTTACAAAATGGATAAAGGAAGGGGCAGGAAATCGAGTGAAAGGTTTTTCCCACTACATTCCCCAAGCCCTGCATGGAAGGGCAAGGAGGCACTCACTGGCTGCAGGAGGTGGAGTGCTGAACCCACAACCACACACTGAGCCCTGTGATCTCCCTCCACACATGGTGCATATCCTGAATGCCATGGCGGCACTTCTCTTTCTACTGACTCATTTTCTGATGAGGAGTCTGAGGTCTAGTGCCCAGTGTTGCCTCTAGAGTTAACACTGGGACTTCCGGGGCTAGAGGACTGGTAACACTCCTGGAACGGGGTGCTGTGGTGCAACTGTGCTTAGCTGATCCTCGCCTTCTGGATGCCCTTGACGGTACAAGGGATGGAGAAGGGAAGTGGACAGGGAAACGGGTGACCTGACTGCTTGCATCAACCCCACTGTGGGACCCCAGGGGAAATCCCTGCTGGTGGAGACATAGGGGACTTGGTGTAGTCATTAAGATGAGAGACAGACAGACAGACATAGAGAAGGACAGAGAAGATAGAGAAGACAAGGCAAGGCAAGACATTTGTCATCCAGATGAATTTGCTAGAAAGGGAAGCTGAGTTAGGTTTCAAGGATAAGGACAGGCACAGCATGCCAGAGGTGCCATCAAGTTCCCAGAACAAATGATGGTGTGGAGAGGGTAAGCCTCACCCCCCACCCCCAAGGCCTGGAGATGGCTGTCCTAGCTGCCAGACCTTAAATCAATTAGCTCTGGGACCTCTGTGGCAAATGAGAATTAATTTACCACCTTGGGTTAGTTATGCAGATAGCCCGTATTCTCCAGAGTTCTGAGAAGGGCCGTGATCAAGAGGCAGCTGCTCAGGACTGATGAGTTCATTGTAATTGGATAATGGCAGCTTGAGGAGCTGTCAGGGAATCCAGAGACAAGCACCCACTCCGTTCCCCCTAAAAGGCAAAATCAGGTTGCTGGAAGAAGTTCCCGCAGCTGACAGAAGTGGCTGGTCCTGCTTTGGGCTCTGTCATTCAAAAAGCCAAGCTCTGGGCAGTGGCCTTTTGGCAAAGGAGCCCTGAGTGAGAGGGAGCGGAGGATCCACAGGTGAGAAAGAAGTCAGGGCAGGGCACCAGAGGGTGAGCATCACCAGAAAGGACGGGCAATGAGCTGTCCATAGCTTATTTAGCAAAGAAAGGGCAGAACACACCCAGAAAGGACGGGCAATGAGCTGTCCATAGTTTATTTAGCAAAGAAAGGGCAGAACACCCGTGTGAAGGTAGAAGTCTAAAGAGAGACAGAGACTGAAACAAACTAACCAAACTGATTCGCTCAGAGATCAGAAGCAGACAAGGCACACACACAGTGCGGGGCAGGGGTTGGAGGGGGGAGGGGAGGGGTGATGGAGACAGAGACACAGAGAGAGGGAGAAGGAGTGGTCCAGTGTTTCCTTTATTCATTTAACAAACACTAATTGTCCAACAGATACCAGGCTCTTTCCCAGTACTAGAGGAAAAGCCCTGGACTTTTATCCCTCAGAACAGGAAGACCAACAAGTGAACACATTGGCTGTGAGAGGGGTTGGTACCATAGGAGAAACAGGACCCAGTAACATGTCAGCAGGGTGCTCTTTAGACAGGTGCCAGGCAAATGCTCATCTAAGAACAAAACCCAGGCGGCAGAAGTCCCCCGGGGAGAAGAGTGGGCAGAGAGAACACAGGTGCCAGAGGAAGTGTGAGCAAGAATAGCGGGATAAGACCTCAACGTTCAGAGCCCAGTGGTGCACAGACTCCCAGGGCTTCATAAAGTACAGCTTAGAGCATGGGGCCCCGGGGCAGCTGTTGCCAGCTGCTGTGTGTACATGGGCCACAGGAAAGAAAAGTGAGGCCAGCCAAAGGTGACTGTGGAGGTGTGGTCAGAGAAGACCCCACCCCCAACTTGGGTAGTGCCACAGAGAGAGCAAAGGAGATCAAGTTGAGAAGTCTGTCAGGTAAGGGGAGTCTGTGCTGAAGAAGGGGCTGGGAGGGGTCTGGAAGAGATAAACATTGTAGACAACTGCTGGGACTATGGCGGGTGGTGAAAGCTGATGCCCACTGTCGGGATGGAGAAGGGGAATGTGAGATTGAGACACAGACACATCTGTGTGGATACAGCCTTGGGTGGAGGGAGTGGGGATGAAGGAAATTGATCCAATTCAGCGTGGGCTGAGTGGAGAGTCAGAGAGAGGAGCCTGCAGCGGCATGTGGTCTCAGGGCAGACCGCCAACCCCAAGCATAAAAATAAAGAAGGCCAAAGGGTAAGGGCGCTTGCCGGACAAGCTGAGAGTAATCTCCCAAGCCAACATGATGGAAGGTAAAAGCTGGTTTCTACAAGCTAGCCTCTGACCTCCACAAGCACAGCCTTGTGTGAATACGCACACACAACGATAATAATGATGCAACAATTTAAAGGTAAATAAGAGTAGAGGCTGGGCTAACGAAGGGTCCAGTGAAGTGTCTGACGTGCACGTCCCATCACCAGCACTGACATAAAAGCCAGGCACACAGAGGTCACAGGTTTGTGATCCTAGATATGCCCATATCTGATAGGTATAGACACACACGTGTGTGTGTCTGATAGGTATGGGCATATATATTATATATATTGATATATGATATATGCATGTGTGTAATGTGTGTATGTATGTATCTGATAGGTATGGGTATAGTCTGGTGATATCCAAGTTGAGAGACTCTGTCTCAAAATCTAAGGTGGAGGTGAGTTGCAGAAGACACCCAAAGCTGACCTCTGACCTCCACATTCACACACACAAGGAGATACATACAAAGATAAATCCAAACAGATAGACTGAAGCTCCTGTGCCTCCTTTACTGATCCGTGTCCTAACTGAGCACCACGGAGATCCTTGGAGATGCAAGAAGATGGGGTGCAGTGCAGTAGCTAGTATGCTGGATAAAATCACAGCATATGCTGTATTCAGCATGTGAGGTGCCTGAATCCCCCATGGCAGCCACGGCAGTCACGGCAACAGCAATGGCATTCCGTCTGCCAGGCAGCCAGAGTCTTATCGGTGGTGGTCTATCTTCATGGCGATTCCACAAGGTGTCATGTCCTCATTTCATGGATAAGAATATCAAGCAAGTATATTCTGGATGGGGAAAGCTTTCCAAACATAAAAAATGTGAAGGAGAAGAAGAAATTTATCCATGGGAGAGATCCAGAAAGCAGGGACAGCCAAGCTCTCTACCAAGGTGAACCAGAGATGGGGCTTAATCCCAGTGTGAGCTTGAAAGGTCATTATTCTGTTAGCGGGTTCCCCCCCCCTTATGTGCTAATATATAGCTCATCCTCACAACCACTGTAAGAGGTGAATGTTTTCATCCCACTGTACATGTGAGGGGATACCCAGAGGAAGCACTTACCTGATATCACACAGTTGGATGGCATCAGAAATGGGGTTCAAACTCAGAAATGTGCAAAAGCTATGCTTACTGTTACAACCTGTGACTGGAGCCAGGGACAGCCAGCCTGGAAGGTTTTGGCATAGACTGTAAGTTGGATCTAGCTTTGTGAGTGCTTGGTGCTTGGTGAGTGGTGGGGGTCAAGGGCTAACATGAGTCCAAGGAACCTTTTGTGCACCCTAGATAGGCCACCAACAATGAACTAAAGTAATTCAACCTCAAGTGTCAACTAGTAAACTACTGAGTTATAGGAGCATGGTTGACTCAAAGGCAAGCTGCCTCACTGAACAGCCCAACTGAGCATGCACAATGACTCACACAAGCTGCATCCTGGGAGCTCCCTATACAACTTGGGCATGTTAAAGAGTCTCCTCTCCCAGCAGTTAATACTTCTTCTAAAACCCCCAGGCAGAGGCCTTGTGAATCCTGTAGGTTTCAGGAGTTCCCTGAGACTTGTAACTTGTGTTGACTTCCCGAACCTTGTAAGCTTAATTTGCATCCTGAGTCTTGAGGAGCCTCTCTCCCATAGAAAGAAATGTTTTAGTTAGGAGGAAAGTTATACTACACCAAATCCAAGAGTGTTCCCTTCTCCTCCAGACAGAAGTCATCCGGAAGCGTCTCCACAAAGACATTCCCCACCACTCAGTCATCATGCTCAACTTCTGTCCTGACCTCCAGTCTGTGCAGCCCAACCCGAGGAAAGCCCACGGGGAGTTTATCTTCCTCATTGATAGGAGTAACAGCATGAGCAAGACCAACATCCAGTGCATCAAGGTACTGTGTGTGGGACTCTACTCCCGCCCCCTGCCCCCCCCCCCCGAGTCAGGGCTTAAGTACCTCAGCTGTGCTTTCCTCTGCCTGGCTTCCAGAGAACTTTCTGTTCCAAAAGGCCACTTGTTCAAAATCAGTTTAAGCAGAGACACCTAAACTCAATTTGCTCCCAAAATAAACCCCTTGAAGTGATGAGAGCAGAGGCAGAGATGCTGTGTCTTTTCAAGGTGTGAGGCCCTTCATTCTCTGCAAACTTGTACTGCAAACCTGTTCTAGAAGAAGCACTCTCCTAAGGCCTGAGTGGGGAGGTGGACAGGGGCAGGGGGGAAGGGTCATCCATGTTCTGTGAGCCTAGAACACGCAGGCTACTGTGCTAGACCCTCAAAGTGTGGCTTGGTGTTTAATCCAGTTATTCTAAACAATCATTCCTATTGTCACTGTTTCCACATGAGAAAATGGTTCTCCAGACTTGTAGTAACCTACCCAAGGTCACACATAATCTGCAATCAAACCAGTGGTTGCCTGACCATTCTCTCATCTGACATCATAGAGTCACTAGATGTAGCCTCTGCTACATATTAGTAGAACCCAATAGAAATGATTAAGCTTGCTCTGGGTAGGTAGCTAAGTCAGTGCTTGCAAGGACATGAATTAGATTCCCAGAATTCATGTTTAAAAAGAAATTTCCAGGTGTGGTGGTGCCCACTTGTCATCTCTGCACTGGGAGGCAGAGGCTGGTGGACCTCTGTGACCCACTGGCCAGTCAGCCTAGTAAGCCAGCTTCAGTTTAATGATAAACCTTGTCTCAAAAACTAAGATTGGGAGTGCCAGAGAGCAGGGCCCAAGAACATCTGCCTTTCATGAGCATTTGCACACATGTGCATGTACACATACACACACATTCACACACACATCACACACACATATATACACACATACACACAGACCACACATAATACATACATACATATATACATACATACATATGTACACACATAAATACACACAGATTCACACATATACATACATACATACATACATACATACATACATACATAATACACAAACAGATTCACACACACACACATACACACAGACCACATGTAATACATCCATATATACATACATATATACACACATAAATACACACAGAGATTCACATACATACATATATATATACACACACAGACAGATTCACACACACATATCACACATATGCATGTATGCGCACATGTGCGCACATGCACACACATTAAATTTTTTTTAATTTAGTTATTCTTTTTCCCAAATGACTAATGGTGCAGCAGAGCCCTGAATGCAGTCTTCTTAGAAAAAGAAAAAACAAAAACAAAAACAAAAACAAAAACAAAAAACAAACCAAGATATTGACATATTCACAGTCCAGTGACACTAGACTCACAAACTTCACAGTCTAGTGTAGCGTACCAACTTGATAACCAGTCAGAGAGTTTGGTTTGTTTTCTCTGTGTTGGAAGCTCCACCAAAAAAATGTGTGTGTGTGTGTGTGTGTGTGTGTGTGTGTGTGTGTGTGTGTCTGTGCGTGTCTGTATAAGTAAATTAATTAAATTAAATAAAACTGCAGAAGAATGGTAGAGCCCTCCTCACCCACCACAAAGCCCATGAAACCCCTCTTCCCTGTCAGGAAATCACTATCTTGTTATGGAATCATACAGTGTTCCCTTTTATTGTGATTCTGCGGGTGTCTGTCTCCCCATCTGGAGTTATGAACTCATTAAGAGAGAGGACTGTCTTGTCGTCATCTGTCCTCATGTGGCCTATCTCTGTACTTCTGCATAAAACTCCTCATTCTATTTACTGGACTGAGTAATAGACTGTAGCTGAGGAGGGGACAAGAAAAGATTGGGCTCTCCTGTCACCCGAGGCTATCCTTCCCCTTTATTGTACCCATGAAGCAAGCTCTTGTTTCCAGGGCAACAGACTCAGCAAGGGGGCGGGACTTGAGTGGAATCAAGGAGGCCAGCCTTTTAGTCCCTCCTAGTCTTGAAAAGCGGCAGAGGCATCATAGATGAAAGCCAATATCCTCTGAAAGCATTTGACACGAATGGATGTGAGACATGAGGGTGGTTACCTTCTACCTGTGGGCCGCCAGAGGTGGAGGCGGGTGGGGAGCTGTCCATGGTGCTGGAGTGCTGCCGCAGTATCCTTCCTGATCCTCTGGTTTTCTGTATTCTGTTCTGCAGCCACACTGAGATACCCTCATGGTCACCTAAGAGTGGCCCAGCATTATAAACCTAAAGCACTTTGGGAGAGAATTTCATACCCTGTCCCTCCTTTCTGGGCTAAAGAAATTGAGTCCTTAAGAAGTGATGTGCTTTTCCCAGGTTCTCAGGGCTGGCGGAGGGGCCCCCGAGCCTTCCAGATCTCTGCTCAGTTCGCATGCACGGCTTATGAGGAGCGGGACATGCCCTCTGGTTTTAAAAAGCTCTCTTGTTTGAGTATGTCATTTCTACTACATGCCATTGTTGAAGGAGCAATCCCAGGGTCCGGAATCGATTCTGTCACAATTGCTATGTGGTTTTGGACAAACCGATTCTCAATGCTGGACTTCATTCATCTTTTCTATGAAGAGAGAAGAAAGGGTTGATTCAGGGAGGCCAAATGTATGTCACGTGATGTGTGTCACGTGTTGTATGCTACGTGGCCCTCTGCTTCCTTCTCCTTAGCCCAGGTGGACATCAATAACTGATCCTGTCTATTTCCCAACACCCCCACCCCACTCCTGCTAAGCCTGGACTATGTCTCTGTGTCCTCCTCATGAAAGCACTCCAGGAAGTTATCATCATTAAAATGAAATTGTTTAGGAGCAAAAAAAAAAAAAAATCCCCTTTGTGGACGGCAGCCCTCCCCCACCTTCAGAGCTTCAGAATTCTCTGACCGTGCGTTTGTCTGGCCCATTCTTCAGACCCCTTTCCCTGTGGAATCTCCCCTTGCTTTTTCCTAGCTCTACTCACTGGGCTCAAGGTCATCCCTTCACAAACGTCTCAAGGCTGGCGCAATCCATTCGGCTAAGCATGACCCTTTCAGAGGAAGGCACAGAAATTACTCCGGGAAAGCCTTGCCAAGGGTGGTTGGGCACGGGATGTTTGAGTCATTCATTATGGTCCAGTGGGTAGAAGTTTTGGGGAAAGCAAGTCTTAGGAGGGAGGGAAATGCAAACAGCCCACGCCAAAGGGGAAAGGTCAGGCAATTTAATTTCCGGCAGCTGGTCCCATTCTTCAGCCACCGCTTGCTGCCAAAAGCAGGGCTTTCAGATTCTAATAGGTGAGAGTCAAGACAATCTGTCCGGATCAGCAGAGTCTCCTGCCAGCAGGAATATACATTAGTGGCTAATAAAAAAAGCAGATATTGACTGCCACTGTAGAGACACAAAATGTATTGACACAGGCAGTGCAGAGAGGCCATGGGACATTAGTGGAAGCATTTAATGTGTGTGTTTGCAGAGGGAGACAGAAGAGGAACAGTGCTGCAGGGCTATGGTATCTGTGTGGTGTAGCAACTGCTAAAACCAACTGACAACTGTTCGCGTCTATATCCTAGAGTATTATGGCCTGTTTCCATGGAACCATGCTGAGATGCCAGAAGATGGGGAATATGGATATACCATATGGGGGCTAAGGGGCGACCTTTCATCTCTGCCTCTGCACCAAGACATAGCCAAAGCAAACAAAGAGATGTATTAGGGGGATTTTTTTCTTTTTATTATATTTTATTTATATTTTTGTGGTCATCCTGGGTTGTGTATGGATGTCAGAGGACAGCTTGTGGGGGTCAGTTCTCTCCTTCCACCATGTAGGACCTAGGGGATTGGCCTCAGGTGCCATCCAGCCAGACCCAAAGCTGTCTTCGTGAAAGCCAAACTCAGACATCCAGGTTTGATAACCCCGAATAATACCTCAGCTTTCCTGGGCCTCCATCCCCTTCCCTTCAAGACAGACACATTAGTGCTACTACAGAGTCATTGGGCTGGTAATAGCAACCACCCACTGTTTCCTCTGTGCCAGGCTGAGGCTCAGACAGACCCAATGTCAAGTGAAGAATGGGAAGGTGGGGTTTCTACTCAGACAGACTTATCATCACTGGGTATCACTGTGCTAGACGTCACACTCTAGATTGAATGTGAATATTAATTGGAGGGACTTAATACTATGGTGAGCACATCGAAGCTTCTGGGCACTGATCACCATACTGGTCATCACTGTTGCTTTTCCTGCCCACCCTTGCTTGCTTGCTTCCTTTGTATTTTGGTATAGAGTTGAGATACACAGCCCAGGCTGGCATGAGAGTCTCTGTATAGCCCAACCTGGGCATGAGCTAGAAATTACCCTGCCTTCAACTCCCCAGTGCTGAGCTCTCTCTCTTTCTCTCTCTCTCTCTCTCTCTCTCTCTCTCTCTCTCTCTCTCTCTCTCTCTCTCTCTCTCTCTCTCTCTCTCTCTCTCTCCCTCTCTCCCTCTCTCTCTCCCTCTCTCCCTCTCTCTCCCTCTCTCTCCCTCTCTCTCTCTTTCTCTTTCTTTTTTCGTGTGTGTGTGTCTGAGTGTCTATGTGTGTGTGTGTGTGTGTGTCTGTGTGTCTGTGTGTGTGCATGTCTGTGTGTGCATCTCTGTGTGTGTGTCTGTGTGTGTGCATGTGTGTGTGCATGTGTCTGTGTGTGTGTGTCTGTGTGTGTGTGTCTGTGTGTGTGTCTGTGTGTGTGCGTGTCTGTGTGTGTGTGTCTGTGTTTGTGTGTGTGTCTGTGTGTGTCTGTGTTTGTGTGTGTGTGTCTGTGTGTGTGTGTGTTGCATTTATGTGAAATGCAAGCTCATGCACCTATACTCATGCATGGAGATACCAGAGCAGGATCCTGGGTGCCTCCCTCTATCCATTCTCGACTGACGCCTTTAATACAGCATCTCTCCCTGAACTGGAAGCTCACCTTTTCAGCTAGGCTCTCCAGCCAGCCATTTCTCACGATCCACCTCTCTCCACCCACCAATGCTAGGGTGACAGGTACCCACAGCCATGCTCGGATTATTGTTTGGATTTGAACTCTGGCCCTCGCATGCAGAGAAAACACCCTTACTCCTTTCCAGCCCCACAGCTGTCTCTTAGCACTTGTATCAAGGTCTTCTGATAGTGCATAGCTACAGATGATAAAGATCTCACAGACTCAGGAGGTCAAGAGGCATGATTGAACCCTGGATGCCGCGTTTACTAACTGGATGCTCTTCCACCAATCATTTGCCTACTCTGTATGTCCATCTTCCCATCTGTAGAATGGGCATACCAATGGACCTGCTTGCTGGAGGCCAATTAGGAAGGCAACACACTTGAAGTACATCATTTGCATCGAATAAAAATGAGCCAAAGAGACCTCCATGGGATCCATCACTGGTTAAAGGCAGGATGATGCTAAGGCAGGGGACTTGGGTGAAAGCCAGATACCACTGGATCAACCATGTGATCTCCCTTCAATGTCAAGTTTGCTTTGGCAGAGAGGAATGGGCAGACTCTGTTCTCCTCACCTCTGAAAGCCAGCAAGAGGTGATGGAACTCTGAGGCCATTGCAGAGTAGCTGAATAAAGAGGCGCGTGCTCATCACTTTGATGGGCCAGCCTCTGGGATGGCAGACTTTATGATACATGAGGTAGGAGTGCTAGGTGCACATAGGGTGGCAGATAGGTGGCTCCATGCTGGCACTGGTGTGTGGTGACAGAGTGACAGAGCCCCTGTCTGAGTCCTGAGAATCCATCCCTCTCTTGCCTGGCAGGAGGCCATGCTGGTGGCCCTCAAGAGCCTCATGCCAGCGTGCTTCTTCAACATCATTGGTTTTGGATCCACATTTAAGGCAGTCTTTGCTTCCAGTCGGATCTACAATGAGGTAAGGAGAGAGAAAGTCTGAGCCTGGGTGGGTGATGGGCAGTGTCGGACAGAGGAAGGAGACAGGCACAGCATCTGAGGTTATCCTGGGGATCGTCAGATGCTGCCTACCCAGGGAGAACCGGAATCACAGCTGGGGCAGCAAACTGAAGCAAGACCGAGGTTACTGAGGCCCTCAGAAATCCTCTGCCCCTTACAATAGAGTCCGCAAGGACGTGGGGGATGGAGAGCAGGGACAGAGGATAGAGGACACATGTTCATGACCTGCCACCCACACCACAGCCTCTATCTCTTGAAGACTGTGGGTTCATGCAAGGCTGAGTTACAGAAGTGGATGGTGACAGACAGAACACTTAAGTGACCAAGTGGCTGCGGATGACTGTGGGGTACTTACAAGGCTAAAGCTTAGCTGCTATTAGGAACAAAAGCAACCAACCTGGGCCATTCTACCCAGAGCTGAGAAGAGGGGAAAGGAGAAACAGAAGAGAGGGCAGGAGAGTGGGAGGGAAGGAGGGACATGATTGGCTACTTACTACTAAAAGCAATTGGATGGGTTTTTAAAACAAAAGAGACATCCACATTAAGCCAGGGGTGGCAGCACATGTCTGCAATTCCCCGCACTGGGAAGGTGCAAGCAGGAGGAGCAGGAGTTCAAGGCCAGCCTGGGATATATGACGCTCTGTCTCAAACAAGTAAGAATAAGATTGTTGACCATTGATTGTTAATTTTTAGATCTAGATAATCAAAAGGAAAAAAAAACTTGAATCTTTTTTTGATCACCTTCTGTGCATTTACACACATTTCAGGTTGAGATTAGGTCTTCCATACTGTACGTGACTTACTTTGCTAGTCTTTCTTGAAGATGTTTTCATGATGGAAAATGTCCATCTGTGACATCATTTTAATGACTGCCTCGCCCACGACACAGAGTGGGATTTATTTAAGAAGCCTGGAGACTGGCCTTTCCATGGTCCCCATGTTTTTCTTTTTAAAGATTTATTTATTATTATATGTAAGTACACTGTAGCTGTCTTCAGACACACCAGAAGAGGGCATCAGATCCCATTACAGATGGTTGTGAGCCACCATGTGGTTGCTGAGAATTGAACTCAGGACCTTCGGAAGAGCAGTTAGTGCTCTTAACTTCTGAGCCATCTCTCCAGCCCCTTCCCCATGTTTTTCTAATTAGTCATTTTTTGCTTATAAATTTCCCATGCATCTTTGCCTGTCTCCTGGGCATGCATTCAAAGCGACATATTCATCATAAGACTGGATGTTGACAACATTGATTATTATCAATTGCTATCAATGTTATCATTGATTGCTATATTTTTTAAGATATGGTCTTGTGTAGCCTAGGCTGACTCACACTCTCTTGAGTGAAGTACTAATGAGCTTGAAGTACTAATCCTATAGCCTCCTCCTCCAGAGAGGATGACAGGTGTACTCCACCACACCCGGTTTATGTGGGAATGGAACCTAGGGCTCTCCTTTCTGCTAGGTGAGTACTCCACCACACTAAGCCACGCCCCCACCTTCAGGACTGACCATCCCTTCCAAGTCCCCTCCAAGCACTGATATAGAAAGAAAGTCTTCCTGAGCCACGGACGGGAGATTGTGTCCAGAGGAAATCAACTCCTATTGCAATACCATCTACCTGGTACCAGTAATACTCGGGGAGCCAGGCACCACAAGGCCAGCCTAGGAGGGAGAGGGTCTACAGCACAAGCTGGGAAAGCGAGCTGCTTCTCAAAGTGCCACGGGCGTCCGTTCCACAGTCAGACTCACTGTTCATGTCTGAGGGTGCCCAGAACTGTGTTTTCCCCTCCCTGTCGCCTGCTTATTTGTGCTGAGGAGTTAAGAGCTCAAAACCCCACCTTTTTCGGAGGTGCTTATGTTTCTGAAGAAAAATCCAGAAAGGATATTATTATCATTATTCTGCAAATGGTGACATTTTAGACATTGGTTGGGGATAAGTTACAGCAAGTGGCTGACTCTTCTCCCCTTGGGTGGACAGGGGTGTGGCTGAACTACAAGCCAGAGATCAGAGTTCACCTTGGGGTTGGGGTGGAGTGGAGGCACTTAGAGACACCGTGCCACCTAGGACCTGTCTACCCTACTGTGGTTCTTTCCTGCAGGAGAACTTGACCATGGCATGTGACTGCATCCAGAGAATGCAGGCTGATATGGGAGGCACCAACATGCTCTCCCCCCTCAAGTGGGTCCTGCGGCAGCCACTGCGCCGGGGTCACCCACGGCTCCTCTTCCTGATCACGGATGGGTCCGTGAACAACACAGGGAAGGTTCTGGAGCTGGTACGGAATCACGCCTCTTCTACCAGGTCAGCCCAGCCTGCAGGTCTGTCTCGGGTCCAGTTCTCCTAGGCTACCTGAGGTTAAGGGAATCCCAACCAGAACAAACTGTGCACTGTGCCAGAGGGAGAGGATAGCGCCTACAGTTCCCAGAATGCCTTGTTTCCAGGATGCTCCCCAAGTTTGTATTTTTTAACCTCTCACAAGATGAGGAGGAGCTGTCCACAGCTCTGCATGCGTGTCCAAATGCAGCTTTGGGAAACCTGCTGATAGTGCTCCCTGGGAGTTGATTGTAGTGTGTGTGTGTGTGTGTGTGTGTGTGTGTGTGTGTGTGTGTGTGTGTGTGTGTCCCTGTCCCCATGATAGTTCCTCCTCCCTAGCCTTTTGCCTGAAAGCAGGGCCATCTTCAAGCTGCCTCTGCTGGACCATGCTCTGTCTCTTATCCCACTGGGGACAATGATACAGAGTCACCTCTGTCCCTGTCTCTCAGGTGCTATAGCTTTGGAATTGGACCCACGGTCTGCTACCGACTGGTCAAAGGGCTGGCATCTGTATCCAAGGGCAGCGCAGAGTTCCTGATGGAGGGGGAACGGCTGCAACCAAAGGTACATAGAAGGGCCTCCAGTGTCCCCCAGTACTGCAGAAGCAGCAGCTCACATAGGCCAGAAGGGGAAGTTGAAGTGTCACTCACCCTGGATCTGAGCTCTGCGCTGGGCCATTGAGCCTTTATAAAATGCTTTTCTCCTTTATAAAAGCTCAGAGACAATGGAGAAGATCCAGTCTAAGAGTCTAAGGAGGGGTGTCTACTGCTGGATCAGCTACCCCAAGCCTGCTGTGCCTTCCTCCTCTCAAGCTCATCCTTTATCTCCTCAGCTGTCCACATCTTCCTCACATATCTGTCTACTCTGTGTTCTGTTTGACCCTCTCCAACAGATGGTCAAATCCTTGAAGAAGGCCATGGCGCCAGTGCTGAGTGACGTGACTGTGGAGTGGGTCTTTCCCGAGACCACGGAGGCCCTGATCTCTCCTGTCAGCACCAGCTCCCTTTTCCCTGGGGAACGGCTGATGGGATATGGCATTGTGTGTGATGCCTCCTTGTACATTTCCAATTCCAGATCTGTGAGTACCCTGGGTACATGAGAATTGTCTGTAGAGCTGTCTCCTTGCCCCACCTGCACCCTCAGGACATCCTTTCAGTCCCTCTTTAGGAAGCGTTCGCTCCTTTTATGGTCTGGTTTTTAAGGAGTTACAAACTCAATGTCTAAAGTGACTAAGTACATCAAAAGACAGAAGCCGGGGACGTGGCCCTGGAGCCGGGGGCGTGGCCCAGTTAGTAGAGTGCTTACGGAGTTAGCATGAGGACCTGAGTTCTATCCCAGGGTAGAAATGCCAGGTACAATGGTATGCACTTGTCCTCTGGGCCTTCTCATGCATGTGTGCACATGTGCATGCATGTCACCTGCTATGTGCATCCCCCCACACAGGAACATACATACCCTCTTGCTTGTAATAACAAACAGGCATTAAAAAAATAAAATGAAATGAAAAAGGGAAGGCATGAGTGAGAGCAACCATGACTGAACTCCTAGTTAAGTCAAAAGGAGCACAGGAGAGTATATCCAGCGGCCTGGGGTTTCTTGACTGGACCGGACAGGTTCCCTTCATCACACTGAAACATTTCTGTACTGGAACACAGGCCAGGCCCATGCATTGAACGGGTTTCTAGGAATAATTGGAATGCTATACCAGGTGTCCAGGATTTTTAACTGTTAATACAAATGTGTTATGGAAAGTGGGCTATTCAACTATGCAGAGAAATTTCTGAACAAAATACTGGCCACCTTTTTAATGATCATGTTTTATTTAATTTTTAAATGTACTTGGATCCCCGGAAAACACGCATTCCCATAGGAAGGACCCAAGCAGGTCATCAGTTCGTTCTCTCGGGCTGGTGAAATAGTTCAGGCAGGAGAAGTGCCTGCCTCACAAGTATGCGGAACCATTCTGCCCCAGAACCCACATATTGAGGAAGCATGGTGGCACCCACTTTTAATCCCAGCACTGGGGAGGTGAAGGCAGGAGGATCAGACCCTGAGGCTTGCTGATCAGGCACTTGAGCCTACTGACAGACTAGGACACTGAGAGACCCTGTCTCAAAGGGATAGACAGTGTCAAGTGCTGCTGAGGATGGCCCCAAGGTTGCCTTCCACTTCCACACACTCACCCCGACACATGTGCATCCTCGTGTATGTGAACAGACTTACAAACATGTGCATACATGCATGCACCATTTTTTTCAAAGTGAGACTGGCCATGTTTTCTCCTGCTACTGGCAGGTGTTGGGTAAGCAGCACCTTCCTGTGCCGTTAGTGGCAGAGGGACTTGCCATCACCTGCCTGGAAGGCCATCTAGAAATATCTTGTAAAATTAGAAATACTCAGATCTTTTGATCCAGAAATGTCCCTCCTGGGATGCTGCCCCAGAGATGTAATAGCAGTGTAATGGATTTACGACCACAGATTTTATGGCAATAAAGACAAAAAGCCATGGCACAAAAGTGGAATATTAGAAAGCCAGATGTTGAGGAGGTCAGCGGGCAGAATGTTTTAAGTACAAAATTCAAGATGCTAACAAGTGTGCATGGTCTGATTTCTTTATAAAATAAATCATGCCCTCCAAAGGTGTGCTGTGTGTGTGTGTGTGTGTGTGTGTGTGTGTGTGTGTGTGTGTGTTATGAGGAATAGAATCAAAGGACACATAGATTATCTATTAGGAGACAAGAATGTCATTTAGAGATACATTTCTAAAAATTTGCAGTGAATGAAGTCAGTGCTTTTAAATAGCACTGTACTATATAAGAAGAAATTCTCTCTCCCTCTCCCCCTCCCCCCACCCCACCCCCACACACTTTTGCTTTCGTGTTGTGTTGTTGAGACAGAACTGTACTTTGTAGCCCAGGCTGTCCCAGAACTTGCTGTGTAGCCCAGGCTAGCCTTGTACCACAGTTGCATAGTTCTGGGATCACAGATGTGAGCCACAATGTCCAGCTCCATGTTCACCATCTCTTGCTCAGAAGTCAGCCTCAATTCTCCAAATAAACAAGGAGGCACTCCGTCTTTACACTGATGGACTCCCAGAGGTGGCCTCATACCCCAGCCTCACCGAACGCCCTTTGCTGTCCGTAGAAGTCCTTGCTGAGTCTAACTTCTCTCTCATCCTTCTCTCATCCTTCTCCCCTTGCCAGGACAAAAGGCGAAAGTATGGCATGCTGCACACTCAGGAGTCCAGCAGCTCCGTCTTCTACCCCTCACAGGACGAGGGACTCAGCCCAGGCAGTGGAAACTGTGCCAAGAACGTCAACCAGGGGCAGACCAAAGATGCCCATCCATGCAATGGAGACTCCCCCACCCATCACGGTTGGTCTTCTGCTTCCTGTTCTGTCCCCTTTGCCACGGAGGCCATAATGATGGCTGCTTTATACTGAGCACTGACTGTGCTCTAAGCACTTGATGAAGACAATCTCTGGGACCAGTTAACAGCTGTGGGTGTGGATGTGATGGTGCCCACTGTACAGACAAGGAGACAGAGACTGGGATCTCAGCAACTGGCTAAGATCCTGGATGCTAAAGAGTTGATCAGCCTAGACCTAGCTGCCTTTTGTGGAGTGTGGTGCTATTCTCAGAGAACATGTACTGGCTGTTTGACAAGGAACATAGTATGTGTGTGGGGGGGGGGAGTTAGGACAGCTCCTGCCCCCCCTCCAAAAAAAAGCTTGCTTTAGTCACAGAGGCACAACTGGCCTTAACTCTGATAGAGCAGAGCAACAAAGACCACAGCAGGGACCCCTTCAGTCAAAAAAAAATATCTGCTCAAGATCCACAGACAACTGAGGATGGTCTGAAGGTTGTGGGAAGGGAGAAGGTGTTCCTGGTTACAGAAGTACTCAGGCAAAGTTGTGAAGGCGTGGCACATAGAAGGCACTGGTCATCTGCTACTTACCTAATTCCAGTGTCCTCCAATCACACTGTGCCTCTAAAAGGGGGTGGGAAGGGCTGGGAGATGAGTCAGTGGGTAAAGTGCTTGTTGAGAATCTGAGTTTGGCTCCCTAGCACCCCCCCCCCAGTGCTGAGAGGCAGAGACAGGGGGATGCCAAGGGCTTGCCCGTCAAGCTGATCTAGCTTATGAGTGAGCTCCCGTCAGTGAGAGATCCTGCCTCGATTCAGCAGCTCACATATAAAGTTGGAATGATTCGGAAGAGATTAGCACAGCCCCTGCATAGAGGTGACAGGCAAATCCATGAAGCATTCCGTCATGTTGAATAAATTCAACATGAAATAACAACAACAACAACAATTTGGCCTCAGGGAGTGGCTCCATGAATCAATTTCTCACCACAAATCAATTGCTCACCACACAGGCAAGAGGACTGACCAGAGTTTGAATCCCCAGAACCCATTTAAAAGTAGTTGAGTGGAAAACAATTGAGGAAGATCCCTGATGTCAACTTTAGGTCCTATCTACACACACACACACACACACACACACACACACACACACACACACACATACACACACACACACACACACACACACACACTGGGGAGGATAGGAAGAACAGTTGTTGAGAAGATAAACTATGGCCAGACCTGGCAAGGCTTTGGATGCTAAGGGAGGCATCTGCACACATTTCTTTAAGAAAACAGGAATGTAAGACATCTCAAAGCAGCCTGGCAAATACAGAAGTGGATGCTCACAGTCATCTATTGGATGGAACACAGGACCCCTAATGAAGAAGCTAGAGAAAGTACCCAAGGAGCTAAAGGGGTCTGCAACCCTATAGGAGGATCAACAATATGAACTAACCAGTACCCCCAAGAACTATGTATCTAGTTGCATATGTAGCAGAGGATGGCCTAGCTGGCCATCAATGGGAGGAGAGGCCCTCGGTTTTGCAAAGATCATATGCTCCAGTACAGGGGAATGCCAGGGCCAGGAAGCAGGAGTGGGTGGGTTGGGGAGCAGGGTTGGGGAGGGTATAAGGGACTTTCAGGATAGCATGTAAATGAAGAAAATATCTAGTTTTTTAAAAAGGAAAAAAAGACATCTCAAAGCAGGAAGAGGGCATTTAAGCCCCTTTCGTTCCCCACTACCCTCGACCCTGACAACTCCCTCCTGACTACCCTTGCCCAGGTCTGGATGTCTCCCGGCGGCGGAGAGCATACAGCACTAACCAGATCTCCAGCCACAAGACTTGCCCAAGGGCTACCACAGCCAGCGACCCCACCGGGACTGCCAGGAGATACCCACTGCGAAAAGCCAAGGTGCAAGACCTTGCCAGTGAGAGCGACTGGGAGAGCCAGAAGTGGCAGACTGATCTGCAGGTACCTAGGAAGGGTAGGGTCGGGGGAGCTGGGAGGAGCTCCGCTTGGCTATGACCACACACAACGACAAGGACAGGTGTTTGTCTCATGAGAGCACTGAGAATCAGGTAGAGCGCAGTGCACAGCTTCGTCTGATGTCAAGCCTCTGGGTGGTGTTAGTTTTCATTTGAAGCATGTTTATTGATGATCCCTCAGGCTGCATCATCACTGGCTTAGTAACACACCCCTCTATCCTGAGCTGCACCTCTTCTGCCAAATCCTAATGATGCTTTTCCAATCATGATGCTCGCTGGGCACCGAGCTTGCCCAGTCCCTGCACACAGCACTTCCCCCTTGGGACAGGGTACCTGTATAGACCCTTGTCATTAGGCTTCATGGTACCTGGGAGAGGAGGATGATTGGAGACCAGCCACCCTCACTTGCTACAGATATACCAACTGAAGGTCAAAGAACTTACCCAGAACCACACAGCCAGCCTGTGGATTTGACCCAGGAAGCCCTTACCCTCTGGGACCTTACTTTTTCTCCACCACACGGATGCTCCTTCCATGGCTGGACAGTCACTCAAGGCCAAGGAAACAGGAGTCAGAGCCACCATAGGAAAGGTCAGCAGTGTCCTGCTAGGTCAGCCCTCCATAACCTCGGGATTGTTGCTATCAAGGCTCTGCCATGGGGGTTGGTCTCAGGCATGATAGAATGTCTCCAGGGTCGGGAAATAAACACCACCCAGTTGAGACCACTATGTTAAACCACATCACTGTGCTAAATGACAGAAACCATGTAGATTTGTTCTGAGTATGTGGGTCAAAGCAGCTTTTCCATGTTCTCCGGTGTGCCTGCCCACTTCCTACCACCTCGTCATGCCTCCCATTCTCCACGTATAAATGAGCCCACATACCACCTGGCCCCTGGGGGCTCTCCACTGGGCTTTTCCAGGGACCCCTGGTGTACTTAAGACATGTTAGTCTTGGCATCAAGTCTACTCTTCCTCATTTCAGAACCTCTCTAAACCTCAACTGCCTCATCTACAAAATGAGGAGAATTGTATGTAGATGGGTGAGCCACCATCCACCAGCAGATATGGAGTGGGAGCTGACTTCAGGTGGGAGGAGGCAACCATGGGTGTGGGATGCAGTCCCGGCCCAATGTCTGGCTGTAGCAAAGGCTCCTCAATGGCAGCTGAGCCCGCTGAGTGCCACAGGCAGGCTAGCTGCTTTTCTTTCAAACTCCCTCCTTAGCTCTTCCTCCTCTCCTGCCCCCATCAGTTCTCTCTCTCTCTCTCTCTCTCTCTCTCTCTCTCTCTCTCTCTCTCTCTCTCCCTCCCTCTCTCTCTCTCTCTCTCTCTGTGTGTGTGTGTGTGTGTGTAGATTCCCCAGAGAATGGTTGGGTGAAAGGCTAGTGTGCAGGAGCCTCTGTTGCCATGGAAACTGTAGCAGAGTCCATTTCTCTCTGACCCTGTGTGGGTGATGGTGATGTCAGTAGAGAATATCTCAGTCTCTTGTGGGTGGAAGGGTCAGGGAGTTGTAGCTGGGCACCTGCCCCCTCAAAGGCACCTTTAAAAGTGGCCAGTCTCCCTTCTTCCATGCCCTGCATCCTTGGCCTAGAGACAGGAAGATACTATCCCTTTTATGAAGAGGCATACCCCCAATACATACTAATACATACTTAATAGCATAAAAAGGCCCCCAAGGTTTACTGATATCCCCAAATTTCATTCCACCTGGTAAGCGGTTACGTCATTCCCTACCAGGACGTGTGTGCGGTCTAAGAAACAGGAAATTCATTTTAGCTTAATGGTCCATCACAAAAGTAATACATACTTGGCATTTGGAATTAAATCCTTCAAACAGTTCAGTTGGGTATAAAGTACAAATGAAGTCTCCCTCCGCTACCCCAACGCCCACCTAATTCTGAGGACGTCTTTCTAGAAATACCATGCGCATGCACGTATACACAGAACACTTGCATATGTTAATAGTTGCTTATGCAAATTATCCTCCAGCATATCATCTTAACGTTATTTTTTAAATACATTTTTATCTCGTTTGTTTCCTCTGTGTATATGACTGGGTGAGCAAGTAGGCGTGCATGCCGAGGTTCAAGGACAATCCCTGGGAGTCAGTTCTCTCTTTCCATCATGTGGGTCCAAGGAACCAAACTCACGATGTCAGGGTTGGCGCCAAGCCCCTTTACTAACTGGGACACCTCACTGGCCCTCTTAATGCCTTTTGAATTCAATTTTATATACAGTGAAATCACAGTCTGTTCCTGATGAACAGTTGTCTGTGGCTGACATTGAGATCTGTCATAAGTTTAAGGTGATTTTTTTCCTCAGGTATCTTCCCACAGAGGTATGAGGAGATCCTTCTTTTCGGGGCTGTGTAATACTCCGTTACATGGATATACCGCAACCTCTTCACTCTCTCCTACTGATGGAGATGTAGGTTCCAAATCTTTTATTTAACATCAGGCTCTCTCTGTGCACCCCTGGCTGGCCTGGAACTTGATGCATAGACCAAACTGGCTTAGCAACTCAGATCTGCTTCCCTTGATCCTAAGTGCCGGGACTAAAGGCATGTGCCACGTCACCCCACTGTTTCCAGATTTCTACTCTGATTATCCATATCGTGACAAATACGCACAGCTTGCATGTGTTACTTTGTAACAGATACAACACAGACCCTGTAACCCTGTGGTTCCCCCAGGGTTAAATTTGTAAGAGTAAGATCATTATCTCAGTTCATGGACTTCAATCTGTGGGACACAGCCCACTGCCCCAGTCTGTGCCGACATAAGAGACCTGAACACACTGAGCATCGTCACACATTTAGATATTTACCTGTCTCTAATAAGGAAAAAAAATGTGACTTGTCTTAACTACCATGGCTCTGAACATTTCCACTTGGCTAACTGATGTGTTCAATAAAAACTGCTTGTGGATGAAGGCCCCCACTATTCTAATTTTGTCTTTTCTCTCCAATTACATGCGAGAGAGTTCTTTTTCCTTTTCTTTTCAAGGCCAGAAGAAGAACAATTGTTTATTGAGTACACCTGGAGAGTGCTAGTGAGCTGGGCAGTAGCTAGGGTACCACCTGCAGCTTAGGGCAGTGAGTCACATAAGACGGGGGGATGAGATGTCTTTCTGTGCTCAGAAGAAATATCCCCTGTGTGTAGCTCTGGGGATGTAGTTTGTGTCATGAGGAGGAAGGCAGTCTGGGTAGGCAGGTAAACGATGCTAGACCTTTGTGTGAGTCAGCATGGTAGTACCACCCAGTCTTGTGGCTTCTGCCACGCAAATCAGGGCAGTCATGGTCTGTTACCCAGCCCTGGGCTGCAGTTGTGTGGCATTTAAGGAGCCTGGCCTGGTGCTCCATCACAATCCCTGAATCACACAATGTGGAAGAACTCCTTCCGTGTGAGTCCTCTGTGCACTGCATTGCCCACAAACACACATGGTACAAAAAAAAGAAAGAAAAACATCTAAACAAGCATGTGTTTTTGCAGAAATCAGTGGTTGAGTGGGACTCAGAGGATCCTGAATTCCAAGAGCATTTTCTTTAAAAAAAAAAAAAAAAAAAAAAAAAAAAAGAACTCCATCATACATGTTGCAAGGATATTTCCCATCTACCCCTTGGCTTTCGGATGTTTGTTTATAACAAGCCCAAGAACAGATAGATGAAATTATCAAAACAGACTGTAAAGTCCACAAACAAAGCCAAACACACATGCTAGCTCTGTAAGGATCTTGTATCGAACCGATAAGCTACAGGGAGCCCCGCTGCATTCCATAAACAGCACTGAGGTCTGTGGCATTTGGGAAATCAAAGTTAAAGCTGGTTCCTATCTCCTCACAGGAAAATAGATTGCATATGAATCAAAGCCTTAAAACACACAAACAAAAATAACAAAACTTCTAGAAGATTTTCTTGGGGGTGGGAAAGACCTTTTAAGCACACCATATGGGGAGACATAAGGGGAAGGGCTGGTAATTTTAACTGCACACAAAAAAGGGTTTAAGCTTTCTGCCAGAAAAGAAAGTAGGTCTGGAATTATCCAAGGTACATGGCTCTCTGTGCCTTGCAGTTGACCCGTGGCCTGGAATTTTTCTGGTTTCTGTTTCTCAAGGGTGGTGGGGACTAAGTCAAGGGTCCCTGGGTCCCTGAGAGGCCTGACCTGGAAAGTGCTGTGAAGGAGAGAGAGAGAGAGAGAGAGAGAGAGACAGACAGACAGACAGACAGACAGACAGACAGAGACAGACAGAGAGACAGAGACAAACAGAGACAGAGACAGACAGAGAGACAGAGGGAGACAGAGACAGAGAGACACAGAGAGAGAGACAAAGAGAGAGGCGAGAGAGAGAGAGAGAGAGAGAGAGAGAGAGAGAGAGAGAGAGAGAGGAGGGAGCTGTGGGGGGTGGAGCAGAAGGAGGTTCTTGCCATCATGAGCTTCACCTCCCCTTGTTTCCCCCTCCTCCTTCTTCCATCCTCCTAATTCTCTTCTTCTTCCCTCCTTCTCTTTTTCCTCCTCCCTCCTCCCTTCCCCTCCTCTTCTCCTCCCTCCCTCCTCTCCTCTTCCCTTCCTCTTCATTCCCATCCTACTTATCCCCTCCCCCATTCTCCCTTCTTCCTCTTCATCCCATCCTCATCCCCCTTTCCCTTCCTTGCCATCCTCCCCCTCCTCCTCCTCCTCTTCCTCCTCTTTCTACCCCTCATTCGTCCCTCCTCCTCTTACATTCTCCCTCCTCCCTCCCTTCCCCTGCCCTTTGCTTTCCTCCATAGACCCTACTTAACGAAGGCCATAACCTGAGCCAGGGCCCCAAACTTCATGGCCCAGGAGCCCGCAGGCCTTCCCTACTGCCTCAAGGCTGCCAGCTCATGCGCTTCTTTGACCAGAAGCCCCAGGCCTGGGGCCCTGTGAGAGAGCTGGATTGTGGTGCCAGCCGGACGTCTGCCCCTAACAGCCAAAGCTCTGAAGATCTGGGTAAGTGACCAAGGCCCACGATCCAAGGGGACAGGAAGGCTGTGGCCCAATTTCAGATGACAGAGACAGAGTACCAGTGCCTGTCTCTGTGTCTTTGTGAAACTCTTGCTCTGAGAACCTTCCTGTGCCCACCCCATCTGTTCATCCCCTCAGGGACAGGCTTCCAGAAAGGTGGATTTGTCCCTCTCTGGGACAAGCCCAAGCCACCTGTGCGTTAGCGCATTAGGAAGGATCGGTCTTTAAAGCTGGATGGCCTTTGTGTTTTCTAGAAATGACTGCCCCCAGGGGAGGGATGACATTCTCTGCAAATGGCTGCCTGTTTGGGCTCAGGTTCAGCCCTCTTGTTCTTCCAGCCATAGAGCCAGCCCATTGTCCTTCAACCTTTGAACGGGAGACATCCTTAGACTTGGAGCCCATGGCTGAGTCCGAGGAGCAAGCCAATCCCTGCAGGACTGCCACTCCAAGCCCTGTGGTGGGCAAGGCTTTGGTCAAAGGCCTGTGCGCCAACCAACGCATGCAGTGGGAAGTGAGCTTCGAGCTGGAGCCTCCAGCCCTGAAGAGGGGGGACACACAGAACGCTGACATGTGGAGTGAGACTTTCCACCACCTGGCGGCCCGCGCCATCATCCGAGAATTCGAGCATCTGGCAGAGCGCGAGGACGAGATCGAGCTGGGTGAGCCACCAGGATCAGGGTGGCAGGATTCCCTTTGGCAGCACGGTGCCCTTCTCACTGACCAAGGCCAACCCATTCCAAAGCCCCGCCCACACCCTAAGACCCACCCTCCAGAGACCTAGTGCCACATCTACTGCCCAAGATCCCTTCCCTAATTTTCAGACTCTCACCCACACCCAAAGCCCTCAAAGTCCTTGCTCTGTCTCAGTAACCTAAGGTTAGCCCTAGGTTAGCCTCGCCAACTAGCTCCACACTATGCACAGCTCGCCTCCTTACCACACCTCTGCTGAAGTCAAGTCTCTGTACCACTAGCTGTTTCCTGAGCCTACATTCCACTGTGTCTCACCCCATATTAAATGGAGCTTGGGCCTGAATCCTCAACTTGAGGTGCCCTCCCTTCCTCGGCCCTGGATTTGTCCATCTCTCCCACTCTTCAGATGACCCATCCTCCTCTCTTCCTACCTCCTCCTCTCCTACCACACTTGCCCACCCCCATGCTCCCTCATACCCAGCATTTCTCTGGGTGACTCATATCTGGTTCTGGAGGGTCAACAATGATAGGAGATCCTCTGAGGTTGAACCTTCCCAGAGGGCCCCTAGACCTAGCCTAGATCCTGCCCATTCTCATCAGCCCCAATGACTCCCCCACAGTCAGCGGGGGGCCAGGCTAGGTGTTTGGCCCCACAGACGCCTCCGGAGGGTTGGTTAGCATAGAATAAAGTGAGCACATCCTTTCCCGGGGCACCTGACACTGGCTAAGAGAGGCCAGCATTAATCAAACAATTACACAGCTAATTAAATAAGTCCTGTTCAGAAACGCTTGAATTCCAAGCCCTGTATAGCAGGGATGGGTCGTGAGCTAATTTAGTTCAGGAACTGGGGCAGCCTTTCCCAGAACGTGACTAGTGAAATCTCAATAGGACACACTTGGAGAACAGAGATAAGTGGCAATAAGTACGGGATTCCTTTGTTCTAAGTTTATGCTTAATTTGCATACTATGTGGTTCATATTTTATTTGTACTTGGGGGGTAACGCATGATCTTCTTTTCTTCCATGAATACTCCTCCCCCTTTTATTGCCCTGATTCCCTGAACAGCCCTCAGAAGGCAGCAAGCCATCAAGAGGGCTCACTGTTTGGTAGAAAGGGCGTGAACTTACAGGTCAGGTCATCCTGAGCCCTAATCTCAGGTTCTGACTAACTTGCTGTGTGACCAAGCATTGAGTCCTTCTCTCTAATGTTCAATCTGAAAGGGAGGAAGGAGAGAGAGAGAGAGAGAGAGAGAGAGAGAGAGAGAGAGAGAGAGAGAGAGGAGAGAGAGAGAGACTGTCTGACTGTGTGTCTGTGTGTGTATGTCTCTGTGTGTGTCTGTGTGCATACATTGTGTGTGTGTGTTTTGGGTGGGTTGTGCCAGTTGTGGAGGTGGGGGTAGATAGGTGTACAGAGAAGCCGGAGGAAGATTCAGGGTGTGTCCCTCTCATTCTCTAACTTGCTCCCTTGGGAGAAGAGTCTCTCACGGAGCCTGAAGCCTGGGGCTTTTTGGCGAGGCTGGCTGGCCGGCAAGCACCCTGGGTCCTCCTGTCTCTCAGCTCCCTGCATCTCCAGCCCTGGATTCCAGGTGGCCACAGCCATGCTCAGCTCCTTCTCTGCTGGGGACACAACTCAGCGCTTTCTTAGCAAGTGCTCTTGCCCACGAAGCCATCTCCCAGATCACGGCTTTCCAATCTTCTCAGCCATGTGGAAGGTCCCATGAGTCAGGGAACCCATGAAGCCCTGTCACAAGGTTCCCGCCAGTCACCTGCAAGATTCAAATACACAGTATAGACAACATAGGACGCCGTTTAAATAAACATGCTATTTAAAGGAATTAGCTATCTTTTACTCTAAGATAATGACTTAAGTTTTTATGTTAACACACCCTTTATCTTGTGAAATGGTGTTTTTTGTTTTGGTGGTGGTGATGGTGGTGTTTTGTTTTGTTTTTTTGTCTTTAATTAGCCCATTGGCAGGCCACCAATTTCAAGACCTACTTGACCCCAAAGATGGACTGCTAATCCAGCTCTCCTTTCAGCTTCCAGGGTCTCCACGCCAAGCAAGACTTTCTGATCCCAGACCGTGACCCTTGCTCTTCCTCCCACAGGGTCCAATCGCCGATACCAGGTGAACGCCGTGCACACCAGCAAGGCCTGCAGCGTGATCAGCAAATACACGGCCTTTGTGCCTGTGGACATAAACAAGAGGCAGTACCTGCCCACGGTCGTCAAGTACCCCAACTCTGGTAAGGCGCATGCGTGAGTGTAGGGAGAGGCACACTCCAGCCCGCGGGCTTGGGGAGGAGCTGAGATACAGGAAAGAGCAGGCTCCCAACGGGCGGGCGGCTCAGCCACAGAGGAAGAGGGGAGCAAGATGCCTTCAGTGTATTTTGTTCTCCCCCGGAGAGACGATAAACGATCCAGTTCTTTGTAAAGAGCCCCAAAATGTCTAGAATGATGCAACCTAAGACAGATGCGTCAGAGTGACAGTCACCCAGGAGGAGAGCTTGTACCTCCCTGCTGTGCCCATCCTGACTTCTCTTGGATGGGTTGTCTACAAGGAGGGGAATCATGTGACACGTGCAGTTACCTCAGCTGGAACACACCGATACATACTATGGTTTTCAAATTAAAGCTGTGAAAAATAGTCTATTCCTGAAGAAATACTTAAACGCTCTTTTTGATCACATACTGTATTCCACTGCAGGGATATCCCATCATCCACCAGGCCCAGCCTGGTGGCACAGGCCTGTCACCCTGGCTACTCAGACGATGGAGGTACATGGGTCGCCGGTCCAAGGCTACTTGAGCTACATCCTCCGTTTTCAAGGCTAGCCTGGGCAACTTAGCAAGGCCTTGTCTCAAAAATAAAAGTTAATAGGAGAGTCAGGGATATAACAGTGGAGTGCTTGCCTGGCGTGTGGGAAGCCTGGGGTCAGTCCCTAGAACTGGCTTTGCCTCTTATGTTTTATGCTTGGTCCACAAAGCATATGTTAGATCATCCAACCCTCGAAACAGTTCTGCCAAGTAACTTCGTTACTGCCCCATTTTACAGATGGGAAACAGAGGCAGAGGATGTTTCATGATGAGGCTTGAGGTCACTCAGCAGGACTGGAGGAGCTAAGCTTTTAATCCCAGTAGCCTGGTCCAAACCCTGCATTCTCACTCACTCTTCCATACTATTTATATTTATATTTGTATTTATATCTATTGCAACTTGGGACTGGCAAGATGGCACAGCAGGTAAAGGCGCCTGCTGGCAAGCCCAAGGGGCTCAGTTTGATCCCTGGAACCCACTTGGTTTAGGAGAGAAGCGACTCTTGTGTTCTCTGACTTTCACATTGGCCCAGGGGCAAGCTGTGTGTGTGTGTATGGTGTCTGTGTCCATGTGTGTCATCCGTGATGTCCATGTGTCTGTCTGTGGTGCCTGTGTGTATCCGTGTAGGACAGCAACCTTCCTAATGCTGTGGCCCTTTAATACAGTTCCTCGTGGTGTGGCGACCCCAGTCACAAAATTATATATTTTTTTACTTCACAATTGTGATTTTGCTACTGTTATGGACTGTAATGTAAATATCTGATAGCAAGATATCTGATAGCCCCTGTGAAAAGGTCATTCAACCCCAAGGGGTCACAACCCACAGGTTGAGAACCACAGATATAGGGCACACTTTTCATGGTTTTCGGCTTTGTCTTTAAGTCTAAGGTTTTTCTTTTCTGAATTATACTTTCTTGCCACTTACAAGACGTTGTCCTTGGTTGGCTGGTGGTTTGTTTTGCTTTGTTTGTTTGCTAGTGCCCAGGGCCTTGGCTTGCTGGGCATTCTACCACTAAGCTACATCCTCAAATCTCCCTCTCCCCTCCCCCTCCCCCTCTCCTCCTCCTTCTCCTTCTTTCTCACCAAACCTCCAGGAAAATGTTTACAAGCCAAGCATGCCCGTCCTCACCCTTCCAGTCTCCTTGTCCATGTTACCAAAATAATCCCTCATTCCCACATCCATTTCCAGTTCAGACCAGTGGCACTGGACCAGAGGCCATGGCCCTGCTGTGACCTCACTCCTGTTTCAGGGAAGCTGTTCTCTCTCTCTCCCTCTCCCTCCCCTCCCCCTCCCCTCCCCTTCTCTATCTCCCTCTCCATTTCCATCTCCCTTCACCCATCTCTATCCATCTGGCTGGCATGTAGCGTGCAGAGTGAGAGACCGAGGACCCCGGACCACTTCTTACTCCAAATTCTAAAGCGCCAGCGCTCCTTGTACGTGTGCTAGGGAACAAACCACTCATGTTTTGGCCTGTAAATAGCTGTCTAGTGCAAAAAATAGAAACTATCAAGTCAGGAAGTGCATTCAAGGACCCTCAGTTAAATAAAGCTAGACACTTTCCCCAATGCAGAAAGTCTCAGAGCCCTTAAAGTGTTAATTCACATCAAGAGGCTGGGAGAAGGGACTCTGGGCTGTGGCTTTTCCAGATGTATTCCCCACTGAGACGATTATTTTGTTTTTATTTGTGGATTTGTAGGTGTGTGTGTGTAACATACATGTGTATGTGGCCACGTATGGAGGCCAGAGATCAACCTCAGGTGTTGTTTCTCAAGTGCAGTTTGTTTGAGGCAGGCTTGTTGGCTGGAAGCTCAGTGGGTAGGCTGGATGGATGGATGGATGGTGGGTCCCAGGCATCCTCCTGCCTCTGCCTCCCTGCATTAGGATTATGTCACCGGACTAGAGAGATGGCTCAGTGGTTAAGAGCACTGACTGCTCTTCCAGAGGTCCTGAGTTCAATTCCCAGCAACCACATGGTGGCTCACAACCATCTGTAATGGGGTCCAATGCCCTCTTCTAGTGTGTTTGATTACACCTACAGTGTACTCATATACCTGAAATAAATAAATCTTTTTTAAAAAAAAGTGTGTTACCACACCAAGCCTTTTCGTGTGGACTCTGGGAGTCAAACTCAAATCCTTACACACTTCACTGACTATGCCATCTTCCCAACAACACTGCTCTTATATTTCAGGAACAACTCAGAGACTAGTGTCCTCTGAGAATGAGGCCTCCTCAACCCTCTTTGGGGAGTTAGCTTCCTTTCTCTGCCATCCATTGGCAATGTCTGGAGCTTCACAGACCTGTGTAGGAGGAGGGGGCTGGAACATGGGACACTTCACCGTATGACAGCAGTTATATTTACCAGTATCCCCATTCTCCAGATTGGGAAACTGAGGCTGGGGGTGGTGGTTTCACATCCCATCCACCTAATGAAGGATGGGGCCAGAGCTCAAACTCAGCTCCTCCTGGCCCAAAACTTCATAGTCTTTATGTTATGCCATGCTTGGCTGCCTTAGGTTAATTGAAAGACAGAAGAGCCATTCCTTCATGGCTGATGGCATTGGGGAAAGGGCAGGAGCCAACAGGTTCACACCCACCTGATCCCCTGTCCTTCCTTGTCCTCCACGAAGGTGCCATGCTCAGCTTCCGGAACCTGACTCGACAGTGGGGGGGCTCTTCGGCTGGCCTGGGAAGGCCCCAGTCTATGCTCAGAGAACACTCCTCAGCCGCAGGAGACAGCAAATTCCAGACTCTAGGTAAATGCCATCTCATGGTGGCTCAGGAGCCCGGGCACCCCTGCTTCTGAGGCCTCCGGGCTGCTCTCTGAGTCTGCAGTCTTAGACCCCTAAGCAAGGGGAGGGCAAGGGCAGGCCTCTGGGACTGGCATAACTCCAGCACATGGCTTTGCGCAGAGCCTCTCTGCCTGGCTTTGCAGCACACACACACACACACACACATACACACACACACACCCGTCACACTCAGCTGCCTGCCCTCCAGCCTCTGGCTTCTCCCAGACACCAAGTTTTGAGAAACCTAATGAGCAGGAGAAAGTGATGACCAAGGAAGCCATTCCAGCTGCCCGGGGTCCCACCATCTGCTGCTTTCTGTGTTTGCCAGCCCCGCCCTTCCAGCCTGCACCTGACTGCCTGGTGCTCAGAGAGCTGTGGCATGACCTTTGTGTGACCTTGAGCTGATTGACATGCAGCACTGGCCGTTCTGCATCTTTCATCCATGCCAGTCGTTCTGGCTCTCCATAGATCGCCCGTAGTCATCCCAACCCCTTCCTTACAACCCTCCTGCTCTCTACTGAACATGGGGAGGACACCAGAGGCCATGCCCTGATCCTAGTCAGCCACCCACACTGTCAGAATGCTTCCTCAGAGGGGAGAGTTAGTTAAAAAAAAAAAAAGATGAGAATACTGGATGCCCAGAGCTGCTCTTCATAATTAAGGACAATGTCTTGGTCTCTCTGTGCCCCATGCCACAGGGGGGACCTGCTGAGCCCAGCCACTGAGTTTACAGGGACTTTCCAGTCTAACTGTTCCTTCTCTGGGACTCAGCCCTTGGCAGGCTGTGGTTTCCACTGTAATCACGAGCCCCTGACTTCCTATCATGCTCTCTTCATGCCCCATACCTTTGGCTCCTCAGCTCTTACTGTATCCCTCTCTGTTCCCTAGCAAAGGCTGCCAGTGGCCCGTGCTGAGAGGTGTCCTTGTGCTCAGCTCTGTCCTCACTACTCAGAATGCCTCACTCTTAGGAGACTTTCTTTGACTGTCTTAGACAGGGTTTCTATTCCTGCATAAAACATCGTGACCAAGAAGCAAGTTGGGGAGGAAAGGGTTTATTCAGCTTACTCTTCCACGTTGCTGTTCATCACCAAAGGAAGTCAGGACAGGAACTCACACAGGGCAGGAACCTGGAGGCAGGAGCTGATGCAGAGGCCATGGACAGGTGCTGCTTACTGGCTTGCTTCCCTTGGCTTGCTCAGCCTGCTTTCTTATAGAACTCAGGACTACCAGCCTAGGGATGGCACCACCCACCATGGTCTGGGGGCCTCCCCCACTGATCACTAATTGAGGAAATGACTTACAGCTGGATCTCATGGAGGGGTTTCCTCAGTGGAGGCTCCTTTCTCTGTGATGACCGCCAGCTTGTGTCAAGTTGACACACAAAACCAGCCAGTACATTGGCCAAAAATAAAATAAAATAAAATAAAATAAAATAAAATAAAATAAAAAAGAGGAATCAGCCCCAGAGAAGTCAAGTGACTCACACAAGATCATGCAGCCAGCATATGATGAACTCGGTGTCTGGCAGTGAACTGTGAGGTTAACTTAGCCTGTGTTTATGCCCTGGTTACCTCGTTCAGTCTTGCTGTCTCTAGTTCGTCCTCATGCTGAGGACTGTGGCAATGAGCCCAGTCCCCTCGCCTGGGGAGAAAAAGACTGAATGTGTTTGTATTTGAGCCTCCTTACTGTAACTTAGACCCTCCCTTATGTCACACCGTCCCGCCGCCAGACTGACAATCCCAATGGTCACCATCTTGATGCAACCTTGCCTTGGTTAGACATTTCTGTTCCTGTGATAAGATAGCCTGAGGATAGCCACTTAGGGAGGACAGGATTCGTTGTGGTTGGTGGTTCCAGATGGATGGCATCCATCATGGTGACAAGAGCAGGGTTTTCCAGGTATTCTCATGATGGGCACAGGAAGCTGGGTGGTCACACTTTCATCCCACACACAGGATGCAGAAAGAAAGAGAACAGGAAGTAGGGTGAGAATACAAAGCCTGAAGCCCCGCCCCCCAGTGACATAGTTCCTCCAATAGACTTGATGCCTAAAGGTTCCAAAATCTCCTCTAAACTGTCCCACAATCTGGGACCCAGTGTTCAACTCCACGAGTCTCTGGGGACACATCTCATTCAAACTACGATCATGGTTGTGAACCATGCTTATCAAGTCTATTTTACAGACTGGAATACTGAGACTCAAAGCTTTCTAACAAGTTGGGGCCATGTACTGGAGCCTCCTGAAAGCCTGGAATGAACATCCCAGGGAGCGCAGACCAGGGGAGGAGGTGCCCACTGTACCCAGACCCTGACTCCCATCCCAAAGCTCTCCCTCATTTGCCTCATATTCCCTGTGGGGTCTGCAGTTCGAGGTCTCACTTAGCACATGCTTTAAGTACTTGGTGAGTACTTGGTGAAGCACTAAGCATTATCTGAGTAGTATCTCACTGACTCTGTAAGGCATGTGTCTTTAACTCCAATGTACACTAGAGTCTGATAGGTAACATTACCAAGGACCCATGGCTTAGTGAGTAGAGGTGTTAGGACTTTGAACCCAGCATGGTAGCATGCCGAGAAGGGTAAGGGGTGCCCAGGCCCCACTGGCATCCTCTGTTACAGCCCTACAAGACAGCCCTACTTCAACCTTCAATAAAACCCCATCCCCCGGCCATGAGAAGCAAACCACGGCAGAAGGTAAGCAGCCTGCTGGGGCTGACTCTTATTATGATAGTGGAATGTGAGACGGGGGGTGGGGGGTGGGGGTGGGGAGGGGGTGTAGGTGTCTCAGTACCAACAGAGACATCAGTGCCCAGACCTTCACTGATGTCTCAGAACAGCTAGCGAGAGATGGCAAGGACTGTCCCCAGTTTAAAGATGAAGAAGTTGAGGCCTAAAAGAGGGAACTTTTTTTCCAAGGTCCACTTAGCGGGTTTTTATAGAGCGGGACCCCCTATTTCTAGCGGAGGGGAAGGGGGGCACCGCCCCATCACTCTTAGCATGGAATCCTCTGGCAGGGTTGTCAACTCAGTGTCGAATCTGGAAATGGGGTGGTTGATGTGAAACTGTCACAGCCCCTTCAATCACCTCCCAGAAGATGCCAGGGCCCCCTGAAAGAACCTTAGAGGCTCGCCTGCCCCTTACCTGTGTCACCTGACCCACTGTACCTGGGACGTAGCTGCTTAGCAACCAGTTCACATCCTGGTGCCTTCTATACATAGTGAAGCTCCCGCCCCACTCAGATCCAGCTTTCCCAGCTGGGAGGTGACTCAGTGGACAGGGCCCCTATCCAGTCTCTCACTCCATCATTCTGTGACTCTCCAGGTCCCCCTCAAAACCTGTCCGCCAGCGCTCCATCCTCCATGAAGGCCACTGAGACTCTCTTTGGATCTAAGTAAGTAGAGTTTCCCTCTGAGAACAAGATACTTTCTTTCCTTTTCCTGATGTCAGAGACAGGGCCAGTCTCACCTCGGGGATGCTAAAAAGCCCTGTGGCCTAGAGATACCATAGTGTGACGGGTCTCAAGCAGCCAAACTATGCCCCACATTTTCCAAGGTCTCTTTAAACATAAACACCCCTGGGAAAGCCAATAAATAGTTACTTTTCCCTTTTTTCTTTTCTGTTAAAAAGCAACTTACAGAGGGTTTATTTGGTTTGAGGGTGTAGTCTGTCACAGCAGGAAGGCCCCAAGGCAGACACATGAGGCAGCTAGTCACACGGCACCTGCAGCCAGGAAGCAGAGAGAGATGGATGCTGGTGCTCATCTTTCGTCTTCCATTTGGTCCAGGGCTCCAGGCAATGGGATGGTACCACCCACGTTCAGGGTAGATCTCTCCTTGGTCAGCCCAGAGAGTTGTCTCTTCATTGATGCTAGATCCTGACAAGCCCACAGTACTAACGGTCACAACTATCTTAGGAGTCTTTCCATCACTGGACTCAGAAGGGCATGGTATCCATAGACAGCCCAGGAAAACGCTGACCCATTCATTGCCCCATTGTTGCTAAGAGACGAGTTAGGGATGGCCACCTCAAGGTGTCTCCAGGCCTCCATTTCCCTGTCTGTCAAGTGAGGCGATTGAAGAACACCATCTGCTGGGTCCACCTTTCAGTGACTTCTGAGAAGGCCCAAGAGGGCTGGGATAACCAGAGAACCTGTTTCTGTATGCACAGGTTGAATCTCAACAAATCCAGGCTGCTGACCCGAGCTACCAAAGGCTTTCTCAGCAAATCGTTGCCCAAGGCTTCAGAGGCAACCCCAGGCAGCCAGAGCTCTGACTACATACCACTGGTGAGCTCCAGAACTCAGCCCCCCTCCCCCCAGCTCAGCCCCTGCCCATGCCCTCTCCTCTTCCCAGGGAAGGATCTCAGCACCCAAAACTCTCCTGAGCTTTCTAGAACTCCCCCCACCCCACCCAAGTGGCCACCAAGGCAGAGGGAGCTACCAGGTGTCCCCACTTGCAGTGTGGGTATTAGTCACAAGAAACTCCTCTACACTCGCTATCCTTGCCTTGGAACTGTCCTACAATACCCATGCGTCTGTTTTCAGTTCATAAAAGCAAGCCGTGATGTGCTTCCCAGGTAAGTTAGAGTAATATCCCAAGGACGTGCCCTGGTTTCATAAGCAGCTCTGTAGGTGACCCAGTATGCTATGATGGGGACAGAAGCCTGTTTCTACAGCCCACTGCTTGGAGCCAAGGACCAAGGCATGCAGGTCCTGCCACATCTAGGGGGTTCCTGAGATTGGGCTTCATAGGACCATGAAAGAGAGGCGCTGTCTGGGTACATCCCCTCATTATCTCTATCTGCTCACACCCCGGTACGTGCGTGACGTCATTTGGAATCCCCAGCTATCCAGGGCAGCCAAGCACTTAGACTTAGAGTCTCTCCACCAGGGTTGAGTGAGTCGGGCTCAGTGCAGAGGAGATGACCTTGAATTAGATAAACGTAGTTCTTCGGATAAAGCATCCAATAGAAGCCAGACAAGGAACCCGGCAATCCTACCCCTTGGCAACAGTGAGAGGAGAGGCTTGCTTTGGTGGTGTGACCCTGAGGCCCGAGTGTTGACAGAATGGTATATGACTTCCGGAAGAAGGCAGAGGCTGAGCCAAGACCTGAATCTTCAGGCGTCATGGCCAAAGGCCTAGAGAGGACGCAGCTTGGCGTCTGGAGAAAGGGGTCATGGGGTGAGAGCACAGGAAATTGGGGCCAGGTGGTGAAAGGCTTTATGAATCACACCCTGGACTGGGAAACTGACCTGGTCCTTCAGAGCATGTGGAATCTGGACTTTGTGGAGGGAGTTTCCTCTGAGTGCGTGCGAGGTAGAGGAAGAGGTGCGGAAGAGGAAAGAGAGAGGGGACGGGGTGTGTGTGAGGAGGTCAGGCAGAGACAGGGGTGAGCAGGCCAGAGTCTGATGGACAGGCCTGAAAAATCCCAGTGGCCAAGCAGGGCCCGCACAGGGGAAGAGGCAGGTTAGAGGCAGGGTAGTGAGTGCATTTGGCTTAGAGAGTGATTATCCCTCGACACTGGAGAATATAGTGAGGGCGTGCCCCATTGACTTGGGGTATCTTGAAATACCCCAGATGGGCAGAGCGGGCAGGATGAGATGAATGAGCACACTATGTGGACCTGGATCTCGTGTGGCCCCGCACTCCATGGGCCGAGAAGTTTGAGGTTCACTAAGATGTGTCCCTGCCCTCAGGTGTCTCTGCAGCTGGCCTCGGGAGCCTTTTTGCTCAATGAAGCCTTCTGCACGACCATCCAAATCCCCATGGAGAAACTCAAGTGGACCTCACCCTTCTCCTGCCTCCGAATGTCCCTCGTCACCCGCCGACAGGATCTGAAGACCCAGAGTCCACAGGACTGCACCAGTCTCTCCTCTTCACCCCCATCCTGTGACGGCATCTCCCTAAAGTCTGAAGAGAGCTCAGACCAGGAGTCCAATGCAATGCTGGAGCACATGGGAAAGCTGTGGGCCACGGTGGTGGCGCTGGCGTGGCTGGAACACAGCTCAGCTAACTACATCATTGAGTGGGAGCTGGTGGCTGCCAAGGCCAGCTCCTGGGTGGAGAAGCAGAAAGTTCCTGAGGGCCGCACCTTGAGCACTCTCAAGAACACTGCTCGCCAACTCTTTGTGCTTCTGCGACACTGGGATGAGAAATTAGAGTTCAATATGCTCTGTTACAACCCCAATTATGTGTAAGGGATGGGGAGGGTGATGATGGGCTGTTTGAGTTGCTAGGGGAACTTTTTGAAAGCCGTAGCCAATAGGGTATTGCTAGAAAGTGCCTTGGACTGGCAGTGGGTGGGCCTAAATTTAATCCCAGCCTTGCTACCACCTACTAACTTTAGATCAGTCACTGCCCCATCAGGGCCTCAATTTCCCCTTCTTCAAGACAAGAGGATGAGGTAGATTTTTTTTAATAGACCTAATATTCTTCCCATCCAGGTCTTCAAAAAACTCCAGGTCCTGCTGCTCCTGGGGCATGGTCAGAGAAACACACACACACAGACAGAGAGAGAGAGAGAGAGAGAGAGAGAGAGAGAGAGAGAGAGAGAGAGAGAGAGAGAGAGAGAGGGAGAGAGGAGTGTTTCCCTGGAGAAAGATCATGTCGGCATGTACTAGGGACAGCAATGTCCCAGTCCAGGGGGGAAAAAAGGTAGACAAGAAAACCCATAAAAGACAAGAACCACAAGCTTGCTCCAGGCACCAAGAGACCTCCTCTGTCTATGCATTGTGGGATAGGTTTGCGTCTCCATGGTAACAGCCTAGAGGCTCCAAATCCCACTAGCAAGCCAATCAGAGAACCATTGTTCCCAAGACTTTGCAAGAGATCCCTCCTAGTAGTTGAGAACACATGCATGATATGAAGTCTGGCTTCCTGTCTAAGATGTGAGCAGGACCACAGGGGAGAGATTCCCTTCCAGCCAAAACAGAAGATGGTAGCTATAGTCTGCAGAATTAGTCCAGAATGGACAAGCTCACAGAGTCAATGCCAGCCGTAAGTAACTTACACACCTGTTGTTGGATAAAGTGACTCCCTCCATTTGTATTGAGGGGTTAGAGGGGCACATCTGTGTGCATTGCATTCTGGGATAGTGGAGTCTCTAGCGCCAGGTGACCACACCACATTGTCTGGCAGACAGAAAACTTCTCTACAGCAGAAAAACAGATTTGGCTGCAGTGTGTCCGGACATGGAAGGGAATAAAAGAATCTTGAAATTTCAAAGTAGGAGCTGAGGGTGGGGGAGGGGCTACCCAATCTAAACGCTCCTCTTTATGATACCCCCAGACTAGTGTCAAACTGCCTAGGCATTGCCTCTCTCCCCTCACACTTCCCCGCAAAGTGTGTCTGGAACTCACCAAGGACACTAGCCCGGATCCCTAGACAGAAGCTATGGACCCCATAAATCCCTTACACCTAAGGTCTTAGCTTCTCATATCTTATTCCCAAAAGTAGTCCCTGAGACCCTGATATGAAACCCTACAGCATTTCCTTTCGGGTGAGACAAATCTTGGTTAAAGCAACCCATGGGAGTCTTACGGGCTCTGAGCCAGTGCACTGCTCTACAGAGATTCTAAGGGATAGGCAGTCTGTCCTGGGAGCTGGAGTAGGATGGTGGGAGGTGGGTACTTCCCCAAAACACCATCTAAGGGAAGAGACAAGAAGCAGACCTAACAGGATAGGGATGCTCTACTCCCAGCCCTCGTGTTCTGCCCTGGGCCCTCCAACTACACCGCAGCAACTCCCCAGAGGGTCCCTTTTAAAGAGGCAAAGTCCCTTCCCTACTTCACTTAATGCCACTCACCCTCTGGAAAGAAACCACCGTGCAGACCCTGACATCAAATGGGACGGAATTCTTGGGTATTGGCTTAATATCAGTGTCACTAAGATGGGACAGGAATTTAGATTGTCTTGCCCAAGGTCCCAAGGAGATAAAGGGAAAGACTTGCTAACTCCTCTGCCCCATCAAAACCCCCACTACTTTTGCTACCCAGCCAGCAGCCCAAGCTTCCTCGGGGTGGCAAGGGTAGTGTCTATGCCTGGTCATTATGAGTGGAAAAATGACCAGGCCATGAATCAGAACATAAGGACTTGGGCCCCTGTCTTGATGTTCCCTCGAGCAGTGAGGGGTTCCCTTCTCTCAGCGTTCTAGAGTTAGTGAGCGTTCTTCTGCTAACATGTCTCTTGGTAAGCATGGATTCACTGTACTTCTGTGCTGTGTGGTTTTGAGCATGTTGTGTTTGTATCCCAGCCCCCTCTCTTCCTCTGTTACTGAGCAAGTTGGACTGTCTAAACAGCACCTGCCCATGAGCTTGATCCTGGACAGGACAATGGTCATGGCTCAGGGCAGTCAATCTCTCACCCACTGCGGAGTTAGCACTATGCAATCCCTAGAAAAATCTGCCCACGCGTCAGCTGCCAGAGCTCAGCAGTGTATTTGATGCATAAGTGATTGTTGATCCCTGTAGCCCTGGACTCACCCCCCTGCCCGAGCACCATAGTATCAAGAAATACATCCCTTGGCTTTCAGTAACCCGAGGACTGGGAGAGGGAGTGTCTGGACAAGAAACATTTGTAGAATTGTTCCAGTGGTGTTGGGATGACTTGCAGCTTCGGTAACTCACTGCCTGGCTCGCCAAGCAGACGACCAAAAGGTAGGGCCTTAAGGAAAACACAGGAGCCATAGGTAGTGGGCACGTGTATAGAAACAAAACCGGTACAAAGGTCTTCAAGGGGTGTACTGTTGACCCAGTGATCTAGGCAAACTTGAATCCACCCCGTTTAGTTCGATAAGCCAGCTTTACTTTCAAGGCCATGTCAAAGGGACAGCAATGTCCCTGCTGTGTGAAGAAATGACCATTGAGACTGTCTGGCCAGCATCTTCACTGCCTTCAATAGTAAAAACATGAACCAAGATTAAGGAGCCTATGGGGTGGTCCCAACCCAGCCACCGTTCTACTCTGTGACTTCCAGAAAATTGCTGTCTTCCTCCAAGGCCCTCTTACCTTTGTAGAATGGTAGGATTCTTTTAGGTGTGTACTTCCAGCCTGTTGCTCACCCACAGAAATTTTCAGTGTGATAAACATACTGGGAACATCGCCCCCCCCCCACACCTCCCAGAAAACAGATGTATGCCGATCAGAATGCTAACCAGTTAATGGTATCACCAGTTTCCAAGGAGGTTACCAGTATGCAGCTCTCTTAAAGGTATCCAGTTAAAAACTACTTGTCTTTGGGCATTTCCCTGAGTTAGCACTAACATCTAGATAGCCTTTATGGGGTGCTTGTATGTAAAGCCTGTGAAGTAGTCCCTGTGAGCACACCGGTGACTGTCCCTGTCCCTTTGGAGTTTAGCGAGCAGTCATGGAAGAGTTTCCGTGACTCCCTCTGGCACTCCTTCATCCAGGGCTGGGTTTATCTTGACTGACCGTTCTCCAGCCCCATGGTCTGGCCTTCCATGGGCATTGCCTCAGGCTAACACCCTCTGAGTTTTGGAGGCACTGATCTGCAGATTTCTGACACATTCTTGATGGTGTAAGGAGAGCTGGCCACCATGGGTTCTGTTTCCTGTGGAGCAAGGGAATGCCTACAACAGGATGCTCTCTGGCTCTGCCTCCTGCCATAGGTGAACCCCGTCTGTAAGGCCCAGCCTTGGCTCACACTGCACTTGTAGATATGCGGCCTTGGCTTCCAGTCAATCCCAAGTCTGAAGCCAAATGAGTGTCCTCCATGACCCGAGCTGCCTGGTTATGGCTGAGGAGTAGATCAACCACACCCAATACCAACCAACTCCTGGTGATTTTTGTCTGCTCACTCAGATGAGTGAGAAAGCAAGCCACCACCCCACCACCATCCCGCTTGCTGGTTCACCCGCCAATAAAGGTTTCTAGAAGTTTCCTCTAAATCTTGCTTGCACCCCACTGATATCTTTGAAAGACAAAATTTCTCTGCTGGTCACTGCCCTTGGCAGGACCCCTTATACAAGGAGAGAGTGTGGGAAAGGGCCTGTTCCATCTGACCGCAGTGGCCTTCTCCCTAGAGATTGCCTACCCCATTCTCCTGCCTGGCTGGAATCTGCCTGACAACACCCCCCACACTTGTCATGTGGGGTTCTAAGTCCTGTTTCAACTCTAACATATTGTAATATCTCACAGTAATCCAGGCAACAGTGCATTCTAAATCTTCGGTGCCCTGAGGTGGGAGAGGGAGGGCATTCGTTCATTGCTACTGCCCTTGGGAGAAGATTTTATCCCACTCCTCAACCCTCCACCCAGCAGGAACTGGGAACAGCAGCAGCAAGGAAGAGGCCTGCATTCTAACACCGCTCTCTCTACAGTGCCACTGAAGATACTTGGGGCTGAATACACTTGGGACAGGACATGTCCAGCATCCTGCAGCTGGGCAAGCTGATTCACAGAGATCTGTCCCCAGGCCAGGGACTTGGTGCCCAACCAATCCAGTTCATGACTGGGGAGTGTCCTGACCCCTGTGTCCACCTCTGCCTTGGCCTGGTGACTCTCCTCACACCAGCACTGCCTCCCCATGCAGCAATGCCTGTGTGAGATGTCCCCTGTGGGCACTGCAATCCTCTCAGACCCTGGGCCAGCTCTCCTGGGCTTACAGCCACTTCTAAGGCAAAGTTGCTGTCTCCATGCATCCATGCGGTAACACCCGGTGTAGTTCCAACTATTTGCCCAAATGGCTTTGACTCAAGTGGCATGGCCGGTGCTTGTCCTTGTCAGACAGAGCCTCAAGTGCCTACCTATCACGTGATGCCCTGTGTCTTTCTCTGCTCGCCCCCATGACCTCACAGTGCCTAGACACTTCCTGCTTCTTGGAAAATACATTAGCGCCTTGCCTGGTGTAGTCATTTACATTGATGTTGCAGAAGTCCTGGGGCCCGGCTGTCTAATTCCATCACCTAGCTGTGCCTACCACGGAATTGTGTGTGGATATATTTTCAAAGGGTGGCTGCTTTGTCATGGTAGCTCTGTTCTTCTCCAGGCTTTTGGCTCATAAAACTGTTGGTGTGACAAGATTTGACTTGTGTCCGGTCCTTTTGTTCTCAGAGGCCAAACTAGCAGGACAGGGACCAGTTCACCTTCCTTAGTAAGCTGCCCCTGACTTGGCAAGGCTTTCTCCTAAGATGACCGACGGTCTTGGTTTGCTGGGGACTGAGAGGTCGTGGGGAGGTTTTAAACCTGAGAAGTTGGTCACAGTTCCTACCAGGAATTCTGGGACCCAGAGTGATAAAAACCTCAAGTTTAAAAGAAACAGGTCACGTGAGTACCAGCGCCACTCAGGCATTAGCTAGGGACTACCCCCGGGGTACCAATTCCGCCCAGGCCATCACAAGTGCACCCATGGAGCTGGCCCGACAGCCTGAGAAAGCCGCCAGTCAAACCAACACAGATGTTGGCACTATCCAGTGGAGGACCCGAGCCAGATGTGCGCATGGTCTCCTAGCAGAGTTCATCTGTGTTGCCTGCTATCCCAAGCCTTCTGTAACAGAGAGTGACCAGGAAGGATGTTAACAACTGAGACTTTCTAACTTACAAAGAATAGAATACCTTCTCTTCCTATGGGACATAGTTTAAAATTAGGATGCTGAACTGTGTTTAATTAAACAGCATCCATAAAATGTGTTTATTCAACAGGCCACAGCTTCCAAACTTGTCTCCCCCAAACAAGTATGGGGCTCGTTTGGACATCACAAAGCAACTCACCTTTTCCCCCAAACTGGTGACCCCCACAGTGGTCAATATTGATTGTCAATGTGACCTGAACTGGAACCACCTAGGAAATGCATCTCTGGGCATGTCTATGAGGGGTTCTCTAGATTGGCTTAGCTTAAGTATGAGACTCGCCTTCACTTCAGGTAGGACACCCCACGGACTGATGTCCCAGGCTGCATGAAAGACAGTGAGTAAGCTAAGTACCACCTTCCACGAGCCTCTGCTTCCTGGTTACAGATGTAATGTCATGTGACCTGCTGACAACTCCCCTGCCATGTTCAATTGCACTCCCTTGAACTGTAAGACAGAAAGAACCCCACCCCCTTAAGCTGCTTCTTGTCAGGAATTTTGGTCACAGCAACAGGAAACGTGATCAATACAAGCCCTTAGCAGACTGCAGGGGAAGTGGTTGACTAAATTAGGAATTTCCCACCAGCCCCCAAACATCGCAATGAAGCACTATCAGTTCCCACAGGAATGCCAACAGGCTGAGCTAAAGCAGTCGGTGACACCCTGATGGCACTTCCCCCTCATGTTCTACTGACCCTCCTGTAAAGGCCAGGCCAGGATGGCGGTGAGGACCTCCTTGTCCCTCACACTGGTAAGGATGCACTAAAGATTAAAAGGGACTCCTGGGCTAACTCCAGCATCTCCGTAAGACAGGAACTGACCACACCCGGGATTCTGGGCATGATAACAGCCTGTACCCTGCAGGGCACTGTTGCCTATCACACCATAGCCTGAGCTCCCCGTGAGCTCTCAGGTCCCCTCATCCTGGTCTACCAAGAGGACTCCAGCCCCACCCTGTCAAACTCCATCATTCTGCTGGAAGCCCCAGCTGCACTCACTCACTGTGACCCTGGGAGCATCCAGCCGGAGCACACCCAACGTCCAGCCCAGGTCTAGGGTCTTGGAAGAAGAAAGGGACGCACATGCTCTATTGCACAATGAGCCCTGGATCATCTTAGTGATATGTGATGCAAAGGGCCCTTTCCTATCCCAGATACCTAGAAGGTGGGCCAGACCCCACTTTAAAACCCGGCTCAGCCGACAGTAGGGAAGCTGTTTGCTATAGCTTTCTCAGCCATCCTAAGACAAACTGGTCCCAGAAAAGCCTCAGACCTCAGATCCAGCGGGTAGATACACGTTCTGCCAGGCGTTGACACCTTCCCTGTGTCACCCCACTACCCCCCATCCCCACCCCCCCACCCCACCCCACCCCCACCCCGGCCTGGGTGACTTCTGAACCTGGAACTCCCTGCTGGAAAGCAGGAGCTGTTTACCAGATCTCTTCTGCACTCAAGTTGGCAGTGCCATCCTGACATCCAGCAGAGGGCGCTGTGGGTGTGCACTGCCTTCCCAGACCAGGGCTGTACACAGCCTGGGTATGGGAACTGAGGAGCAAGCGTAAGGATGGTGCCCCACGACCCAGGCTGTTCCTGTCAACCACCTCTCTCCTCTCTGCTAAAACCAAGCACTTTGTAGCAGCCCAGAAGCCGGCTGACAGGCGCCATGTACAGAGCTGTGTGTTCAGACCCCAGGCTGGCTGACCTTTGCAGGAGAAAGTAACTATGTGGTCCTTGCCTGCTTGGCCCATTCCTCCTCCTCTCCTCCAAAATATTTGCACCACTCCCCACAACCTCAGGCAATGCCTACTTCTTTCAGACAAACTGCCCAGACGTCCTCTCAATAGTAACTTCCTATTTTATTAGTGGTGAGGGGGAGTGGTCTATGTCTTCCATTAGACTAGGAGCTCCCAACTCTAACTCTCTCTCTCTCTCTCTCTCTCTCTGTGTGTGTGTGTGTGTGTGTGTGTGTGTGTGTGTGTGTGTGTGTGTGTGTGTGTGTACTGCTGCATACCACCCTGCCCCCATCAGATTGGAGGCCTTTCACGGGCAGGGATTTTATGTCCTTCATCAGACAGGGGTTCTCAAATAGAGCTCTGTCTCCTTCATTGGCTATGACATCCTTCAAGGCAAAGCTTCTCCCACTCCCATAGCACCCGTGTAAGCACTGGCTTCAGTCAGTGATCAGGTTAGGACCATCCTTTCTGTCATTCACTCCAGAAGGGACCTGAAATGACTCAAGCCCCATGATCTTTGCATACTGAGTATAAAAAGTTAGATATACCAAACATCACCAAATTCAGGGCGAGAAACGGAAGGGACAGATGGAATTTTAAGAGTGGAGACCTTTGCTTGGTGTCTCAGTCTCTGTGAGCCCCCATGGGCCAGGTGAGTTGTCCCTGTAGGTCTTGTGTCGTCCTTAAGCCTGCGGGCTCCTAATCCTTCTCCCGACTCTTCCACAGGACTCTCTGAACTCGGCCTAATGTCTGGCTGTGCATCTTTGCATCTGTTTCCATCCGCTGTTGGATGAAGCCTGACTCGGACTCTGTTGCCTGTCTTTGGATCCCTCTCCCCTAGCTGGACTTAGTGCAGGAAGATGAGCTTAGTCCTGATGCACCTCGATGTGCCGGGCAAGGGAGGATGGAGGTGAGAGTGTGGGATTGGAGGAGAGGCTGCAATCGGGATATAAAGCGAATGAGAGAATGAGTAAATGAATGAGTGAATGAATGAGAATAGAAACCTTGGCTTCTCATGCGTACCACCCTTCACTCTTCCCTGACATATCCACACCGTCACCCCAGACTCTGCTCAGATCCCTGCTGTGCTATGCCAGCTGTTCTCCCTGCCTGCAGATGATGGCTTCATATCCAGCCTCCACACTGCAACCAGGGAAGACTCAAGCATCCTCTAGGCTCCCTCTGCCTCAAGAGGGAAAGTCTGGACTCAACCTCACAGGCAAGATCTCTCATCTGGACTGGGGGTCCCACTTTCTGGTCACTTCTTATGTGTCATACCCGAGATCTTTCCCTCTATTGACAAGCCATGTCACCTACTAAACCTAGAAGCAAAATGAAGTCCCTGCCTGCACTGCCATGCTAGGCTGTCACAGCAAAGCACCACGCATGAGTGTTCAGTACAGGCAACTGCTGTGCAGCCTCCCCAGAGGTTCCTATCTCCAGCACGCTTTTTTTAACAAAGACTCTGAGTCAGGGCCCAGCCAGATGACTTCACTTTAGCTAAGTTGCTCCCTTTTAAATGTGTTAATATTATTATTTTATAAGCGTGTGTGAGTGTATGGATGTGTGTGCATGAGTGTGAATGGGTGTGAGTGAGTGTGTGCATGTGTGTGAGCACGTGTATGTGAGTGTGAGTGAGTGTGTGCATTGTATGTGAGTGTGTGTGCATGTGTGAGTGTGTGTGAGTGTGTGCATTGTATGTGAGTGTGTGCATTGTATGTGAGTGTGTGTGTGTGCATGTGTGTGAGCACGTGTATGTGAGTGTGAGTGAGTGTGTGCATTGTATGTATGTGAGTGTGTATGTGAATGTGTGTGCATGTGTGAGTGTGTGAGCATGTGTGTGTGAGTATGAGTGAGTGTGTGCATATGTGTGAGTGTGTGTGCATGTGCATGTGAATTCTGTGCATGTGAGTGTATGTGAGTATGAGTGTATGTGTGAATGTGTGTGCATCTGAGTGTGTGTGAATGTGTGTGTGCATACATACTACATACATGAACCCCTCTCCCCCCCCCCAAAAAAAAAAGAAAAAAAGAGATGGTGTTAGCGTAGGAACTGAGGAGAGCAGTCTTGAACCTGTCTACTGTCTCCGGTGGGGCAGATATTCTAGGAAAGAGAGATGAACAAACAACACAAAATCAAGTCAATATACACAGAAGTATCCTAGTTAAGTATGTGTCTGGTTTTGTGTGTCAACGTGACAAAAGCAAGTGTCATCTGAGAAAGGGACCCTCAGTTAAAAAAATGCCCCATCAGCCCAGCCTGTAGAGCATTTTCTTGAATAACAATAGATGTGGAATGACCCAGACCATCTTGGGCAGTGCCATCTCTGGGCAGGTAGTCCTGGGTAGTCTAAGAAAGCAAACTGAGCAAGCCATGTGGGAACGTCAGTGGGCAGAGCTCCGCCCTGATCTCTGCTTCAGCTCCTGGCTTCAGAGAGATTTTTGCCTTGAACTCCTGCCCTGTCTTCCCCTGACTATAGACTGCAACCTGTGAGCCAGATAACCCCTCCCTCCTCAAGGTGTTTTTGGTCATAGTGTTTATCACAGCAAACCAGAGCCCAGCACAAAGGCGATAGGGCATCTCAGTGAGGTGCTGTGAAGGAAGAGCCAGGGGGCAGGATGCTAAGGCAGAGCTGTTTAATGACCAAGTGCAAGGTCAACCAAATCATCTTTTTCTTCAGAAAAAAAAATTTAAAAGAACAATAATCAAGCTTTGGAGGACTGTAAATGTCAGAAGGGCAGGCACGGCCCCACTCTCATCCCCTTTGCTCCTCTGGGACCCTAGGAAGTATCATTTTGGTATTACACATAAGGACTCTTAAGTTTAAAGATGTCCAGGGTCACCCAGCTAGAAATATGTGTGGGAAGGATTCAAACCCCGGTCTGCCCAACCCTGGGTCCTCCGTGTCCTTCAATATGTTCGTTCCTTACCTCCTGTGTGTTGGTGGCTCAGCTAAATGACCCGAGGTTGCTCATCCTCCAAGACCCCACAGCGTCCACATGAGCACTCCTCCGCTCAGCTACATGAGCCGAGGTTGCGGGGATTTTTAGAAAAGGCATCTTTTGTACTCAGCTTAAGCTTTTTTTGTTTCCTCCCAAGTTTAATTAGAGGAAATCTGTTCCTGATCAGCTACTGGGACCGCAGGCACAGTCACAAGTAGCCTGATCCCTACACCGTCCCTGGAAGGCAGACAGAGCCCAACAATTTCCTAGCCCCTAAGAAGGAGGCATCTGGGACCAGGAGGTTCAGGACACAGGAGAATCCGGAGCAGATCTTCCTCTTGGCTCTAGCCAGGCTGCTTCCTGGGGCTCAGTACTTGCTCCCATTGAGGCCTCCAAGCAAAGGAAGCAGCAGACAGGCCCTGGCCCAGGGAACTTGGCACCTAGCTGCTCCCACAGGGGCAGCCTTAAGCTGCCAGCATTGGAGGAGATGCACAGGTGCCCATGCCACTGCACTTTAGAGCTGGAGACACTGAGGCCCTGTACTGACTGGTTTTGTGTCAACTTGACACAGCTGGAGTTATCGCAGAGAAGGGAGCTTCAGTTGGGGAAATGCCTCCATGAGATTTGGCTGTGGGGCATTTTCTCAATCAAGGTGGGAGGACCCATGGTGGGTGGTGCCATCCCTGGGCTGATAGTCTTGGTTTCTGTAAGAGAGGAAACTGAGCAAGCTAGGGAAAGCAGGCCAGTAAAGAACATCCCTCCACGGCCTCTGCATCAGCTCCTGCTTCCTGACCTGCTTGAGTTCCAGTCCTGACTTCCTTTGGTGATCAACAGCAATGTGGAAGTGTAAGCTGAATAGACCCTTTCCTCCCCAACTTGCTTTGTGTCATGATGTTTGTGCAGAAATAGAAACCCTGACTAAGACAGGTCCCAAGGAAGGATGAGGCTGGACCAAAGGTACTCAAATCCTCTCAAACAACTATCCCCATGGAGTCCAAGAACCAAGGATACCCTCTGGTGACACTGTTGGAGGGTCAGGGAGGGTGTGCATGCACGCGCGCAGACAAGTGTGGTGTTTCAGAGGAGCCACAGCAGAAGCTAGATGCTCGGGGTGGAAAGATCCAGGGGGGAAATCAAGAACTGGTAGTTGGTGGAAGAAAGGCTGGGGTACACAGAGACATCTTGTCAGTCCCGAAATTGTGGAAAGCCCCACCCCCACCCCCAATATTATAACAGACTCTTCAAAACTGGTTTGGTCCAAAAGCATTGACTCCTTACTCGAGCCTGTAAGAAACAGCAATGTCTTTCAAGCAGGATACAGCCCACCACCCCAAGTTAAGAGCAAGCATCTGTAATGGAGAGACTACACCCTGGAGCAGACCAGCTTAAAAAGCTAAACCCTAGGCCTCTCTTCTACGACAAAGATGTGACAACATCTCTTCAGATCTCCTTACAGGACTCAAAGAATTATGGGTAAGACCACACCTTGACCATGATCACTTAATTGTGTGTTTAATTATGCATACCTCTTAACCTTGCCCCAAGTCTTCCTCTATTTGAACCCAGAGTTCTCATCGGTACCTTTACAGTGAACTTGGGATCCCTGGATTCCTTTATCTCTTCCTTTACCGGCCCCTCTTCTCAATATGCGTTGACTAAATCTCTCTGTTTCTCACCTCTCCTTGTTGGCTGGTGTATCGTGGCTGAGCCCTGTCTGTTGGAACTGCTGGAACCAGGAATTTGACCCTGAAATCCTTACAATGCCACAGTAAGATATGAGGTGCAGTTCTTACCTGTCAAAGGTCATTGGGGTCATTGTATGAAGCATTTCAGGGACACAGACTTCATGCCCCAAGTCAGGTCCCTTCCTCTCTCTGAGCCTCAGTTTCCCCATGTTTTAAAAGAAGACGACGGACTCAAGCCTGCCCTCTGACTTGAGTTCAACATCCTGATCCCAGACCCTTGAGCTCTCATTGAGCGGGTAATGAATACTTTCCCAACCTCACCTCACCCTTCCCAAGGTTGTGTCATCTCTCCTGAGGACAGGCCTTCCCTCCTTGGACCATAGTCCCCAGCTTTAAGGATCCGGAGTCCAACCTGAATGCATCTGGGCTAGGGATGAAGAACTGTGCTCCGAGGAACCAGGTCGTGGAAAGCAAATGGCGTTCATGTGTTCTGGCAACTGCTAACCAAGCAGCTTTCATTCCAGAAAGCTTGGAGTGCAGCTAGGTGCTGGGTTCTTGGCATCCTCACCTTAGGCAAGAAGCTGAATGGAATTCAACTACTATTCTCCAGAGGTTTGCCCCTGGAGGGAAGAATATAAAGGCTTCTAGGCCAGCCAGCATCTGACTCTAACCAGACAGATCCTTCACAGGGCCTTTGTTGGTCCATCCTAAAAAACACACCTCCCTGGCCAGGACTTGACCTGGGATGGTGAGGAGAAGGTCCCAGAGGCCCTGCACAGAAACCTTTTGACCAGTCTTTATTGAGTGGAGTGGGGACACAGTTCGCTGGGTGTTATAAATATGTAGGTCCCAGCTCAGGCAGAGACTTCAGCGTAAAACGGATAAGGCCTGGAAACCAGTAGACACCTTAAACCACAGGCCCAGTAATTTAACTAAATGGATAGATACTCCCAGGCTATGTCCTCTTCTAACCTGCAGGGAGACAGGTGGCCCTAGAAAAGAAGACACACGAGGGCCTTCACCCAGAGGGACAAGATCTGGGCAGGGGCCAGCCTGGCCAAGCCTGTCACTCCAGAGTCTCCCGCTGCCTCCATCAATCCAAGCTGCCCTCTTCATCTGCTCCTCTCTTCCAGTCGGTCACCCATCCCTGTTCTTTCTCCTCTCTCTAGAGCAGTGGTTCTCAACATATAGATGGTGACCCTTTTGGGGGTTGAACAACCCCTTCACAGGAGTCGCCTAAAACCATCGGAAAACACAAATAAGCACATTACGATTCCTAACATCAGCAAAACGACAGTTTTGAAGTGGTAATGAAAAATAATTTGATGACTGGGGGTCACCCCAACACGAGGAGCTGCAGTAAAGGGTCGCAGTGTCAGGAAAGTTGGGAACCGTTCTTCTAAAGACTCTGCAAGCCAGGGGTTTCTTTCTCAATCTCTTTCCCCCTCCTCCTGTCCCCACCCCGGTGCGCTCTTGGAACCCAGAGAACCCACAGCTGTCTTTAACTCAGAATCCTGCCAATTAAATAGTTCCTTCCGGCTCCAGCGCCACTGCTGACGCTGGGAGAAACGAAAGCAGAGGAGAAACTAACTAACGCAGAGGCAGCCGCCTACGTGGGTGGAGGGGGTGGAGCAGGGAAGCGCAGCCGCCTGCCCCTGGGATGAAGGGTGGGGATGCGATGCGATGCGATGCGATGCGATGCTGTCCCTCTGTCCGCCCACAGACCCAAGCACTGCTGTCTGAACGTTATTCCCTCCAGCTTTGAACTAATGAGGGGGGAACCCTCCACATCCCCACGATATCCCCCCCAGTGTCACCCCCAAGGTGCTGAGGTCCCCAGCCCTGGTTCCCCCACATTTCTTCCTGACTCCCTAAGTCTCCTCCCCCTAACCCTACAGGGCATCATTCTGATTCTTTGGTCCACCTCTTGATTCTCAGAAGCTCCGCCCTTACTGGACCCCCCCCCCCCGACCTGATTCATTCCTGATTCCAAAGTCCCCGACTGGAGATCTAGACCCCACCCCAAGCTTACTAGCAGCCCCTCTCCCAAACTGCACCCCAGACAGGAGTACTAGCTTCAAGACTCCCATCCAGTGTTGTCCGGGTCCCCACCCTGTGGATTGCACCCGGACTTTGCCCTCTGAGCGCTCCTGCACACTGTCCTGAGCAGTCCCCTGGCTCAGTCCTTGGCTTCCCAGCGCTGGCTCTGCAGCCAGGAAGACGTTGTTGTTGTCGCTGTGGGAACCAGAAGGGGGCACATTAAGAGTAATTAGCCTGCGCACAGTTGGCAGCGACACCTTAATAAATAATAGTCAGAAAGGCATGTAAATAAATATTAGAGCGCATTATGCGGGCAGGAGGCACGAGGACTCGCAGGCCGGTGGTGACGCCTCCACTTCCCAGAGAATGGCACAGGCCCGTGGGGATCCCCGAACCCTGGAAGCCTGAGACCTACGGCTGGGGGTTAAGCAGAGACGGTCACTGACGCCAAAAGAGAAAAACAGAGCTAAAGAAGAAAAAGTACGGAATGGGTCGGATGTAGTGGTTCATGTCTTTAATCTCGCTACTCAGGAGGCAAAGGCAGGCCTGGTCTACATAGTAAGTTTCATGACAGCCAGAGCTACATAGTGAGACCTTGTCTCGGGAATTGTGGGAGTGGGTGGGGGTGGGGAGATAGAATGAACTGACGCAAGGGAGTGTGGAAGGAAGATGTGGAGGAGACAAGGATGAATTTCCCTTCTTGACTAGCCTGTGCATCCCCATCTCCCTCCCCCTCCCCCCATCCCCGTCTTCCCCTCCCCTTCTCACCCTCCCCCTCTCCCTCCCCCTCCTCCTCTCTATAGACTGACATCTGCCCAGGCAGTATTCACACAAGGAGGCTTAGGGCTCAGCCTTCAGGGCTTTTGGCTGCTCACATCTCTTGCTATCAGATTGCTATCAAAGGTTTCCTTGCTTTAAATGCCATGGCTTGAGAGGCTCCCATGGACCCCTCCAGCCAGATCTAGCTCCTCTGACATGAGGAGGAACACCTCCCTTGCAAGCTATGAACAGCTCCTGCCCCCCCCACACACAAACCCCTCCCTCCTCCCGGGACTTCTGGGTTCAGTGAGTGGACAGCTTTCACTTTCCTACCCCTGATGTCCAACTTAGAATCGTTCCTGATGACTTCCGTCATGTCCATAGCCCATCAGATCAATCACCTGGCCGCCTCTGCCTTGGAGAAGCTTCCAGAATCCACCCCTCTCCTTCTCTGTCACCTGGTGTTAGCCAAGCACTTTCAGTCACAACAGCTCTTCCTGGACTCCCTGCTCCCACCTTGACCCCTCCTGGGCACTCTGTGAAGCTATAAAAACAAGAGACCTGGAGCCCACAATTCCTCTCAGAGGGTCAGTGCAGTGGGAGAGCCACTGTCCTTAGAATGGCCTGCCAGGCCCCGGAAATCCAGCCCCTCCTCCCTCTAACCCTGACCTCCCTCTCCAGCTCCAGTCCCCCCTAGCATCCTCCCTGTTCCTCAATCATGCCAAACCGGTTCCCACACTAGCACTCCAGAACTGGGTGTTCCCTCTCTCTGGAACATTCCCCAGATGGCATCACAGTATAGCCCCATTTTGCAAATTTGAAGGAAAGAGAGAGAAGAAGAATGAGGTTGGAGAGAGGGGGTAATGAGAGAGAAAGACTCCCCGGCGGCGGGGGTGGGGGGAATCATACTGGGCAAGGGCCAGGTGGCATGGGCAAGTGCCCAGTGTGAGCCGGGCAGGCACAGATTCGGACTGGTTGGAGCTAGAGATAGTTCTGAGGCTGCGTGTGAGCCATTCCTTCACCAGCCTGGTGCCTTGGCTGTAGAGGGCTAGATTGGAGATCTGAAACGAAGCATCTCTGTTGATACCCCCCAACCTCAAGGCATGGAGCCCCAACTCCACCTCAGGCCCCAGCTGGGACTTGGACCCCAATGCTACAGGCAGCATTGCATGGGTAGGCCCCCTGGTAACAGCCACAGTAATTACTGGTTGTGTGTGATTAGGGGATAATTATGCTTAATAAGTCCAAAAGTAATTACTAGGCAGGCTGCCTACTGCTTTGGAAAACAGAGGCCCCCAGTGAGCTGGTGCCAGGGTATTGAAACAGGAAGGGTGGCCATTGTTGGACATCCAGGTGCTGGCCTGTTTCTCCTGCAGATCCTCACATCCTCTGAGCAATACCCTCACAAGGGACTTGTTTACCTCCAGTGACGGGGAACTCACTGCCCTACAGGAGCACCCACCACCACCACTGGAAGCCTGCATTCCAGTTCTGCATCTCATCTGCCCGCCTCCCTGTGACCTCTGCACTTTCTCACTCAGCCGCTTAGGCCTGGGAAGGGACCCAGCACTGGAGTCTTGTCACTGTAGATATCGCCATGATTGTCTGACAGAAATGGGGTTTCTTATTCACCTCACTGCATGATGGGGAAACTGAGGCTCTAGGGGGCATAACAGTGAAAGGGGGCAGGGTTAAAATTCCATTGTTATTTATGGCCACCGTGGAGCATCTGCACCCTGAGCCCTCAGAAACCATCCAATCCATTTCCTAGTCACCCTGCTCTCCCCTTGTCTTTTTTTCTTCTTTTATTTTTTTTAATGCCAGTGATGGACTGGTAGCAAGCACCTAGCAAGCTCTATGATGCAATGAAAAGCACACCCTAGTTGTGCAGCCAATGCACCCTGTGGCCTTGAGCAAAGTCTTTTGAACACATTGGGCCTCTGTCTTCCTATCAGAGGCATTTCAACTCTTTCAGGCCAACTCCAAAACCCATGTTGGACCATGTCCCTATATGAGAGACCAGAGAGATCCAGATGTGGACACCTTCTCTGGCCCTAGGATAGCTTCCTGGCCTTCTTTACTGAGCTGCACTATAGAGGTTCCCAGGGGAGGTGCCATAAATAGGGCAGTGAGCAATGCCCTTTTCTGGTCCAGCCCTGCCCTCCCTCCATCAGACGCCTGTTTCTCAGCTCATTCTTAGAACCCAGTTTTCATTCTCATGAAATGCAGTGAAAGTTTGCAGGACTCCAGGAGTTTCATGTACAAGTTCACTTAGATGATCCTATCAGCTATGATGGTTGGTGGCTTAACATTTTCTGTCACCTTTCTTACTTGGTTTCTGAGGCTATAGGGGAACAAAGCTCCTAGCTGTGGTAGGGAACAGAGTCAAACTCCCATCAAAAACTACAACCAACCCTAAGCTTCTGCACCCTGAGCCCCTTAGACACCATTTCTCCCCATAACCTTTCTTATACGTCAGCCTTTTGGGGCATGAAAAGTGCTGTCTTCATTAAATGCATCAGACAACTGGGGCACAGAAAGTTGACACGGTTCTCCAAGCTCACAGAGAATCTTGGTGACTTTTCTATTGCTGCCAAGAGATACCATGTCAGAGACAACTTGAAAAAGAAAGCATTTCATTTGGGATCTTACAGTTTCAGAAGGTGGGGGCATGGCAGCACACGGGCAGGCACCGTGCCGGAGCAGCAGCTGGGAGCTTATACATCATCCAAAAGTCTGAGTCAGGAAGAGAAAGCCTGAGCCTGATGTGGATTTTTAGAACCTTAGTGGCACACCTACTCCAAAAAAACACCTCCTAATCCTTCCCCAAACAGCTCCACCAGTTATAGATAAAGCATTCAAAACTTGAAACTGTGGGGGCCATTCCTATTCCATCCACCGCACAGTGCTAGCAAAAGGCAGAGGCACAGTTTGAACCCAGCCTGGTTCCAACGCTTGGATCTGTAACCACTTCTCTATACTTCCTCATGGCCTCAAAGGTACCTGTGCTGGGATATCAAATCATAGGCTGAGACAGGACCGATGGGTAAAAGAAATCCACTGCTCTCCGCAGCATTAGAGATGGGCAGATTCCTCCCAGGCCTTGAATCCCGCTGGCCCCATCTTATGGTATCCTTAGTAGTAGACTGCTCACTATAAATTTCTCCATGGAAGAGTATTTCCCTCTTGTCCCAGGGGGAAGAAGAGCATATGATCAATACCAACCTAGCACCTTCTAGAACACACACGGTGCACAATGGGGACCAGGAACGCATGAGAAAAATTAGGACATTCCAGCTGCCAATCACTAGGCCTGGAGGCCAAGGAGAGCAACGGAGCAAGGCTGCCTCCCTTAGCTCCTGCGGGCCTCAGAGGACCACACGCATGGGACCAAGCGTTCCCAGGATGTGAATAAGGCACTGCGATTGTAAAACTAAGGAAACAGCCCACAGATCTGTGCTTTTAGCCACTCATATGAAATAAATGTCACTGGCAAACGGTGATCCATGGCGGTGGAGATGGGCAGCACAGACACCAATCAAGGTAGTGGAGTTTTAAACCATAACCCCTAAAAGATCTTTCAACATACAGAGACAAGCACTGAACCCCAAGGATTCTGATCATAGTGTGAGACTTGAAGTCTTGGAGACATATTATTAAGTGGAATGCCCCTCCTCCAAAGACCCAGAATATTCTATCATAACGGTTTCAGTGAGATCTGGGGTTGGAGGCCCCTACCTAGGGAACTGTGGTGTTTCAGCACCACGGACAGAGGGAAGGCCTTGGCTGTAGGGGCAATCCATCACTGGCAACTTAGGGGGGGCCTTAAAAAATAAAAATAGGACGGGGTACATAGATCTGTTGGTACAGTGGTTGCCTACTATGCACAAGAGGTGTCAGACTTGATCCTCAGAACCACGTAAACTGGGCATGGCGGCACACACTGTCACTCTAGTACCAGAGAGGAAGAGACAGGAGTTCAAAGCCATCTTCAGCTATACAGTGCATTGGAGGCCATCTGGCAGACATGGGACCTTATCTCAGAAAAAAAATTAATTAATTCAATTATTTAGAAAGTAAACCAACAGGCAGGGAAAGGTAGGGGTTTCTCATATCCCTTTCTGAGCCGAAGTCTTGAAGGAAGGGAGGGAATTGTGTTTATTTAATAACAAAGGAGAGAAGAGTGATAAGGTGGGTTAGCCTTGGCCTGGAAATCCTACAGAACACTCTTTTTTTTTTTTTTTTTTTTTTTTTTTTTTTTGGTTTTTCTGAGACAGGGTTTCTCTGTGTAGCTCTGGCTGTCCTGGAACTCACTCTGTAGACCAGGCTGGCCTCGAACTCAGAAATCCACAATGCCTCTGCCTCCCAAGTGCTGGGATTAAAGGCGTGAGCCACCACGCCCGGCTACTACAGAACACTCTTGAGTCTCCCTCTAGGTGACAGCGTGACCTTTAGAACACCGTTCCCGTTTCCTTTCTCTGAGCCTAGCTGTGACCTCCGTGGGCGCCCTGTGGTCAGAAAGGGGAAATCTGGCACAGAGTCTATTTGGTCCCAAGTACGTCTAGTGAGTCAAAACTGCTTTCTCCATTGGTCTCATGCACCAGGTTCTCAAACAAATGAACAACTATCTCAAACTATGGCCTCCGCAACAGGAATGCCCTGTGACAGGTGTGAACAAAGAAGAAACAGGGGTACCTGCAGCCAAAGTAAGTCTTAGGATTGAGGTAAACTTAGCCAAATGGATCTTTGCCCGTAGGACCTCCGAGCCCTATGATGTGCTGCTGTGTGTGTTTATTATTTCTAAGAAATGGGTAGGAAGCGGCTGGGCGGTGGTGGCGCACGCCTTTGATCCCAGCACTTGGGATACAGAGGCAGGCGGATTTCTGAGTTCGAGGCCAGCCTGAAGTGAGTTCCAGGACAACCAGGGCTATACAGAGAAACCCTGTCTCGACTAAATAAATAAATAAATAAATAAATAAATAAATAAATAAATAAATAAATAAATAAATAAATAAGGGTAGGAAGTATTCACTGTTCCCAATCTTCCTCCCATGGATTATTTGTAGGAATAGATAACATGTAGTGAACCTTCCTTAAGGGCTAGGCACCGTCACTCTCCTAAAAAGTAGGTACTATCACCGTTCCCATTTTGCAGGAAGGAAAACTGAAGCACAGGATAACAAAAGACTTGCCCAGAGTCACATGTCCAGTGTGCTACAAAACAGAGATATGAACCTGCTCAGGCAGGTTCCGGTGTCTGTGCCTCCTGCAGCTCAGCTCAGTGGCCTCTCCCAACTCAGGCCTTGGAGAACACTAGCCAGTGTGGGAAGTGTTGGCCTAAATGCGTGTCTGCTTAGCTCTGGGTATTTTGAGCAAATGAATTTTTTTTCCTGTAATTTTCCCTTGGGTTGATGTTTAGATTATGGACAAATCGGGGTAGGCCCAGATGGTGGCTGGGAGGTAGAAGGAGCCCTGTGGGTTTTTTTAACTAATTAATTAATTTTAATTAAGATTGGCTTTGTGGCACGTGACAGGGAGAACTGCTGTGCATCTATCTGGTCAGCTGATGGGGGCAAGAGAAAGGAGAGGAGAGAGGGAGGCCACAGGAAGAGTGGAGGGAGAAGAGGGGAGACATTCATGGGTAGGAAGAATCAAGATGGAGCATGAGGAGAGAAAGAAGAGACAAAACGCAAAAGAAAAGAGAAGACATGCTGATTCACAGAGTCCTCTCTAAAAAAACGGAGAGAAAAAAATAGAAAGAGCCTCTGCCCCCTCCCACCCACCCCCAGCATCCTGCATACAGGACACTTCCTGTCCCAGCTTTGTCCTCCCAGCCTAGAGCAGCTAACGGGTGTCCTTCCTAGCAACAGGTGAGACCCTGTTAGCACAGAGCTCTTCTGAGATGCCTGGGGCAGGGTCAGAGATTGGTCCTGCCTAGGAGCACAGGAGTCTTAGCCCCTCCCACCTCTGGTCCCCATTCTAGTCCAGCTCCTTGCCAGATACTTTTCTGTGACGGCTGGGAACAAACCCGTCCGTCACCCACCGCTTGCAGCCTCCACACTCCTGCTCCCTGCCTGGAACTTCAAATGAGCCTGACACAATTTCTCTGCAGCCGCTCTCCCCCTGTCAGATGGCTCAGCCTGCACAGGACTCAGCTCTGCCTCATATCTTCAGGTTAAAAAAGGAGCAACAGCAGCCTGGATCCTGCCTCTCTTCATATGGGAGCATCAGCCCAGCGACAGAGCCGAGAGTCACTGGTGACACTTCAGCTCTGAGCTGAGCCCCGGGGCTTCCTTAAGGGCATCCGGATAATATAATCCCAACGTCCTAAGCCTAGTGGACTCCAGTCCCATCCAGGCCAGCCCCCACCCTCACCACAGGCCTCTCTTAGCCCCTCTAGGATGAAATTTGGGATGATGTTGCCATGGCGACCGCGGTACCAGCAATCGCTGTTCATTATTTATGCTCAGGGGATAGAATTATATGACCTGGAACCAAAAAAAAAAAAAATGTGCAAAGCGACTGACATTATGCAAAGAGCGGAGTTGCCCTCAAAACAGAGGAACTCAGAAAGCCGTCCAGCACCTTTGCTGGGCCTCAGCAGGCCCTACCTGATAAATGGCACACCTGCTGAGATTTGGGGGAACTAGATGACCTGACTGCCAGGCAGGTTCTTAGAGACAGTGATGCCTCCGGAAACTACCATCCTTCTCAGCATGGGGCGGGGTCAACAGAACTACCTTCCTTCTGAGCATGGGGCGGGGGCGGGGTCAACAGAACTACCTCCCTTCTGAGCATGGGGCGGGGGCGGGGTCAACAGAACTACCTCCCTTCTGAGCATGGGGCGGGGCGGGGTCAACAGAACTACCTCCCTTCTGAGCATGAGGTAAAGGGTCAACAGGGCATCTCAGAAACTCCGGTTTAGATCATGACCCTTTGCCAGAAGCCAGGAACATCAGCCAGCCTTTTGTGAAGGCTGCCATCCTCCGTGGAATGCACTGGCAGGACCCCAAGTCCTCTGTGCACCCACCACCTCCTCAATGCAGCTCTGCTCTGACCTAGCCTGTATCTATGCCCAGGAATCCCAAAACTATAAAAAATTAAATCTGAACATAAATGTTTGTCTGGGGGAAAAAATACATGACTTAAACACTACTTTTCCTCCCTGAACTCTGCTTTCTAACGAACGTTTAAGATTTTTATTTATTTGTATGCGCTTGGATGTTTTGCTACATGTGCACCACATGTGTAGCTAGTACCTATGGAGGCCAGAAGGGGGCGCTGGATAGTACTGATGTCTCTGGCAGAAGGCTAGTGTGAGAACAGAATACGTTGAGGTTCCTAGGGACCTGGCACACAGTAGGTGTGCAGTAAAAAGCAGTTGGTTGACTCCTTGGAGATTGGCATTTACCTTTCAGTCTACAAAAGTTACCCCCCCCCCGTATGTGTGTTTCTGTGGGGGGAGTCTGTCTGTCTGTCTCACTCTGTACGTCTCTGTGTCTCCCTGTGTGTCTATGTCTGTCTATGGGTGTATCTGTTTCTGTCTCCCTGTGTGTCTGTCTATGTGTGTATCTGTCTCTATGTGTCTGTCTCTATGTCTCTGTCTCTGTCTCTGTGCATCTGTCTGTATGTCTCTGTCTCTATGCCTCTGTCCCTATGTCTCTGTCTCTATGCCTCTGTCTCTATGTCTCTGTGCATCTTTCCTGGCCAGCCTTGACTCCCCTGGAATGTCTGCCTCTCCCTCCCCAACAGCTGTACCAATCCTCCCCACCCCAGACCCCCTGGACCTTGCCTGAGGACCCGCCCATAGGTGGCTCCAGAATTCTCAATGGAGCCAGAGCTCTGCCAGCTGGCCCACCTCTCACCTCCCTCAGCATCCAGAAGCCGTGTCCCTCCACCTCAGCCAAGGCTTCTCTGATCCCCTGCTGTCACTCCATTTTCCAAACCAATGTAGCCTCTGCTGCAGTCAGAACCTCTGGGTGGGACTACCACCACCCTCTGCCAAAAGCCAGGAGCATGTGGGCACACTCAGCCCAGCCAGCGAAGCCAGCTCCGGCACCCCAGCACGGGGGCAAAGAGCATCCTGCGATGAGTCAGTCCCCACGGTGCCTCGTGTTAGACATGTTTTACCTCTGATGAGTCCGCCATTCTTGGCACCTAAGTCGCAGCGCAGAGCAGAACAGTCGAGAGAACAGTGAATATTTTGTAAGAGCCAGAGGCTCTGAAGGCCTGGTGGGGTGATGTTGGGGAGAGAGAGAGAGAGAGAGAGAGAGAGAGAGAGAGAGAGAGAGAGAGAGAGAGAGAGAGAGAGAGAGAGAGAGCAGGAAGGGGAGAGGAGGCAGACTTGAGGGGTGTCGGTACTGTGAAGTAGGGGTCGACGTGAAGACGTGAGCTAAGGTTCCCTCCCTCATCTTCTTACCTCACCTGTCGCCTCTCTGTCTTTCCTTTCTCTTTTTCTTCCCATTTTCCCCTCTCTTCCCTGCTCCCGCCCTTCTCCCTTTATCTCTCCTCACTAACTTATTCCTGTTATCCTTTTTCTTTTCAACCTACTCTTTCAAGTGGTTTTCCTTTTGCTCTTGTTCCTTGCTGAGCACCGTGATGGGTACCAGGACCCTGGTCTGCATTCCCACCACGACAAAGCTCATCCCATCTCTCTAACCTCACAGAGGCCAGCAGAATCAAGCCCAGCCTCCTTCTGACAGATGAGGGCACCAGGCATCCAGGCAGAAACCAAGTGTTGAGCAGGTGTTAGCCTGGAGCATCTCAAGTGGAACGCGCAGTCCTATCATGTCGGAAGCACAGCCCGTGCTTCACCTTTACCGATGGCGGACCAGAGGCTCGAGGAGATGTGTCACCTGCCTAACACCACCCCACCTGTACACGGCAATAACAGGAATCAAAACTAGACGCAAGTGGCTCTCGTAGCCATGATCGATTGTGCCCCTCGATGGTGAGAAACAGCTCAGGGGTTCTCAGAGCAACTGAACCCCTGAACCATGGGGGAGAAGTGGGAAGCTTGCTGCCCCCCTCCCTCAGCAGCTACAGGCTGTATTGTTCTTGTAACTCGTCAAGAATAGCCAGTATAGGGCCTGCCCGCCTGACTCCCTGTCCTTCCTTCCTTCCTTCTCTCTTTTTTGAGACAGTCTCACCAGAAAGCAGCCCCCTTCCTTCCTTCCTTCTCTCTTTTTTGAGACAGTCTCACCAGAAAGCAGCCCCCAGACTATACTCAAACTCTGAATTCTCCAAAGTACTGGTATAAGGGGTGCGAGCCACAGTCAGACTCTCAGTGCTGTTGCTTCCCAGAGCTGACCCGAGGAGAACTCTCTCATCCCTTCTGTGGGCCTCATTTTCTCCCTCAGCCTCTACCTAGTACCATGCTCTCTCTCTCTCTCTCTCTCTCTCTCTCTCTCTCTCTCTCTCTCTCTCTCTCTCTCTCTCTCTCACACACACACACACACACACACACATACACACACACACACACACACACACACACACACACACTATACCACAGCTGCACTGTCAGTCTCCCTCCATGGGTTCTCCTGATTCATCTCCTCCCATCATTCCCCCGACTGCTTCTCCTGCTCTTCTCTGGGTTAGCTAATTGGTTGGTTAAGTAATGACTGACTGATTGATTGATTGATTGATTATTGATTCTCAACAGATTTCCAGGAGAACATGCAAAACTCAAAGTTGACTATGATCCAGTCTGTGTTTAGAACAGCCAAGACTTTGCCCAGGAACTGATGCCTACAGCCCTAAGTCAGGAGAGGGACCAGTGAACCAGCCCAGGATGTTTTCTTCCAAGAGATACTAACGAGACTACCAGAGGCAATGAGCTCCAGCTGTGCCCCCAGAAGTGCCTGAAGGACAGAACCCTAACCCCCTGCTGCCACTGCCACTGGCTTCCCAGGGTGCCTAGAGGCAGCTGGCCAAAACCAGACTCATCCAGGAAGCATAAGAGAAAGGTACAGTTCCAGCTCCACCAAGAGTGGCCAAGCTGGACTTCCAGGGACAGAGTCAACACCTGCCCTGGGAACTGAGCGGCAGTGGGAATAGAGGAAGTCAGCAGGCTGATGCTGGCCTTCCCTATTCAGTCATTTACCAGGTGAAAGCTGGACAGCCCCGATGCTACCTATGCCAGGTCATGTACACTAAGCTGGGTATACGCAGGTGGAAGAATGGAGCCAGGATCTGGCCCTACAGCGCTCCTTTAGGCAAGATCCTAACTCAAGGAAAATCTCAATGCACATTCTACATCGCCTGCTTATGGCCTGCCGCAATCCTGCGCTCCTAGAGCTCCATGCCCAGCCGCATGCGTAGTCTGGCTCTGTGAACCCTCTGCCCACTTCCAGTCCCTAGGCATTTTCCGTGACCTCTGTTCCATCCACTGGGAACTCTCATCCCTTCGCAACGCATCTGGGTTCAAGCCCTCACCTCACTATTTACTAACGATATATCATCAGAATGCTCACCCAGCCTTTCTGTGCCTCGGTTTCCCAACCCATAAAATAATGATTTCCCCCCCCCCCCCGCCACTCCCTGCCAGGGTAAGGGTGAAATGGGTGTCAGTAAACAGAAGGGGCGTGGCCCTGGAAGCCATCCAATAGGAATGACTGAGAAAACATGGGTTCCAATGACCAAGCTTGCAAGCCGTTCTCAGGATAGAGCTTAGCCCCTCCGACACCAGGTAACTGTCCAAAAACACTACCATTGTGACACCCCAGGTCACCTCAGTCTTCTCATAGCTCTTGCTTCTTTGGAGGAGGGCCCCAAATTTTCTATAATTACATTTCCTCCAGTGGCCATGGGAGTGCAGTTGATCTGCCCTTCGCTGCCATGATGGCAGAATCCACACCTGTGTGGTCCTCTCCCAAGGGGTCCCTTCCCAGCACAGGGCCCTGATCCTTCCAGAGGAGATCAAAAAAAGTATTTGTCAAAATGAGCAAAGAAGCCGCCAGTCAAGTGTAAGCTCTTGGAGCTAGGCCATGTAGCCGCCTCCTGGAAGACAACCTGAGCCGTGAGTCACCCAGCCAAAGAACCTAAGTCTCCTATCGCAGAAACCTTCAAAAGGCACGCTTGCTGCTGTGCTGCAGTCTCTTGAGAGCCTGCCAGAAGGTGGGAGTTACACTCAGACCAAACAGCTTCCAATCCTTCGGCTCCCCCTCTTGCCTGCCGCAGCTCGGGGGAAGGAGGCCAGCTGCTGCTCTCGGCAAGAGGCCAGGCTGAAACTGCTGGCCCATTTTTTTTTCTGACCTGGAGGCCCAGATGTGTTCTTGAAACCCTCACGCGGCAAAGGGAAGGGTCATCCGGCTAGCCAGAAATTGTGTGCACTCCTGATGGACTGGTGACAATCTTGCCTCTTCCTTGGCCCACACAGATGCCCTGAGGTTCCCTTGAGAGGCAGCAGGGAAGGGTGACAACAGGCGACCAGCCTTCCAGCACTGCAGTTTACTACATAATCCAGCCAATGAGGAAAGAGGGTCTTTACTACAAGGGCCTCCTCCACCACTCTTGGCAAATGCAGCAAGCCTGTCAGGACCCTAAAGAAAACTCAGCTCTGCCTGCAACTGATCTTTCCCTCACAGAATCCAGCCACCTTGTTTCCCTTTCCCAAAAGAAACCAATATGGGTCAGCCCAGGAAGTACACGCCCCAAGACCACCTGGTTCTGCGAGTGTGAAGCTAGCCCGGCTTCCCTTGTACTAAGTGGACTCTGGACAATCAAAGACAAGAAGACTTTTAGGTCCCAAAAGTTGGGGGATAGTTTTGGGGTTTTGGTTTTTTTCAAAATTGTGTGTACAGAGCCTCCATCACAAATGATGTCTTTCTCCTGGCCCTTGAGGTACCTCACTTTATATCTCTTATAAAACATACCTCTTTAGGCTGTTCAGTTGATGGTGGGTGTGTCTGATGTCCCTCAGAGAGCAGTCAGGATCCTTATAGCCAGGAGACATACTCATTTCTGTGCTCCTAGGAATGGGAGGCACTATAGCTTAAGAGATTAAGCAGTAAGTGTCTGCTGGCATGAAGTTTTCTTATGATGGTGATAGGTTTGAGAGTTTTTGTTTTTGTTTTGCTCTGCTTTGTTTTCAGACTAACCTTAACCCATACTTGGAAGTATCGTTCTCATAGGTAAAATAAGAACAAAAATGTCTGGGTGTGTGGTGCACGCCTGTGACCCCAGTTTTCATGTAACCCCAGTATTCAGGAATCTAAGGCACAGCATGCTCTAGATCAGTGTGAGGTACACAGCGAGATCGGTGTAAACAAAACGAACAGAAAGAGCAAAACTACTAAAAAGTTATCTGCTTCTAAGGTCATTTTGAGGATTCCATATAAGTATGCACATGAGGCACCAGACCCTGTGCCTATCACAGGTAAAGATGGCCACCATGCTAATAACTGAGAGTAGCCCTCATTGTGGCTGGGATGGGGAGGAGGAGGAGAAGGGAGAAGGGAGAAGAAGAAGGGAGAAGAAGAAGAAGAAGAGGAAGAGGAAGAAGAAGAAGAAGAAGAAGAAGAAGAAGAAGAAGAAGAAGAAGAAGAAGAAGAAGAAGAAGAAGAAGAAGAAGAAGAAGAAGAAGAAGAAGAAGAAGGAAGAAGAAGGAGGAGGAGGAGAAGGGAGAAGGGAGAAGAAGAAGGGAGAAGAAGAAGGGAGAAGAAGAAGAAGAAGAAGAAGAAGAAGAAGAAGAAGAAGAAGAAGAAGAAGAAGAAGAAGAAGAAGAAGAAGAAGGAAGAAGGAGGAGGAGGAAGAGAAGGGAGAAGGGAGAAGGGAGAAGGGAGAAGGGAGAAGGGAGAAGGGAGAAGGGAGAAGGGAGAAGGGAGAAGGGAGAAGGGAGAAGAAGGAGAAGGAGAAGGAGAAGAAGAAGGAAGAAGAAGAAGAAAAAGGAGGTCATGATGACAATAAGAATGGTGGCAATAATGGCATAGAGATAACAGTGACGATCTCTTCCTGGAGAGACATGAAAAAATGTCTACTTATGCCAGACAGGGAATTGACAATAGACCAAAGTAAGGATACCACCCAGGTCCCACTTGGTGGGCCAGAGTTTTATTGGGATCACTTACAGGAATATGGGTGAGAGGTCACCTACAGGAGCAGAAATGACTCAAGGACAGCTGCATCACCAAAGCCCACCCCCACATGGGTGACAGCCCATGAAGCTAAAAACCTGGAGCACACTGTGTGCACAGCCTGCGGGCAGCTCAACAAGCTGGAGAATGTCCTTCCCAGGTAGCTCGGTTTGTCTGAGTTGCTTTCTGACAGTTCAGCTTGTCTGAGAGCATCTCTCCTCAGACCTTACTGCCTAGTATATCTGATCGGTTTCAGGGACTTCCTGAAGCCATTGAGGTGTTTCCTTCCTGAGCTTAGGGAACTTCCTCAAAGGATGGAGTGTTTCACCTCTCCTGAATACTCTGTGTCTGAAGGAGCTTCCCTCTAAGATGGAAGGTTCTCATCTAGAGAGAAAACCCAACAAGTGATGGTGCTGATGTTGCTGGTGTTGATGGCAGTAGTCATGGTGGTGTTGTGATAATCATGGTATGACCGTGGTGACTATGGTGGTGATACTGGTGTTGGTGGAAATGGTGGAGACAACGATGTTGTAACAGTGATGACTTTTCTGCCTGGGTCAGCTTCGGTTATTCCGTCAATTCCCTCACTGGCTTCTGGGTCCATTCCCTAACAGGCACTTAGAACCCTGACAGGGCTTCTGGGCCTTAGCACAGTAATGGAGGCAGCCGAGGGAAGCAGACACCCACACTCAATGAGGGGTTGGGATGTTTTATGTGGCATGTTCTGCCAACAAAAGGTGAATGTGCTAATTTTGAAAGGAATCTGTGTGCACTCAAGCTGCCGAACAGCCATTTAACACGGTGCTCAGCAGGGAAGGGAAAACACGTGGGCAGCAAGAATTATGTATCCATTACACCAAGAGAGGCCGGCAGTCACACGCAGACATCCAAGCCTGGATTCTTGCTGTTTGGGACGGGGCTGTGTACAGGAACCAACTGCAGACATACATTAGTCACCAACTGTATGCAAGCCAGGCTCTGCGAAGGCCACAGGTGGGCCGGAAACCCAAGCCAAATGTAGCATGGGGGTGAGAAAGCAAAATACTTAACACAAAATGCTGGCACTTAGCCACCCGCTCAACAAACCCCGTCCTAAGCTAGTGTTTATTTGGCTTGCGGTCAGCATTGAGGACACTGAGACTCAGTGGTGTGGGGCCTTGCAGCCTGGTGCAGAGTGAGATGTTTAAACTCCCTGAGGAATGGTGGCATTTACCAAGGTCCTGCCTCCCCTGGGGTTAGAAATAAGCCTCAGATCCTAACTACTTGCATGCAAGGCCAGGTTATTTCTAGAAAGTAAAAGTTGAGGATGTTTTCCGTGGTTGCTGGTGCTGACAGTTTTAAGTGGGGAGTGATTGGCAGCAGCAGTGGGGGGGGGGGGGAAGTCACTGTAATAATGGCAATGGTAGTGATACGGAAGTGCTATTCCTGGGGGCAGTGGTGAAGATGGTGGTGATGATGATGATGGTGGTGGTGCTGATGGTGATAATGACAGTGATCGTGGTGGTGACGATGGTGATGATGGTGGTGATGGTGGTGGTGGTGGTGGTGATGATGATAGTGGTACTTTGTTGATAGTGATGGTTGCGTTGGTAATGGCAGTGACAGCAATAGCAGTGGTGGTAGGGGTGATGGTGGTGGTCAGTAGAACCCAACACCGTATCTGCCCTTTCTTGTCTTCCAGACTCCTGCTCCCCACGCCACTAGGCTGTCTCTGAGGCTGTGCAAACCCAGCAGAGTCATAATTCAGTCTCAGCTCTTCTTCCCCGAGTCTGCATGCACACATATGCACACACACACACATGCGCACACACATACACACAGAAACACACATACATACACACCACACATGCAAGCACACCGCCATTTCATTCATATACACATGCTCGCTCACACACACACATAGACACAGACACACACACAAGCACATGCGTGCACACACACCTCTATTTCATGCACACACACACAATACATACATGCACACATATGCACACCCATACCCACACAAATGAACACACGTGAACACGCACTCACACACATACACACACCATACCCTGCCACACACTGTCTAAGTAGGTCACCCCTAAATTTCACTTCCTCCTGTCTCTCTAGCTCCACGAGGCCTGTCAAGCAAGCCCTTGCTTCCTCCCTCCTGACAGCCCCTCTGGTGTTCACCACCCATTTTTCACACACTTTTAATCACTCCCTCACTTAATAGCTCCCATTGCTCCCAGAACAAAGGCTCCTCTGGGTTTAAAGCACCTTGCAAGGACCAGGTACAGTGGCCGTGTCTACAGTCCCAGCACTCAGGAGGCTGGAGCAGGAGGTTCATAGTCAGGCCAGGCTACAGAGAAAGATCCTGTCTCTGAGATGGAATGAAAGGGAGAGGAAAGGTCAGGGGAAGGAAAGAAGACTTACACTGGTCCAGAAAGGTCCCGAGGACAGCAGCTCTCTGATCTGCTCTCTCCTACACCCCTCTCTATTCAGCCACCCTCTCTTCAGTGGCTGTCTGCTCTTCCTGCCCCAGGGCCTTTGCACATTACTCTGCTGCCTGGATGGCTTTTCCAGGCCCTCTTTACTTAGATGATCTCTAGCCAAAAGGCACTTTCTCCAGGAAGTCTTCCTTGACCTCCTAGGCAAACTCTGAGCTCCCCCATGTCACGAAGGCCTCTCTGTAGAAATGATCTGGTTGCAACTGTGCTTCAACTTGGGTGGCCATTTGATAAGGGCCAGGTCTCCTTAAAATGCTAGGGCCTGGGATGCTGTACCCACAGGGTTAACAGACTCGGATGATGCCCACCCTCCAACCTGTGATAAGCGCCACACTCACTCAAGGACAGGTGCAGGCATGGGGGGGAAAAACCCAACATGCCCAAGTCACACTGAGATACCAAGTTTCCGGGCCAGAGGGAGCCTGGCTACTTGGCTTCTATCTTGTTAACTGCTGAGCGGGAGGTGAGGTCAAGGCTCTGAGGTGAGGGGAGGAATTTGGGAGCAGTTGGCTAGGCCAGGAAAGAGTGGAGAACCTTGCTCTCTTTGCACCTGAACTCTGATTCAGGACGAAAACACCCTGGTGAGAAAAATGTGGCTTCCACACGTAATGCTGAGCCTTGTCACAGAACATGCAAATGCATGCAAATGATATGCAAACACATTCTCTGGTTGGGATAAGAGAAACCAAAAGCCTGGTGTCTGGGAGAGCCCCTCTGAGGGGCGACAGAACTGAAGCCCCTTCTGACCCCTAACCACCACCATGGGTGTACAGTGTGGAGAGTGATCACAGGTGGGGACCCCCGCCCCATTCCCCACTCTTGCCCTCCTGACTCCAGGGAACCTGGGTGCTATAAAGAGTCTCTACCCACAGTGGCTTCTTTTGGCCTCACCCTGCTTTGCCTAAATCTCCTGGGATACACTCTCAAAGGCATGCCACACCCATCTGCAGGACAAAGTCTAGGCTCCCTGTGGTTTGGCTTATGCCACCCTGTTTCTCCCCTAGAGACACGACTCATCGGTCCCCCGTGAAGCCACTCCCAGATCTCTTATTCTCTCCAACCTGCCCAGCCAGCAATGGTCTCCTGCCCACCTCAGATCTTCCCCACGCCAATATAGGCCTCCAACCAGTGATCCTTGGTCCACTAGGGGCAGCCTTCCACATAAGGATCTGTCTTCCCCCACTGTCTGGCCAGTCTCAGGACCCTTAGGGATGTCTGGTATATAAATGACTGAATGAGAAAATCAGTGGATCGAAGGAATGACAAGAGAAACAAGAGTAAAAGTCCTGAAGACATCCAGAATATCTTCTCAAAGGATTTGAAACATAGTGTGGGCTGGGTAGATGTGACCTTCTGCCCTGGGTGGTCACGAGGCCAGGCCCTGCCTTAGACATCTTCTATGGCTCCTGTCCCTCTCCCAGCCTCCTCCTCCACAACCCCACCTAATTGGCTGTCAGTGGTGTTTCTACAGAAAGGGAGCTGTTCCTTGAAGCTTCACAGCCTGTGATTAGATCTATGGCAGCTTCCTAAGCTGCTCAGCGGTTCCCATGGCAACCCGGCTGGTGCCCGACTGGCAGTGGGCCACCTGCAGGAGAGGGAGGGAGAAACAGAGACAGGTGCGAGGTTGCTGCCTGGGGCAGGACTGTTGGGGCTAAACCTAAAGACCTAGGGAAAGAAAGGCACAGGGGTGTGAGGTAAGCTGTGAGCCAGAGAGAAAGGCAGATGGGGTAAGGATGGGGATTGAAGGGGGTGAGACTTGGAAATGGGGAGGCCAGGCAAGGAGGGAGGGTGTGGAGAGTGGCGAGGAGTCAGAGGAGAAATGGGGCAAGCTCTGAGGGTAAAGGAAGCCAGAGAGTATAGTCTAGGGAAACTGAGGACGAAAGTAATTCTACTTCATGCTAGCACACACCTTAATTTAATAAGAAAGAAGACACATCACTGCCCCTGAGGGTCTCAACTTCTGATCTCCCACCATCCCTTGCTGACAGCTGAGGGCCTTGGACTGGACGGTGGTGGAACCCACTACTGCTACTGGAACTTTGTGAGGGCAGATTCATTTGATGTTTGAAAGGTCCAGGGGCTTCTTCAGAGAGTTATCACATGGCTAAGGATCTCCATCCACGTTGAGGTTATGTGATGCCGACCACTGCCACTTTGCAGCAATGAGAATGGAACAGGGCCATTCACAAGGCTCTGAGATCCCAAGGCACCTCGTCAGCACATGGCGGCAAGAAAGGGTGGCAGTCTAACATTGAGGAGTTGGAGCACTGTCCCGAGTCATTGGCTAGTCTTGGACCCCCAGACGATAACCCTTATAATAGACAGGGTCAGACCGAACCTTCAGCTTAACGCTTCTCTGTCAGTGAAACGAGCCCACCCACATGAGATGTGCTTACTCATGTTGGAACAAGTCTGCTGGCCTCAGGCTTGGCTCCAAGTGCTCCCAAAAATGTCTACAGAGGAGCTGGGGCTATAGTTCGGTTGGTTGAGTGCTTGTCTGTCATGCACAAAGCTCTGCGTCCAGTCCTCCTGCACTGAATAAATACAGGTATGGTGGAGTACACCTGTAACCCTAGCATTCGGAAAATAGATATAGGAGGACCAGAAGGTCAAGGTTACCCTTAGCTCTCTAGCAAGTTCAAAGCCAGCTTGGGACATGCACAACCCTGGTTCAAACCAAACCAAACCAAACATGTCCCCCTTGGCTTCTTTCTTATAACTTTAAGCTAAGGCAAAGTCATTCCCTGAGATGGCATAGGTCAGCCGCTGGGGACACACATCCTGCCCATGGAAGAGAGGCACCCTTATTTCCAACTGGTGCCAGTAGAAGTCCCAAGGCTTATAGTCATTGGATAGGAGTGGGTCACATGTCTATCCCTGCATAAGGATGGCAGTCTCAGGGGCTGCTCTAGGCATTTAATGGGAATTAACCCAGGACTGCCATTATTGCACTTCAGAAGCCTGGAAATGGAGGGGCATGGCAGATGGAAGTCACTCACAGCTGGTGAACAGAGGAGCCGGATTTCCGGCCCTCTCCCACGTAGCATAGCGTCAGGATTCAGGTTCTTATATGCACAAAGGTCTGCGGCGGCCCATGGAGGCACAGATTCCTGGCTCTCAGCACCAGACTTTGCTTCTGAGATCTGGAGTGGAGCCAGTGCCGGGACTCCACCATGCTTTGAATGACACTGAATTATCGTCAACTGCTGGGACCAACCATGGCGACGTTGATCTGTCCAGCCTGTGTCCCACGGCTAACTCTGGTGTGACAGAGCCATAGAACTGATGATCCCTGAACCACATGGACCAAAAAAAGAGACACGGAGAAGGCATAAGTGAAGATGCATGTACCATGTGTTCTGCATGCTTGCATCCTCTATGTGTGTGCGGTGGGCTTTTGTATTCTTGCTATTAACCATAAGCATGTGTGTGTTCCCGTTAAGTGTAAGGTACACCATAGGTAAGGGGTAGAGGTGAAAGGAGGGCATAAAGCCACGCAAACATCCCTTCTGGCAATTGCATCCAGAACATAGGAAGAACCCAACAAAAAAAATCTGACACACACTTAATGTGAGCACACATTAAGTATTATGTGTGCTTATTGTTAATAGCAAGAATGCAAAAGCCCATTGCACACATATCGGTGAGTGTGTAAGCATGCAGAACACATGGTACATGCATGTACAGACATCCAACGAAAGCAATATTGGCTCTGTGTTCTAAAGGGTTTTTCCCACCTCTGTTTTCCTGAGTGTGTTCTCGGGGATTCTGCAGGAGTCTACTAATGGTCTTTCCCTTCAGAGAGCTTCCTTCAGAGAGTCTGGGAGGAAGGAGGCAGGTCCAGGCAGGGCAGCACTGTGGCTCCAGCCTGACATTTAAAGCAATCCAAGTTCTTTGGGGACAATCTTCACTAATTCCTTTGTGAGGTGGCCTTAAGTGAGTCACTTAACCTCTCTGAGCCTGTTTCCACCTTCAGAAAATGAGGGGAACACAGTACCTACATCTCAGAGTAGCTATGAGAAGGAAGGTTTTGAAGCCTTCAGCCTCGCTTCTGACTGCAGGAAGGGCTGTATAGGGAGACAGCTGTGATGAGGGCTTCCTACCGGCCATCATCACAGGATTCTGCTTCTGGAAGGGCCTCCAGATAGATGTGCGTGTTTGTCACATATGCAGGGCTGAATCAATGCTTAATCCACCACAGACCCAGGTCTCCCTCCCGCCACTGTGGCTGTGGCAGTGTCAAGTCTGACTGACTGCCTCTGTTCCAGAGCCCAGCAGGCCCAGCACTGTTGACAGCATTAGAGAACACTCAGCGCCTCCCCCTGCAGCTACAAATGGTGGGCTGCTGATTATAAATTGTAGTGATATGTAATTTTCATTTAGGGGGTTGTGTAAACTCATAGGATCCATACTGGGTATGGGCAGCTGTAATTCACACCGCTCAGTCTCCTTCTGGGGAAAAGGGCACCAGGGGCCTGGCTTGGCACATCTCTCTAAAGTCAACCATGACAGACCCACACTCAGGGACAAGGGGTATCTGAGACAAGACTGCCACAGGGGCAACTCCTGCAGACCCCTCATGCTACTTTCTCTCTCCTCTACCAGCCATGGGACCAAGTGTTCCATGTTCAAATCCTATCTCCACTATCTTCTCCCTGTATGAGGGTTCATGAGTCTTGCCAGCTCCTGGAGCCTCTGTATATCTTCTGTGGAACTTAGCCAATGCAAAGCCCATGTCAGGGGCTGGAGAGATGGATCAGCAGTTAAGAGTGTCTACTGCTCTCGCAGAGAACCCAAGTTCCATTGCCCAGTATCTCTGTAGGTGGCTGGGAAGTCTTTAACTTTCCAGACTCAGGGAATCTGACTCCCTCTTCTGGCCTCCTTTGGGTACTGCACTCGCATGCATACACTCAAACATAGATACACATATACACAAACTCAAAACAGAATCTTTTTAAAATAAAACTACATCATAGGGTGCTTGAGGCACACATTCATGCCTGGATATCTGGTGATGGTTCCAGGGTTAGTAAAGACCCCAAAATTTGCAGGTTCTGAGTTTACATACAAAATGGTGCAGCATTTGCTTACAACCTGAGTGCATCCCGCTGTGTACTTTGGTCGGCTACATATAATACCTGGTACAGGTGAAAGCTATGCAAACAGTTGCTATACTGTCTTGCTTAGTGAATCGTGAAAAGACAGAAGTCCACGTTTGTAGTGAATTGGCCTAAGGTTGCCTGTATTCCAATGCTAATTTGGGCCCCCCAAGACTGGTTACCCAGAGATGAGTCTACACAAAGGCACTAGTGACCCTGCCCCCAGTTCATTGTGATTGGCAAATTAAAGATGCCAACAGCTAACAGCTGGGCAGACGAGACAAAGATGGGGTTTAGGGTTTTGTGGGCTTTGAGAGGGACAGGAGGAGAAAAAGGGGCAAGAGAGGAAAAAATGAAGCTGCCATGAGTTAAGTGTTTATAAAGGGTGGCCTTGAGGATTGCCCAACTGGAGCTAAGAGCAGCCCAGATGAAGCACAGTAAATAGTAAGTAATAACTCAGGGTTACCGATGAAAGCAGATGCTATCAGCATGGCGAGGTAGGCAGCTGCCCAAGGCTGATTGTAAATATAAAGGCCGAGTGTGTCTATCATCCAGGAACTCAGTAACCTAAGGCGGGGTAGAAGCCCCAGGATGAAATTTAAATAATTTACTACTACACACACTTGCTAAACACTGGCACGTATTTTTCCAAATATTTTTCACATGATTTTGGTTGAATCCTTAGACACAAGGTCTGTAGAGAAGGAGGTCTGATCATAATACACTGGCTGGTGACAAGGGCTTAATAATCGGAAGTGAGAACTCTTCGTGGCAGTCAGTACCGCTATTAAGTAAGGTTTCCTCTTCACCCTTATTCCAAAGACACCAGCGCCCTCAATACCAACAGTGTGCGTGCGGTGGGAATTCTGACTCGCTGGTGTGTTTCTAAACACACTAAATACTAAATCAAGCTCTATTGATGGAGGACTGGTCTCATCTACAGTAGCGCGTGAAGCTGCCAGAATAGTCCCTAACAAACAGCAGGCCCTCAGTAAGTACTTACTGACCAATGGAATCCACCCACTCGTTCACTGGATAGGTACCACCGATCACAAAGAGGAATCTCTTCTAAAGAATGTGGAGTCATGGGGCCAGGGAGAGGCAGGATATGGCGGCTCTCCCAGAAAGTCTGACAACACCACGGTCCCAGGCATGACTGTAGACTGTAGATCAATGAGAAGGCTCCACTCAAAGGCAAGAGAACAGGGTCTGGGAAGGTGCTCAGTCAGAAACGCATTTGCCTTGCAAGTATGAGGGTCTGAGATCGGATCCCCAGTGCCCACGTAAAAAATCCAGACGTGTGTCTATAATTTCAGTGCTGAGGAGTTGAAGACGGAGGGTCCCTGGCACCTGCTTGTTAGCTGAAGGGGGGACTCCAGGTTCAATAAAAGACCGTGTCTGGAAAGGCAAAATGCATAGAGATCCAGAACGTCAGCGGATGTCGACCTCTGGCACACATGTGCACATACCCCAACACATACGTGTGTGCACAGGGGTGAGCACAAGCACACACAAACACGTACATACACACAAGCACATGAAAGCCACTTCTCCCACAGAAATTGTTCCTTCAGGAAGGACTTCCCGTTCAGCCCTGAACCCTATAGAGATTCAGAGAGCTAGAATAGACGCTACCTTCCCTCCTTCCCCCACCCCCCCAATAGATCTTGAGAACTGGTGATTCAGACCATTTTATGTGCTGCTTGCTGAAGCTGTTGTCCCAAGTTGGACATGACAACCACCATCCTGAAGCAAAGCAGCTGTAATCACCTTCCTGGGACCATTTTGAGATGGGCTCTTAAATATTTCCTTGAGGAGGAAGGGTCAGGAGATTCACAAGGCCTTCAGGAGATCCTCGTGAGGCCCCTCCCTCTCTGAGGTCACTTCCCTTTCCTTAGCTCCTCCCCTTCCTGAGATTCCTGTTGCCTTTATGTAAGGAGTAAATAACCAAGTGGGTGGGACTTAATGGTGGGGTAGCTGCCCCAGATGACTCTAGCACGTCTGCTGTTCTGGGGTTACACAGACTAGGGGTGACACTGTTTGGTGACACATTTATCCAGGAGTGACCTATGATTCCCTAAGTAACCCCAGTCAACTCATTGTCTTGCAAAGCTAGACTTGGATGGAATCCTTTCCCTGGTCCATGTGCCCTCTCTATCTGGAATGAATACATGTATTTCTATGTCTCCCGAAGAATTCACACAACACCTGTACTCCAGAGTTAGTACAAATTGGGTAACTAAGTTCACAATCCACCGTTCACGACAGTACCATCTGCTACGCAGCTCTTTAAAGCTGGCATGAAAATATAGACTCCCATTCTTAGAGTGCCTAAGTTCCCCTTCCTCTGGGATGTGCAGACCATGCCTTCCGATACTTCAGCAGTTTCCGGCATACACTCAAACCATCCGTGTGCATGAGGCTTTCCGCCTAGGCAGCTATCTCAAAAGACAACAATCAGTCTTGTATCTATCTGATCTTTGTGGATGGATGGATGGATGGATGGATGGATGGATGGATGGATGGATGGATGGATAGATGGATGGACTGGATGCATGGATGGATGGATGGATGGATGGATGGATGGATGGATGGATGGATGGATGGATGGATGGATGGATACCTGGATGGATGGATGGATGCATGCATGCATGAATGCATGGATGGATGGATGGATGGATGGATGCATGGATGGATGGATGCATGGATGGAATGGAATGGATGGATACATGGATGGATGGACGGACTCGATGGATGGATGGATGGATGGATGGATGGATGGATGGATGGATGGATGCATGCATGCATGCATGGATGCATGCATGGATGGATGGATGGCAGGGGTAGGAAATTAAGCAATAATGGTAGGTAGAAGAACTGAATGAGTGGTTATGTGAGTGGGCAGAATGTCGGATTAAGTGTCTGGGTGGGTAGATGGACAGATTGTTGGATGAGCTGTTGACTTTCTCTACATTTCTCAATCCCTCTCTCTATTTATCTATCTATCCCTTTCTCATGTATTATTATTATTATTATTATTATTATTATTATTATTATTCCTTCTTCTGGAGACCTGAAAAATCAGCCTTGGGTGGGTTCACAGATGGGTGGCAGGTGGGCAAATCCATGAATCAGTAGTATATGTATGTTTGAGTCAGTGGGTGAATAGATAAATGATCGGCACTTGGCTGTCTTCTCCTGTCTTGGTGGACTCACCCATCTGAATACAAAAACTCCTGGCCCAGTGCCTGGGAGGTTCCCTGTGGGCTGCTCACTAAAAGCCTCAGGAGGATGGACCACCCCAGACTCACCATTCATGCAGACTACCTGCCAACAACAGCTAGTGAAGTAAAGTTGGAACTGGACCAGCTGGAGTAACACAATGCCTGCATCTCTAAGCATCCTCATACCTATATCTGATTGACATATTCCTAGAAAACACTGCTCCCCCAGTCCTGTTCCCCCACTCAGCTGGACTCCGGTGAGGGTATCTTCCTGAGGCTGACTGTGAACCTCCTGGGCAAAACCCCAAGGCAGTTTTCTTCCATGTCTAAATTAGGCTTCTTCACTCTCCTTTCCACAGCATGCCCGTCGGAGTGCCATGGGGCTGTGCGGGTGGCTTTGCACTCTCAGTGACAACCTAATCTCATTGCTGTGCCAACTGTACTTTGTGGCTCTACCCAAACCCTACAAACTAGCAGACATTGCTTTCTGTTTCATCCTGCAGAAGCCAAATTAAAGGCAACTGATCTGTCTCCATTCGCCTTCTGCAGCTTCTTTCCCCTGGCTTAGAGCTGCCTTTTAAAAATACGCCTAGAACATAGAGGCTTTGGTTCTAAATCAAGACACATTTCAGACCCATCCAATTCTGAACCAAGGCAGAGTAGACAGACTTTCCCCTCTTCTTACTACTGAGTAAACATAGGGAGCTTGGACATGATGTGATGTCTAGAAGAAGCATAGTCTAAAAGACCTCTCCTCTAGGCAAGCTTGCAGGGACCTCAGGGACTAAGTGGTGGCCTGTGGCCAGTTGTTTTTCTTTGTCTTGAATGTCTTGGGCTAGGAGCTGGGGACACCCTGCACACTGGTGGTAACAACAGGACAAAAATTTTTAAGATATCTCCAATAGAATCTTGCTGTGTCTGGACCAAGAAAGGACAGGAACCTCAGACATGGGAAACTTCTGGATTCTAATTACCCATATCAGCCTAACACCAAGGAGAGGCCAAGCAGGGTGCCTGGCACCCCACCCTTGCCAGGCTATGAGGAGGGAGTTCCACTTACCCCTTTTCACAGTATCAAAGGAAACAATAGACATCCCAGACTTCACACCCTGTTACAGTTCGATTATTGACCCAGGAAAGGCTTATTCCCCTAAATGGTGTCTTTCTAGAAACTTTAGGATACTGGGCCTAACTGAAGTTCAGAAATAATTCAAAGGAGCCTATATCTTGTTCCAAGATTCTCCCTCTCTCCCTCTCCCCCTCCCCCTCCCCTCCCCCTCCCTCTCCCTCTCCCCCTCTCCTCCTCCCCCCTCCCCCTCCCCCTCTCTCTCATGATGTGAGCTCCCTACCATGTTGACTGAAATGGCCAAAGCCATGAATGCCCAAAGTCTCCCCCACACCCTTTGGTTGTCTGTGGTTTTATCATGCAATGTAAGGCTAAGACAAGGATACCTCTTCTTGCCTCCCCCAGCCCATCACAGAGTCAGCTATGGAAGCTACATGGGGATCACAGACTTCTACCCACCCCCAATGAAGATGAGGTGTCCCTCCCCTCCCAAGGTAAGAGTAGTCATGTCCCTTCCCTGGAGTGTCTAAGTGGGGTGGGTGGGGAGCTGGACTCTCGCATACACCACCACCCCAAATGTGGTTGTCTCTCACCTTCTCCCATTGGCACAGTGTCAGAAAGCTGAAGCAAGATCCAAAACTGTATGATAGTCACTGTGTCCAGGATACAGATGAAAGTCACTGAGTTTCCCGCGAATCAGGGAGGCTCAGCATCCGTAAGAAGGGCACTCAGCCGAACCCAACAAAGCAGAGCCAACGGAGAAGCTGGAATCAGCTGAAAAATTCTAAAAGTAGCCATCGTAGAAATCCTTTCACAGACCATGTCACATGTCACACACCTGAGACAGACTGAGGGGGGGGGATTAGAGTCTCAGAAAAGATATAGGAAAATACTTAGAATATCTTTTATTCAGTCTTCGACACTGTCATAGATATACATGTTGTATCTTGATCATATGCATCCCAGATCCCTCCTCCACTCCCCTCACACACACACACACACACACACACACACACACACACACACACACACACACAGTGTTCCTCCCCCACACCCACAGCCTCTTCTTCTTTCTTTTTCTTTTTTTGTTTTTGTTTTTGTTTTTGCTTTTGTTGTTAACAGACTGAGTGCAGTCCATGCAGCCTGATGGAATGTTGGTTGTTCATGTTGGCTTGATTTTGTAAGGGTCTTGTGCAGGTCACCGTAGCTACCCAGTAAGCAAGGGTGTGTGGCCTGACCTAGCACGTGCTCGGTCTTGAGTTTAATCCTCAGTTCTGCAAAGCAAAACAAATCAATATGGTGATGAATGACAGAGGAGGCATAATGAGAGAAAACATCGAAGAAAATATATAACTATACTTATCAAAAGGAAGTGGGGGTGCCAATGTTAAAGGAGTATAGGAGGGTGGGGTAATCTAAACTGAAAATCATCCAAGTATTTTCTAATAGGCAGGTGGTTTAATAAATTGTGCATCTACCCTATGGAATACTACTCAACAATAAAGTAGAACCAAATATTTATCCAAGCAAAAGCTCCATACTGCCATACCATTAGGTCCATCCATCTGTTTTTAAATCTCCTTTTTCTGCTCTCAAGTCATCTTTGGACCTCCTTTGATGCTCTCTCTCCTCCCCGCTCCTCCCCTCCCCCCTTTTTTGGGAGTGCTGTGCTATGGGGAGGGGAGGAGAGATGGAGGGATGGAGGGATGGAGGGACAGAGAGATGGAGAGATGAGGAGATGGAGGGATGGAGGCATAGAGGAAGGGGTGCATCGGGGAAAGACCCTCGGGATAAGCTGTGAAGCTTGGACTTGGCCCAAAGGCAGTAGAGGCAGTGGAAGAATCTGAGTCGAGAACGAGAGTATTATGTCTCTGACGTTGAAGGCTAGGACAAGTGGAAATGAGGGGCCTGGAAGGTTCTGGAGCTCCCTCAGGCAAGTCCTGGGAGAGACCAGAGAAGGAGACTGACAGCCTCGCTGTGCACAGCTCCCACTTGCCTGTCTTCCTACTCAGTGTCCATCAAGCCCTTGTCACCGTGGGTGGAGCCGCCAGGAGCAGCCTAAGTGCTGAGCTCTGAAGGCACCCAGGTTCAACCACTTATCTGTATTACATTTAATCTCTCTGAGTCTCCACAGCCTCAACAGAAAAATGGGCCCTTGTGGGGCTGGAGAAATGGCTCAGTGGTCAGGTGAAGACTCTAAAAGAAGAGGAGCCGCATTGCCAGCCGCCAGATCAGGTTGCTCACGCCACCTGTAATTCTAGATCCGGGGCATCAGATGACCAGTACTGGAGTCCACAGGCATCTGCACTCACACAACATACCCATACACAGATACACGCATAGGCAAGGTTGTTAAAAATAATTCTAAATTAGATTTATATGATTAGAAATAAAAGAACTTCTTTAAAAACAAAAACAAAACAGGTCATTGTAAAGTTAGCAGAAAGGGTGTGCCGCTCCCTGCTCAAGGCTTAAAATGAGTACTAAGTGCTAATGATTTACACAGTGTGGTAAAGACAGTCATACCCCCTGACAGCATCCATCTTGGGGCGAAGGCCAGGGATCCCATGCACTGTACCCGACTTTCATTTCATGGTGTTTCTCCCGCAAACATTTCCCAACCCTTTAATTTTCAGCACCATCACAACTCTGGATTGAGAAGGAGAATTGGCAGATGTTCCTGGTTTAGAGGGGAGCACTCCCAGTCTAGAAGGGAGCACTCCCGGTTTAGAAGGGAGCAGTCCCGGTTTAGAAGGGAGCACTCCCGGTCTAGAAGGGAGCACTCCCAGTTTAGAAGAGAGCACTCCAAGTCTAGAAGGGAGCACTCCCAGTTTAGAAGGGAACACTCCCACTGTTACCCCAAGACTCCAGTTTCTCCTCCACCATTAGGTGGCCTTTGCAATGAAATCTGATCCAGTTCCTTCTTGAAAACTCCTGTGGTGGCAAAGGAGGACACAGGGCCCTACCTCCCCCTCCTCCACCTCCTGTGGTTTCCCTTACCTCTTCCACTCCCTCCTCCCTGCTCCTCCTCTACTGAATCCTCCTTCTTCCTCCCCCTCCTCTTCCTCATTCTCAACCTTCTAACAGTGCAGGCAAAGCCCCTACCCAAGAATAGAGCCCCCAAGAATAACACTGCCCTGGGGCCAGGATGGAAAAGAAGTTGGTCCACAATAGCTCTTGGGCGCCAGGAGCTCTGAGTTCGAGTCCTCATTCTGCTGCTAACTCACCTCCTCCCTCCCATCTAAGAATGGCTTTTATGCTCCCTCAGGGCCTCCCACCTCTCCCAGGACACCTCTGCCTCTGCCCAGCCCTCCTTCCCTCTCCTCTCCCACCCAATGCTAATCACATCCTGCTTTTCTCCGCCTGAGCTGTAGCCCGAGACCTGCCTGAGGCTTCTTCCATGAGTGGCTTGGACTGCTAGGGCCCCAGGTACCCCCAGACATCACTTCAGTCCAAGGCTGAGCACCACCCCCCAAAACCCCACATACAAATGCTGACATGATGGGAGACTCCAGCATAGGCAGCAGTGGCCCAGCCTCCTCCTCAGAGGCCCAAAGGAGAAGCCTCAGCCTGCCTGAGCCAACTGCAGGGGCTGGCCAGAGCTGGGGTTTAAAAATACAATACGAGTGCCTAAGGACCCTCTGTGCCAGCTGCCCACTCAACCCACAGGCTGTGCTGCCCACCCTGCAGATGCTTCCTTGGCCACTGTGGGTGGCACAAAGGGAACACAGTGGGGGGGGGGTGAGTCCAGAGGGGGCCCGGAGGCGGCTAGTGAGGGGGACGGACACTCCTCAGAGCTCAGACCACAACACATTGTTGAGACCATCTGGCTATCCCCATTTCTCCTGTCCCCAAAGCATGACAAGCCTGAAATCTAGTGCCCGGCTAGGAATTGGCTGTGTGAGTTTGGGTAGGCCGCTTGCCCTCTCTGAGCATTATTTATTAAATGGGGACAGGGACAGTACGGGTTTCATAGGGTTTTCTTGGGAGTTGGAACGGAGCCTGCAGCACCCGGCTGGAGGAAGTGCTCAGCCAGTGGCAGCCTCAGTGTCATGAATATTAAGATGATGAATGCCTGCTAAGCATATCCAGGTGCGACTGGAGTTGAGGAAATGAGAAGTCCCAATCCTCTTTCCTGCCAACCTCCAGAACCCCCTAACCTCCTCCTGTACCAGTGGGGTTGACACTGGATTCCATCCTGGGTAAGTGGACCCAGAGAGGACAATGTCCAGAGAGTGAGCCAGAACCTAGAGATGTGAGTCTCCTCTCCAAAACAAAAGCCCTATGTCCCTGGAGCTGGGAGGGGTGCTGGACAGCTCCAGACTAGCCTTTGATTTCTAGAAAGGGAAACAGGTCCAGAAATGAACGGGATTCATCAAGACATGAAGAGCAAGGACCACACTGGGGCTCTTGGCCCTGACCGGGCTATGCCACACCAGGCAAGCAACGTTTATGCTCTGTAATCATACCAGGCCCAGCCCCAGTTCTGGGCCCGGGTGGACAGCTGAGCACCGTGGGTGTGGGAGCCTGGCGCTCTGCTAGATGGTGAGGACCACTCTGTTCCCAGTCCCCACCAGGGCCTAGTTCACCCTTATGTAACCTGCTGCTCATTATGTAACCCACTGCTGCTGCTGGCTAAAGTGGCAGGCCGGGAACAGAGTGAGGCTGGAGAGAGGCCTCACAGAGGAAACACACTTCTCCTTCAGCGCTCAGAGTCTGGGACCAGTTAGGGCCTGCCACAGTCTGAGAACGAAAAGAACCCCAGATAGGACTGGAGCCTACAAGTAGGCACGGGGTCTACCTCTTCTGTATAGGGCAGGGACTCCAATGTCCCAGGCTAGTGGAGTCCCTGGAGTGTCACTCAAAGATGGGAGGGGAGGAGGTGGAAGTCATGGGTTGCAAGTGAAAGTCAGAGCTGAGTATGGACTGCACCATCCTGCCCGTTATAGCCAGGATGCTTTTGGTATGTCAATTCACTTCTCTGGTCTCAGTTTCTTCATCTGGAGAATGGGACTAAAACCCCCAAGCTCATTGGTTGCTATGGATAGTAAACCAAACTCTTAACCACTCCAAATACGTGCTCAGTCAACAACACCGATTTAGCGTATGGAACAACTGAGGCCCAGGTCGGGGTATACACTAATGGGCTGCATGACTCTCCCAAACATTACTTCAGAGTAGACGCAAGTATCGCCTCCCCCATTTGACCAACGGAGAACCCAGGCACGTTAAGCTCACAGACTTGGGAAGGATTTGAACCTAGACATCTGGCTCAGAGTCAGAGCTCTTCAGGACCAAGAGACTGAGACTGCAGCAGGCAGAAGTTAAGGTAGACAAAGGTGGGCAGATTCTGGGAAGGCTTGTCACCATCTGTTAGAGACACAGACACTTGGCCTGGTGTCTGGCTAGGCCTCCCTGTCAAAGCTGCTATGCTGAGTGACCTTGAGCAGTTAACTCAGTCTCGGGGCTCCCATCTATCTGAACAGCGAGCTGACAATTACCAGAGCTGTTGTAAGGAGCCATTAAGATAACAAGATGGAAACTGGCTTTCAGCAAAGAATGTGTCCCACACGGCCCCTGGCTGCCGCAGACTGTCACTTCCCAGCTCCCAGCTCCTTCCGACTCAGCAGAAACCAGGCAACCAAACACCAGAGGCCTCTCAGCTCCTCCTGCAGTGTGAGGCTGCTTCAGGATATGAAGGCAGAACTGTCATCCTCTCCACAGTGCTGAGGCTCGGGATGCCCGCCTCTCAGGCCCCCTGCCTGCCTTCAGCACAGCACAGAGCCCACTCTGTGGTTTGTGACTGTCCTCATACTCTTCATGGCTACCCCAGGCCACTAAGATCCATCTCCCTGGTATTGCATATGAGGAAGCCAAAGTTCAGAGAGGTTATGTCACGAGCCTAGGGCTACACAGCTCTACCAAGGAGAGCTGGAATTCAAATTGGCTCTACTGCTCTATGGTCTTACAAACCCATGCCTCCATGAAATGGGGCCTTGGGACCTTTCTATGGAGACAGTTGGTGCTCAGAAAGATGGCTCGGCAGGTGAAGGCTTCTGCCACGAAGCCTGAGGACATGAGTTTAATCCTGAGATGCCCCACACACTTGGTGAAAGGAGAAAAGCAGCTCCCACAGCTGCCTTCTGATCTCCTCGTGAATGTCATGGCACATGTACACACACTAAGAAAGAAAAGTGGGGAGGGAGGGATGGGGGAGAGGGAGGGAAGAAAAGGGGGGAGGGAGAAAGGAAGAGAGAGAGGGGGGAAGAAGGGAGGGAGGGAAAGAGAGAGTAGGGAGGAAAATGAACTAGAGAACCCTCTGTAGACCAGGCTGGCCTGGAACTCACTCTGTAGACCAGGCTGGCCTGGAACTCAGAGATCTGCCTACCTCTGCCTCCTGAGTGCTGGGATTAAAGGTCCCCACACCCAGCTGACTGTTTTTGAAGTGAAGATACTTCTCTGAGAGGTACTAAGACCTGGGCCAAGCTGCAAAGCCAGGGTAGCCCTTGCTCATCACCGGCTACCCAGATCTCGACTAGGACCCAGAAGTGAGGGCTGAGACCTTCAGCCCCCAGGAGAAGCCAGCCAGTGACACCATGAGCTAACATGGAGAAGCTGATGACAAAGAAGTGGCTCAAGAAATCAGAGTGCATCCTTCTCCAGACTCAACTCTCAGGGGGCTTTTGTGACAGGCCCCAGGGGTTACACTAAGTGATGGACCCATAAGTCCCCAAGCTTGGCCAATCACCAGAACGCTGACGTTCTTCCTAAAACCTAAGACGCCTGGCCACACCCCTGGGAGGGGTTGATATGGTAGATAGAGCCGGGAGAGGCTTAGAAACCTGTGTACATTTTACCCCCTACAGCCCTTGTCCTATGTCACCGCAATGTTTGTGGGAAGATAGCCACAATACAGCCTCATCACATGACCCCTCTGCAGCTGCAAGCAGCTGTCCCACCCATAAGCCCTTTTACTTAGGACAGGGAACTGAAAGCCCAGCCCCGGCTTTACAGAGAGATCACTGAGGTCCCCAACGCCTTAGACACACCAGGCTGTGTCCCCCACCGAAGCAAGCATCCAGCCAACCCTGGGAGTCTCCACTGATTAGAACTTCCTTGTTGCCACGGCAACCCCCCTGGGGACGCCTGCCCTACTTTGCATCCCTGGCTTAGGCCAGTCAGCCTGAGCCCACCCCTGAGACCAAGGACCTAGAGTCCACTCCCTGGAAGCACAGCTCTCTCTGACCCGGAGAAAATTAAAACTCCCTCATTCGGATGCTGGTCAGCCTTGACCAACCTTAGCAACACTCCCGGGCCGAGTCAGGCCCTAGCAAAGGAGTACCAGCTGGTCCACGCCCTTGTAAGGGGAACAGACAAATAACTAAACTTGCCTGCCAGGACTCTCTGTGCATGAACAGTAAGGAGGGGGACCAAGTAGCAGGTGCCTCTCTCAGTCCTTTCCATGTACAGAGTCCTAGAAGCCTTCCATTCGTCTTATGGAGGTCCCTGGATCATCCCCATTTTAGAGATGAGGACACAGAGGCTCAGAGACATTAAGAAATTTGCTCATGGGCTGGGGAAGTGGTCAGTAAAGAGTTACCCTGCAAGTGTGAGGACATGAGTTCAAGCCCCTGAACTCCCAAGAAAACGAGGGGTGTGGTTGGTTGCATACTCTCAGAATTCCAGCAGTGAGCAGAGGGGGGAAAGGCTGGCCAATCAGCCTAGCCTAGCTGGTGAGGAGGTCTGAGCAAATGTCTAAGAAAGAAAGAAAGAAAGAAAGAAAGAAAGAAAGAAAGAAAGAAAGAAAGAAAGAAAGAAAGAAAGAAAGAAGGAAAGAAAGAAAGAAGAAAGAGGGGGGAAGGGAAGGGAAGGAAAGGAAAGAAGAGAAGAAGAGGAGCGGGAAGAAGAGGAGAGGGAAGAAGAGGAGGAGGAAAAGGGAGGAAAGGGAAGGGGATTGGGAGGGAGGGGAAGAGGGGGGGGGAGGGGGAAACTTGCTTAATGTCACCCAACCAAGAATCAGCAAGCCAGAAGCTGGATAAAAGGAACTCTAAGGCACACAGTGAGAACTTTAGCCACTAGCTGGCTGATTCAAATGAGTCCCTGGGGACATATTTGTCCCAGAGGTGACAGGTTTCTGTTGGAGCAGAGAAATGAAGGGAGGGGGCAAGTCGAACAGGGACTCATCTAGGACCTATGGTCATGGTGGTCAGTGCTGGACAGGCAGGTGCAGTGACCACAGGGTGTCTTCCCCTGGGAAAGCTGAAGTGCTCCAGTCAGCCCCCGCAGGGGACAGCTTGGGGCAGGTGCATACACACTCAGCCACCAGCCTATCCCAATTGTCACCCACTTATACACCCATGTGGATGGAGGAAAAGACCCAGGCCAGGCTCTAGCTTAACCCTTGCTGTGCTTGCATGGAAACGCTTTAATTTCCCAGATTTCCTAGGGCTTGGGAATGTGAATTACAGAGCCACTGCTCGAGTTCAAATCCCAGTACTCCAACTTCCTCATGGTGAAACCTTGGACAAGCTATGGGAGCTTATCGGCTTTCATCACCGTGACAAAATTTCCGAGACCGTCAACCAGAGGAAAGATTTCTTAGGCACAGCCTGAGGAGTTTCAGCTCATGACATTTATATCTGCCACTTTAGGCCTGTGACAGCTATACGTCATGGCAGGGGTGAGTTGGGGGACACAATTCTTCCCTTGTGATAGCTGGAAAATTAAGGAGAGAGGAAACTCCGTCAAGGGCATGTCCCCCAGAGACCTGATTTCTTTCCACTGCCTCTTAAAAGCTCACAGCCTCCAAATAGCCCTACAGTCATGTGACCAAGTCTTCAACCCATGAGCCTTTGGGAGACATTCAAGATCCAAATTATAGAATTATGTAATGTCCCTGAGCGTTCTCTCTCTCTCTCTCTCTCTCTCTCTCTCTCTCTCTCTCTCTCGTGTGTACATATGTGCACATATGCATGTTCATGTTGGTATGTGTGTACTTGTGTGTACATACATGTGCACATAGCACACAGGGGCCAACCTAGGCTGCTATTCCCCAGACATCATCCATCTTGTTTATTAAAACAGTCTTCTTAGCCTGTAACTCTCCAAGTAGTCCAGGCTGAACCCCCAGATCCAGCCTTGTCCACCCTCCTCGCACTGAGATTACAGTTACCATGGGTTCTGGGGAATGGAATGTGGGCCCTCATGCTTGCACTTAACCAACTGAGTGTTTTCCCCAGCTCTCAAGTTGTGTGTTGTGTTGTGTTGTGTTGTGTTTTGTTTTGTTTTGTTTTGTTTTTCGAGATTGGGTTTCTTTGTGTAGCCCTGGCTATTGCGGAACTCACTCTGTAGACCAGGCTGGCCTCGAACTCAGAAATCCTCTTGCCTCTGCCTCCCAAGTGCTGGGACTAAAGATATGCGCCACAGTGGCCCGGCAAGTTCCACATTCTTAAAAGAAGATATTGATACACTGCTGTGCACAGTGTCTTGAGGGCTACGTGTATTGCCCAAGGTTCACAGCATGGACACACCCAGATACACATGTCCACACAGATGTGCGGTACTGTGCATAGAGTGAGCTTACCCTCTCCTGCCATAAGCCAGCCTCCTCCAAGAGGCTCCAGTCAACGCCATAGCTATGGGAAGTCACGGGGAGATGCTACAGAGCACCAAAGCCCAGGGAGCCATGCTCCGTGTGCTCATCACACACTCGTGGTCATAGGGTTTGAGGCTGACACATGGCACATGCATTTTCACACACTGACTGCTGTGAAGAAAATCCAGTTTTTCTCCTTGCGATGTAAAAAAATCTCAGCTCTGGGAAACAAAGGTCGATTGGCAGGAAAAAAATGGAGCTTAAAGCTTAAAGCTCTACCGTGGGCCCCTGGGGAGACAATGCCACCTTTAGGAAAGAGACACACACCAAGATAAAGTCAGATCTGCAGAGAAGTGAGGGCTTCCCTGGCTTGGCAAGCCCCTCCTGCTCAGCTAGGAAGCTCTCTGAGCTTCCAAAGGCAAAGCCTGGCCTTATGCACCTCTTATATACCTCTGCGGTCCAGCCAGGCGAGGTCCCTGCTTCACCCCTAAAGCCTGACACATCCCCATCCCCACCCCCACATCCCACCCCTCCCAGTTCTCCCTCGACACTGTTATTGGCTTTATATCATAGCCACACCCAAACATACCAGAATATGCTACCTCAAAATATTAAAAGCCACTGAGCGGAGAGCAGTTAAGAAGCTGGTCAGGAGGCTGCAGAGATGACTCCCTGGAGAAAGCGCTCGCTGCTTATACTTGAGAAGCCAGATTCAGATCTGCAGAAGGTGCGTGTCAGAATATGGGCACAGAGGCCTTCCTGCAGATGCGGTACCTCAAAAGGTGGGGACAGGGGAATCCCTGATGGAGCAAGACTAGCTCTGGGTTCAGCTGATGTATCAGGAGAGAGTGATGGAGAACTATTCCTGATATCAGTCTCAGGTCTCCATGGGCACACATGCACGCATGCCACACACAGATGCATGGGAGGAGAGGGAGGAGAAAGAGGAGGGAGGTAGAGGCAGAAGAGAAGCTGGAAGAAAGGAGAAAAGGAGGGGCTGTCCATAGCCTCTCATCCAGGGCCAAAACACTCTCTGCCTTCCTATTTGCTCATGGGGTTGGGCAGAAGGCTCAGTGGTAGTGCACTTACCTAGTGTGTGTGAAGCCCTGGGTTCCATCAATGACTCTAAACAAATATTACATTTTAGAGTAAAAGAAAATACAAGTAGGTTCTAAATTTCCAAACAGAAAGATGCCCTTTTCTCCTCCTATTCCTGATGACAACTTTGGACCCTTCTGACCTAGAGACAAGTCAGAGACACCTACCTACCTGTACATGCAGACATAACTAGCTATCCTTCATCTTCCCCCAGACCACCGCCCCTAGAGACTCAAGTCCTTCTCTGTTGCCTGTCAGTCCCCTAAAAATAGTCTGCTCTTTGTGGAAAACACAACATAGCCTGGACTTCAAAAATGATAGCTCCCTGGACATCGCCCAGGTTTTTCTCTCCTTGGTCTATCTTTTGAAATGTGTGTTGGAGGCAGGGGGCGGGGGGTAGAGCAGGGATTCAAAACTAGGAACCCACCAAGGAAGCAAGCTTGCGTGAGTATGGATGGACTCATGGATGGATGCATGGACAGACGGAAGATGGATGTGTGTATACATAGACAGAACAGGATAGGAGAGGTCAGTGGGAGGGGCAGCAGGGATTGTAGCCAGAGGACAAAGCTGAAGATCACCTGGCCCCGCTGTCCCACCACTCTTCAGGCCTTTCTAACCTGTGGGATTTATGGGCAGAAGAGGGGCTATGCCTGGCTGGTTTTAAAAAGTGCCCACGGCTGAGATGGCTCAGCAGGTAAGAGCACCGTCTGCTCTCCCGAAGGTCCTGAGTTCGAATCCCAGCAACCACATGGTGGCTCACAACACCCGTAGTGAGATCTGATCACCCTCTTCTGGTGCATCTGAAGACAGCTACAGTGTACTTATGTATATTGATAAATAAATCTTTGGGCCAGAGCAAGCAGGGCCAACCGGAGCGAGCAGAGGTCCTAAAATTCAATTCCAAGCAACCACATGAAGGCTCACAACCATCTGGACAGCTACAATGTATTCATATACATAAAATAAATAAATAAATATTTTTTAAAGTACCCACATAGGAGAAAGGCAAGTATAAGTCTTCAGGACCTGGGCTGAGACTCAAGTCCCTTCCTGTCCCTGGACACAAGTTCCCAGCACTTTAGGATTCTGCGAAGCTTGTCCGAAGGCCTGACTTGAAAGAAAAGAAAGGCAGCTCCCCCTCGCCTCTCTCTAACCCCACTTAAAGAAGAGACTTGGGCAAAGCACTCACTCTCACTCCTGGAATCCACTTTCCTGGCAGACAAATGGGGCAAAGCACACGCTGCAGCTGCATTTAAATGGAGTTCAGTGAGAGGGAGTTTATGAGATTGGAATATGCTTTTGGGCTGCCTTTGAATATTCATGTGCCCAGGGAAGAGAATTGGACAGCTAGATCTATGGGCTTGGAGGGGGGGGAGTTATTTAAGGTTAGAGGGGAGGGAGGCTCCAAAACAGAGTTGGCAGGAATCCCTGTCCTTCAGCCTTGCAGGGGCAAACTGTGACTCTCCGCCGCCGGCTAAAATGTCACTGACTCCGGAGTCAATTCTGGTAGTTGATACACCTCCTAGTTACTGTCGCCATAGCAACTGCCTCCCTATCACCATGCATACCAGCAGATCACAGCCAACAAGCCCATGAGGTAAATGATGGGGAATCATCCCAGGATTCCAGCAGGCTTCCTGAGTTTTGAGCAGTGCCCCAAGAATGCCAGAATATAGCCCAGACTCCCCCCCCCCACACACACACAAGCATCCTTGAAAATTCTGGAACAACCCAGAGTCCTGGGACAAAATGGGGATTTTGGAATCCATCCTTGAGATCCATGCTCTAGAACACTTAACCCAAAGTCTAAAGAGTACCCTCCACTTCCTGCAGAGTCCTCATAACTCTAGGTAGGTGCCCACCCCAGTCTCTAAACCATGCCCCTTGCTTGCTAGCACTATCTAGCTCTTAAATCCAGGCCCTCTTCTTAAGTGGATTCTTCCTAGAGACAATATTTTAGACCTCCAAGGATAATGGAGAACTCTGGCCTGTGCTTAAAAAAAAAAAAAAGTCAGAAGGGATCACCTGCAGGAACCCCAGGTGCAACCATGTCTCAATACTGTAGGAAATACAGACCAGCATAGGTGTGCCCAGCCATGGGATTCCTACCACTCATGGTTAGATGCAGGCCCTGACATTCCCAGGTCATTGCATACTGGGCCACACCTCTGCATGGGGGAACTGTATTGACAAGGAGCCAGCCCTACTCTCTGCCAAGGTCCCTGGGGGACTAGTAACACATTAATTCTGAGGTCTATGGAATGTGGCCACCAATGATCTCACCAGCCCAGGCTGCTTGCAGGTAGGGGGTGGGGTGGAGGAGGCAGCTGACAGGTACAGCTGGGGAAGTGGGTTCTTCCTGTCTCAAGTCCCGTCCCTCCACTCTCCCAGACCATCCCATCCAGCGTGATCTCGAACAATCCCCGACACTGGCATCATCCCTGTGCTGTGTTAGCACCAGCTTATAATCCATCTCTCCTACGTCAGCTCCTAATGTCAGCTTCACCTTACTTTCTGCCTCTCCTGGGTCCCCTTCCACACTCGATCCTTACCATATTAGCCCACGCTGTCTCATCCACACCTTCCCAGCCTGCTCATCCACACCTTCCCAGCCTGTCCTGCTCAGACCTACCCTCTCCACTTCACTGCCTGGATGCCAGGCCCCAATGGCATCACTGACCTGAGGAAAACATCAGTGCCCCCCCCCAAATCAAAACCAGTCCCTTGAGCATCCAAGGCCCCTGAATATCCATCCTTGTCTTTTTCCATGTTACCTCCTCTGGCACCTACCAGCATGGAGGCTCCGTTAGTTCCCAGCTATCTGGAAAAGACCCCAAATTCCTCCCCTCTTCTTTTTCTGCTCTTCTTTCTCCCCAGGGGCTCTGAATATCATCTCTAAATCTCCACACCATTGTGAGTACCAATTCCTTGAAGATGAACGAAGCCATGGACTTTTTGAGATATCTATGGACCATCAGAATTGCAGGGAACCCTGTGGGTGTTCAAGTTCAAGTAGCTTTCAGAGTGGGTTTTGGGACATTCTCATGGTTGGCAAGGGTGGAGGCGGGGCCAGGGGAGGGGCTTGAGGATGCAGATGCACAACCCAGAGTGGTGGCCCAGCCCTAGATATGCAATCCTTCCCCTTTCAAAAGCACCAACCCAAGAAGCCGCACAGGAGTCTGTTTTGCAGAGTCATCCATTTGTTCGAAGACCCATCAGATATGCAGTTGTGCAGGGAGCCCCTTCCCAGAATCCGCTGGGGGAAACCCTCTCTCAAAATTTGTAAGGCAAGAAACACTTTCGTGAATAAAGACAGACACTGCCAGTGAGCACACAGAAGACGACCCAGAGCGGAGGGGTGGGGGTAGGGGGACAGAGCATGAGATGGGGTGAGAGCCTGGGCTCAGGGTGCAGGCCCTATTAGAAAATAGGGCTTCCGGGCAGTGGTGGTGCACGCCTTTAATCCCAGCACTTGGGAGGCAGAGGCAGGTGGATCCCTGAGTTTGAGCCAGCCTGGTTGGTCTACAAAGTGAGTTCCAGGACAGCCAGGGCTATACAGAGAAACCCTGTTTCGAAAAGCAGAAAGAAAGAAAGAAAGAAAGAAAGAAAGAAAGAAAGAAAGAAAGAAAGAAAGAAAGAAAGGAAGGAAGGAAGGAAGGAAGGAAGGAAGGAAGGAAGGAAGGAAGGAAGGAAGGAAGGAAGGAAGGAAGGAAGGAAGGAAGGAGAGAAAAAGAGGAAAAAGAGAGAAGACAGGGGCCAGGGAGGTTTTCTGAAGCAGCCCCTGAAGCAGCAGCTCTCAACCTGTGGGCTGCAACCCCTTTGGGGATTTAACTCTTTCACAGTAGTCACCCAAGACCATGATTAAACATTACAATTCATAATAGTAGCAAAATTACAGTTATGAAGTAGCAACAAATATAATTTTATTGTTGGGGGTCACCACAACATGAGGAACTGTATTGAAGGACCAAACCACTACTAAAGGATGAGAGCACAGGGCATTCTAGGGAAAGGATATTCAGGCAAAAGAAGGGGCCATGCAAGGGCCCTGAGGCAGAAGCAGGCCTGCTATCTTAAACCATAGAGAAGGGCCAAGCATGGGGCGGGGGGGGGGGGGCGGATATGCATCTGTAATCCAAGCTCCTGGAGAGACTGAGGCAGGAGAATCACTCAAGCCTAAGATTTCAAGACTAGCCTGGATTATATGGCTGGCCTATCTCTGTTAATTAATGAATTAATTGATAAATTTTTAAAAGAGGGAAGCTACATAGGTGAGACTTCTACAGCCAACCTTCTTTGGGAAAGCTGGTCTTTATGCTAAACAGGTGGGTGGGGCTAGACAGATGGTGGATGCTAGATAGATGATGATTGATAATGAAGATAGATAGACAGATAGATAGATGATAGATAACAGCTAGATGATAGACAGATGATTGATAGATAGATGATAAATAGGTGATAGATTATAGATAGACTATAGACAGATTGTAGATTATACATAGATTATAGATAAATAATAGGTAGAAGATAGATAATAGATAAATGAGAGAGAGAGAGAGAGAATCCACTTGCCTAGCCTATTACTGGCACTTTACAGAAGAACTGTGGTCCAGTGCATCCTAGGGTTACTCAAGGTCTAAGACTGGTAGCAGAGCTGAGACCAGGGTCCAGGTCTCAGGATGACATGCAGGACACCATGTTTTACCTATGTGAAGGAAGGTTCCCACTACCAGCTTCTCTGGCCTCTGCTTCTCCACCGTGGCCTCCAGCTGCTGGCCACACTCCCAGCCCCGCCCCTTCCTGCACACAGGTGAGAGAATGCCTCCCAGGCAAGCCAGGCTCTGGGAAGCCAGCAGCCAGACAAATCAAAGGCTTTATTGGATTTGTTAAATGATCACCCTGTGGCCAAGGGCCTCCTGGCACCAATCCTCAGCACAGAGGGAAGAGAAGAGATCTGATGAGGGAATTAAGAGGCTTTTCATTTTCAGAGCCAATACCAACACGCAGCAATACAGACCATGGCTCTGCCTGGCTTCTTACCCATCTGGCCATCAGCATCTGGCTTCTGTCTATGGTACAGCCCCTCTACCTAGGGAATCAAGGGGAACACAATGGCAAGGCGCCTCCTTGGGCAGCCTAGCCTGAGCCGAGTCACCTCACCTAGAAACTGAGGACCTCAAAGGGATTCTGAAGAGGAATGTGCAGAAATAGGGTCACCTGAGAAGCCACAGCAGCCCCTTCCCCTGCTGTTTAGATATATAATCTGAATTGGATTGTTCCTTGAGAGGTACAGGCAGAAGGATCAGGAGTTCAAGGTCACAAGGCAAGCTTGGGCTAGAAACTCTGTGGCGGTGGGGAGAGCGTTGGATAGAGAAAAAGAAAGGAGAACGTTGAAGAAAAAGGAAGCAGACAAAGAGCTTCCGGTTCAGTCTGGAGGGATGGCCTCTGCAGGCCAGATACCCCACCTCCATGTGCCTCAGTTTCTCCCCCTAGCATCTCCATGGTGAAGACACAATGAGCGATTTGGGCACTGAGCCCTGGGTGCACAGCAGGCACCAAGGGTTATTTTTAGTGGTCTCTGGAGCTGAGGGCTTCTGCAAGCTATCCCTGATGACGGGGGTAGTCTGATTTCCACCTCCCACCCACACCATCAGCCTCTCTGCCGTTTCCCCAGAGCCTCCGGTCACAGCAAAGTCTTTGTGTACCATTACATTAAGCCGTGTACTATTGTCACTGTGTCCCTTCAGGAGCATCACCTCATTTCCCTGCTTGCTCCCTTTAGTCAGGCTGCTGAGATGCCTGTGTGCAAAAGTGTAGCATCTCCTAACAATGGCTTGGGAGGAAAACGCATGCATGTGTTTCCATGTGTGTTACATGGATGCTTTAAGAGCAAAGCCACCCTTGAGGAGGGACCAGTAGGGACTGAGAAGCACCCTAGGGTAATGGTTTCATTTGTAGATTTCTGAACAGACAACTCCAGTCATTGATGGGTTTCTTCATATTATTTTTCCCTGACAAACAGCACGTGCACAGAGATGTATTAAACAAGACAGACCCTCCCTCTTCTCTGATGAAGACTTCATGTCAGTCCTGGCAAATCTATAAGCTTTCAAATGACCTGATTCAAGGAGTACTGGGAAATTACTCCGAGACAGCCAAAAAGGTCTCTGATGACATTTCACAGACTCTTGTCTTCGGTCCTTCTCATGGAGGATAGGGTGACCAAGAGATCATGGATGCTGGTGAGCTCACAGTATTCCTGCACATGTTTTTTCTTGCTTGCTTGCTTTTTGTTATGTTTGAGGCAGGGTCTCATGCGGCCCAGTCTTGCTATATAGCCAAGGATGACCTTAAACTTTGATCCTCCTGCGTACTAGAATTACAGGCAAGGGCCACCACATCTGGCTTTAGTAGCGCTGGGGATTGAACCCAGGACATCAGACCTATCAGGCAAACACCCTACCAACTGAGCTACACACACATATTCTCAGAGTGCCTGCTCTGTGTCAGACACGGTTCTAGGCAATAGGGCCTTTGATGAACAAGGTAACTCACAATGTCTATCCTTATGGGTTTCAGGCTGTGGTAGAGAAGACAATCCACCGAGATACAGAACATAATATCTCAGCAAAGGGACAGGCCCCTGGGTGACACGTAGCATCCTGAGCGAAGGGGAAGTATAGACAAAATCCCTGGGGTACCAACACACCTGACACACTCGTGAAGCAGAAAGGAGACCAGCCTGGCCAAAGCAGAGTGAAATGGTGGGTAGGGTAAGAGATGGGGACACAGAGGAAACAGAGAAAGCCACTGCAAGAATCCAGGTGGCCAGTGAGGACAGTGACCAGGGCAGATGCCCATTATCGTGGTACAAAAAGGTCTGAGCCAGATGGCTGAGATCAAGACCCGGTAGGCACATAACCATAGATAAGTAAGACATGTTACTTGATGTGCCTCAGTTTATTCCTCTGCGAATATCCTGAATGTGAGCTCCCTCACTTTATGGAGGAAAGATCAAACAAACCACACCTGTGGTGGGTTGGTTGTGAATGGCCCCACAGGCTCATATATTTGAATTCTTGGACCCCAGTTGGTAGAACTGTTTGGGAAGGATTAGGAGGCATGGCCTTGTGGGAGGAGGTGGTTTTGAAATGTTGAGGTTTCAAAAGCCCACCCCAGGCTCAGTCTTTAGCTCTCTCTACCTCCAACCAACTTGCAGATTAAGACATAAGCCCTTCCCTAGTGATAGGCCCTTCCCTAGTGAACCAACACTATTGCTGCTTGCCTATGGCTGCACTCCCCACCATGATGGCTATGGACTCACCCTCTGAAACTGTAAGCATGCCTCCAGTCAAACGCTTTCTTTTATAAGCTGCCTTGACCATGGTGCTTTGTCACAGCAATAGAAAGGTAAGATACCGCCTTCCCTGGTAGTCAAGGCTAATGGAAGGAGCAATGTCATGGCTACCTATCCTTCCACTGGGCTAGGGGGAGGCTCTTCACCCCTGCACTGTGCTCTTCAGACTCAAGAGGAAAGTAGCAAACAGATCCAAGTTCAGAACCATTCTCCAAAATGCCTGCCTGGTGATCCTTCAGTCAGCTCACAAAAAAGGAAAAAAAAAAAAAAAAAAAAAAAAAGGAAAAACTGATACTGTCAGGGACCAGGAGATACCAAGGAAAAGTCACGAGTCCGTGCAACAGGAGACTCAGGATCAGATATCAGACAAGAAAAGAGCATTGGAGCAGAGCTGGGACATCTAAACCCTTCCAAAACAGAGTTCACAGCATTGTACCCGTACAGGCATCTTCATTTCAGTCAGTGTACCATGGCCATAGAAGACGTGTTAGCATCAGGAAGCTAGGTGGGTGGAGACACAAGCTGGCCTTTCACCCTCCAAGGGCCAAGAAAGACTACTTACTATTATTCTTTCAACAAACATTGAGCAGATTATCAGGCCACTCCGTCCATCTACAGGACAGCGTGGAGAGGCGAGACCAACCAGGGAGCAGGCAGAAAGAATCAAAGCCATGCATCCCTGCAAAGGATGCTTCTCCAGGGGACACGATCAAAGCCATGCATCCCTGCAAAGGGTGCTTCTCCAGGGGACACGATCAAAGCCATGCATCCCTGCAAAGGGTGCTTCTCCAGGGGACACAATCAAAGCCATGCATCCCTGCAAAGGGTGCTTCTCCAGGCAAAGGGCTCAGATAGGCCAGAGAGAGCTCTGCCCTAAGACCAGCGCCCAGCATCCAAAAGGAGGCTGCCAGTGTGCCAAGATGGCACAACCCATGAGGTGCTTGATGTATAAGTCTTTTGATGTAAGTTCAGTGTTCAGAATCTATGTGAAAGTGGAGGGTGGCTACATGAATGGACTCTATAAAGCTGTCTCTGACCTCCTCACGCAAGCTGTGGCATGCAGAACTCCCACCCACCCACCCATCCACCCACCCACACACACAATAACAACAACAACAATAATAATAATCTAATTTTAAATGCTGCCCAAAGGCCCTTGACATTCTTGTTCCCACCAGAACATCTGAATTACCCGGTTGACCTTCAGATCTGATTCCAAACACTAACTACATTGGCCCAGTCACACTTTCCCTCCCATCCCTGACGGAGACTCAACCAACAGAATCAGTTTGTTTAAACTCTTTACTGTTGGCACGGCTACCTACATCCCCCCCTGCCCGCCCGCCAGTCATCCCTGCTAATCACTCAACAAACCATGCGTCATGACTGTTCGTCACTCAACAAACGTTTACTCAGGATGATCAATGAAGCATGACACCAGAGCTGCCCACGGATCTGTCGGAAGGGTTTGATCTCAGGTGTGCCCTCCAGCTACGCAGTCATGACTGGCCCCTGAGCCTGGTTTGTTCGTTTGTTTGTTTGTTCCACCTCAAAATAGGAATAATAACAACCCCAATATTGATATGCATGCTCACTAAGAGATAGATGACTGTTGTGTGTTGCTGTTTAAAAAAAAAAACTGATTTTGGGTATTTTGGCAACTTTCGGTAGAAAAAGTTTATTTTATCTTTGATTTCCAGTTTACAGTGAATCCTTATATGGAAGCCACGGAGGCGGGAGATGGAAGCAGCTGTTTATATCACATCTACAGTCAAGAGCGGAGAGAAATGGATGCCAGCTTCATATGCAACTAGCTCTCTTCACTCCCATACAGGTCAAGGCCTGAACCCAGTGAGTGGTGTCACCCATGGAGGGCTAAATCTTCCCATATCTTGTTAAGGCAAACAAGACAACCTCCCACCACTCCCACCCCCTGCCGGAGCAAATGTGCACAGCCCTACACACACACACACACACACACACACACACACACACACACACACACACACACACCCCAGCCAGCTGATTAACAACCTGTCACCACAACTCCCTTCCAGGTGTTAAATTGACAGTTAAAGCTGAGCATCATGGGTCATGGCTAAGATCACTCACTGCTCTCCAAGAGAACGTGGGTGTGGCTCCTGGTATCCATATGGTATCTCACAGCTGTCTATAGCTATCGTTCTAGAGAAGCCAGTCTCTTCATTTAGCTTCCATGGGCACACGGAGCACATACATACATCTGTACAGGCAAAACATACGTCGAATAAATAAATAAACTAGGCACCACACAATTCATTATAACACAGGAGACACACTATCAAGTAACAGCTTGTATCCCAGGGGCAATAGCCCCAAATTTCAGAGCTTCAAGGAAAGAATTCTAGGCTACCTTCCCTGAAGGTTTAGAGACCCCAAGATGAACTAGAGTTGACAACCTGCCAAAGCAGCCTGACACATCATGGAACTAGGAAGATGGCCAAGTCAGCAAAATGTTCACTGCCCAAACATGACTACCTGAGCGTGTCTCCATGACTCGAATCTAAAGCAAAAATGAAAGGCAAACATGGCGCCGCACGCCTGTAACCCTACAGCTGAAAGGCAGGGAGAGATCCATCCCTGGGGCTCACTGACTCCCCAGGTCGTCAGTGAGATCCGGGTAAAAGCCAGAGAGCCTGTCACAAGAACCCAAGTGAAGAGTAATTGAGGACCCTATCTGAAGTTGACCTCCAGCCCCCACATGCGCGCACACACACACACACACACACACACACACACACACACACACAGGGACAAACCGTCAAGCCAGACCCTCAGCAGCCTTGGACTCCTGTGGCAGCCCCAATCTTGTGAGCATGCTGGGGACTGTGGCTCCTCTGATGTCATCTGGCCACCCTCAGGAGACCCCAGGGATGAGGACCACTGGGCCAGCAGGGAAGGATGTCACAGCAAGAAGGCGACAGGGCAAGAACTGTTTTAAGTATCAATATACTCAAACTGCTTTTTCTCAAAAGGTAGCTAGCAACTCCAGGGAAATAAAACCTTAAATGGAGAACGAAGGTGGGGGGGGGATATAGCAATATTGGGAGAAAGCAAAGAACAGGAAAAGACTGGGGAAGAAAACAAGAAGCAAAACCATCACCTTCCTGATTGTGAACTCAGCCAGCCGGCTTCCCACTCCCCCTCCAGCTCGCAAATGCAGGAAGATCTACAGAACTGTCCCCCAGGGAAAGTGCTGAGAGTTACTTAAAAACAACCACTTAAAGTCTCCAGAAATGGCCCCAGGACTTCAGCAAATAAAGAAATGTTTATTCAGGAAAACCTACCACGATGCTGAGAACAAGAGCCTGAGATGCCTGGTGATTTAATCATGATTGTCACCTTGATTGAACTGAAAAGCATCTAGAAGATTCATAAGGCGCCTCGGCTCTCATTGAGACTGTGGGGGTGTTCCCAGAGAGGGTGAACCAAGGCTCTGAGTGTGCACTGCACCTCCTCACAGGCTGAGGGCCCATCGGGTAGAATAAAAAGGGGGGAGATGGGAAGCCAAGAGCATAGCTCGGCTGGGAGGGGGCTTGCTGTATTAGAATAAAGACCTGAGTTCGATTCCCAGGCTCCCACTAAAGGGAGCCTTTACACTTCTAATTCCAGCACTAGAGAGGCAGACACAGGCAGACCCCTGGGGCTCTCTGGCCAGCCTTGTTATCCTATGAGGTGAGTCCCCGGCCAATGAGAGATGAGAGACCCTGTCTCAAGAAATTGAAGAGGACAGCACATGAAGTACATTACCTGATATTGACCTCTGACCTCTACCTGTACTCATGTGCACGCATACACACACACACACACAGAGAGAGAGAGAGAGAGAGAGAGAGAGAGAGAGAGAGAGAGAGAGAGAGAGAGAGAGAGAGAGAACAGGGTTAGGGAGCTAGCTTGAATAGTCATTCTTTTATTTATTTATTTTTTGATTTATTCTCTCATACCTCGGGACCCCAGTTTCTCCTCCCACCTTCCTCACACCTCCCCTCTTCCCCAGATCCACTCCCATTCTTTCTCTCTGTTTCCTGGCCACCATCACGTGAGGTGCTCTGATCCCGACATCCTCCCTGCCATGTTGGTTTGAAACCATGAGCCAATAGAAACTAGTTGTCCCTTTGTGCTGTTCTCTCAGGTGTTTGTCACAGCAAGGAAAGGTCAGATACACATGGTTCACTTCCTCACCCACCCCATCTCAGTTTTAAAGAAACTCTACCAGGGTCAGTGGACCCTGACACCCCTCTTCCGGTCCCTCTAGCTTCCAGTGGCTGCCCCTCCCTCTGCTTGCTGCTGCAGAGGTGGAGTCCTGAGGAGTATGGCTGAGAAGCAGACACCCTTCTGCCTAGCCTTGGCCAGCAAGATGGAGGAGCAAAGCAAGCAGAGCACACTGAGACACACTGAGGTCCCAGGTGCCCTCCTCCCTCTAGCGCAGTCATAAAAACAGAGGCTTTCACTGAGAGACAAACGGAGGGCTCCAGAGACTATAGCCAGAACCTGCCTCACTAAGTGCCAACTCCCAAAGGGGAGGTGTCACTAGGAAAACAACATGTCACTGTCCCCACCCTCAGCCACAGCCACTGTCCCCCACCAGCCACTGTCTCTTCCCCCACTAGCTGCTGTCCCCAAGGAAGGCTCTGGAGAAAATGGAGCCTTCCTTCTCTGGTCAACAGGAGACACATTCACACAGGGGGCAGAGGATACACACAGGAGTCAGAGCAGTGGGCAATGGACAAGGTTGGTACCTGCAGAGATGAGAGAGAAGGAGGGGGGCACAGAGGGTGTGTCCTGACCAGTTTATCTTCTGTGCAGACATAGCCTCCAGTTCTAGTTGCCTGACCCCCCTCATTCTCTCTCTTTCTCTCTCTCTCTCTCTCTCTCTCTCTCTCTCTCTCTCTCTCTCTCTCTCTCTCTCTCTCTCTCTCTCTCTCATTCTCTTACACACACACACATGCACATGCATGCACATGCCAAGCCTAGGGTTTATGGCATGGCAGGGCTCCTGCATGGCAAACAACAAATGTGAACAGAAGAGTTTAGACGCAGACAGCAGGACTGGGTGTGTGTGGCCAGCCTGAGCTACATAACCAGATCCTGTTTCAAAGGCCCTACCCAGAAAGGAAAGAAAACCCAAACAGTGGCTTAGGACAATGCCAGTGTGAACATCCCTGTTCTTTGCAGAGGGGCTCCAGTCTGTTCTACACATAGGTCAACCAGGGATGCTGCCTTGACGGTAGTGATGGACCCCAGGGTAACGGCTCTGAATGTTGTCCCAGCCTCCCTCCTGGCTCACCTGGGTGGTTCCTCCCTCTATCCATATTCCGGCCCTGGTGACGTAATGGCCCTCTGAGATACTCCCTAGGGACTGCTTTACTTTTTGGATGATCTGAAATTTCTTAGAAATGAAGAAAAGTTCCCATTTTCCTTCAAAGGCTGTGTGTTGCCATCACAGAAGTGCAGTAGGCAGAAACCGGCTGTATGGCCCATCTTGTAAAGTCACTTGCTGCCACACCTGCCGACCTGAGCTTCACCATGTATCCAGGGCTTGGGCCCAATGGGTTGCGCTATTTCGGACTGGTAGGAGGAGATGTACCAGAGAGGTTCCACCATTTCACATAAAAAGGACAGTGTAGCTTGGAAAGATAATGTAACTGTTCTCAGGCCACACCCCAAGAAAGGGTGAGGGCTGGGATGGAAGTGGGGTTCTGTCTGGTCCCAAGACAAGCCACCCTCCCTAAGCCCCCTAGCATAGCAGGGCTCCACGGAGACAAGCTGATCTAAGAGGAGCACTAACCTCACAGGTAGACCAGTCCCAACCCCAGGCTTAAAGTAGGCCAGAACAGCCAAAACCTGGGAGGCATTTCCCTACCCAAGACCCCCAGGTACCCCAGTGGGACAGGAGCAGATTACTCCTGGGGTGACAGTGGTGCCTGGGCGCCCTCTAGCGGGTAGCAGGAAAGAGTCTATGGGGAAGGGGAGTATAGGGGAAGGGAAGAAGAAAGAAGAGGCACCCACTGAGAGAGAAGCTGAGCTGGGGAAGTGGTGGGAGGCCCTGGGTCAGGGGCGGCAGGGTATAGCCGCCCAACTCCAAGGTCCTTTTCCCGGTCCACGACCCCTGTGCTAACAGTGTTCTGGGTCTATGTGCCCCAGTCTTGTGCCTAGGCTCTGAGGGCCTCAGAGGGACACCCCTGCTCTTGCACTGGTGAGTCAGGGAAAATAATCCCCACCTCCAAGCAGGGCGGCTCATCTCTTGAGATGGCGCTAGCGTGTGCTCTAAGCAAAGACTTCCACCCAAAAAGGAACCAGGATGTAAGCCTACCTTCCTCTACCTCTCTACCTTTTCTGCCCCATCAGAGAAAGATGACACACATCCCTGCCCCTGACGGTCACACAGACACACAGTCCTGCCCAGCTCGGTCGGTCCCAGCCATCCTTTCACCCAACCCCCCAAAATCCCAGCAGCTGCGGTTGCCATGGCGACAGCATCTCCACCCCACTCCCACCCCCTGCACATAAATAAACTGCAATCTGGGGACAGAGAGCTGCTGGCAGAGGCCGATTTGTGCCGAGCCAGCTCATTTCCCACTCCTCTCACTTCGGGATAATTAGTGCAAATTAAATCTCACACCCCTTCTCCAGTGCAGTTAGCGCCCTGGGAGTGTATGCCGCGCAGCTAGCGGGGAACAGGCGCGAAAGCTCCTCTGGGTGTGCAGATGCCAGAAAACATCTCAGCTGTGAGCGCTCTGAGGCAGCACAAGAAGCACATTGGTCCCCCATGAGCTGGGACACTCCCATCCTCCCCAGCTCTGACAGCTTTGCTCTGCTGTAAAAGAAACGAGGAGGTTGTCCTTTGGTCCTCGAGGCTGCCAAACAGCCTATTTCTTCAAGTCTGGTGTGAACGTGACTGTCCCAGCATTTGGGAGGTAGAGGCAGGAGAATCAGGGGTTCAAAGCCAGCCTGAGCTATATAGAATGTTTCAAGGCCAGCCTGGGCTACATGAAA